>NC_058080.1:296305431-296913861 GCF_014858855.1 Bufo gargarizans
TTCTGTGGAACAAATAATGCAGGCGTGCCACATGGAAGAAATCTCCTACTTTCACACATTAAAAACTGAACTCTTCTGCTGACCAAGAGTTGGGATTTGGATGTAAATTCCTTCAAGCCAGCCTTCCCTCCCAGATTGGATCTTTTTAGTTCTAAGGTGTGTTGTTCTGGTGGTAAAGTGGAAATACGCCTTCCAGTAATTGAGATTACTTGAATTCTTCACAACACTAAAACTTTCACCCTTTTTGATGTGGCTTCTATTATAATGACATTTTTCATATTTTTGGACTATAAGACACAGCTTTAAATAACAGAAAATGTATTAAATCTTCCCTGGTAGTTTAATGAAGTAGAGGGGTCAAGATCAATATCTTTGGGGTCTAGCCTTGTTTAGGTCAGCTCCTGTTTACCTCAGGGTGCCTTAACACCCTATTGCAGATTTTGTTGCGGGATTTTCCGCAACTGAAAATCGGTTCCATGCACCTGAATGGGGTTTGAAGAAATCCATGTACTTTCAGTCACAGAAAATTCTGCAGCAAAAGCCACAGCTTGTGATGGCACCCTTAGGTCACCTGCACATGTTGCAGAATACATGCGTAGTATAGTACCAGCAAAGTGTATGACATTACACAAATCTCATGTACACGTTTCTGTGCAGAAATTGACCTTCCGTGTGGATTTCCAAATCCACAGAATGTCAATTATGTTTAAGGTTTTAGCTGCGTATTTCACCCTTTTCCAATGAAGGGTGTGATCTGCAGGAAAACCACATCAAATCCGCACCTAAAACAACTGTATAGAAATTGCATATTTTGCTGCTGATATGGTGCAGAAATGCATGGAAATTCGTGAAGATCCTATGTGCGTTCACCTGCACTCGTGTGTTAGGTGGCCTTATTGTGTCATCTGCTGTCTATTGAAATTAATCGCAATGACTTATGTGGTCATCTCATTACATGTATCCAAGTAAGACCTCATGCACATGACTGTATTTTGTATCAGTGTCCAATCCGCTTTGCTTGTGAATTGAAGAAGGATCTATTCATTTCTATGGATCCACACAAAAAAATTGCACTGGCATTTGTGTGCTGTCCACTTAGTTTGTTTGCAGACGAGAATAGTAATTTGTATTGATGGGCGTGAGAAAAATATGGTTTGGACACGGAGGGTTTCCATAGTTTGTGGATACGTGGTTTTCAGACCGCAATATGTACACAGCCGTGTGCATGATTTTTATTTTATTTTTTCTTCACCCTCTTGCAGTCCTCTGCTGTGCTGAATGATTGCTCAGCCTCCTTTCCTGCCTGCACTGATGGGCAAAGGCCCACCTCTTTCATTGAGTGCAGAGCACTGTCTGTAGAAGTGCTATACCAGCTCATTTAAAGAGGTTGTCCAGGTTAAGAGCTGAATTCAGACATATCCCCTTTTTCACCAAGGCAGCCCCCCTCTGAGTATTTCATGCTCTGTGCATTGTATCGCACAGGGCAAGGGCTTTTTTGTTTACATTTTTACACTGCTAGGCGGAGGCTTCTGCCTAGCAGTGTTGCCAGTGACGTCACTTTTTAAAGCTGCCTATTAGTACCGGAGACATTATCTTTATTTTTATTATGGGTAGAGGGTGGTTTTAGATTTTATTTTATTTTTTTAAACATTTCTAGGGGACTTGAATAATTTTTTTAGTTTTTTTTTCAGATTGCTTCTCCCTTAGGGCTCATGCACACAAATGTATTCTCTTTCCGCTTCCGTGTTTTTTTTTTTTGCGGACCGTATGGGTCCGTAAAAACAATGGAAGGTACTCAGTGTGCATTCTGTTTCTGTATTTCCGTTCCGCAAAAAAGTAGTGCATGTCCGATTATTGTCTGCAAATCGCAGTCCAAGGCCCCATTCAAGTCAATGGGTCTGCAAAAAACACGGAACACATCTGTATTTTGTGGATCCATACAGAAGAAATGCTATGCCCAGCCCATATTGCTCATGTGTTTGGTGAATTATAGGTTACTGGTTTTGTTTCTGATCTGCAAAAAATTGGTCGCATACGGAACCATAGGGATATGTTATGTGGAATAACAGAATAGCAGAGGGGAAAAAAAAAAACTTAGATATGGAACAACTGATCTGTGAAAAGTGGACAGCAAAACAACAATGGTTGTCTGCATGAGTCCATAGGCTACTTTCCCATTTGCGTTTTGGCTTTCCGTTTGTGAGAGCCGTCATGGGCTCTCACAAGTGGTCCAAAACGGATTCTGAATGGAAAAACATCTGCTCAGAATGCATCAGTTTGCCGCCAATCAGTCTCCATTCCGCTCTGGAGGCACACACCAAAACGCTGTCTGCTTGACGGAACGGAGCTAAACTTATCCGTCCTGGCATACAATGCAAGTCAATGGGGATGGATCAGTTTTCTCTGACAATAGAAAACGGATCTGTCTCCCATTGACTTTCAATGGAGTTAATGACAGATCCGTCATGGCTATGTTGCACAGACACAAACTTGGCAACTCTGTGGAGTTAAATGGACCCCTGCTATATATAGGTAGCTGGACCAAAGCCTCTTAGAAACATAAAAAGTGGCTTGGTCCATTGCTATCATGTACCAATGAGGGATCTGACCACAGAGCCATTATACTCCACTGTGCGCATCCATAAACAGTGTTAAATATATCTGTGATGTGAGTCTGGGGGACAGCTGAGTATACACTGTTCCCCTGACCCTTGGTCCCTTCTGACTATCTCTGAATCTTAAGAGAGGGATTAGCTGTATTTTATACATTAAATTTAAAAAAGTTTTGTTGTTGTTTTAATTGTCCTACTAGCCAGTGAACAATTGGAATTAAAAGAGATGGAAATTACCCTATAAAGTGTTCTGTGAGATTAGTTTCATCCAATTTCGTTTAACTGTAGAGTAGAGGATGACCGGCTTTTTGTCAGGGGAATTTGACATTGAGAAGTGGAACGTTGAAGCGCAAGTGAGGGAGGTATTACCTGAGAAAGAGTTACCAACTTCAGCCTCCAGTCTGGATATCATAAGTACCTTTAGAAACCTCACCAGAACTTATAAAGCTCATGTGAGGACCTGGTGCGAAGTACAAGACCAAACCCTTGAGGCTCACACTGAATATTCCTCATTAGAAGGGGACAGTGAAATTGACTCCAAGAAGGACAGACCTACTCCAAACACAAAAACAAATAGGGGGAGAGGCAACACTCGAGGCAGAAGAGTTGTTTTTTTTTATTTTATTTTTTTAGGCAGTACCCCACCAGTCTCGGATTATTTCCTACGAGGCAGGCCAAACCAATAACTATGTGCCACTCAAAGACTGACGGGGACAGCCTACAGATTATCAATGTTTCCAAATTGATTCTAACTGAGGCAGACATTTTTCTGCTGCAAAAAGGTCTATCTTTTGTACCTTCACACAAGGTTAAAACTTTTGAATGGGTGATGGATGTCAATTTGTTCATCTGTAAATTGAAATGGTATAAATTATTTCATAATCATGACCTACAACAGTCTGTCGAATTAGGGGTCTCTCTGGACGATATGTCAAAGATGCAACTATTGGCAGACCTATGGACAGAAGAAAGTTCTGAGGGCGAGGGACCCTTCACTAATTTGTAGTTGCCCTCCACCCGGACTCCCCCAGTTAGTGATACCTCACCCCATGACATCTTTTTGGAGGTGGTGACCCAGGAGTTATGTAATCTTGAGGGGCGGATTCCAATCCAGTCAAATCTTGATAGACGCGAACTAGAGGGCCTTTTGTCTTTGGAGAAGGATGAACATATAATTATTAAACCTGCTGATAAAGGAGGAAATATTGTGATTCTGGATAAATCTTAATATATATCCATGTGTGACAATATTCTACTGGATTGTCAATGCTATGAGAGCTTATGTGAAAATCCACTTGATCAGTACTGGAGAGGCCTGGAGGTGATTGTGATAGAAGCATATACTGCACAATTTGTGTATAAAGTGGAGATGGATTTTTTTAATCCTGCCACATCCAGTGATGGCCTCCTTTTATAGTCTGCCGAAAATACACAAGGGATGTAAACCCCTTAAAGGCAGACCCATTGTATCAGGATTTTTTTTTAAATAGCGTTTATTTAACACTTTTGCATTTAATACAACAATCCCAAAGGGAAAAACAATTCCTCATAGCACAGTCACTCGCATAAGCAAGTCCAGTCAAATCCATCATTATCATATTTCGTGACAATAAGAGACATAAGCACGGCTTTAATACAGAGCATCACTGTCATCACAAAATTAAATCCAGAACTCACTCAGACCACATTCACACTCTCATACACACCCTTGGGTAGTGCAGTCTCAACCACCAACAATCCTCAAGCCGTGCCCTCCGCTTGCACCCACAAGCCCCAAATTTTGTCAAATAGATCAGGCACTCCCCTTGCTTCATATGTCAATTTGTACATCTGAAGGTCTTTGTTTATAAGGTGCACCCACTGGTCCACCGTAGGGCACTTGGGCGGTTTCCAGTTCAAAAGTATGTTCTTTCTTCCATAAAACATTAATAGACGTAAAAATGCTCTACTATACTTGGATGGAGTCGCTTCAGAAACTAGCCCCAGTACACATACCACTGGATCACAAATCCCCGGAAGCCCCAACTTAACATTAATAAAGTTGCACACCCCCTTTCACTATATCTGCATTACCGGGCACAGCCAAACCATATGAAAAAGGGAGCCCCTGGCCTCCCCACATCTGTCACACCCAGGGTTCGGTATTTGCTGCATCTGATAAAGACGCATCGGAGCGCTTATAACAGACTTACTCCACCCCAGACACCATTCCTCCAAATGAGTCTTCCAACTCAGGGATATCCGCTGACCATCTGACAAAGGATCGCTGGATAGGGGACTCTTGCATCTTAATAATTTCAACATAAAAGGAAGAAATCGGTTTGTACGGTTGCTCCCTCCTGGCTATTGATTCCAGTGGACCACACTCTAAGTTCAGGGTCAAGGATTGAAACTGCTTTTCACAAGCGTGTCTCAACTGGAGGAAGCGGTAAAAACTCGTCTGAGGCAGCAGGAAGTCCGATCGCAGACTCTCAAAGGAGCGAAAACCCCCCCCATGGAACAGCTGTGTTAAATACTTAATACCCTTCCGAGGCCAGAATTCAAAATTCGAAAGGTGTAAGAGCTCGGGAAGGTGCGTATTGCGCCACAGTGGGATGTACGGGGACCAGGTTTCTCCTGTTTGATTATCCATATGTGTATCCACAAACCTTACCCAAGCCTCCATGACCGTCACCATAGCTTCCGTATACCTCCTAGGACCTAGAGCACCACCTCCCCTATACACCAGGTTCGTTAGGGCTTCATAGGACCCAACCAGCGCTGCCTCCAACACCACCGCTGGGTTGTTGGCATCCGCCCTAATCCACCAGGATGCATACATCAAGCGCGTTGCTATATAGTAAACATACATATCCCGAAGTTGCAATCCCCCTTGTGAGTATGAAGCTTTCAGTGTCTTTCTTGCTATTCTTGGGGTCTGGTGACGCCACAGGAATCGGGACATGGCTCTGTCTAAGGCATTGAAATGGGACTTAGGGATCCTCACCAGTGCTGCTCTATACACATACAATAGTTTAGGTAACAACACCATTTTAATGATGTGAATTCTGCCTATTAGGGTCAAGGGAAGGTTTTCCCAGGCTTCCAACTTGCGTGTGACATATTCCATAGTAGGCCTCAGGTTCAATTGGCAGAATTGCCAAGGGTCCCTATGAATATAAATCCCCAAGTAGAGGAAGCTGTCCACCACTCTCAGGGGGGACACCGGGGAAATATCTATACCCTCTTCCACGTCTACTATACATAGACTGGATTTAGCCCAGTTCACCCGTAATCCTGAGTACCTACCATATCTATTCACCACATCTAGCAGGGTTTCTAAGGAAGGGCCGGGATCAGCTAAGTACACCATAAGGTCATCCACGTACAGCGACACCTTCTCCAGTACCCCGGCTATCAAAGAGGTCCATCTCTCTATCAAAGAGCTATTATTAATTAGCTGTGTGAGGGGTTCCATTATCAGGGCAAACAGCAATGGTGACAGGGGACATCCCTGTCTGGTGCCCCTATACAACCTAAAGGGCCGGGAGGTGAAGCCATTCACCCTAATACGTGCCGTAGGCACCTGATACAGAAGTTGGACCCATTTGATAAAAGAGGGAGGGAATTGAAGGCGGAACATTGTTTCCCAAATGAAGTACCACTCTACCGAGTCAAAGGCTTTCTCATTATCGAGAGACGCCAAGACCCTTGAACCTGCGTTATCATGTCTAACCTGCAAGTTTGTATATAATCTCCTGAGGTTGATATCAGTTGTCTTTCTAGGCATAAAGCCTGATTGGTCGGGGTCAATGATGGATAGGACTACCCCGCTAAGCCGCCTGGCCAGGACTTTGGCTAGAATTTTGGCGTCCGTATTCAGTAGGGAAATTGGCCTGTACGACACACACTGATCCGGAGGCTTCCCGGCCTTGTGAATCACCACAATGGTTGCCTCTCCAAAGGATGGAGGCAGCCCACCGGATTCATAGGCACAGTTAAAAAGTTTAAGCAGGCGTGCAGAATGCAGTTCGACATCCAGTCTGTACCATTCGACCGGGAAGCCGTCCGGACCAGGCGACTTCCCAGCCGCCATATCCTCGATCGCAGCCTTGATCTCCCCTTCATCAATAGCTCCCTCTAAATACGTGCTATCTGCCCTAGCCAAAGGTGTAAGGGGGATGGCTCGAAAGGAATGAACGGATCTCATCCGGGGTCGAACTAGTTTTAGAACTGTACAGGCCAGCATAGAATTGAGCAAACTGTTCACAGATATCTCCTGGCCGATATACCTTCGAGCCATCTCCGCAGGTAATGTGTGGGAGTACCGTCTGCAGCGCCTCAGTCCTGGCCAGGAAAGCTAGGGCACTCCCGTTCTTGTCCCCGTCTGCAAACACTAGGCGTCTTTGATACAATAGCTTCTTCTTGGTATACTCTGTTAGGTGTAAACTAAGCTTCCTCTGTTCCTCGTCCCATAGCCTACGATTCTCTACATTCGGGTCTACGGTATAAGCATGCTCTTTCTCTACCACTTCCTCTTCCAGCTTGGCCCTAGTAGCACCCAACTCTTTCCTATGCGAAGCTATCGCCTGAAACAAGGTACCATGCAGTACAACTTTAAAGGCCTTCCACTCCACTAACAGGTTAGTTGAGCCCTCATTGAGTTCCCAATAATCCTTCATTCCTTGCTGCGTAGCCCAAACCACTGGTAGAACCTCCAGCCACTTGCTATTGAGCCTCCATATTCTTTCAGCCAGTGCAAAGGGTTGTCTCAGAATTACCAGTAAGGGAGCATGGTCAGAAATGCCTCTCGGCAAGTAATCAGCTACCGCCAGAGAGGATAACAGGTCCCTACTAAGGAATATTAAATCTATCCGGGAGAGCGCCGCATAAGAGGCAGAGTAACAGGAGTATTGACGAACCCCAGGATGCAAATACCTCCAGCCCTCCGTTAATGCAAACACCTCTGCCCAGGAACTCAACGCATCATTATGGGTACCACTAGGCGAAGCCGATCCAACGACCGGTCTAGAACCGCATTGTAGTCCCCAAGCACAATCAGAGGCACGCTACTCGTTTCATAACCTCGTCCAATATCTCCCTCTGAAAGGGGGGGGGGGGGGGGGACATAAACACCTACCACAAGGTAGTCAATGCCTCTGATTGCGGCGTGAAGAATCACAAAACGCCCCATCGTATCAGTTTGCACAGAATACGACCGGAAGGGAAGGGAAGGGACTTCGCCACCGGAATTGACACGCCTCTTGCCCTGGAGTTATACACAGCGTGATAGGCTGCTCCCACCCAGGGCCTCCACAGCGCCAGAAGTTTCCGCCCTTGCAGATGTGTCTCCTGCAATATCAGTACATCAGGGTTGTGGTTCCGTAGGAAATTAAAGACAAGGGACCGTTTAAGTTTGTCATTGAGGCCTCTGACATTCCAGGAGACAAACCGACAGACCGTTATCATGGAGGCATGGCAGAACTATATCTCAAGAGGAAACCACACCACCCAAGTCATACACTCACACAATCATACCAACTCTTCAAAAATAAAGCAAAAACTTCCCAATATGCCCAGAACAGCAGGCAATACCCCCCTCCCTGCCCAGATGGCCCCAACATATCCGAGCCTAAATACCCACCCCCCATTCGTCTCACTAGTAGATAGAAGGACGGGGAGACCTGTTCTAAACCCACCACTCTAGGTAAACCACTGAACTGAACCTAGGTAGCAGAACACCCTAACCATCGCACACTCAGCTCCACCCTATAACGCGATCATCTTAAAACATAGGCTGAGACCCCCAACCCACAAGTCTCACTATACTCAGCCCCTGCGGTCGAGCCAGTCAGATGCCTCTTCAGGGGTAGAGAAAAATTTCACCAGCTCTCCATCTTGCACTCTGAGCCGTGCTGGATACATCATGGCGTAGACAAGTCCCTTCTCCTGCAGCCGGGCCCTCACCGCCGTGAAATGCCTACGCTGTTTCTGTACCTCTGTAGAAAAGTCCGGGTAGAAGGAGATCCGGGCATTGTCAAAATGAATGTCCTTCAGGCGACGAGCCGCCGCCAGCACAGCATCCCGGTCCCTGTAATTTAGGACCTTGAAAATGAAAGGAGGAGGCGAGGCCCCAGGGGGCAAAGGACGGGTGGGGATCCTGTGGGCCCACTCCACTGCAAAGGTCACTTAGAGACTGATAGGGTCGAGGACCTGTTTAATAAGGCGCTCCGCAAACTACTCAGGGGAGGGACCCTCCGCCTTCTAAGGTAGTCCCATAATGCGGATATTGTTCCTTCTATTACGGTTCTCGGCGTCCTCCACTTTCGCCATCAGGGTTTTGACATGATTTTGCAGAGCATGGATCGCAGAGTCTTCACGTTGAGCCCTATCCTCCACCTCACTCAGCCTCCTCTCCACCTCAGTCGTTCTCTCCCGTATCTTGTCAATATCATGCCTGAGGAGAGTAAGATCTGCCTGGACATGGTCAATTTTGACGGTAAGCGCCGTCTGACAATTAGTGATGGCCGCCATGACTTTTGCGAGGTCCACCTCCGGCTGTTCAGAGGAGGCCCCAACCTCCCGATCCTCTGTTTGGCTCATATTGTCCAGCATTAACTTAGGCGGGATAGAAGGCCCTGGGGTGCCCGTTTTGCGGCCCATAAAGCGATCCCCCGTTTACTTAAAGGTAGCGGCCCTCCAGCAATCACCCTCACTCAGGGTTAAAAGGATGTTAGCCGCGCCACTTACTTGAGTGAGTCCTTTCCCCGGAACAAGGGACGGTATCACAAAGTCCCAGCACAGCGGCACTCCACACCAGATATGTTTCCCTTGTAAGTCAGGAGCAGGGAGGCAGGAGAGCAACTGGCGTCTTTACTTTCAGCGCTGGTATCAGTGTGAGGAGGTAGCTGCCTCCAACGCCGCGGCCAAGATGGCGCCCATGCTGTCTGACACGTGGGGGGACTCTAAGCCAGCAGTCCGGTCGACAGAGAACCTGGGGGTTACACCGACCTGCAGCTCCAGGCTCCGCTTGATCACCGCTGCCGGTAAAGGTAACGTCCGTACGCCCCTCTCCCCTCGCTCTCACCGAGAGGTCTGCAGCTTAGCGTGTAGGCCTCGCTCGGAAAATCAGACAGGCAGCGGCCGCAGCGGCCGCAGAGTAGACAGTCAGGCAGCCGGTGGTCAATCCGGTTACTAAGTATCTCGGGGGGTCTCTAGCTAGAAAAACAGAATCCAGGGATGCAGATGATCAGGATAAATCCAGGATACCGCCGGAGCTGAAGCAACCTGCGACCTCATGCCATGACAGTCAGGCCACGCCCCGTATCAGGAATTGGATGTCGACATGGTTCTGTGTCCATTTGTCACTGTACTTCCATCCTACACACGTCACACAATGAATGTCCTCAATAGTCTAAATTATGTCATCTGTGAGGAGGACACTCTTTTGGCCAGTCTGGATGTGGAAGCCCTGTACAGTTGTATCCCACATACCAAGGGATTAGAAACTATATGCTATTTTCTGAGCCAGAGAGGGATACACTGTGCGAAGCACAAAGAGTTTGTCCTGACACTACTTGACTTTATCCTACAACACAACATCTTTCTCTTTAACGGAAAGATTTTCCGCCAGCTCAGTGGGGTGGCAATGGACAGCCTCTGTGCCCCCCAACTTTTGCCAACCTTTAGCTGGGCTGGTGGGAAAAGGAAATCGTGTTTGGTGAGCAGCTTGAGGAATGGTTATCGCGTATCCACCTATGGCATTGATACATTGATGATATCTTGATATTGTGAAAGGGGAACACGTTACAGTTTGATTCCTTTGTACAACAACTGAATATCAATGATATGGGACTGTACTTTACCTTCACAATTGATCATGATTCCATCAACTTCCTTGATCTGAATATCACTAGGGGGAATGATGGACACCTCATTACTAGGGTCTTTAGAAAACCAACAGCCACAAATAACCTACTACAGTGGCAGACCCTCGGGCCTTACGCAAAGGTATCCCCAAAGGACAATACCTGAGAGTTAGACGTAACTGCTCACACACTTTGGATTTCAAAAATGCATCGGATGATCTAAGATCAAAATTCAGATCAAGAGGATATCTGGATGCAGTCCTGAATTATGCCTACCACAATGCCCGATGCTGGGACAGAAAAGATCTGGTCCCTAAAATGAAGGACAATAAAGATGATGTCATTAGAATTATTGGAACCTTTGAGACTGGGCATAAAGAGGTGAGAAAAATTCTCAATCGACACTGGAGCATCTTGAAGATGGATCTGGATATTGGAAATTTAGTCTGGGACTCCCCCCTCAATAACATTTCGGAGAGGTCAGAATAAAAAAAAAAAGGCTGGTTCACAGCTTCTTGAAATCCATACGACCTCACACTTGGCTTTCCACTGATATCAAAGGGAATTTTAGATGCAGTGGGTGCATTGCATGCAATTCGATGAAAGTCAGCAAGACATTCACTAGCACGGTCACCACAAGAACATTTTAAATCAGGGCCTTCATAAATTGCAGGTCCGTAGGAGTGATTTATCTCATCATGTGCTCCTACGTCCTTCAATATGTTGGTAAAACCATCCGGGAATTCAGACGACATATTGGCGAACATCTGGGTTATCCGTAATAAGAGAGATATCCTGATTGCCAGACACGCCATCGACTCACATGCAGGGCACCCAAAGGTGCTCAGCTTTCAAGGAATAGAACAAATCCATTAGTCACCCAGAGGCGGTGACATAGACAGTAGGCTTTTAAGGAAGGAATTGGAATGGATCTTTCACCTATGTACAGAGAAGCCAAGGGGTCTCAATAAACGAAGTAGTTATACCTTCTTCATTTATCCATTAGACCTGTCAATACACCTAATGGGTTGGTCCAATGGTGCATGTCCCAATTGAGGTCCCAAAGTACTAAACGAAGCCTTTATTAGTCAATCTGGGGACCACATTACGTTATGATCTTTTTGGGGATCATATCATATCATCCTATGATAGGGGACAGTAAGTGACACTATGCTGACAGGTATCAATCACCTTATCTGCTATCATCCTTCTCCACTGCATTATAATTCACCCCTATTGAAAATATCTCTGCTATAGTCTAACTCATTATCCCCTGTTTTTTAATACATCTATATTCTTTTGTCAAACCTTCCCCCTTTTACTGACATGAATAGACCGCCTCAGAATCCCCTGCTAATATTAAGCCACGAGCAGGAGCACATCTCTTCATGTACGGGCGGCATGGTAGGATCTGGGATGTCACACCCTTATACACACCCCTCTCCTACGATTGGCCATCTAAGACCGCTCCCTCACTTGTCCCCTCCGGGCATCCCTATATTGCAGGCGGGCGCGCACGGCCATATCAGTGCCGATGCTGCTGCGCGAATCCACATGCGGTGTCCTCCGCTTGTCTCCACCATTAGGCAACCATCTAAGAACTAGTACCCACTTGCCCATTGCTCCTGACAAAGTGCCCGCTATAGGGAAAACAGAAACGTATCGAGCAGGGCTTGTTCTCACTAGGTAGCCTTACCCAAGTGGTAGCGGGGTCCACCAGATATTTGCCCTGGTTGCCAGCTACACAGACACCAACTTGGCAACTCTGGGGAGTTAAATGGACCCCTGCTATATATAGGTAGCTGGACCCAAAGCCTCTTAGAAACATAAAAAGTGGCTTGGTCCATTGCTATCATGTACCAATGAGGGATCTTACAGAGACATTATACTCCACTGTGCGCATCCATAAACAGTGTTAAATATATCTGTGGTGTGAGTCCGGGGGGCAACTGAGTATACACTGTTCCCCTGACCCTTGGCCCCTTCTGTATTCTATACATTATATATATATTTTTTTTTAATCAAATCTCATTTTATTGTTATGACAAACATGTTACAATAACAAGAAAAGAAAACCATAGTACTCCATATTCGAACAATGGTCATTAAAGCAGGAATACAATATAAGATATTGAGTGTTGAATGCAGGGTGTCAGCATAGTAAATCATACATAAGTAGACAGCCTTCATGGACGGAATTTTTGGTACCGCACATTTAGTTCCACAACTTTAGCCAACCGGACAATACAGCAATAGAGTAACTTCTATTATTCCCTACCACACAAGACAGCTTCTCCTAACTATTGCGCTCTTTATACCAATCTACCCATTTCACCCAAGTCAGCAAAAATTTGTCGTCAGACAATGATTCCCAACTCGTCAGTTCCTCTAGTTGGCATATCTCCTGGACCTTATTGACCCACTCTTGAAGACTAGGGATATCTTTGGATAGCCAATATTTAGGTATGAGCAGTTTCGCCGCAGCTATAAGATGTGCCGACAGTGAATGTCTGGCAAGTGGGTAATTGCGGTCAGGCAAGTTCAGGAGGGCTACAGTCGGGGAGATAGGTGAACTTACCCGGCAAATGTCCTGTACTGCTTTAGATATCTTATCCCAATACTCTGAGATAACGGGACAAGACCACCAAATGTGGAACATAGTTCCACTGCTTCCGCCGCACCTCCATCAGTCAGCTGAGTTCGTAGGAGAAATAGAGTGCATTTTCACTGGGGTTTTGTACCATCTGGTTATTATCTTATAGGAATTTTCTTGCAATTTAATACATCTTGAGTGGCCATGTGAGTGGGATAATATTCGGCTTGTAACTTCTTCAGTCAAAGGCTGCCCTATATCCTTCTCCTACTGCTCAATAAACCAGGGTCTGGTGTCCGTACTAGACTCCAAAATTTTCCTATAAAGAAGTGATATCATGCCTTTCTTACCCACAGATTGATTCCACACTGCATCATACCAAGTGGCGGTATAACTGCTTGGAGAAGTGGATAAGTATAGCTTACAGTACCAACTAAGCTGGGAGTATTGTGGTGTCGTCTAGGGGATATGCCTAAATCGAGACTTCAAATCCGACACTTCTGGCATTTGACGATCAGTAAGGAATTCTCCAATTGCCATATCACCTAGCGCTGCCCATAAACCTACAGCATCCTGAAAGTCAGCATTAAACAAGTAGGGTAGATGCCTAATAGGTGTGAGAGGCGACATGGAAGTGGAGGCGCTTAAATGACTTGACAGTTTATGCCAACAATCTACCACTCCCTTCAATGAAGCAGGCAATCTAGAGATATGTTGGGAAGGCCCATTTGGATCCCACAGCAGCGCCAGAGCTCTTGACCCCAGTACTTTCCTAGCAATTAAGCATCCTAGTTTATTAACTTTGGGGCTTATTATCTCCGAGTGTAATCTCAGCTGTATAGCCTTATAATAGCTGCTGATATCCGGCAGACTGATGCCCCCTTTAAATCTAGGGAGAGTCAGCCTCTGGTAGGCTAGCCTAGGACGAGTCTGGTTCCATACAAACGCTGAAAAGGTTTTCCTAACCTGCGTCAAAAAATGGTGGGGTAGTTGCACTGGTAGAGCCTGCATTAAATAAAGTAGTTTGGGGAGTATATAGGTCTTTAAAACATTTTTTCTCCCCAACCAGGTCAGGAACGGTATTTTCAGCTCTTTCAATTGAAGTTTAATGTCAGCTAAAAGTTTAGGATAGTTCCGGGAGAAAAGTTGTTCCGGATCTCTAGTAATTTGGACCCCTAAGTAGTTGATGTGGTCTTTTTCCCACTGGAAAGGGTAATACTTCTCTAAGTGGGCTATAGTCGCCTAAGGGGTATTAATTCCCAATGCCACACATTTGGCCAAGTTTATTTTAAAATTAGAGACATAACCAAAGACATCTAGTTGCCTCAGCAAAGCGGGGAACGCTACACTGGGGTTAGATAGTAGAAGAAGCATGTCGTCCGCAAATGCCGCTATAGTATGCGACTGGGACCCTATACGTAGGCCTTGTATCTCCTTGCCCTGCCTAATAGCCTGCAGGAAAGTGTCACCACCAGACATCTGAGAAGCTCTGACAGATGCCTTTCAGAACCTCCTCCTTGAGGTTCCTTTGTTTTGCTTTCATTTTCTCATCTTGTTGGCCTCTCTCAGCTGTCATGTAGTTGCACTGATTGCATCCCTTTAAATCCCTCCCCATAGTGCATCAGTTTGCGGTTTATATTACTTCCTGGAGGGTGTGCATGCTGATCCTACTTCTGAGTCTTCTACAAGATAAGTTTTGTTCATTCATTTGTGTTTTTCTGTTTGCTGGATCCCAGGTGACCCTGACTCCCTACGTATCTAGTGTAGGGAGCCGGTGGTCATGTCCCCTCACTATTATAGGGTGTTCAGGTGTTATACAGTCGAGGTACGAGGATATGTGATCATCTACCATTGGGATTTTTGCATAGGCTGAGCAGTAAGGGAGAGAGCCAGGTCTGATGCAGGGCTCTCCCTTTTTGTTCCCTAGTTTTGGATCCAGTCAGTCGTATATTCATTTTGTGTTTTCTTGTTTCCTGTACTCCATCTGTGACATTATAAACCACCAAAACCGTCTCAAGCATGAATCCGGTTTCAACCTTGATTGACCGCATGCAGGGTCTTTCACTGGAGGTAGCAGATCTCCGGAAAACTGTCTCTCAGTTTGAGGTGACCGTTTCTGCTTGCGTTCATGGAGTTTGTTCTGAGCCTAAGATCTCGCTCCCGGATACGTTCTCCGGGGGTAGTGAGAATTTTGTTAGTTTTAGAGAGGCTTGCAAACTCCATTTTCGCCTACTTCCCCATTCCTCTGGTGATGAGGAACGGAGGGTGGGGATCATCATATCGCTGATCAGGGATAACGCTCAGTCCTGGGCCTTTTCGCTGCCGGTGGGGGCACGGCCCCTCCGTTCAGTGGATGAATTCTTTTTAGCCCTGGGTCAGATATATGATGATCCGGATCGTATTGCTCTGGCTGAGTCTAGACTACGTCTTTTATGTCAGGGTAAACAATCCACAGAGATATACTGTTCAGAATTTCGGAGATGGGCAGCAGATACTGGTTGGAATGATGCTGCACTCCGAAGTCAATTTTGCCATGGTCTTTCAGAGGAATTGAAAGATGGATTTGCCTTTCATGAGAGACCTACCTCCTTGGACTCGGCCATGTCTCGGGCCGTTCGTATTGACAGGCGTCTTAGAGAGAGAGGAGAGATAACTCCTTCCTGTCATACTCAATCCCAGGACAGTGAGGCGGTCTCATTCAGTGCACAGGGGTCTCAGTTGCTGTCAATCCCTTCTGAGCAGAAGCCCATGCAGCTGGGGTTGATTGCCTCTGACAATAGAAGATTCAGCCCTCATGGGAAGGTTTGTTTCTGTTGTGGAGGTATAAATCATTTGGCAAATGTTTGTCCCTTTAGGAGATTCAGGCAGTTTTTTGGGAGTAATAAAGAAACAAAAAGAAAAAAATCCTTTAAAAATGTTCCATCTGTTACCATTGGCAGGGTTGAGGCGGAAATTGAAGGTTTTCCGTTTGCTTGTAGTTCCCGTTTTGTCCTGCCTGCCAGGGTGGCGCTAGAGAGCAAGAACATTTTTTGTGAGATTTTTGTAGATAGTGGAGCAGCTGTCAATCTCATTGATAATCAATTTGCTATAACTCATGGTTTCCAGGTATGCACTTTGGGAAAGGATATTCCTGTTTTTGCAATTGATTCCGCTCCACTTTCTCAGAAATCAATAAAGGGCATAGTTCACAATATCCGTTTGATTGTGAGTGATGCTCATGTTGAGGATGTGTCATGTTTCGTCCTTAGCGGGTTGCCTACTCCTCTAGTGTTGGGGCTACCCTGGCTCACTAAACATAACCCCACCATTGATTGGCAAGCGAGGCAAATAAATGGTTGGAGTGACTTTTGCAGAGAGAATTGCCTCACAACATCTGTTTCTGAGGTTTCTACTAAGACTGTACCATCTTTTCTCTCAGAATTTTCGTATGTCTTCTCTGAGAGTGGTGTTCAGGACTTGCCCCCGCACAGGGAGTACGATTGCCCTATTAATCTCACCCCAGGCGCCAAGCTGCCTAAATCTCATTTATACAATCTCTCCCAACCTGAAAGGGTCGCTATGCATGCTTATATCTCTGAGAGTCTGAGAAAGGGACACATACGACCCTCAAAGTGACCTGTTGTCGCTGGTTTTTTCTTTGTTAAGAAAAAAGATGGTTCTTTAAGACCATGTCTGGATTTCAGGGATCTGAACAGTATCACAATTCGTGACCCTTATCCGCTTCCTCTGGTCTCGGACCTGTTTAACCATATTGTTGGGGCTAAAGTTTTTTCCAAGTTAGATCTAAGAGGGGCATACAACCTGGTCAGGGTCAGAGAAGGAGACGAATGGAAGACGGCCTTCAATACCCCTGAGGGCCATTTTGAGAATTTGGTTATGCCTTTTGGTTTGATGAATGCTCCAGCCGTTTTTCAGCATTTTGTGAACAGCATTTTTTATTATTTAATGGGGAAATTTGTATTAGTGTATCTGGATGACATTTTGATTTCTTCTCCTGATTTCAAAGCTCATAGGGAACACTTACGTCAAGTCTTGCTCATCCTGCGGGAGAATAAATTGTACGCTAAACTGGAGAAATGTGTGTTTGCGGTTCCAGAAATTCAATTTCTGGGGTTTCTTCTCTCCGCTTCTGGTTTTCGCATGGACCTCGAGAAGGTCCGCGCTGTGCTTGAGTGGGAGCTTCCTGAGAATCAGAAGGCGCTGATGCGTTTTTTGGGCTTTGCCAATTATTACAGGAAGTTTATTTTGAATTATTCCTCTGTTGTTAAACCACTCACTGATATGACTAGAAAGGGGGTAGATTTTTCCTCCTGGTCGGTAGAGGCGTGTAAGGCCTTTTCTAATATCAAGGAGAGTTTTGCTTCTGCTCCCATCTTGATACAACCTGATATTTCTCTACCCTTCATAGTTGAGGTTGATGCTTCTGAGGTGGGTGTGGGTGCGGTCTTGTCTCAGGGTCCCTCTCCTGCCAAATGGCGACCGTGTGCCTTTTTCTCGAAGAAACTCTCCTCCGCAGAGAGAAATTACGATGTGGGAGATAGGGAGTTGTTGGCCATCAAGTTGGCTTTTGAGGAATGGCGCCATTGGCTAGAGGGAGCCAGACACCCTATTACCGTGTTTACTGACCATAAAAATCTGGCCTACTTGGAGTCAGCCAAGCGTCTGAACCCAAGACAGGCCAGATGGTCTTTGCTCTTTTCAAGGTTTAATTTTGTTGTCACGTTCCGCCCTGGGGTTAAGAATGTGAAGGCGGATCCCCGTTGTCACGTTGTTTTCCGGGAGGTGGGAATTTTGAAGACCCGGGTCCCATTTTGGCTGAAGGTGTGGTGGTCTCTGCTCTTTATCCTGAATTGGAGGCAGAGGTTCAGGTAGCCCAGTCAGAGGCTCCTGATCTTTGTCCTCCTGGGAGGTTGTTTGTGCCTCTCGCTTTAAGACACAAGATTTTTAAGGAACACCACGATACGGTCCTTGCTGGGCACCCGGGGGCAAGGGCCACACTGGATCTCATCGCTCTGAGATTCTGGTGGCCTGCGCTTCGTAAGTCGGTTGAGGGTTTTGTGGCAGCCTGCGAGACTTGCGCTCATGCCAAAGTCCCTCATTCACGGCCATCAGGTCCTCTCCTTCCCTTACCCATTCCTTCCCGTCCTTGGACACATCTGTCCATGGACTTCATAACGGACCTGCCTCGTTCCTCGGGGAAGACTGTGATTCTGGTGGTGGTGGACCGTTTTAGCAAAATGGTGCATTTCATCCCTTTTCCTGGCTTGCCCAATGCTAAGACGCTGGCGCAGGCATTTATTGATCACATTGTCAAATTGCACGGTATTCCTTCAGACATAGTCTCTGATAGGGGCAAGCAGTTTGTTTCCAGATTCTGGAAGGCTTTCTGTTCTCGCTTGGGGGTTCGGTTGTCATTCTCTTCTGCTTTCCACCCGCAGTCGAATGGCCAGACAGAGCGCGTCAATCAGAATCTGGAGACATATCTGCGCTGTTTTGTGGCGGAGAATCAAGAGGATTGGTGTTCTTTTTTGTCCCTTGCTGAGTTTGCTTTAAATAACCGTCGTCAGGAGTCCTCTGATAAGTCACCATTTTTTGGTGCATATGGGTTTCATCCGCAGTTTGGGACTTTCTCGGGAGAGGGGTCTTCTGGTTTACCTGATGAGGACAGATTCTCCTCGTCTTTGTCATCTATTTGGCAAAAGATTCAGGATAATCTAAAGAGCATGATTGAGAGATATAAGCGTGTGGCAGATAAGAGACGTGTGCTTGGTCCGGACCTGAATGTTGGTGATCTGGTGTGGTTGTCTACCAAGAATATCAAATTGAAGGTTCCCTCCTGGAAGTTGGGTCCTAGGTTTATTGGGCCTTACAAAATCCTGTCTGTCATCAATCCTGTTGCCTACCGTCTTGATCTTCCTCAGACTTGGAAGATCCATAATGTTTTTCATAAGTCCTTATTGAAACCTTATGTTCAACCCATTGTACCCTCGCCTTTGCCTCCTCCTTCGATTATGGTTGATGGGAATCTTGAATTTCAGGTCTCTAGGATTGTGGATTCTCGTCTTGTCCGCGGTTCTCTTCAGTACCTTGTTCATTGGGAGGGTTATGGTCCTGAGGAGAGGATGTGGGTCCCAGTGACGGACATTAAGGCCTCTCGTCTCATCAGGGCTTTCCATAGGTCCCATCTTGAGAAGGTGGGTTCTGAGTGTCCGGAGTCCACTCGTAGAGGGAGGGGTACTGTCACAACCAGACAGCTGAGAAGCTCTGACAGAGGCCTTTCAGAACCTCCTCCTTGAGTTTTCTTTGTTGTGGTATTCAGTTCCTCATCTCGTTGACCTCTCTCAGCTGTCATGTAGTTGGACTGATTGCTTCCCTTTAAATTCCTCCCCATAATGCTTTACTGGGCGGCTTATACTTCTTCCTGGAGTGTGAGTGCATGCTGATCCTATTTCCCAGTCTGCTACTAAGTTAAGTGCTGTACATTAATCTGTTATTTTCTGTTTGCTGGATACCAGGTGACCCTGACTCCCTCCGTGTCTGGTGTAGGGAGCCGGTGGTCGTGTCCCCTCACTATTGTAGGGTGTTCAGGTGTTATATAGTCGAGGTACGTGGATATGCAACCATCCACCTTTGGGATTTTTGCATAGGCTGAGCAGCCAGGGAAAGTGCCAGCTCTTGTGCAGGGGTCTCCCTTTTGGTTCCTTAGCTTTGGATCCAGTGAGTCATATATGCATGTTGCATTGTCTTGTTTCCTGTACACCGTCCGTGACAAACGGAGAGCTGGAAGACCAATTAACACTAATTAGGTCAATTGGCAACATGATTGGGTATAAAAAGAGCTTCTCAGAGTGGCAGTGTCTCTCAGAAGCCAAGATGGGTAGAGGATCACCAATTCCCACAATGTTGCACAGAAAGATAGTGGAGCAATATCAGAAAGGTGTTACCCAGCGAAAAATTGCAAAGACTTTGCATCTATCATCATCAACTGTGCATAACATCATCCGAAGATTCAGAGAATCTGGAACAATCTCTGTGCGTAAGGGTCAAGGCCGTAAAACCATACTGGATGCCTGTGATCTCCAGGCCCTTAAACGACACTGCACCACAAACAGGAATGCTACTGTAAAGGAAATCACAGAATGGGCTCAGGAATACTTCCAGAAACCATTGTCAGTGAACACAATTCACCGTGCCATCCACGGTTGCCAGCTGAAACTCTACAGTGCAAAGAAGAAGCCATTTCTAAGCAAGATCCATAAGCTCAGGCGTTTTCACTGGGCCAGGGATCATTTAAAATGGCGTGTGGCAAAATGGAAGACTGTTCTGTGGTCAGACGAGTCACGATTCAAAGTTATTTTTGGAAATCTGGGACGCCATGTCATCCGGACCAAAGAGGACAAGGACAACCCAAGTTGTTATCAACACTCAGTTCAGAAGCCTGCATCTCTGATGGTATGGGGTTGCATGAGTGCGTGTGGCATGGGCAGCTTGCATGTCTGGAAAGGCACCATCAATGCAGAAAAATATATTCAGGTTCTAGAACAACATATGCTCTCATCCAGTCATCTCTTTCAGGGAAGACCCTGCATTTTTCAACAAGATAATGCCAGACCACATTCTGCATCAATCACAACATCATGGCTGCGTAGGAGAAGGATCCGGGTACTGAAATGGCCAGTCTGTAGTCCAGATCTTTCACCTATAGAGAACATTTGGCACATCATAAAGAGGAAGGTGCAACAAAGAAGGCTCAAGACGATTGAACAGTTAAAGGCCTGTATTAGACAAGAATGGGAGAGCATTCCTATTTCTAAACTTGAGAAACTGGTCTCCTCAGTCCCCAGACGTCTGTTGAGTGTTATAAGAAGAAGGGGAGATGCCACACAGTGGTGAAAATGGCCTTGTCCCAACTTTTGGGGGATTTGTTGACACCATGAAATTCTGATTCAACATATTTTTCCCTTAAAATGGTACATTTTCTCAGTTTAAACTTTTGTTCCATGATTTATGTTCTATTCTGAATAAAATATTAGAAGTTGGCACCTCCACATCATTGCATTCAGTTTTTATTCACGATTTGTATAGTGTCCCAATTTTTTGGGAATCCGGTTTGAAATTTTAAAAGCTGGGGATAATGTATTGTTTACTAAGACTCTTGCGCAAGGATTGCTATACATGGCCATTACCACCTCAATAAAGCTTTCTGGAATGCCAAAGCTTTTCAAGGCTTCACTCATGTAAGCCCAGTCCACTCTATCAAAAGCCTTCTCGGCATCAGTGCCAAGAAGGACTAATGGAGTGGAAGTGAAGTGAGCAGGATGTATTATGTTTATGAGGCGGCTTCTATTCATTCTACCTTCACGCCCTCCCACAAAGCCCACTTGCTCCATGTGGATCAATTGAGGCAGGAGGGACTGAAGACGAGAAGCCAGCATCTTTGCCAGCAGTTTCAGGTCGGTATTGAGCAAAGATATCGGTCTGTAACTGGCACACAAGGAGGGGTCTTTTCCTTCTGTAGGGATGATGGTTATTTGGGCAGCAAGCATATGGGGATGTAGGGGTTTCCCTTCCCAGACTGAGTTACAAACTTGAAGGAGTTTGGGTAAAAGGATGCCTTGGAAGGAGTCATAGTATTTCATAGGTAATCGATCTGGACCTGGGCTTTTATGAAGGAGAGAGTCCTTAAGGGCCTTGATCAGTTCTATAATTGTAAATGGGCGGGAAATCAGCTGCGATTGCTCTACTGTTAGCTTAAGCTTGATATCAATTCTAGCAGAGCATTGAATGGGGAGATCTCTAGATCCATGTGAGGTACAGGGCTGGTTCTAGCTTTGTTAGAAAGAGGTTGTCATGTACTTTATGATGTCTGATTAGAATTTTTTACATTAGTCATGGGATAACCCCTTTAAGGATAAAACAGGGTCAGTGTCTACCTGCTTCCACCTCAGAGGATCACACAAATGTGTTTACAGTCACTCCAATAACTGTAGAATGGTAGAACATGTCCTATTCTTGTCCGTTTTGTGGACAAGGATTGGAATTTCTACAGAAGTTAAAAAATAAATGGTGGCATGCACCAGCGGCTTTTAGCATATCCGCCATTTACAGACAATAAAACACTTACGACCGTGTACATGAGCCCTATTATGTATATTTACTCATATTCCTATTCCTACAGCCTGTCCACATCATGTTGTGAGTAGAGACTTTATCTCTAGACCTCCATACATTTCCATGGGATTAATTGATTTGCTTGTGTGAAGATTGGTGCTTATCTTATTAAACAATACCACAATGGGCCAGTTGACCCAACATCTGGTATTAGCATAATTGAATTGGATCAAAAAATAGATGTTCCTATCACCACACAGCCTCCCAGATTCAGCTGATTCTGTTGACTCTTGGTTTCTCCATCTGGGACGCTGGTCTGGGGCTTGTATCCTGAAAGCTTCTTGCCTTAACTATCAGCCTGGCGTCCACCGGCATGCCATGCAGATAGGAAGACTGTTGTAACCGTCTCCGTGTGGTTGGTGATTGAACCTGTTTGGTCGCTGCATCCAAAATTTTGGTGATGCTATGAATGCTGTGTGTTTAATCCATAAAGTTGAGTTCCTATAGAAGCACAGAAAAGCATAGTAAATATGTGGTTGGAAACCAACTGTTTCAGACTGATAGACAAAACCTGCGGGGTAAAATATCTGCC
This sequence comes from Bufo gargarizans, assembly GCF_014858855.1. Classification (NCBI taxonomy): domain Eukaryota; kingdom Metazoa; phylum Chordata; class Amphibia; order Anura; family Bufonidae; genus Bufo; species Bufo gargarizans. Next base: position 296,328,187 of record NC_058080.1, read on the forward strand.
CATTAATGGCATATCCATATAAAAAATGTCTCATCCGAAAAGAGCGGAGCTCGCCTACTTCGCTATTTTCTTAAAGGGGTTATCCCATCTTAGACAATGGGGGCATATCGCTAGGATATGCCCCCATTGTCTGATAGGTGCGGGTCCCACCGTTGGGACCCGAACCTACAAGGAGAACGGAGCCGGGGAGAGTTGTGGCTGGAGGACCCCGGAAGTGAATGGGAGCGTACCTCGCATGTGCTGCCACCGCTCCCATTCATTTCTATGGGACCGACGGAAATAGCCGAGCCAGTGCTCGGCTATTTTCGTCAGCTTCATAGAAATGAATGGAGGGTGGCTGCGCATGCGCAGTGCGCCCTCCTCAAGTTTCTCCGCTCCGTTCTATCAGACAATGGGGGCCTATCCTAGCGATAGGCCCCCATTGTCTATGATGGGATAACCCCATTTAAGCCCCACTAAAGTGAAAGGAGAGAGCAGCCCAACGTCGGCCACTTCCCACTTTCCTGGCTGTGTGCGACAGGGTCCCTTTCTTGAGACAGCAGCAGGTGTCACTACCAGTCCTGGCTGCTATGGCATGGCCACATGGGGAAGATTGCCCAACATGGACATTTGACTGCAGATTTTTCTGACATTCCACTGTGGATTTCGGTGCGGATTTACCAAAGACCTAACCCTACACATTGCAAACAGTGAAATATACAGTGAAAATCTGTAGCATAAATTAAACCAATCAAATTCTATCTTTTATTTTGGACTGCTCCTTTGGAAAATGAAATGAGGAATCTGATTGGTTGCTATGGGCAACTAAGCCAGTTCTACTTTACACCAGTTTGATAAATGACCCCCTTAATGCTCCTCTGTACCAATCCTGATTCCTATTCGGTTTGAATGTGTACTCTTTGTGGAAGCTTCCATGCAGATTTTTTTTAGATGAGCTATTGGCCATTTCAAAGACAATGTATAAGAAACTGGTTATACTAAAATCTTGTTACTGTGATAGTTTGGTAGATCGCTACTTATTGGCACCAAAAGAAAAGTCCACCGGAATCTGTGTAAATTCAGATGTAGCAAATGGACTTGAGGGCATGGGTGGGCATATTACACCTCAAATCTGTCATTACACTCCCTAACTTACTATTGTTAGGGCAGCTTTTAAATGCCATAGTGATTAGGGGACTTTCTAGCGACAAGTATATTGTAGAGTCTCCAGTCAGTCAAGAAAGGGTTAATACTTGGGACCACTGTGGCTGACTTCACAGTTAAAGTGCATGAGGTGGGTATCAATAATAACCCCCTGTAGTAACTATGGCAACTGTGCTGCTGATGTCATAGATGCATAAGTCTATGACATAAAGAACCCACAGATGTAGGTTCCATAACAGAAGGACAAACGGCCATTTGCAGAGCCATGCTTGATGTGTCTGGAGACCTGGAGCTTCACCATCTGTAGAGGGAGGAAGGGGACGCCCGCCTAGCCAGCCAGATCAGCCCTATCGCCTAACCAGCCAGATCAAGTCCAAAAAGTTTAGAGGTATGCTGACATGTGAATTAGGCTTAAAGGGGCTGTCTCACTTCAGCAAGTGGCATTTCTTATGTAGAGAAAGTAAATGCAAGGCACTTACTAATGTATTGTGATTCACCATATTACCTCCTTTGCTGGCTAGATTCTTTTTTCCATTACATTATACACTGCTAGTTTCCATGGTTACGACCACCCTACAATCCATCAGTGGCGGTGGTCGTGCTCGCACACTGTAGGTAAAAGCACTAGCCTATGTTAGGTCTTACGGTACCAACCACCAAATATGTAGGTCAGCACTTTTTCCTATAGTGTGCCAGCACGGCCACCACTGATGGATTTCAGGGTGGTCATAACCATGGAAAAGAGTAGCGTATAATGTGAAATGTGGAAAAATGAGTCCAGCCAAATGAAGCAATATGGATAATGACAATAAATTAGTAAGTGGTTTGTACTAACTTCCTCTACATAATAAATGCTATTTGCTGAAGTGAGACAACCCCTTTAAGATGACCGTAGTCAGGCCGGGAAATACTAAGAAAAAAGTATACTATTGGACTCTGCCATAGGTGCTATTACACTTCTGCACATGGCTGACCTGGAGGCCTTTGTTAGGCCTCCTACTCCTATAGCAACCCAGTGGCACCACACAATTTTGTTGCAACGTGCTGACATAGGAAGCCCCTTTCGTCTCTTAAACTCCTTAGATGCTACGGTTGCTATTGTTTGCAGCATCCAAGGCATTAAACAGCCAGGCCTGGAGCCTGCTATTATGTCAGTTGGCTGGAACGACATAGTTCCTATGATGTATTAAAATGTCACAGGGTGAGAAGGGGTTAACAAGTTATGGTAAGGCTGTATTCACACCTGTGTTGTGTTTTCTGTCTGAATATCTGGCAATATCAGCAGTCATATGAACAGGTAACCAGTACATTGCTGCCACCTAGTGGAGGTGTGAAATACATTTTAGTTACAAAGGTAAAAACGGCCCCATTTCCACCCTGGAGAAAGGCATCTACTGGAGCTACTAATGAGTGGAAATGACACAAGGCTATTGAGCCTTTCAGTGCAATCTTTTCAGGGAGCTGATCCCTAACATGCTGAACCGACATGTCTGAATTCTGTTACCGTACAGTCCTAAACGCTCTAAGCTCTACAAAGCCTCATTCACACCTCAGTGTTCCACGCACGTGCGCTGTACATGTTCTCCACGGACAGCTCACGTCCTCATTCATTTTAATGTGTGTTTTAGCACGGTCTGTGGGTCTGTGTTTTCAGCACGGATAAATGCTCTACTTTGTCCGTGTTCACGGATCCATCATGCCCATTATAGTCTATGTATCCGTGAAAACCACAAATGCAACGCGGATCCATCAGTGTTTCACGGATCATTAGGAAGAGATGCTTTGAAAATTATTTTTTAGCTGTGCAGTGTCAGTGAAACACGGATGACACACGGACAGCAAAATATGCACACACATGGATCCTTCACAGATATCTCCATGGAGGCATCGCTGACCTCCTTTTCACAGATTTAAGCACGGATGTGTAAATGAGGCTTAATCCACACGGTCAGTTTTTCGTGGCCATTTTCCAACCGTTTGTGCATCCATTTTTTGTCTGTCCGTTTTTAATGCCCGTTTTGCATCTGTTATTCACGGATGTTGAATAACAGATGGCATTTTTTTTTAAACAAAGATCCCAACCCCGCAGTGCCCTCAGTGTACATAATACCCCCCAGCAGTAATAATGTCCCCCATAGTGGCCCCCAGCAGTAGTAATATCCGCCATAGGGCCCCACGGCAGTACTAATGTCTCCCATACTGGCCATTAGCAGTACTAATGTTCCCATGGTGGCCCATAATGTTCGCCATAGTGACCCCTGCAGTAATAATGCCCCATAGTGGCTCCCTGCTGTAATGTTTCATTTCAGCAAAAAAAAAAAAAAAAAGAAGAAAAACAAATATATACTCACCCCATCCTCTTGCTCCTCTATTGAATGAAAAGGACCAGCCGAAGGACCGGCGCTCAGCGTGATTACGTCATCGCACGCTCCCAGCGCGACAGATCCTCTTCAATCAAAAGAGGAGTTACTGTCTCTTTGTGTGCAAGTGGATGAGGTGAGTATCACAATATATGCAATGGGCGGCCGCGCCACTGGGCCCTCTATGTCGCGTCCCAGGTGTAGGAACGGCCGAGTGGTATAGGGTGGCCTAAAATGTCCCTTTATATGAGGTGTGAGTGTCACGGTGCTCCTACCTGGATACGGCTGGACCAAAGGCGTTGGCTCCGAAGCAAACAAATAGGGGGAATAGTTGAGGGATAAAATAATAACTTGAGTCCAGATCTTGAGATGCAGTTCCAACTTTGCCTTGGTCCCAGCAGGCTTTAGCATTAAGACTCTGGCAGGCAAACTCATCACTGCTACATTTGTTGCTCTCTGGCTCTGCTCTACTATCAGGCTGGCTGTATAACTTTGCTTCTTCTTTATGCTGCACAACACTTAGTAGTCTGACTCTATGTTTGGCAAGGAAATACTCCTCCTGGCTCCTGAGGCTTCAAGCTTTGGCCTCTATGTCCAGCAGAGCTGAGGGTGCTCTGGATGGCTTGGGCATGTTCAGGAGAGACATGCCCAGCACACCCTCCCTTGGCAGGGAGTAAGCTGGAACTGACTCTCACTAATCCCCACCCTTCCTGCATGAAGTGGGACTGGCCCACTCCTCCACCGAGGGGGTTTAGAATGGAATGGAAAGCTCTATTCTACCTAACTATAGCTCTGCCGTATTTGCTGCCACCTGCTGGTAAACCAGGCAAATTACATTTAAACACAACAGTTGCAAACATTAGAAATGCACAGTGTAGTGGACCTGAAATAAATACACAAGATGACATGATATTAGCACATTAGAGATAGTAGCGGGGTGAAGAAGTGGTAATGCCACTCTGGGGCGTGACCACCCTGTAATCCTCTCTGGTGACCAGGACTGTGGAAACTCACATAGGCTTGTGCGTTCTCCTATAGTGTGCAAGCAGGGCCACCACTGATGGTTTACAGGGTGGTCGTAACATGGGAAAAAGCAGTGTATAATGTGATGGAAAAATGAATCCAGCTAGCAAAGGAGGCAATATGGGCAATCACAACACATTAGTAAGTGCCTTGTATTAACTTTCTCTACATGATAAATATTATTTACTGAAGTGACACAATCCCTTTAAGGCCTCATGCACACAGCCGTTTTTTTTGAGGTGCGGACAAATCACAGATCCATTCAAGTTGAATAGGTCTCGATTCGTCATGGCCGCCGCACGAACATTGCCCGTGCATTAGGGACCGCAAATTGCAGTCCCCAATGTACGGAACGACCGCACAACGGCCGTGTGCATGAGGCCTAAGGCTGAGTTCACATGTATTTTAAGCATCTGTTATGCACCAGCCATTTCTGTCTACGAGCCGTTATTTTAGACTGCAAAACAAACTTTATGTAGGAATTTTTTCCCTCTAAAATAACGGATCCCAGACGGAAATGGCTAAAAAGGATGCAACACGTGCATAACTGAGCACAACGGATGCTTAAAATACAGAAGAACGGAAAGCTAAACGGTGATGTGAACCTGGCCTAACAGGCGCTCCAGTACTAAGATCCCGTCGGAGATTGCCACTACTTAAAAAAATCTGGATTTCTGTCACCTTTATATACTGCCCTCAGATAAGGCAGCACAAATAGGTGACAGACCCCCTTTAATTTCTACCTCTCCATGGCATAAAATGTAAAGATTATTTGGATTTCATTCACACTTGACATAAGAGCAGGGATTCATCAAGATTAGCATTTGAAAAGAAAAAGTGATCAGGAAGGTAATGTCCCCTTTAAGTCTGAGGTTGACATCACCATGGCAACTGCAGTAAACAGACAGCTATTGGTCGGCTTGAATCTAAAAATCATCAGTTGGCTCCTTGGGAAACTGATTTTATGGTTAGTGATGAATTTCGGAGACACCCGGAGGAGCTGCTTTTACGCCCACTGCTCACGGTGGGATTTCTGGGGTAAGATACTGAGATATATCTAACTGTTATATTCAGGTGCGGGATATCTCCGTATAAAACTGGTGTGTTTTTAGTAAGCTACAATAAATACAATAAAACAGGAAAAGATTTTAGCGTTTTCCCTAAATTTGAAAGGTTTATTATGTGTCTAGGGAAAATAGGACCTTGCGGATCCTTGGTTTGCGGACCGCAAAAAACGGCACGGTCGTGTGCATGAGGCCTTAGCTTGTGAAACCAGCTTTTTTGGGATTGAACCCTTAAATGCAAATCTTGCTCTATTACTACAGGCACAGTCATATAAATATCGGAAAAACCCTCCCAAAAAGGGTAATTTTTTATTCAGATAGTTGGTTGGGCTGGTATGAGTTAATTTGCGTTCTCCCCTCCAAGCCTTAGGGTGCCTGTACACAGGTGTAGGGTAAGGTGCAGAAAGTCAGCACAAATTTCTGTACGGATTTATGTGCGCTTCTGCAACAAAAAACGCATGAGCAGAGCGGGCGCGATATCCGCCAGGGGCCTTCTGTTTTAAACTGCAGGCACCTGGGACTAATGTAATCGTAATGACCAAGAATAAAAATAATAGGTCAGTTTTAATGCATAGGAAACGGTGTTAAAAAAAAACTCATATAAAACTGTTGCAGAATTGTTTCTTTTTTTTTATAATTCCACCCCATTTGAAATTAGTTTCCGCTTCCCATTCACATTGTATGCAACCATAAATGGCGCCATTAGAAAGTACATCTTGTACTACAAAAGACAAGCCCTGATACGGCTATGTGAATAAAAAATATAAATATGCTTGCTACTTTTATTACCCAAATTGCCCAAATTGCTGTTGCAGAGATATCTTAATGAATATGCTAATTAGGGTCTCGGTGCACGATTTGGGAATACTTTTTATACTTCTTTTTGCGACCCTTTAAGAATCTTCATTGGGCTGAGACTCCATGTACATTTTTTATGTGACGACATCAACAAACTCTCAGAAAATGACAGAATGTTGGAAATTAGTGAGTATCAGAAGTTGCAGTTGTCCAGTTGACTTAGCAAATGAAAGGTGAGATGTGACAAGTTACAATGGACATCGGGGGCACTCGTTGTTTGATACAATATTGAGACACGGGGTCCATCCCGATAGACAGTGTGTATTAAAGAGTCCAACAACTGCTGCAATATTTATGTCATGTTTTCTTTTTGCTTCAGACACAATCTTCAGTCTCCGCAGTCTTCCCAGAGAACCTTCTCACGGACCACAAGTTTCTATATATGGTATATGTAGGCTATACAGTATGTACATAGGCGAAGTGTAGTCTACATAGTGTGTGTATATAAGGTAAGTGTAGTCTACATAGTGTGTGTATATAAGGTAAGTGTAATCTACATAGTGTGTGTGTATATAAGGTAAGTGTAGTCTACATAGTGTGTATGCAGGATAAGTGAATCTTTATAGTGTTTGTGCATAGGGTAAGTGTAGTGTACATATTGTATTATACGGTAAGTGCAATGATTTTAGTGTATGTGTAGGGTAAGTGTAGTCTATGTAGTGTGTATATAGGATTGGTGTAATCATGGTACGTGTAGTGCATTTAGTGTGTATATATAGGATAATTAATCTATATATTGCATGTATATAGGGTAAGTGTAGTATATATAGTGTATGTATAGTGTATATAGTGTGTGTTTAGGGTAAGTGTAGTGTATATAGTGTGGGGGTTAGCTCAATAGTAGTGGGCACAGCAGTCAGAGACAGTGACACAATGGCACAGTTCACACAGGGATTTGCCTGTTTTCTTTATTTTCGACCCCAAACAAAATATAAGACCTTTACATTCAGGCAAAGATACAAAATAAATTCCTGCTCGGCTGAGCACTAACTAAACAGAAAAATCACCCTTTCTATACGGGCGGCCTACTACCAGCCACACGACACAATTCAAAATAAACTCTGCTTTAGCAGACTTCTGTAGCAGTGGTGAAAGCCAGTCAGTTCAACCAGTCCCCCCCCCAGACATGCTCATAGTGCAAACCTTTATAGCCCAGAAACGAGCTGAGATCCATCACCTGGCTGAGAGCTCTATATGAAACCCGTTCTGGACAGGAAGGGAATGAGGAGCCCCACTACCAACCTGCATCCTCATTCCATTAAATCCAGGCCCGACAACACCATTTACCAAAGTCCTCAGCAAACTGTTTTGCTAAGGCAGACCAGCTTTTCCTGGATTTCTGATATCTCACCCAGTTTCCTAGTTGAGATATCCACCTCCTGTAGCATAGTACATGGTATATGAAAGAAACCTAGGGGAAATATAACGATTCTCTACTACTTTTCCAGTCACTCTCTCACATACCCTCCTCCTTTGTTCGAACCTGTGGGGCCGAACACTTTTACTCACCAAACAGTGTGTTCTGGATAGGGCATCGGCATTCCCTTGCAGTTTGCCTGACCTGTGCTCAACCAAAAATTTAAAGTTTTGTAAAGTCAGAAACCACCTTGTGACTCTCGCGTTTTTCTCCTTGGCCTGACTCATCCATGTAAGGGGGGAATGATCTGTCACCAACCTGAACTGTCGACCCAACAAGTAATATCTTAGAGTCTCTAGAGCCCATTTAATTGCCAGACATTCCCGTTCAACAATACTATAATTTTTCTCCGCAGGAGTAAGTTTTCTACTCAAGTATGTCACGGGGTGTTCTTCTCCCCCAACCTCCTGTGACAGGACTGCCCCTAAACCAACATCAGAGGCATCAGTCTGTACAGTAAACACCTTTTTAACTCCTGAAATGCACTCTCAGCTTCTGTGCTCCATTTTACCATGGCCGACTTACTTCCCTTAGTGAGGTCTGTCAAGGGTACTGCTACACTAGCAAAGTTTGGGATAAACCTACGGTAATACCCCACAATTCCCAAAAAGGCTCTCACTTGTTTTTTGGTTAAGGGCCTGGGCCAATCTTGGATGGCTTCTACCTTATTCACTTGAGGTTTTATTACACCTCTCCCAATTATATACCCTAGATAACGTGCTTCCTCAAGACCTAAAGCACACTTCTTAGGGTTTGCTGTTAACCTGGCTGCCCGGAGGGAATCCAACACCGCCTGCACTTTTGGTAAATGACTTTCCCAGTCATCACTAAAAATGATGATATCATCTAAATAAGCAGAAGCATATCTACGATGAGGTTTAAGGATGACATCCATTAACCTTTGGAAGGTTGCTGGAGCCCCATGTAACCCGAAGGGCATGGTGACATACTGAAAAAGGCCTTCTGGAACAACAAAAGCAGTTTTTTCTTTAGCACTGTCAGTAAGGGGCACTTGCCAGTACCCCTTGGTTAGGTCAAGGGTAGAGAAATACCTTGCATGGCCAAGTCTCTCAATTAATTCATCTACTCTTGGCATTGGGTATGCGTCAAACTTTGACACTTCATTTAATTTTCGGAAATCATTACAGAACCTCACTGTACCATCTGGCTTTGGGATTAGGACTATGGGATTGGACCACTCACTTTGTGACTCTTCAATCACCCCGAGTTCTAACATATTTTTTACTTCTTCAGATATAGCTTGTCTCCGAGTTTCAGGTACCCTATATGGTTTCAAGTGAACTCGTACCTGTGGCTCAGTGACTATGTCATGTTTGATAACTGAAGTGCGCCCAGGCAAATCTGAGAACACATCAGTGTTTCTTGAGACAAATTCTTTTGTCTCCTGCATTTGAAACTTGGACAAGGATTCTGAAATATGCACACCTACAGTATTATTACAAGAATTGTTTATCTTATTTGCAGACAACTCTGGGGCAACACTGCAAGGGGAACTCACTGCTGACAGAGTCTCTCTGTCCTTCCAGGGTTTGAGCAAATTTATATGATACAGCTGTTCAGGCTTTCTTTTACCAGGCTGGTAAACTTTATAATTTACCTCTCCCACTTTTTCTATTACCTCGTATGGCCCTTGCCACTTAGCCAGGAATTTACTTTCTACAGTGGGCACTAGCACCAACACTCGGTCACCAGGGTTAAAGGTTCTAACTTTAGCTGACCGGTTGTAGACACAACTTTGTGCCTTCTGAGCCTGCTCTAAGTGCTCTTTGACGATGGGCATGACAGCAGCTATTCTGTCTTGCATGAGAGCAATATGCTCTATTACACTTCGGTAAGGGGTGGGTTCTTGTTCCCAAGTTTCCTTAGCAATGTCAAGGAGACCACGTGGGTGTCTGCCATATAAGAGCTCAAATGGGGAGAAACCTGTTGAGGACTGCGGTACTTCCCGAACTGCAAACATCAAATAAGGTAACAAACAATCCCAGTCCTTTCCATCCTTGCTAACCACTTTTTTTAACATGCCCTTCAGTGTCTTGTTAAATCTTTCAACTAGGCCATCAGTTTGAGGGTGATAAACGGAAGTACGCAGGTGTTTAATCTTCAAGAGCTTACACATTTCTTTAGTGACCTTGGACATGAAAGGAGTCCCCTGATCCGTAAGGATCTCCTTTGGTATGCCTGTGCGAGAAAACATGTAAAAAAGCTCTTTGGCAATAAGCTTAGCAGAGGTGTTTCGTAAAGGCACTGCCTCAGGATAACGTGTGGCGTAATCTAACACCACAAGTATATGTTGATGTCCCCGTGCAGACTTTACAACAGGGCCTACCAAATCCATGGCCACCCTTTCAAATGGTACTTCTATAATTGGCAAGGGGACCAGAGGACTTCTAAAATGTGACACAGGAGAGGTTAGTTGACACTCTGGGCAGGATTCACAAAACCTCTGTACCTCAGAAAAAATCCCTGGCCAAAAGAAACGCTGGAGGATGCGTTCTCTGGTCTTTTCAGACCCAAGATGACCTCCCAGCACATGCTTGTGTGCTAGATCCAATACCAGTCTGCGATATGGTTGGGGCACCACCAGTTGCTCAACAATTACCCCACGTATTTTATCTACCCGGTATAATAGATCCTGGTTAACAGCCATATGGGGAAACTCACCATCAGCACCTGGATACTGTGGTACACCATTTACCACCTTCACATTTTCCCTTGATCGTGTCAAAGTGGGGTCTCTGAGCTGAGCAGACCCAAAATTGTCACGAGACACCTCTAAATTAGGCATATCAGGAACCTCCCCCACATCTTCAGTATCACCAGCTAGAACGGCTAGAGGAAAATTATCAACTTTGTCAGTGGTCACCCCTACTGTGGGAACCTCAGAATCTGGGCCATATGGTTCAGGGGTTACCTCAATACATACATTATTAGTCAGATTTTCTCCACAGGTTACATTTCTGCTCTGCCACAAGTCCCAGAACAGGGGAAAGTCTCTTCCCAGTATCACACTATGCATTAGTGATTTAACCACACCCACTTCATGACATGAAACACCACAGGGAGTTTCTATTGTGACCCGAGCAGTTGGGTACTCTCTGGTTTCTCCATGTATGCATAGTACCCCAACAGTATGTCCACTGTATGTCCCAGGGTTTACCAGAGAGCCGTGTACCAAGGTCACCAAGCTCCCAGAGTCCAACAGCGCCTCAGCTGTACAACCTCCTATGGACACAGTACACATTTGAGGTTCTAACTTAGACACAGTTTCTGCAGAATACACGGGCTGTGCAAACAGAGAAATACGTCTGGACATATTGCAATCCATTGGCTCAGTTGTGAGGGGGCAATTAGCAACCACATGTCCAAATTCATGACACCGCCAGCACTGTACACGGTACTGTTCCCCATTTTGGGACCCTGGCCTGGACCTCCAGGTCCCAGCGGAACGTGGCCCAGCTGGCTCCCCCTTTAAGCCATCTCCCCTTAAAGCATTTCTCACATCTCTAGCAATTGGTACAGTCTTACCAGTAGACTTCGGGGACCTGCTGTCCCTGGGGCTGGCATACCTGGACGATGCTTGGAGTAGGTCCTCTGTAGCACTGTACTGCTCCACGAGACTCACCAATTGGTCAGCCGTTGTAGGTCCTCCTTGTCCAATCCAGCGCTGGATCTTGGGGGGTACTGACCTGATGAACTTATCCAGGACAACTCTCTCTACAATTTGACCTGGGGTACATTCCTCAGGCTGCAGCCATTTTCTCACAAGATGGATCAGATCGTGCATCTGTGAACGGGGTGGCAAGCTCTCAGAGAAAGTCCAGTTGTGCACACGGCCTGCACGCACATGCATGTTTACTCCAAGTCGAGCAAGTACCTCACCCTTAAGTTTTGCATAATTTCTCGCATCTGGCTCACCCAAATCGTAGTAGGCCTTCTGCGGTTCCCCAGTTAAGAAAGGCGCCACCACATCCGCCCACTGGTCGACTGGTAACTTTTCACGCTCTGCTACTCTCTCAAAGACCATGAGATAGGTTTCCACGTCATCTGTGGGCGTCATCTTTTGGAGTGAACTTTATACCGCAGCCCGTGCTGTCGGTAACGCTCCCCGGCTTCCTGACACGGCAGCATTTTCACCAGTAAGTCGCAAAGCCGTCATTGCCTCACTCAGCACCGCCATTTTCTCCATTAATTGGCGATTCATCTCATCCTGCCTGGCCTGTGCCTGGTGCTGTCGTTTGTCAGACTGTGCAAAGTTTTGCTGCTGCTGCAACATCAGCTGTTGCTGTTGAAGGATGGCTTGTCCAAACTGTTTGCCAAAGTCCTCCATTACACCAGACGTGAAGTGAACTGGCAGGTCTGTGCAACAAACTTTTTCGGTGTTTGTCTCTTTAAGACTGCATTTTTGGATCCAACTGCCCGCATCCGACACCATATGTGGGGGTTAGCTCAATAGTAGTGGGCACAGCAGTCAGAGACAGTGACACAATGGCACAGTTCACACAGGGATTTGCCTGTTTTCTTTATTTTCGTCCCCAAACAAAATATAAGACCTTTACATTCAGGCAAAGATACAAAATAAATTCCTGCTCGGCTGAGCACTAACTAAACAGAAAATCACCCTTTCTATACGGGCGGCCTACTACCAGCCACACGACACAATTCAAAATAAACTCACAGTGTCCTTTTTGTTGCTTTAGCAGACTTCTGTAGCAGTGGTGAAAGCCAGTCAGTTCAACCAGTCCCCCCCCAGACATGCTCATAGTGCAAACCTTTATAGCCCAGAAACGAGCTGAGATCCATCACCTGGCTGAGAGCTCTATATGAAACCCGTTCTGGACAGGAAGGGAATGAGGAGCCCCACTACCAACCTGCATCCTCATTCCATTAAATCCAGGCCCGACAACACCATTTACCAAAGTCCTCAGCAAACTGTTTTGCTAAGGCAGACCAGCTTTTCCTGGATTTCTGATATCTCACCCAGTTTCCTAGTTGAGATATCCACCTCCTGTAGCATAGTACATGGTATATGAAAGAAACCTAGGGGAAATATAACGATTCGCTACTACTTTTCCAGTCACTCTCTCACAATAGTCAATGTGTAAGGTAAGTGTACTCTACATAGTGTGTACATAGGATAGGTATAATCTATATAATGTGCTTATAGGATAAGCTTAATCTATTTAATATCTGTATATAAGGTAAGTGTAGTATATATGCGTTAATTTCTTAACGATAATTTGTTTTCCCTTAGTCCTAACAGCAGCACATGTGGGGGTTTATCCGCCCCAGTGAAACTGGTAGGACAGACGGAATATTTAATGAAGTAAAGTAATCAAATAAATCCACGCCCCCATTACCTCACTATAAGAGGCCAAACCCCCCATACATCAGTGTGTCATAACAAGAAACTCTCAAAAAACAAAGGGAGGGATATTTGTGTGCTGCTGTTAGGACTAAGGGAAAACAAATTATCGTTAAGAAATTAACGCTTCCCTTACGTCCTAACCAGCAGCACATGTGGGGACTTAGCAAGAAGTTAGCCTAAAGGGTAGGGACTTCAATGCTGAATGGAATTCAAAACAGACCGCCCAAAGGCAGTGTCTTCTGATCCCCTGAGGTTGAGTCTATAATGGCTCACAAAGGTAGAATGTGAGCTCCAGGAGGCCGCGGAACAGATCTGTTCCAGTGGAATAAGAGACCTTTCGGCCCAACTAGTAGAGACTGCTCGGGTGGAGTGAGCAGTGACAAAGGCAGGAGGAGGTCTATTCTGGGAAGCGAAAGATTCTCTGATGGCCTCTCTGATCCATCTACTTAGAGTAGGCTTAGAGGCCTTCTTCCCTTTATTCCTGCCAAAGAACAGGATAAGAAGATTCTCTGACCTTCTGAACTCCCGGGATCTCTCAATGTAGATTCTCAAACATCTGGCCACATCCAGAGTATGGAGGGAAGTTTCTTCTGCAGAGGAAGAAGAGGAACATAACACAGGCAAAGACACAACTTGATTAATGTTGTGCACAGAGGGCACCTTAGGCAAAAAGGTGGGTAAAAAACGTAAAAGGACTCTGTCCGGTAAAAATAAAGTGTATGGCACATACGCCGAAAAAGCCTGAAGCTCTGAAATGCGTTTGGCCGAAGTTACGGCCAACAAAAAGGTTACCTTCCAGGATAAAAACTTAAAGTCCACTTCTTCCAAGGGTTCAAAGGGAGGACCACTCAACCCTTTAAGCACCACTGAGAGATCCCACTGCGGTATAGGTCTTGAAATGCTAGGCTTAAGACGTACGGCTCCTTTAAGGAACCTCTTAATCAGAGGGTCTTGATGTAAAGATCTGCCAAAGGCGGCTGACAGAGCAGAGATCTGTACCTTGAGTGTAGAAGGGCTGAGGCCCTTATCTAGTCCATCCTGCATGAACTGAAGAATAGCTGATACTGGAGGATCCTGAGATGGTACTTGATGAGATGCACACCATAGAAGAAAAATGCGCTTTACCCTGGCGTAGGCCTTGACAGTCGCAGGAGCTCTGGAATGAGACATCGTTCTTAAGACCGCTGCTGATAGCCCTTCAGGCTCTAGAAGGGACTCATCAATCTCCAGGCTGTCAGATTGAGTCTGGATGGATCCAGCCAGAGCTGAGTGCCCCGGGACACCAGGTTCTGCATTGGGGGAAGCTTCCAATATTGCCCTCGGCTCATCTGCATGAGCAGGGTAAACCAAGACCTCCTGGGCCAGAATGGAATCAAGGCTATTACTGAGGCTTGGTCCTGCCGAATCTTCATCAATACCCTGGGTATCATGGCGATGGGAGGAAAGATGTAGGCCAGCCTGAACTCCCATGGAATTGACAGAGCATCTACTGCCAAGGGATTGTCCTCCCGATACAGGGAACAGAACGTTTCCACTTTGGCATTGAATCTTGTCGCCATGAGATCTATGTCCGGGCGACCCCACCGGAGAGTGATCTGATGAAAGATCTCCTGATTCAGAGACATTTCTCCCAGAGCTGGGACTCCTCTGCTGAGCTGGTCCGCAACCACATTCAGGGACCCCCGAATGTGGACTGCTGAAAGGTGGGAAAGATTCTGCTCTGCCCAAGACAGAATTAGACCTACTTCTGAGAGTAGACTCTGAGACCTGGTGCCTCCCTGTTTGTTGATGTAAGATACCGCAGTAGAATTGTCTGAGCGAACCCTTACAGCCTTGTTTCTGATAAGGGGGAAAAAATGAAAGAGAGCCATCCGGATTGCTCTGAGTTCTCTCAGATTGGATGACATCAAACGCTCTTGAGGGCTCCAGGATCCTTGAACTTGAAGTTCCTCTAGATGGGCACCCCAGCCTAGAAGGGATGCATCTGTTGTCAACAGGATCCAACAAGGTTGGATCAAGGACCTCCCATCTTTGACCTGTTTCCACCACTTCAGTGAGCGGCGAGCTTGAGATGACAGGGAGCACTTTGTCTCTAGCCCTCTGGGAGTTCGATCCCATAGACTCAGAACTTCCGCTTGAAGAGGGCGAATATGCCACAAGGCCCAAGGAACCACATCCACGGCTGCTGACATTAGGCCTAACATCCTCATCAATACTCTGATAGTTACCCGGCGGGGAACCATGAGTTGATCTTCAGTCTTGGAAATGCGTAACTTCCTTTCCACTTTGGTGAAGATGTAGGGCGCGGTTGTGATGCCGAAGGGAAGCGCGGCAAACTGAAAATGTTTCACCGTCCCTCTGAGACTCACTGCCACTCGTAGATACTTCCTGTGGGCCTGGCACACAGGGATGTGGAGATAGGCATCCCTTAGATCCAGTGTGACCATCAGGTCCCCAGGGCTCAGGATGCTGATTACCGATTTGATGGTTTCCATCCGGAACCGCCTTTTCTTTATGAATCGGTTGAGGTAGCGGAGATCTATGATCATGCGCCAACCTCCTGTGGCTTTGGGAACAAGGAAAACTGGCGAATAGACGCCGGATCCAATCTCTTCTGGAGGAACCTCCTCCAAGGCCCCTTTCCGCCTGTATTCCAATATAGACTCCTCCAACACCGTTTGCTTCTCGCGTGGAAGTAATCTTGTCAAAACAAATTTTTCTGGGGGAACAGATAAAAATTCTATCCTGTACCCTGTCCTTATTATATTCAGGACCCAGGGATCTGGAACAAACTCTGTCCAGGTATTTAGAAAAAAAGTTAAACGGCCTCCGACTGGGAGGTCTGAAAGAATAGGAGTCAAATTTATGACTGGATCTGACGGAAGGGGAGGGCCGTCACTGGTCGGCTTTATTGTTTTTGTTCCCACCGGAACGATATGATCCTCCCCTCCTGGACCCACGGCCTCGCTGAGGCCTGGATTGGCCCTGAAAGGATCTGGACCCTCTACCCTGCCTACCCCTACCCTTAGGGGTTTGAGGAAGGCATTTGCCCTTTTTATCGGCAAGACCCTCCATAATGCGGTCCAGTTCAGTCCCAAAAAGCCTTCCTGGCTCGTAAGGGAGGCTGCATAAATTATACTTGTAGGCATTATCTGCCACCCAAGGTTTTAGCCATAGTGGCCTCCTACCCGCTGCAGAGAGGGCCATAGCTTTAGAGGCTAATTTTAACTGTTGTGGGCCAGAGTCACACAGAAATTCCACGGCAAGTAGAATGGACTTAAACTGCGGATGTCATCACGGGATATGCCAGAGTCGATATCCGACTGCACCTGTCGGAGGCGTCTTTGGAGGAAGACGGCTACCTCCGTAGAGGATATGGCCACAGATGCAGCATCAGCAGCAGTGGAGTAAGACCTTCTCAAGGTGCATTCTACCCGCCTGTCCATCGGGTCCTGTAAGTTGGAGCCGTCATCAGCCGGGACAAGAGTCCTCTTAGACAATTTTGCAATTGCCAAATCAACTTTGGGCACAGTGCCCCACTGGTCAAATTGGGAAGTCACAATCGGGAACATGGACTTGAAGCGCTTTGAGATGACCGGTGCCTTCTCAGGATGTTTCCATTCTAGCTTCATTAATCGAGACAGAGTCTCGTCCACTTTGAAGGCCCTTGGCCCCCTAGAGGTGGACTCTGAAGCTTCCCCGGGATCAACATCCTGGTCCCCCGACCGGATGGATCTAAGTAACCTCTGGGTCTTCTCTACAGGAAAGGCGTACCTTCCAGCCTCTTCTTCCTCCCCGCTAGACTCAGAGGAATGGACTTCGTCCACGGTATGGTAGGCTTCCTCCTGCATAGGAGTGGGTCTCAGAGGAGATCGGACACTGGGTCTTCTGGATGACACGGAATCCCTTAGGGTGTTCATTGAGGACTCCACAAAGTCCTTTACCCAGACTACTACGTCCCGTATGGTAGGCTCCGTATCAGGAGGCAGAGGAGGAGGACGGCAAGAGGGACACCTATTAAATTCATAGGAGTCCGCTAGAGGGGTGTCACAATCCCTACACGCCAAATGCTTGCGCTTGGATGACGTCTTGCGCCCAGTCCGATCCCCATCACCGGCAGAGGACATTATCTGCAGAGAAAGAGTTAAAAATGAATGAACAATGTCTATTCATTAGCTAAACAAGGAAGCAGCAAACCTACCAGACACAGGAAAGCTGGTAACTAAAGTAGTCTGCCTCAGAAACCAACCCAAGGCTGCAAACAGCACAGCCTGGAAGGACTGGAGGCTTTATATATTCAAATTTGGCGCCCAAAATGACGTCAGACGCCAGGTTTGAACAAACTTTAATCATTGTTGTTCAGCAACAAACCACCAGAGGGCGCTGGAACACAATGTGTGTAAGCCAAACAGGAAGCTGATTGCATGAGCTCCGTGCCTCCAACATGCCGGCAGTATCAGCTTCCATCAGATAAGCTGCAACCCTGAAAGAGAAACACAAGGTTAGCATGAAATCTAAGAGTGTGGCAGCCAAATGGCTGCCCCCGTCTGTCCTGCAGTCCCAAGGACAGAAAAAAACACACTGATGTATGGGGGGTTTGGCCTCTTATAGTGAGGTAATGGGGGCGTGGATTTATTTGATTACTTTACTTCATTAAATATTCCGTCTGTCCTACCAGTTTCACTGGGGCGGATAAACCCCCACATGTGCTGCTGGTTAGGACGTAAGGGAAAGTGTTTATATAGGATAAACTATTTATATAGCGTCTGTATATAGGATAAACATAGTGTATATAGTTTATGTATAGGGTAAGTGTATTGTATATAGAATATCTGCATAGTGTAGTCTATGTAGTATGTATATAGCATAAATGTAGTATTTATGT
This sequence comes from Bufo gargarizans, assembly GCF_014858855.1. Lineage (NCBI taxonomy): Eukaryota > Metazoa > Chordata > Amphibia > Anura > Bufonidae > Bufo > Bufo gargarizans. The sequence continues at coordinate 296,346,323 of NC_058080.1, forward strand.
TTTGTATATATGATAAGTGTAATCTTTATAACTAGTCTGTATATTAGCTATGTGTATATAGTAAATGTATAGTGTATCTAGTGTTTGTACACGGTAAGTGTTGTTTAATTTATATATTATCTGTATATATAGGGTATGTGTAGTATGTGTGTATATATATATATATATATATATATACAGTCATGTGAAAAAATTAGGACACCCTTTGAAAGCATGTGGTTTTTTGTAACATTTTTAATAAAAGGTTATTTCATCTCCGTTTCAACAATACAGAGAGATTAAAGTAATCCAACTAAACAAAGAAAACTGAAGAAAAGTCTTTTCAAGATCTTCTGTAAATGTCATTCTACAAAAATGCCTATTCTAACTGAGGAAAAAGATAGGACACCCTTGCCCCTAATAGCGAGTGTTACCTCCTTTGGCTGAAATAACTGCAGTGAGACGGTTCTTGTAGCCATCTACCAGTCTTCGACATCGGTCTGAGGAAATTTTACCCCACTCCTCAATGCAGAACTTTTTCAGCTGTGAGATGTTTGAGGGGTTTCTTGCACGTACAGCCCTTTTCAAGTCACCCCACAGCATCTCAATGGGATTCAAATCTGGACTTTGACTTGGCCATTCCAGGACTCTCCATTTCTTCTTTTTCAGCCAATCTTTGGTTGATTTACTAGTATGTTTTGGGTCATTGTCATGTTGCATGGTCCAGTTCCGCTTCAGCTTTAATTTTCTAACTGATGGTCTCACATGTTCTTCAAGCACCTTCTGATACACAGTAGAATTCATCGTGGATTCTATGATGGTGAGCTGACCAGGTCCTGCTGCAGCAAAGCAGCCCCAAACCATGACACTTCCACCTCCATGCTTCACAGTTGGTATGAGGTTCTTTTCTTGGAATGCTGTGTTTGGTTTACGCCAAACATGTCCTCTGCTGTTGTGTCCAAATAATTCAATTTTGGACTCATCTGTCCAAAGAACATTATTCCAGAAGTCCTGGTCTTTGTCAACTTTATCTCTGGCAAATGTCAGTCTGGCCTCGATGTTTCTCTTGGAAAGCAAAGGTTTCCTCCTTGCACACCTCCCATGCAAGTTAAACTTGTACAGTCTCTTTCTGATTGTAGAGGCATGTACTTCTACATCAACAGTAGCCAGAGCCTGCTGTAGTTCTCGAGATGACACTTTAGGGTTTTTGGAGACCTCTTTTAGCATCTTGCGGTCTGCTCTTGGGGTGAACTTGCTGGGGCGACCAGTCCTGGGCATGTTGGCAGTTGTTTTGAAAGCCCTCCACTTGTAGACTATCTTCCGGACAGTGGAATGGCTGATTTCAAAATCTTTTGAGATCTTTTTAAATCCCTTCCCAGACTCATAGGCTGCTACAATCTTTTTTCTGAAGTCCTCTGACAGCTCTTTTGCTCTCACCATGGTGCTCACTCTCACTTCAACAGTCAGGAGCACACCAAACTAAATGTCTGAGGTTTAAATAGGGCAAGCCTCATTCAACATGCAGAGTAACGATCTACTAATTATGTGCACCTGGTGTGATATACCTGTGTGAGATCTGAGCCAATTTAAGAGGGAATACATGTGAGGGTGTCCTATCTTTTTCCTCAGTTAGAATAGGCATTTTTGTAGAATGACATTTACAGAAGATCTTGAAAAGACTTTTCTTCAGTTTTCTTTGTTTAGTTGGATTACTTTAATCTCTCTGTATTGTTGAAACGGAGATGAAATAACCTTTTATTAAAAATGTTACAAAAAACCACATGCTTTCAAAGGGTGTCCTAATTTTTTCACATGACTGTATATTATGTGGGGTAAGTGTAATGTATATATTGTATGTCTAGGATAAGTGTAATTTATATAGTTTCTGTATATGGGGTAAGTTTAGTGTATATAGTGTATGTATATGACATGTGTAGTCATTATAGTGTTACATACGGTATGTGTAATGTATATAGTGTGTGTGTATATATAGGATAATTAATCTATAAAGTGCCTGTATATAGGGTAAGTGTAGTATATTTAGTGTATGTATAGTGCATATAGTGTGTGTATAGGGTAAGTGTAGTGTATACAGTTTATGTGTAAGGTAAGTGTAGTCTACATAGTGTTTACATAGGATAGGTGTAGTCTATATAGTGTGCTTTTTGGATAAGTTTAATGTATTTAATGTCTGTAAAAAAAAAGTAAGTGTAGAGTATATAGTGTGTATATAGGGTAAGTAATCTATGTAGTGTCAGCCTATAAGATTAATGTAGTGTATATAGTATATGTATAGTGTAGTCTCTGTAGTGTGTATATAGGTGTAATCTTTATACTTAGTCTGTCTATTGAGTATGTGTAGAGTATATAGTGTATATATCGTGTACAGTGGAGGAAATAATTATTTGACCCCTCACTGATTTTGTAAGTTTGTCCAATGACAAAGAAATGAAAAGTCTCAGAACAGTATCATTTCAATGGTAGGTTTATTGTAACAGTGGCAGATAGCACATCAAAAGGAAAATCGAAAAAATAACTTTAAATAAAAGATAGCAACTGATTTGCATTTCATTGAGTGAAATAAGTATTTGAACCCCTACCAACCATTAAGAGTTCTGGCTCCCACAGAGTGGTTAGACACTTCTACTCAATTAGTCACCCTCATTAAGGACACCTGTCTTAACTAGTCACCTGTATAAAAGACACCTGTCCACAGAATCAATCAATCAAGCAGACTCCAAACTCTCCAACATGGGAAAGACCAAAGAGCTGTCCAAGGATGTCAGAGACAAAATTGTAGACCTGCACAAGGCTGGAATGGGCTACAAAACCATTAGCAAGAAGCTGGGAGAGAAGGTGACAACTGTTGGTGCGATTGTTCGAAAATGGAAGGAGCACAAAATGACCATCAATCGACCTCGCTCTGGGGCTCCACGCAAGATCTCACCTCGTGGGGTGTCAATGGTTCTGAGAAAGGTGAAAAAGCATCCTAGAACTACACGGGAGGAGTTAGTTAATGACCTCAAATTAGCAGGGACCACAGTCACCAAGAAAACCATTGGAAACACATTACACCGCAATGGATTAAAATCCTGCAGGGCTCGCAAGGTCCCCCTGCTCAGGAAGGCACATGTGCAGGCCCGTCTGAAGTTTGCCAATGAACACCTGAATGATTCAGAGAGTGACTGGGAGAAGGTGCTGTGGTCTGATGAGACCAAAATAGAGCTCTTTGGCATTAACTCAACTCGCTGTGTTTGGAGGAAGAAAAATGCTGCCTATGACCCCCAAAACACCGTCCCCACCGTCAAGCATGGGGGTGGAAACATTTTGCTTTGGGGGTGTTTTTCTGCTAAGGGCACAGGACAACTTATTCGCATAAACGGGAAAATGGACGGAGCCATGTATCGTGAAATCCTGAGCGACAACCTCCTTCCCTCTGCCAGGAAACTGAAAATGGGTCGTGGATGGGTGTTCCAGCACGACAATGACCCAAAACATACAGCAAAGGCAACAAAGGAGTGGCTCAAGAAGAAGCACATTAAGGTCATGGAGTGGCCTAGTCAGTCTCCGGACCTTAATCCAATCGAAAACCTATGGAGGGAGCTCAAGCTCAGAGTTGCACAGAGACAGCCTCGAAACCTTAGGGATTTAGAGATGATCTGCAAAGAGGAGTGGACCAACATTCCTCCTAAAATGTGCGCAAACTTGGTCATCAATTACAAGAAACGTTTGACCTCTGTGCTTGCAAACAAGGGTTTTTCCACCAAGTATTAAGTCTTTTTTTGTTAGAGGGTTCAAATACTTATTTCACTCAATGAAATGCAAATCAGTTGCTATCTTTTATTTAAAGTTATTTTTTCGATTTTCCTTTTGATGTGCTATCTGCCACTGTTACAATAAACCTACCATTGAAATGATACTGTTCTGAGACTTTTCATTTCTTTGTCATTGGACAAACTTACAAAATCAGTGAGGGGTCAAATAATTATTTCCTCCACTGTATATAGTGATAATTGTAGGGTAAGTGTTGTCAATATTATGTGTATAAGATATATGTACAGTATATAGTGTATGTATAAGGCAAGTGTAATGTATATAGTCAGGGCCGTTTCTAGGGGCGGGCGGGCGGGACGGGGGCGGCCGCCTGGGGCGCTGTCAGAAGCAGGGGGCGCCCGTTGAGGTAAAAAATAAAAATAAAAAATAAAATAATTCGTTAAAGGATCGGGCTGCCGGCCGGCGGCGCCCCTCATGCTGAGCGGCCGGCTCAGTGCTGCGCAGCCTGCCTGCGCTGCAGACTGCTGAGTTGTTAGTGTAGCGTGGCCGAGCTCTGTTCGGTCCGGCCCGGGGTACAGGAGCATTTGTTTCTTGTACCCGGCCGGACTGAAAGGAAGTGCACACTAAGTGAGCACTTCCTGTCAGCCGGGTACAGGAAACAAAAGCTCCTGTACCGCGGAGCGAACAGAGCTCGGCCACGCTACATTAGAGGTGACATTGACAGGGGGGGGGGGGAGTAGAATGAGACTGAGAGTGACAAGGGAGGGGGGGGAGTAGTAGAATGAGAGTGACAAGGGAGGGGGGGGAGTAGTAGAATGAGAGTGACAAGGGAGGGAGGGGGGGGAGTAGTAGAATGAGAGTGACAAGGGAGGGGGGGGAGTAGTAGAATGAGAGTGACAAGGGAGGGGGGGGAGTAGTAGAATGAGAGTGACAAGGGGGGTGGGGGGAGTAGAATGAGAGTGACAAGGGGGGGAGAAGAGAGTGACAAAGGGGGGGGAGAAGAGTGACAAGGGAGGGGGGGAGAAGAGAGTGACAAGGGAGGGGGGGAGAAGAGAGTGACAAGGGAGGGGGGGAGAAGAGAGTGACAAGGGAGGGGGGGAGAAGAGAGTGACAAGGGAGGGGGGGAGAAGAGAGTGACAAGGGAGGGGGGGGAGAAGAGAGTGACAAGGGAGGGGGGAGAAGAGAGTGACAAGGGAGGGGGGAGAAGAGAGTGACAAGGGAGTCCGCAGAGCCAGACCAAGAGCCAGACTGCAGCCAGAGACCAGATCATCTAATTGTCCTGGTGGTAAGTAGACAATGCAATATGTGTATTATTTAATTGTTTAGTTATTAATACTACATTTTGCGGACCGCACATTGCCGGCACTAAGAGAATATGCCTATTCTTGTCCGCTATTGGGGACAAGAATAGGACATGTACTATTTTTTTTCAGGTTCGGAATTGCGGATCCGGGTCCGCAATTCCGGATCTGATAAGGGGGGGGCGGGGGTGCCAATTTTTATCTTGCCTAGGGCGGCAAAAATCCTTGCACCCGCCCTGGTCAGACTTACTGACGTCACGCACCTGATCCTCCCACTAGGCGGCGCAGGCGCGTGACATACAGTGAGTGAGTGAGCGCCGCACTGCCAGCCTGTTACCGCCCGCCCTGAGCCCCTGTGCTGATGCCTGCTGTGAGGCGAGTGATGGTCTGGGGGGGCATTAATTACAATGGGGGGATGGGGGTTATTACAATGGGGGGGGGGGCATTAATTACAATGGGGGGAATTAATTACAATGGGGGGGCCACTGTGGGAGACATGAAAATGGGGGCCACTGTCACTGTGGGGGACATTAAGTTTAATAAGGATCACTATGGACATTATTTAGAATGGAGGCTGCTGTTGGTGTCATTACTCATTATAACTGTATAATGTCTGATAGGCCTAGTCCTGAGCTGAGTTATATTACCCTGCCCATGCCCTGTATAATAATGTACCCATCCCTGATACCCCTTAGTTATATTACCCCGCTGGAGTTTTTTTGACACTCGCCCTGAGAGAAATTTTACCTAGAAACTGCACTGTATATAGTGTATATTTAGGGTACATGTACTCTATGTAATGTATATATAGAGTAAGAATAGTCTAGTGTATATTTACGGTAAGTGTAATCTATATAGTATGTATATATCACAGGTAAGTGTTATGTAGTATATATAATACTGTGCATACACATGGTAAGTGTAGTCTATATAGTGTAGGTCTATGCATAGAGTAAATGTATGCAGTGTGTATATAGGATCAGTGTAATTTATATAGTGTAGTGTATATAGTGTATGATATCACTTCCTGCGTAATATTCCTAAAATGTTACACAGTACTGGGAGAAAAGTTCTGTTCTAAATTTTACATTTTAGAAAAATCAAAGCTTGGCCTCCGCCACATAATACACCAAAAACAAAAAAGCTTTTCCTCTGCAGGGACTGACTATGCAAACATTGCATGGTGTACCAGTTGCACTCAATATTGTTATAACATTGCATGGGTTGAATTCTATTTCATATATTAAATTCACATCTGTTTTGTTAGCCCTTTTGCAGTGCTTAATCCCTCCTTGTTTAGGTGGGTCCCTACACTAACACGTTACACATATAACAGGATATATTGAATGTAACTGGTGTTATCACTTGCAGTGTGCTCTTACATTATTTTATATACAGTAGTCAGTTGTTATAGAGAAACACCAATATACTGCTTATCAGTTTGGCTTTTCAAATTAATAGTGCAAATCAGTGTAAATCATGTTATTAAAAAAAAAAGAGTCTTAGTGTAGGGACCTATCTGAATGAGGTCGCCTTGACGTGGCAGATGGGCTCACACAATGTCATCAGATTGTGTGCTAAGAACCTCATGTTTTTAAAAGTGTGGGTGACAAGATTCTTCTGAGAGTTTTTGAGCTTCCATATGTTAAGGAATTAATCAGTTGTCCCTCTTGAAGCATAGAAACGTTCATAGAGATAGATGGCATTGTTTATTTTTATTAAGGCAGCACGGTGGCTGACTGGTTGGCACTGGTGCCTTGCAGTGCTGGGGTCCTAGGTTCGAATCTGACCAATAACAACATCTGCATGGAGTTTGTATGTTCTCCCTGTGCTTGTGTGGGTTTCCTCCAGGTACTCCAGTTGCCTCCTACACTCCAAAGACATACTGATAGGGAACTTAGATTGTGAGCCCCATTAAAGACAGTTGGATGCTAATGTCTGTAAATAGCTGCGGTATATAGCAGCGCTATATAAGTGCACAAAATAAATGAATAAATTAGGTCTGGACACCTTGGGAGACTTTTTGAAGAGTATGGGTTTCTACTGTAAAATACCAGAAATGCATTTTCATTACGACATAAGGTGCAGCAAATAATGACTCCACGTTTACCCCTATCTTATATACAGGATGGCCCACGAAAAAGTAGCCCACCTCCAGCGATAGTATGACAAGATGAATGAGCAAGTGGATTGTTATTTTTTTTTATTACCCACAAGTCACAAAAGATGCTGAAAGTGGTCCCTGTTCCGGTCTATGCATCTTTGGGCACATCGGATTGTGTTGGCCGATACTGCTCGCAGCTCTACAGCAGTGATGCTGCAGAAACAAAAATGTCCTGGAACAACATGCCACACCTCACTGGCACGGATTCATGAACTGTTGATGTAGGAGCAAACTGTGAGCAAGGGGTTATGGTCACCACGTTCCTCAGACTTGTCCTCATGCAATTTTTATCTGTTGGGAAATTCAAAACAGAAAATGTCCGCTAACAATCCACATCCCTGGATGAACTCAAGGAAAATATCACAAACACTATCCGCAACATTACAAGTAGTATCAGCCGACATATTCCGACGTGCCCAAAAATTCCTGGGCCACCCTGTTTTACCCCTTCTCAACATAGAGAAGGGATACATGGGAGTGCACATAGGCCAGTGCCTTTTCCTATATTGTGTAAGCACGATCACCGCTGCTGGATTACAGGGTGGTCGTAACCATGGAAATGAGCAGCGTATAATGTGACTGAAAAATGAATCAAGCCAGCAAAGGAGGCAATATGGACAATAACAATACATTAGTAATTGCCTTGTATTAAATTTCTCTACATGATAAATGCCATTTGCTGAAGTAAGACAAGTGTTTTTGCCCAAAGAAAATTTTGTCCTCCTTTTTTTATTAATTTTGTTTGGATGAATCAATATAAAGGTGTTTTTGTGCTTCATGGTATTAAACATTGATATTTTTAATTTAACATACAGACGTGGACAAAATTGTTGGTACCCTTTGGTCAATGAAAGAAAAAGTCACAATGGTCACAGAAATAACTTTAATCTGACAAAAGTAATAATAAATTAAAATTCTATAAATGTTAACCAATGAAAGTCAGACATTGTTTTTCAACCATGCTTCAACAGAATTATGTAAAAAAATAAACTCATGAAACAGGCATGGACAAAAATGATGGTACCCCTAACTTAATATTTTGTTGCGCAACCTTTTGAGGCAATCACTGCAATCAAACGCTTCCTGTAACTGTCAATGAGACATCTGCACCTCTCAGCAGGTATTTTGGCCCACTCCTCATGAGCAAACTGCTCCAGTTGTGTCCGGTTTGAAGGGTGCCTTTTCCAGACTGCATGTTTCAGCTCCTTCCAAAGATGCTCAATAGGATTGAGGTCAGGGCTCATAGAAGGCCACTTTAGAATAGTCCAATTTTTTCCTCTTAGCCATTCTTGGGTGTTTTTAGCGGTGTGTTTTGGGTCATTGTCCTGTTGCAAGACCCATGACCTGCGACTGAGACCAAGCTTTCTGACACTGGCTAGTACATTTCTCTCTAGAATTCCTTGATAGTCTTGAGATTTCATTGTACCCTGCACAGATTCAAGACACCCTGTGCCAGACGCAGCAAAGCAGCCCCAGAACATAACAGAGCCTCCTCCATGTTTCACAGTAGGGACAGTGTTCTTTTCTTGATATGCTTCATTTTTTCGTCTGTGAACATACAGCTGATGTGCCTTGGCAAAAACTTCGATTTTTGTCTCATCTGTCCACAGGACATTCTCCCAGAAGCTTTGTGGCTTGTCAACATGTAGTTTGGCATATTCCAGTCTTGCTTTTTTATGATTCGTTTTCAACAATGGTGTCCTCCTTGGTCGTCTCCCATGTAGTCCACTTTGGCTCAAACAACGACGGATGGTGCGATCTGACACTGATGTTCCTTGAGCATGAAGTTCACCTTGAATCTCTTTAGAAGTCTTTCTAGGCTCTTTTGTTACCATTCGGATTATCCGTCTCTTAGATTTGTCATCAATTTTCCTCCTGCGGCCACGTCCAGGGAGGTTGGCTACAGTCCCATGGATCTTAAACTTATGAATAATATGTGCAACTGTACTCACAGGAACATCTAGTTGCTTGGAGATGGTCTTATAGCCTTTACCTTTAACATGCTTGTCTATAATTTTCTTTCTGATCTCTTGAGACAGCTCTTTCCTTTGCTTCCTCTGGTCCATGTCGAGTGTGGTACACACCATATCACCAAACAACACAGTGATTACCTGGAGCCATATATATAGGCCCAATGGCTGATTACAAGGTTGTAGACACCTGTGATGCTAATTAGTGGACACACCTTGAATTAACATGTCCCTTTGGTCACATTATGTTCTGTGTTTTCTAGGGGTACCATCATTTTTGTCCATGCCTGTTTCATGAGTTTATTTTTTTACATAATTCTGTTGAAGCATGGTTGAAAAACAATGTCTGACTTTCATTGGTTAACATTTATAGAATTTTAATTTATTATTACTTTTGTCAGATTAAAGTTATTTCTGTGACCATTGTGACTTTTTCTTTCATTGACCAAAGGGTACCAACAATTTTGTCCACGTCTGTATATATTGCTATATCACATTTTTAATAAGAGGAATAAATGAAATTGCTGGACCAATTGATGGGAGGATCATGAAACCAGTCATGGAATGCCCAGTGTATAGGAGTCGAAGACACTCCTTTGTGAGTCCAGAAGACTGGAAAGCAACAAAATAGTCTCCCAATCTGCTCTAAGCGATACACTTGATCGCACCTAGAGAGCCATTGTGGGATACCTGGTACTACATTCGACTACCAGTTAGAGGCGATTAAGACCCTGGCCACTGCCAACAGTTGTTGTTGAAGGCGGTAAGCTTGATGGGGACGACACTGTGGGGACTGAAGCCCTAGTAGACAACATTGTGGTAGAAGTGGAAATTCACTACCCTGCAATTTGGTCAAGGTATTACATACTCCTATCCAAAAGGGTTTCACTAAGTGACATGTCCACCATATATATGTAAAAAAGACCCCTCAGCACCCAAACATCTCATCACTACCATAAGGCCTTCCTATGAGATCCAGTATTGTAATAGAGTAATCTAACCTGTAATACTTATGAAATCGGACCTGACAACAATTTTCCCGTCACCCCCGAGTACCACACCTTGAGGGTGTTGCGCGTGAAGGGATTTGTTATATATTTCAAAATCTTCGTTCTATACCTTCTGGCCAGGGCCAAAGAGCGCAAAGGGATCCCTGCCAGGTCTTGTTCTAATGCCACTTCCTGGCGGACTACGAATCCATTCTAAAACCCTAAGACCTTGTATAGACTTATAGTAGTTAAGAAAATCTGGAATACCCAGACGGCCATCTTTCTGAGACTTAATCACCTGACAGTAGGGCAGTTTAGGTCTGGCACCACTCCAGAGGAAGCGCGTCAGGACCTTTTTTAATTGGAGAAAGAAGGATCCAGGTATGGGAATTGGCAGCGCCTGTAAATAGTACAATACTTTTGGGAGAACTATCGTTTTAATTAGAGTTCTACGACCAAACCAGGAGGTAAATGGCAAGTCCCAGGATGTCATAAGATCATTGATTATACATGGTATGTTTTTGTAATTTTCCACATACAAAGCTGAAGGATGGGAGGTGATGTTCACACCAAGGAAGGGAATGCTGCGTGTTGACCAGGTAAAGGGAGTGCTCAACTCTAGTGTATTTTGTATTTGTGAATCCAATGATACGTTTAATACTTGTGACTTGGATAAATTTACTTTGAAATTAGAGAGGGCTCCAAATCATTCTAGTAACTCGTGAATTGCAGGGAAGGCCTCAACGGGATTACTGATGATGAGAAGTAGGTCGTCCGCAAATGCAGCTAGCGAGTGAATAACTCCTTTAATGGTCATACCCTGTATCTGTTGATCCTGCCGTATCGCTTGTAACACCGGCTCAATGGAAAGGATAAAGAGAAGTGGGGAAATGGGGCAGCCCTGCCTGGTACCATTACTAAGACTCTTGCGCAAGGATTGCTATACATTGCCATTACCACCTCAATAAAGCTTTCTGGAATGCCAAAGCTTTTCAAGGCTTCACTCATGTATGCCCAGTCCACTCTATCAAAAACCTTCTCGGCATCAGTGCCAAGAAGGACTAGTGGAGTGGAAGTGAAGTGAGCATGATGTATTATGTTTATCAGGAGGCTTCTATTCATTCTACCTTCACGCCCTCCCACAAAGCCCACTTGCTCCATGTGGATCAATTGAGGCAGGAGGGACTGAAGACGAGAAGCCAGCATCATTGCCAGCAGTTTCAGGTCGGTATTGAGCAAAGATATCGGTCTGTAACTGGCACACAAGGAGGGGTCTTTTCCTTCTTTAGGGATGATGGTTATTTGGGCAGCAAGCATATGGGGATGTAAGGGTTTCCCTGCCCAGACTGAGTTACAAACTTGAAGGAGTTTGGGTAAAAGGATGCCTTGGAAGGAGTCATAGTATTTCATAGGTAATCCATCTGGACCTGGGCTTTTATGAAGGGGAGAGTCCTTAAGGGCCTTGATCAGTTCTATAATTGTAAATGGGTGGGAAATCAGCTGCGATTGCTCTACTGTTAGCTTAAGCTTGATATCAATCTAGCAGAGCATTGAATGGGGAGATCTCTGGATCCATGTGAGGTACAGGGCTGGTTCTAGCTTTGTTAGAAATAGGTTGTCGTGTACTATATGATGTCTGATTAGAATTTTTTACATTAGGCATGGGATAACCCCTTTAAGGATAAAACAGGGTCAGTGTCTACCTGCTTCCACCTCAGAGGATCACACAAATGTGTTTACAGTCACTCCAATAACTGTAGAATGGTAGAACATGTCCTAATCTTGTCTGTTTTGTGGACAAGGATTGGACATTTCTACAGAAGTTAAAAAATTAATGGTGGCATGCACCAGCGGCTTTTAGCGTATCCGCCATTTACAGACAATAAAACACTTACGACCGTGTACATGAGCCCTAATATGTATATTTACTCCTATTCCTACAGCCTGTCCACCTCATGTTGTGAGTAGAGACTTTATCTCTAGACCTCCATACATTTCCATGGGATTAAGTGATTTGCTTGTGTGAAGATTGGTGCTTATCTTATTAAACAATACCACAATGGCCCAGTTGACCCAACATCTGGTATTAGCATAATTGAATTGGATCAAAAAATAGATGTTCCTATCACCACACAGCCTCGCAGATTCAGCTGATTCTGTTGACTCTTGGTTTCTCCATCTGGGACGCTGGTCTGGGGCTTGTATCCTGAAAACTTCTTGCCTTAACTATCAGACTGGCGTCCACCGGCATGCCACGCAGATAGGAAGACTGTTGTAACCGTCTCTGTGTGGTTGGTGATTGAACCTGCTTGGTCGCTGCATCATACATTTTGGTGATGCTATGACTGCTGTGTGTTTAATCCATAAAGTTGAGTTCCTATAGAAGCACAGAAAAGCATAGTAAATATGTGGTTGGAAACCAACTGTTTCAGATTGATAGACAAAACCTGCGGGGTAAAATATCTGCCCATTAACGGCATATCCGAAAAGAGCAGAGCTCGCCTACTTGCCTATTTTCTTAAAGGGGTTATCCCATCTTAGACAATGGGGGAATATCGCTAGGATATGCCCCCATTGTCTGATAGGTGCTGAGACCCGAACCTACAAGGAGAACGGAGCCTGGGAGAGTTGTGCTGGAGGACCGTCCACCACCAGGCGCAGCTCCCCGCCTCTCCCATTGAAGTGAATGGGAGCGTACCGCGCATGCGCGGCCACCGCTCCCATTCATTTCTATGGGGCCGACGGAAATAGCCGCGCCAGTGCTCGGCTATGTTCGGCGGCTCCATAGAAACGAATGGAGGGCGGCTGCGCATGCGCAGTGCGCCCTCCTCAAGTTTCTCCGCTCCGTTCTGCTTGACCTATCAGACAATGGGGGCATATCCTAGCGATAGGCCCCCATTGTCTATGATGGGATAACCCCTTTAAGCCCCACTAAAGTGAAACAGGAGAGCAGCCCAACGTCGGACACTTCCCCCTTTCCTGGCTGTGTGTGACAGGGTCCCTTTCTTGGAAATTTTACTGCAGATTTTGCTGACATTCCACAGTGGATTTCGGTGCGGATTTACCAAAGATCTAACCCTACGCATTGCAAACGGTAAAATATACAGTGGAACTCTGTAGCATAAATTAAACCAATCAGATTCTATGTTTCATTTTGGACAGCTCCTTTGGAAAATGAAATGAGGAATCTGATTGGTTGCTATGGGCAACTAAGCCAGTTCTACTTTACACCAGTTTGATAAATGACCCCCTTAATTCTTCTCTGTACCAATCCTGATTCCTATTTGTTTTGAAGGTGTACTTTTTGCGGAAGCTTCCTTGCTGATTTTTTTTAGATGAGCTATTGGTCATTTCAAAGACAATGTATAAGAAACTGGTTATACTCAAATCTTGTTAATGTGATAGTTTGGTAGATCGCTACTTATTGGCACCAAAAGAAAAGTCCACCTGGAATCTGTGTAAATTCAGATGTAGCAAATGGACTTGAGGGCATGGATGTGCATATTACACCTCAAATCTGTCATTACACTCCTGTAACTTACCATTGTTAGGGCAGCTTTTAATTGCCATAGTGATTAGGGGCCTTTCTAGTGACAAGTATATTGTAGAGTCTCCAGTCAGTCAAGAAAGGGTTAATACTTGGGACCACTGTGGCTGACTTCACAGTTAAAGTGCATGAGGTAGGTATCAATAATAAGCCCCTGTAGTAACTATGGCAACTGTGCTGCTGATGTCACAGATGCATAAGTCTATGACATAAAGAACCCACAAATGAAGGCTCCATAACAGAAGGACAAACGGCCATTTGCAGAGCCATGCTTGATGTGTCTGGAGACCTGGAGCTTCACCATCTGTAGAGGGAGGAAGGGGACGCCCTATCGCCTAACCAGCCAGATCCAGTCCAAAAAGTTGAGAGGTATGCTGACATGTGACTTAGGCTTAAAGGGGTTGTCTCACTTCAGCAAGTGGCATTTCTTATGTAGAGAAAGTAAATACAAGGCACTTACTAATGTAGTGTGATTCACCATATTACCTCCTTTGCACACTATAGGAAAAAGCACTAGCCTATGTTAGGTCTTACGGTACCAACACCACCAAATATGTAGGTCAGCACTTTTTCCTATCGTGTGCCAGCACGGCCACTACTGATGGATTTCAGGGTGGTCCATAACCATGGAAAAGAGCAGTGTATAATGTGAAATGTGGAAAAATGAGTCCAGCCAAACGAAGCAATATGGATAATGACAATAAATTAGTAAGTGGTTTGTACTAACTTCCTCTACATAATAAATGCTATTTGCTGAAGTGAGACAACCCCTTTAAGATGACTGTGGTCAGGCCGGGAAATACAAAGAAAAAAGTGTACTATTAGACTCTGCCATAGGTGCTATTACACTTCTGCACATGGCTGACCTGGAGGCCTTTGTTAGGCCTCCTACTCCTATAGCAACCCAGTGGCACCACACAATTTTGTTGCAACGTGCTGACATAGGAAGCCCCTTTCGTCTCTTCAACTCCTTAGATGCTACGGTTGCTATTGTTTGCAGCATCCAAGTCATATGAACAGGTAACCAGTACATTGCTGCCACCTAGTGGAGGTGCGAAATACATTTTAGCTACAAAGGAAAAAACGGCCCCATTTCCACACTGGAGAAAGGCATCTACTGGAGCTACTAATGAGTGGAAATGACACAAGGCTATTGAGCCTTTCAGTACAATCTTTTCAGGGAGCTGATCCCTAACATGCTGAACCGACATGTCTGAATTCTGTTACCGTACAGTCCTAAACGCTCTAAGCTCTACAAAGCCTCATTCACACCTCAGTGTTCCACGCACGTGCGCTGTACATGTTCTCCACGGGCAGCTCACGTCCTCATTCATTTTAATGTGTGTATTCACACATCAGAGTTTTAGCACAGTCCGTGGGTCTGTGTTTTCAGCACGGATGAATGCTCTACTTTGTCCGTGTTCACGGATCCATCATGCCCATTATAGTCTATGTATCCGTGAAAACCACTAAAGCAACACGGATCCATCAGTGTTTCAGGGATCATTAGGAAGAGATGCTTTGAAAATAATTTTTCAGCTGTGCAGTGTCAGTGAAACACGGATGACACACGGACAGCAAAATATGCACACACGGACCACACATGGATCCTTCACAGATATCTTCATGGAGGCATCACTGACCTCCATTTCACAGATTTAAGCGCGGATGTGTAAATGACGCTTGAGGCACACTGTAAATTTTTCGTGGCTATTTTCCAACCATTTGTGCATCCATTATTTGTCTGTCTGTCCGTTTTTAATGCCCGTTTTGCATCTGTTATTCACGGCTGTTAAAAATGGCTTTTTTTTTTTAACAAAGATCCCAACCCCTGCAGTGTACAGAATACCCCCCAGCAGTAATAATGTCCCCCATAGTGGCCCCCAGCAGTAGTAATATCCGCCATAGTGCCCCCCGGCAGTAATAATGTCTCCCATAGTGGCCATTAGCACTACTAATGTTCCCCATGGTGGCCCATAATGTTCACCATAGTGACCCCTGCAGTAATAATGCCCCATAGTGGCTCCCTGCTGTAATGTTTTATTTCAGGAAAAAAAAAAGAAAACAAATATATATACTCACCTGTTGCTCCTCTATTGAATGAAAAGGACCTGCCGAAGGACCGGCGCTCAGCGTGATGACGTCATCGCACGCTCCCTGCGCGACAAATCCTCTTCAATCAAAAGAGGAGTTACTGTCTTTTTGTGTGCAAGTGGATGAGGTATCACAATATATGCAATGGGCGGCCGCGCCACTGGGCCCTCTATGTAGCGTCCCAGGTGTAGGAACGGCCGAATGGTACAGTGTGGCCTAAAATGTCCCTTTATATGAGGTGTGAGTGTCACGGTGCTCCTACCTGGATATGGCTGGACCAAAGGCGTTGGCTCCGAAGCAAACAAATAGGGGGAATAGTTGAGTGATAAAAGAATAACTTGAGTCCAGATCTTGAGATGCAGTTCCAACTTTGCCTTGGTCCCAGCAGGCTTTAGCATTAAGACTCTGGCAGGCAAACTCATCACTGCTACATTTGTTGCTCTCTGGCTCTGCTCTACTATCAGGCTGGCTGTATAACTTTGCTTCTTCTTTATGCTGCACAACACTTAGTAGTCTGACTCTATGTTTGGCAAGGAAATACTCCTCCTGGCTGCTGAGGCTTCAAGCTTTGGCCCCCATGTCCAGCAGAGCTGAGGGCGCTCTGGATGGCTTGACTTGGGCATGTTCAGGAGAGGGGGTTTAGAATGGAATGGAAAGCTCCATTCTACCTAACTATAGCTCTGCCGTATTTGCTGCCACCTGCTGGTAAACCAGGCAAATTACATTTAAATACAACAGTTGCAAAGATTAGAAATGCACAGTGTAGTGGACCTGAAATAAATACACAAGATGACGTGAAATTAGCACATTAGAGATAGTAGCAGGGTGAAGAAGTGGTAATGCCACTATGGGGCGTTACATATACACTGCTCGTTACCATGGTTATGACCACCCTGTAATCCTCTCTGGTGACCAGGACTGTGGAAACTCACATAGGCTGGTGCTTTTTCCTATAGTGTGCAAGCAGGGCCACCACTGATGGTTTACAGGGTGGTCCTAACCATGGGAAAAAACTGTGTATAATGTGATGGAAAAATTAATCCAGACAGCAAAGGAATTGAAGTTGAATAGGTCTCGATTCGTCATGGCCGCCGCACGGACATTGCCCGTGCATTAGGAACCACAAATTGCAGTCCCCAATGCACGGATCGACCGCACAACGGCCGTGTGCATGAGGCCTAAGGCTGAGTTCACATGTATTTTAAGCATCTGTTATGCGCCAGCCATTTCTGTCTACGATCCGTTATTTTAGACTGCAAAATAAACTTTATGTAGGAATTTTTTCCCTCTAAAATAACGGATCCCAGACGGAAATGGCTAAAAAGGATGCAACCTGTGCATAACTGAGCACAACGGATGCTTAAAATACAGAAGAACGGAAAGCTAAACGGTGATGTGAACCTGGCCTAACAGGCGCTCCAGTACTAAGAACCCGTCGGAGATTGCCACTACTTAAAAAAATCTGGATTTCTGTCACCTTTATATACTGCCCTCAGATAAGGCAGCACAAATAGGTGACAGACCCCCTTTAATTTCTACCTCTCCATGGCATAAAATGTAAAGATTATTTGGATTTCATTCACACTTGACATAAGAGCAGAGATTCATCAAGATTAGTATTTGAAAAGAAAAAGTGATCAGGAAGGTAATGTCCCCTTTAAGTCTGAGGTTGACATCACCATGGCAACTGCAGTAAACAGACAGCTATTGGTCGGCTTAAATCTAAAAATCATCAGTTGGCTCCTTGGGAAACTGATTTTATGGTTAGTGATGAATTTCGGAGACACCCGGAGGAGCTGCTTTTACACCCACTGCTCGCGGTGGGATTTCTGGGGTAAGATACTGAGATATATCTAACTGTTATATTCAGGTGCGGGATATCTCCGTATAAAACTGGTGTGTTTTTAGTAAGCTACAATAAATACAATAAAACAGGAAAAGATTTTAGCGTTTTCCCTAAATTTGAACAGTTTATTATGTGTCTAGGGAAAATAGGACTTTTGGTCAGGTCTACAACACTTGTGGTGAAGTTACCTAAGGAAAGAATGGCAGACACTGCAGATGATTGCATTAGGGCCTTATTCGCACAGTCAGTGTTTGGTCAGTGATTTTCATCAGTGATTTTGAGCCAAAACCAAGTGCGGGTCCAAAACACAGAACAGGTGCAGATCTTTCCCTTCTACCTTATGTCTGTGTAGGATCCACTCCTGGTTTTGGCTCACAATCACTGATGGAAATCACTGACCAAACACTGACTGTTGTGAATGAAGCCCTAAAATGTGAAAATACTTGGCGTCTTTAAACTCATCTCATGTAGTTGCCTGTAAGTGAGGTTCTTCATATGCATTGCGGCTTTAGGCCTCATGCACGCGACCGTTGTTATAGGCATTTATATTGCCGGCGCAACACGGGCGGCTTCCGTTTTTTGCGGATCCGTGGTTTGCGGACCGCAAAAAATGGCACGGTCGTGTGCATGAGGCCTTAGCTTGTGAAACCAGCTTTTTTGGATTGAACCCTTAAATGCAAATCTTGCTCTATTACTACAGGCACAGTCATATAAATATCGGAAAAACCCTCCCAAAAAGGGTAATTTTTTATTCAGATAGTTGGTTGGGCTGGTATGAGTTAATTTGCGTTCTCCCCTCCAAGCCTTAGGGTGCCTGTACACAGGTGTAGGGTAAGGTGCAGAAAATCAGCACAAATTTCTGTACGGATTTCTGTGCGCTTCTGCAACAAAAAACGCATGAGCAGAGCGGGTGCGATATCCACCAGGGGCCTTCTGTTTTAAACTGCAGGCACCTGGGACTAATGTAATCGTAATGACCAAGAATAAAAATAATAGGTCAGTTTTAATGCATAGGAAACGGTGTTAAAAAAAAACGAATATAAAACTGTTGCAGAATTGTTTATTTTTTTATAATTCCACCCGATTTGAAATTAGTTTCCGCTTCCCATTCACATTGTATGCAACCATAAATGGCGCCATTAGAAAGTACATCTTGTACTACAAAAGACAAGCCCTGATACGGCTATGTGAATAAAAATATAAATATGCTTGAAACTTCTATTACCCAAATTGCCCAAATTGCTGTTGCAGAGATATCTTAATGAATATGCTAATTAGGGTCTCGGTGCACGATTTGGGAATACTTTTTATACTTCTTTTTGCGACCCTTTAAGAATCTCCATTGGGCTGAGACTACATGTACATTTTTTATGTGACGACATCAACAAACTCTCAGAAAATGACAGAATGTTGGAAATTAGTGAGTATCAGAAGTTGCAGTTGTCCAGTTGACTTAGCAAATGAAAGGTGAGGTGTGACAAGTTACAATGGACATCGGGGTCACTCGTTGTTTGATACAAGATCGAGACGCGGGGTCCATCCTGATAGACAGTGTGTGTTAAAGAGTCGCACAACTGCTGCAATATTTATGTCATGTTTTCTTTTTACTTCAGACACAATCTTCAGTCTCCGCAGTCTTCACAGAGAACCTTCTCACGGACCACAAGTTTCTATATATGGTATATGTAGGCTATACAGTATGTACATAGGGGAAGTGTAGTCTACATAGTGTGTGTATATAAGGTAAGTGTAGTCTACATAGTGTGTGTATATAAGGTAAGTGTAATCTACATAGTGTGTATGCAGGATAAGTGAATCTTTATAGTGTTTGTGCATAGGGTAAGTGTAGTGTATATATTGTATTATACGGTAAGTGCAATGATTTTAGTGTATGTGTAGGGTAAGTGTAGTCTATGTAGTGTGTATATAGGATTGGTGTAATCATGGTACGTGTAGTGCATTTAGTGTGTATATATAGGATAATTCATCTATATATTGCCTGTATATAGGTTAAGTGTAGTATATATAGTGTATATAGTGTGTGTTTAGGGTAAGTGTAGTGTATATAGTCAATGTGTCAGGTAGGTTTACTCTACATAGTGTGTACATAGGATAGGTATAATCTATATAGTGTGCTTATAGGATAAGCTTAATCTATTTAATATCTGTATATAAGGTAAGTGTAGTATATATAGTGTTTATATAGGATAAACAATTTATATAGTGTCTGTATATAGGATAAACATAGTGTATATAGTTTATGTATAGGGTAAGTGTATTGTATATAGTATATCTGCATAGTGTAGTCTATGTAGTATGTATATAGCATAAATGTAGTATTTATGTTTTGTGTATATGATAAGTGTAATCTTTATAACTAGTCTGTATATTAGCTATGTGTAGAGTATATAGTAAATGTATAGTGTATATAGTGTTTGTACAGGGTAAGTGTTGTTTAATTTATATATTATCTGTATATAGGGTATGTGTAGTATATATATGTATATATATTATATGTGGGGTAAGTGCAATGTATATATTGTATGTATAGGATATGTGTAATTTATATAGTTTCAGTATATGGGTTAAGTTTAGTGCATATAGTGTATGTATATGATGTTTCCCTTATGTCCTAATCAGTTGCACAGATGGGGTATTCTGCCCCTGTGGACTGGTTAGGACAAGTGGAAGTTTTAATGAAACAATAAAAAAACACTGGCATGCACACGCCCTCCCTGCCCCCAATAAAGAGGGGTGTGACCCTCCGAACCCTGTGTTTTTTTTCTGTCCTGCGGACAGGACGGGACGGGTGGTGCACTCCTCTATCCTTGCGGTGGAGAGAGTGTTTGTTCCCTTTCTTTATTTTTGTTCCTTTGGAACTGGGCCGCTCCTCCTATGCGGCCTGAGGATGTCCTCTAGGCCTTAGCTGTGTCTTGCTCCCTTATACAGAGCCCTGTCACAGGTTGGGGCTTACCTCTTTTCCGGAGGTGGAGCGGCGGTATCGGCGTCCCGCATGTTCGGCTGGGCGCCGCCATCTTGCGGAAGTGACGTCAGGTGACGTCACTTCCGGTTTTCGCTCCGGCCGATCGATAACGTCGGCCGGAGGTGTATTTTGATGATCTAAGGCCGTGGGGGCCTTTAAATGTTTCAGGGTTCCTCTCTGGGTCCCTAATTTATAGTTTTGCCTTTTAATTCAAAAGAGATAAACTCAGAGGTTTACCCCGGGGCTTTCTTTTTTGGCGCCAACAACCCTTCACTTGGTGAAGCTCCAGGTTCAGTCTCCTGGAGCGCAGCTTGCTGTTAACCTTGAGTGTGGTTTGGTGCTAGAGTGTTTGCTAACCTCTCTGTGCTGAAAATCTTTTTTGCTTACTATAAGAGCTTGTTAGGATCTTCTGGGTAAAGATCCTGAAGCTTGCGATTAAGCTCTGTTTTCTTGAATTTTGCTAAATTCATGTCTTTTAATTTTCAGCCATGTCATCTACCAGTGACGGTGAGCGAGAGCCCAGCAGGAAGTCCGCGGGCAAAAGGCGCCACCTGCAGTGCCATGACTGCCAGATCGTGCTGAAAGACTCCTATGATTTCTCCCGGTGCCCACCCTGTAGGGCCAAGACACTCCCCCAGCTGGAGCCATCTGTCCACGACGTGGTCGATTGGGTGAAGGGGTACATGGAGTCCAACATGAGCCAGGTCAACGCCTCCATACAGGAGCTGAAGAGTACCCTGGTCTCCAAACGTCATCGTCCCTCCTCCCCCCATCGTGCGATGGAGGTCTCGGGGGGTCAGAAGGCGAGGGAAGGTTCAGCCTCTTCCTCCTCGGATGAGGAGGATGGATTCTCATATTTTTTTCTGCTGGAGAAGGCCCAGAGGCTACTAAAATCCGTCCGGTCGGGGGACCAGGACGTTGATCCGGGGGAAGCCTCATCCTCTGCTTCTAGGGGGCCTAGGGCCTTTAAAGCAGATGATTCTCTCCTGTCTCTGATGAAAACAGAGTGGAGAAAGCCAGAGAAAGGTCCAGTGTTGACCAAAAGGTTCAAGGCTGTGTTTCAGGTATCGTCCTGGGGGCCTGTCCCCAAGGTGGACATGGCGATCGCGAAATTATTCAGAAGGACCCTGATCCCATCTGACGACGGGTCAAGTTTGCTGGACCCAATGGACCGTAAGGCGGACTGCGCCCTTAGGAGCGCTTATTCCTCGGCCTCCGCCTCAGTCACAATTTCGTCGTCCGAAGTGGCGAATTTTCTAAAAAATAGATTCTCCCAAATTCAGTCTGACCTGGACCATGGGGTCTCTAGGGACGACATTCTGGCCTCATGTAAGACGGCCAGCCTTGCTATTGACTTCTTGTGTGACGCAGCTCCACAACAATTGAAGCTGGCATCCAAGTCCATGGCTCTTTCAACTGCGGGCAGGCGTCCGCTTTGGTTGAAACCTTGGAAGGCCGATACGACCTCAAAACACAATCTTTGTGCCATGGCGTATGAACCCGGCAAACTCTTTGGTGCAGAGCTTGACCAGATAATGGAGGGGCTGTCGGACAAGAAGGGCAAGTCCCTTCCCCAGCAGTCCTTTCGTGGTCGGGGCAAGGGGTATAGTTCCAGAGCGGAACCGCAACCCAGACCCCAGAGGAATTGGGGTTCCCGTAGAGGAGGGAAATCCTCTCGGGGTTCTAGACCCCCCAAGAAGTCCTCGGCGCTCTGATTTTGGGCCTCCTCGAGGCTCTTGGTATTTAGCCGGTCTGACTGGAAATCTCGGGCTCCCTTCTCCCCACATTCCCGTAGGCGGTCGCCTACAGCACTTTTTTCCTTGTTGGCAGGATCATATCCAGGACAGTTGGGTCCTGCGTGTAATTTCGCAGGGCTACCTTGTAGACTTGAGCAGTTTGCCTCTGGACAAGTTTGTCCAAACAAGGCTTCTTCCCAGCAACAAGCAGAAGATTCTAGAAAGCTACGTGCTAGAATACTTCCAGAAGGGGGCCTTAGAAGAGGTTCCTCTCCAAGAGAGGGGAACAGGTATCTACTCCCCAGTTTTCCTGGTACCCAAGGGTACCGGAGGTTGGAGGATGATTATAGATCTGAGGTTCTTCAACCGTTTCATAAAACAAAAGAATTCCGTATGGAAACTATCCAGTCAGTGACCAATCTTCTTATGCCAGGAGATTTCTTGGCAACCTTAGACCTCAAGGATGCTTATCTCCATATTCCCATCCATCCTGGGTCCAGAAGATTCTTAAGGATCGCGGTAAACATCGGGGGGGTCCTAAAACATTTTCAGTTTGTGGTTTCTTCAGCCCCACATACTTTCACCAAAGTAGTGGTCTCTGTGGTGGCCGCACTAAGGCTTCAGGGCCTGAGTATAGTTCCATACCTGGACGACTGGCTCCTCAGAGCCCCTTCCCAAGCGATCCTGTCCCAACACATCCAACAGGCTGTTACATTCCTACATCAGTTAGGATGGATAATCAATTGGGACAAATCCCAACTTCAACCAGCCACCTCGGTAAGGTTCCTGGGGTTCATGGTGGATTCAGTCAGGATGACGCTTCATCTCACTCCCGAAAGAAAGCAATCTCTCTGTACCAAAACAGATAACGATTCGAACGTGGATGAGGATGTTGGGACTAATGTCTTCAACCGCAGAGGCGGTACCTTGGGCATTATGGCATCTACGTCCGCTCCAGTCGGAAGTATTAGCCAAGTGGAATCACAGTTCAGTGGGACTCAATTCCATGCTCTCCCTGCCTTACAAAGTCTGATCCTCTCTGAGGTGGTGGTCCCACCTCACAGACGGCAAGTCCCTGATCCAGCCCTCTTGGATCATACTTACTTCAGACGCATCCCTAGTAGGCTGGGGTGCGCATCTTCAGGACAACACAGTCCAGGGAACTTGGACACCTCAGGAGAGGTTATTGTCATCGAATCTTCTGGAGATCAGAGCAATCAGACTAGCTCTTCTTCATTTTGCTCCCGTCATTCGAGGGAAGGCAGTGAAGGTACAGTCAGACAGCATGACCGCTGTGTTGTATATCAACAAGCAGGGAGGCACGAGGTCACAAAGTCTTCTGAGAGAGATAGGGGTGATTTTGGATTGGGCAGAACTGAACCTCACCCACTTATCAGCCGTTCACATTCGCGGAGTTCACAATGTGATTGCGGATCGCCTGAGCCGAGGTCTTCCAACCGGAGAATGGTCACTTCATCCAGAGGTCTTCAAGGAGATAACGCTCAGGTGGGGCATGCCAGAAATCGATCTCATGGCAACGAGGTTCAACACCAAGGTGGAGAGGTATTGCTCCCTTTACAGGGAGGACAACGCGGTGGCAATAGATGCACTGTCAATCCCATGGAGGTTCAGGCTGGCCTACATCTTCCCTCCACTTTCCTTGATACCAAGGGTCTTGATGAAAATCAGGCAGGACCAAGCGTCAGTTATCGCCATTATCCCATACTGGCCGAAAAGAACTTGGTTTACCCAACTCTTACAGATGAGTCTGGGTCAATTTCTGAGGCTTTCCCCAGAGAGAGTACTGGTGTCGGGGGGCAGCCAGATCTCCTCAAACCTTAAAATGTTCAACCTGACGGCCTGGAGGTTGATCAGTCCCTTCTAAGAGTAGAAGGGCTATCGGGGTCTGTCTTGAGAACCCTGGAGCACTCCAGATCAGAAGCTACCAATAAGGCCTACTCCAGAATCTGGAAGATCTTTTCATCCTGGTGTACAAGGCATCAGCAAAGATCCACTGAAGCTTCCATCCCGATGATCCTCCAATTTCTTCAGGA
Source organism: Bufo gargarizans (assembly GCF_014858855.1). Classification (NCBI taxonomy): domain Eukaryota; kingdom Metazoa; phylum Chordata; class Amphibia; order Anura; family Bufonidae; genus Bufo; species Bufo gargarizans. The sequence continues at coordinate 296,370,760 of NC_058080.1, forward strand.
CGGTCTGGACAGGGGGCTATCACCAGCTACCCTTAAAGTGCAGATTTCAGCAATCTCTGCTTGTCTCAACAGAGCTATTTCTCAAGACCCCCTTATCAAGAGATTCCTGAAGGGAGTCTCAAGATTAAAGCCTACAGTAATCAGACATATCCCGGCCTGGGATTTGTCGGTCGTGCTCAGGGGGTTATCATCTCCCCCCTTTGAGCCCCTAGAGGAGGCGGGATTCAGGTTCCTGACCTGGAAGATCACCTTCTTGTTAGCTGTTACCTCTGCAAAGCGAGTTGGGGAACTCCAGGCTTTTTCTGCCTTTGAGCCATATACGAAGTTCCTACAGGATCGGGTACTTCTAAAATTTTTACCTACCTTCATCCCAAAGGTCCCTTCCTTTGACAATATCAATCAGGTGATCTCCCTACCAACATTGGCTCCACCCCCCTCCTCTGAGGAAAGAGGGCTCCATACCCTCGATATTGCGAGATGTCTTAGGATTTACCTGGAACGCTCCAAGGTATTTAGGAAGGATGAAATCCTCCTTATCCTTTTTTCCGGTACCCATAAGGGGAGGAAAGCCTCTAAGCCCTCCATCAGTCGCTGGATTAAAGAGGCAATTCAGGAGTCTTATATGTCTCAGGGCTCGGAGCCCCATGAAATTGTAAGGGCCCACTCTACTCGAGCAGTGGCCACTTCTTTTGCAGAGAGAACTCAATCCCATTGGACGTGATCTGTAAGTCAGCTTCTTGGAGTTCTCACTCCACTTTTATCTCACACTATAGAGTGGATACTAGAATACATAGTTATTCCTCATTTGGCTGGACAGTGTTATCTTCCGCCAGGCATGAGGACCCTCCCATGGGGGTTTCTACTTGCTAAATCCCCATCTGTGCCACTGGTTAGGATGTAAGGGAATCGTTAATTTCTAACGATAATTTGTTTTCCCTTAGTCCTAACAGTGGCACAGATGGGGTATTCTGCCCTTGTGGACTGGTTAGGACAGGTGGAAGTTTTAATGAAACAATAAAAAAAACACTGGCATGCACACGCCCTCCCTGCCCCCAATAAAGAGGGGTGTGACCCTCCGAACCCTGTGTAATTACAAGTAGACAAACATAACCACAATTAATAAACATAGGGGGGGAAATTTGTGTGCCACTGTTAGGACTAAGGGAAAACAAATTATCGTTAGAAATTAACGAGTATTAATTATAGCGTTACATACGGTAAGTGTAGTGTATATAGTGTGTATATAGGATAATTCATCTATGAAGTACCTGTATATAGGGTAAGTGTAGTATATATAGTGTTTGTATAGTGTATATAGTGTGTGTATAGGGTAAGTGTAGTGTATACAGTTTATGTGTAAGGTAAGTGTAGTCTACATAGTGTGCACATGGGATAGGTGTAATCGATATAGTTTGCTTATAGGATAAGTGTAATCTGTTTAATTTCTCTAAAAAAAGGTAAGTGTAGTGTATATAGCGTGTATATAGGATAAGCAATCTATATAGTGTCAGCATATAGGATTAATGTACTGTATATAACATATGTATAGTGTAGTCTATGTAGTGTGTATATAAGTGTAATCTTTAGTCACTCTGTATATTGAGAATGTGTAGAGTATATAGTGTATATATAGTGTATGTAGTGCTTGTATAGGGTAAGTGCTGTCAATATTGTGTGTATAGGGTATGTGTACATTATATAGTGTATGTATAAGGAAAGTATAATGTATATAGTGTACATTTAGGGTACATGTACTTTATGTATATATAGTAACATAGTAACATAGTACATAAGGCCGAAAAAAGACATTTGTCCATCCAGTTCGGCCTGTTATCCCGCAAGTTGATCCAGAGGAAGACCCCTCTCTAGTAGCTATAGCCTGTAATATTATTAAGCTCCAGAAATACGTCCATGGCCCTCTTGAATTCCTTTATTGTACTCACCATCACCACCTCCTCAGGCAGAGTTCCATATTCTCACTGCTCTTACCGTAAAGAATCCTTTTCTATGTTTGTGTACAAACCTTCTTTCCTCCAAGCGCAGAGGATGTCCCCTCGTCACAGTCACAGTCCTGGGGATAAATAGCTGATGGGATAGATCTCTGTACTGACCCTTGATATATTTATACATATTAATTAGATCTCCCCTCAGTCGTCTTTTTTCTAAAGTGAATAACTCTAATTTTGATAATCTTTCAGGGTACTGTAGTTGCCCCATTCCAGTTATTACTTTAGTTGCCCTCCTCTGGACCTTCTCCAGCTCTGCTATGTCTGCCTTGTTTACAGGAGCCCAGAACTGTACACAGTACTCCATGTGTGGTCTGACTAGCGATTTGTAAAGTGGTAGGACTATGTTCTTATCACGGGAATCTATGCCCCTTCTGATGCAACCCATTATCTTGTTGGCCTTGGCAGCAGCTGCCTGACACTGGTTTTTGCAGCTTAGTTTGCTGTTTATTAAAATTCCTAGATCCTTTTCCATGTCAGTGTTACCGAGTGTTTTACCATTTAGTATGTACGGTTGACTTGCATTTTTCCTTCCCATGTGCATAACTTTACATTTATCAGTGTTAAACCCCATCTGCCACTTATCTGCCCAAGCCTCCAGTCTATCCAGATCCCTCTGTAGTAGTATACTGTCCTCATCAGTGTAAATTACTTTACACAGTTTAGTGTCATCTGCGAAAATTGATACTTTACTATGCAAGCCTTCTACAAGATCATTATTAAATATATTGAAGAGAATAGGGCCCAATACTGACCCCTGAGGTACCCCACTAGTGACAGTGACCCAATCTGAGTGTGTACCGTTAATAACCACCCTCTGTTTTCTATCACTGAGCCAGTTACTTACCCACATACAGATGTTTTCTCCCAGTCCAAGCATTCTCATTTTATATACTAACCTTTTATGTGGTACAGTGTCAAATGCTTTGGAGAAGTCCAGATATACGACATCCATTGATTCGCCGCTGTCAAGTCTAGAACTTACCTCCTCATAGAAACTGATTAAATTAGTCTGACATGACCGATCCCTCACGAAGCCATGCTGATATGGCGTTATTTGCTTATTTCCGTTAAGATGCTCTAATATAGCATCTCTCAGAAAACCTTCAAACAGTTTACCCACAACAGATGTTAAACTTACCGGCCTATAGTTTCCAGGGTCTGTTTTTGGCCCCTTTTTGAATATTGGCACCACATATGCCATGCGCCAATCCTGTGGGACATTCCCTGTCAGTATAAAGTCTGCAAATATCAGAAATAAGGGTCTGGCTATGACATTACTTAATTCCTTTAGGATACGGGGGTGTATGTCATCCGGTCCTGGCGATTTGTCTATTTTAATCTTTTTAAGTCGCTGATGTACTTCTTCCTGGGTCAGACAGGACACTTTTAATGGGGAATTTATTTTTGCATTCTGCATGTCATCTGACAATTTATTTTCCTCAGTGAATACATTGGAGAAAACAATATTTAACAGCTTTGCTTTCTCCTCATCGCTCTCTGCGACTTCCCCCTCATTACTCTTTAAAGGGCCGACACCTTCAGATTTATACTTTTTAACATTTATATAATTGAAGAACATTTTAGGGTTAGTTTTACTCTCTTTGGCGATTAATCTCTCGGTCTCTAGTTTGGCCGCTTTTATTTGTTTTTTACATGTTCTATTTTTTTCCTTATCGTTTTTCAGTGCTTCCGTGCTACCTTCCTGTTTTAGTGTTTTATATGCTTTCTTTTTGTCATTTATTGCTTTCGTTACAGTTCTATTTATCCACATTGGTTTCTTTTTATTCCTTAACCTTTTATTCCCATACGGTATGTACCTCTCACAATGAGATTTTAGGATGTTTTTAAAGATATCCCATTTTGTGGCTGTATTTTTATTTTTGAGGACTTTGTCCCAGTTAGTTTGGCCTATGGCCTCTCTTAGTTGGCTAAATTTAGCTTTTTTGAAGTTTGGTATTTTTGTTCCTCCCTGTAGAAACGCTCTTTTGAATGATAATTGGAAGGTTATTACTTTGTGGTCACTATTTCCCAGGTGTCCCCCAACCTGCACGTCTGTTGTTCTGTCCGGCCTATTGGTTAATACTAAGTCCAGTATGGCCGTCCCTCTAGTCGGGTCCTGAACCAGTTGGGAGAGGTAATTGTCTTTGGTTATTGCCAAGAACCTGTTTCCTTTATGAGATATACAAGTTTCAGTTTCCCAGTCTATATCTGGGTAGTTGAAGTCCCCCATAATAACCACCTCATTATGATTTGCCGCCTCGTCTATCTCGTTTAGTAATAGATTTTCTGTGGACTCTGGTATATTAGGTGGTTTATAGTAAACTCCTATTAGTAATTTATTGTTGTTTTTAGCTCCATGTATCTCTACCCACAGTGACTCCACATGTTCATGTCCCTCATTTATATCTTCGCGGAGTGTGGGCTTTAGACCGGACTTTACATAAAGGCAGACCCCTCCTCCTCTCCGGTTTTGACGATCTTTTCTAAACAGACTGTAACCTTGTACATTAACCGCCCAGTCATAGCTATCATCCAGCCATGTCTCAGTTATTCCCACTATGTCATAGTTCTCCTCACACATCACTAATTCCAGTTCACCAGTTTTATTAGTCAGGCTTCTGGCATTAGTATACATACATTTGAGAGGTTTATGTATATTTTTTACCCTACACCTTTCCTTCTGAACTGTTCTAGTCCCTCCTTCCATTCCTCCCCCAGTCCCATTACTTTGCCCCCGGTCTCTATCTGCACTATCTTCCCGTCCTATAACGTAATTACCCTCCCCCCCAGTCCCTAGTTTAAACACTCCTCCAACCTTCTAGCCATCTTTCTCCCCAGCACAGCTGCCCCTTCCCCATTGAGGTGCAGCCCGTCCCTACGATAGAGCCTGTAGCCGATAGAAAAATCGGCCCAGTTCTCCAGGAACCCAAACCCCTCCTTCCTACACCAGTTCTTGAGCCACTTGTTAATCTCCATAATCTCCCGCTGCCTTTCTTGTGTGGCTCGTGGTACAGGCAGTATTTCGGAAAATACTACCTTTGAGGTCCTTGCCCTCAGCTTTTGACCTAAATCCCTGAAATCATTTTTAAGGACTCTCCACCTACCTCTAACTTTGTCATTGGTTCCGATATGGACCATGACCGCTGGATCTTCTCCAGCCCCTCCCAGTAATCTGTCAACCCGATCCGCAATGTGTCGAACTATAGCGCCAGGAAGACAGCACACTGTTCGGCGATCACGGTCTTTGTGACAGATTTCCCTATCTGTTCCCCTAATAATGGAGTCGCCCACTACCAGCACCTGTCTGGCCTGCCCTGCTCTCCTGGTTCCCTGCTTACTGGAGCTGACATTCCCCTGACTGGCAGAGGAAGTGTCCGGCTGCAGCAGTGCCGTCCCCGGACTGACATCCCCCTCATCTGCCAAACGTGCAAACTTGTTGGGGTGTGTCAGATCAGGGCTAGCCTCCCTGGCACTCTTCCCTCTACCCCGCTTTCTAACTGTTACCCAGCTAGCTACCTCAATATATAGAGTAATAATAGTCTAGTGTATATTTACGGTAAGTGTAATCTATATAGTGTGTGTGTGTGTATGTGTATATATATATATATATATATATATATATATCAGGTAAGTGAAATGTGTATATATATATATATATATATTTATATACTGTGCATACACAGGGTAAGTGTAGTCTATATAGTGTATGTGTATGTATAGGATAAGTGTAATTTTTATAGTGTCTGTATATGCTGTAAGTGTAGTGTAGTGTATATAGTGTATGTATATGATATGTGTAGTTAATATAATGTGAGCATACGGTAAGTGTAGTGCATATAATGTGTATATATGATAATTAATCTATATAGTGCCTGTATATATGGTAAGTGTAGTATATTTAGTGCATATAGTGTTATATGGGGTAAGTGTAGTGTATATAGTGTATGTGTAGGGTAAGTGTAGTCTACATAGTGTGTACATAGGTATAATCTATATAGTGTGATTATAGGATAAGTGTAATTTATGTAATGTCTGTATATAAGGTAATTGTAGTATATATAGTGTGTATATAGGGGTAAGAAATTTATATAGTGTCTGCATATAGGATAAATGTAGTGTATATACACTCACCTAAAGAATTATTAGGAACACCTGTTCTATTTCTCATTAATGCGATTATCTAGTCAACCAATCACATGGCAGTTGCTTCAATGCATGTAGGGTTGTGGTCCTGGTCAAGACAATCTCCTGAACTCCAAACTGAATGTCAGAGTGGGAAAGAAAAGTGGGCTACAACAGCAGAAGACCCCACCGGGTACCACTCATCTCCACTACAAATAGGAAAAAGAGGCTACAATTTGCACAAGCTCACCAAAATTGGACTGTTGAAGACTGGAAAAATGTTGCCTGGTCTGAGTCTCGATTTCTGTTGAGACATTCAAATGGTAGAGTCCGAATTTGGCGTAAACAGAATGAGAACATGTATCCATCATGCCTTGTTACCACTGTGCAGGCTGGTGGTGGTGGTGTAATGGTGTGGGGGATGTTTTCTGGGAACACTTTAGGCCCCTTAGTGCCAATTGGCCATCGTTTAAATGCCACGGGCTACCTGAACATTGTTTCTGATCATGTCCATCCCTTCATGACCACCATGTACCCATCCTCTGATGGCTACTTCCAGCAGGATAATGCACCATGTCACAAAGCTCGAATCATTTCAAATTGGTTTCTTGAACATGACAATGAGTTCACTGTACTAAAATGGCCCCCACAGTCACCAGATCTCAACCCAATAGAGCATCTTTGGGATGTGGTGGAACGGGAGCTTCGTGCCCTGGATGTGCATCCCTCAAATCTCCATCAACTGCAAGATGCTATCCTATCAACATGGGCCAACATTTCTAAAGAATGCTATCAGCACCTTGTTGAATCAATGCCACGTAGAATTAAGGCAGTTCTGAAGGCAAAAGGGGGTCCCACCGTGTTAGTATGGTGTTCCTAATAATTCTTTAGGTGAGTGTAGTTTATGTATAGGTTAAGTGTATTGTATATAGTTTATCTGCATAGTGTAGTCTATGTAGTATGTATATAGCATAAATGTAGTACTTATGTTTTGTATATATGATAAGTGTAATCTTTATAACTAGTCTGTATATTAGGAATGTGTAGAGTATATAGTAAATGTATAGTGTATATAGTGTTTGTACAGGGTATGTGTTTAATTTATATATTATCTGTATATAGGGTATGTGTAGTGTGTGTGTGTGTTTATATATATATATATATATATATATATATATATATATATATTATATATGGGGTAAGTGTAATGTATATATTGTATGTATAGGATAAGTGTAATTTATATTGTTTCTGTATATGGGGTAAGTTTAGTGTATGTGTATATGTATATGACATGTGTAGTCATTATAGTGTTACATACGGTATGTGTAGTGTATATAGTGTGTGTGTATATATAGGATAATTAATCTATAAAGTTACTGTATATAGGGTAAGTGTAGTATATTTAGTGTATGTATAGTGCATATAGTGTGTGTATAGGGTAAGTGTAGTGTATACAGTTTATGTGTAATGTAAGTGTAGTCTACATAGTGTTTATATAGGATAGGTGTAGTCTATATAGTGTGCTTTTAGGATAAGTGTAATATATTTAATGTCTATAAAAAAAGGTAAGAGTAGTGTATATAGTGTGTATATAGGGTAAGTAATCTATATAGTGTCAACATATAAGATTATTGTAGTGTACATAGTATATGTATAGTGTAGTCTCTGTAGTGTGTATATAGGTGTAATCTTTATACTTAGTCTGTATATTGAGTATGTGTAGAGTATATAGTGTATATATTGTGTATATAGTGGTAATTGTAGGGTAAGTGTTGTCAATATTATGTGTATAAGATGTGTACAGTATATAGTGTATGTATAAGGCAAGTATAATGTATATAGTGTATATTTAGGGTACATGTACTCTATGTAATGTATATATATATAGAGTAAGAATAGTCTAGTGTATATTTACGGTAAGTGTAATCTATATAGTATGTATATATCTTAGGTATGTGTAATGTAGTATATATAATACTGTGCATACACATGGTAAGTGTAGTCTATATAGTGTAGGTGAAAGGTAAGTGTAGTCTATGCATAGAGTAAATGTATGCAGTGTGTATATAGGATCAGTGTAATGTATATAGTGTCTGTATATAGGTTAAGTGTAGTGTATATAGTGTATGATATCACTTCCTGCGTAATATTCATAAAATGTTACACAGTACTGGGAGAAAAGTTCTGTTCTAAATTTAACATTTTAGAAAAATCAAAGCTTGGCCTCCGCCACATAATGCACCTAAAACAAAAAAGCTTTTCCTCTGCAGTGGCTGACTATACAAACATTGCATGGTGTACCAGTTGCACTCAATATTGTTATAACATTGCATGGGTTGAATTCTATTTCATATATTAAATTCACATCTGTTTTGTTAGCCCTTTTGCAGTGCTTAATCCCTCCTTGTTTAGGTGGGTCCCTACACTAACACGTTACACATATAACAGGATATATTGAATGTAACTGGTTTTATCACTTGCAGTGTGCTCTTACATTATTTTATATACAGTAGTCAGTTGTTATAGAGATACACCAATATACTGCTTATCAGTTTGGCTTTTCAAATTAATAGTGCAAATCAGTGTAAATCATGTTATTAAAAAAAAAAGAGTCTTAGTGTAGGGACCTATCTGAATGAGGTCGCCTTGACGTGGCAGATGGGCTCACACAATGTCATCAGATTGTGTGCTAAGAACCTCATGTTTTTAAAAGTGTGGGTGACAAGATTCTTCTGAGAGTTTTTGAGCTTCCATATGTTAAGGAATTAATCAGTTGTCCCTCTTGAAGCATAGATACGTTCATAGAGATAGATGGCATCATTTATTTTTATTAAGGTTACGCCATGAGTGGGCATGTAGGTTTGAATCTGACCAATAACAACATCTGCATGGAGTTTGTATGTTCTCCCTGTGCTTGTGTGGGTTTCCTCCAGGTACTCCATTTTCCTCCTACACTCCAAAGACATACTGATAAGGAACTTAGATTGTCAGCCCCATTAAGGACAGTTGGATGCTAATGTCTGCAAAGAGCTGCGGTATATAGTAGCGCAGCGTAGTATTACTCCTCTGCCAATCCCTTCACTGGCTCCCCATTGCCCAACTGTCATGGAACCATGAACCAGACATACAACAAGAGATAAGTGGAAATAAGAAGGCTTTATTGAAAATCAAGCTGTAAGGCAAAAGTCCAAACGGATGGCTAAACCGAAGCAGGGTCTTGCGAAGCCAGAGGTCAGGAACCAGAAGGGTAGTCAGACGAAGCCTGGATCAGGAACCAGCAGGGTAGTCAGACGAAGCCTGGATCAGGAACCAGCAGGGTAGTCAGACGAAGCCTGGATCAGGAACCAGCAGGGTAGTCAGACGAAGCCTGGATCAGGAACCAGAAGCAGCAGCAGTCTTAGAAGCATGTGAACACAGGAGGACCAAGCAAGGAACTGAAGCCACAGACCTCCTATATATATGAGCTAGGCATCCAGCTCCTCCCAGTGGGAAGGAGAAGCCGCAGGGTGGGAGGCTACAAGAAACCCAGAAACCAAGATGGCCGCCAGCACATGTCAAACGAAGGAGAACAGGAAGAAGGTAAGACCATGACACCAACGAATTCACTTCAAAGTACTAACAAATACATACAAGGCCGTCCATAACCTGTCCCCTCCCTACATCTCTGAGCTACTTTCCCGATACATCCCCACACGCACTCTCCGATCCTCACAAGACTTCCTTCTCTCCTCTTATCGCCTCTTCCCACAATCGACTCCAAGATTTCTCCCATGCATCCCCCATACTCTGGAACTTGCTACCCCAACATATCAGACTCTCGCCTACAGTGGAATCCTTCAAAAGAAACCTGAAAACCCACCACTTCAGACAAGCCTACAACCAGTGACCCTGCTGCCTCTATACCGCCATGACCAACTTAATCCGCACCTACTGTGTCCTTCTCCCATACCATGTAGATTGTAAGCCCTCACGGGCAGGGCCCTCTCTCCTTCTGTACCAGTTTGTAACTCATCTTGTTTATGATTAGTACAATTGTCTGTATTATGGATGTGCACCCCTTATCACATGTACAGTGCCATGGAATGAATGGCGCTTTAATAGTAAATAATAATAAAAATAATGACTGTTGGGCTCCACGTTTACCCCTATCTTATATACAGGGTGGCCCACAAAAAAGTAGCCCACCTCCAGCGATAGTATGACAAGATGAATGAGCAAATGGATTATTATTATTTTTTATTACCCACAGGTCACAAAAGATGCTGAAAGTGGTCCCTGCATCTTTGGGCACATGGGATTATGTTGGCCGATACTGCTCGCAGCTCTACAGCAGTGATGCTGCAGAAACAAAAATGTCCTGCTCTTTCCAACCAGATGGGACAACATGCCACACCTCACTGGCACGGATTCATCCACTGTTGATGTAGGAGCAAACTGTGAGCAAGGGGTTATGGCCACCACGTTCCTCAGACTTGTCCTCATGCAATTTTTATCTGTTGGGAAATTCTAAACAGAAAATGTCCGCTAACAATCCACATCCCTGGATGAACTCAAGGAAAATATCACAAACACTATCCGCAACATTACAAGTAGTATCAGCCGACATAATCCGACGTGCCCCAAAAATTCCTGGGCCACCCTGCATTACCCCTTCTCAACATAGAGAAGGGATACATGATTACCTTTCTATGTGTGTCATTCCTATGCAATGACCTATTTGCGTATATTCTCCTACCAGTGACATCACTGTGTGCATTATTGCTATTTTGTGACATAACTGTGTAAATTATCTACAATATGAACAATAAAGTGACTTCAACTTTTACATTATCCTTGTACATCAGGGAGACCATAATAATCATAAAATCATGAACTGGAATTGCTGCAGAAGGTGGTCATGACAGAGTGGGGCCCACGTCAATTCTGCTATGAAGCCCCACGGTTACTTGCTATGCCCCTGGAATGTACATTACATATAACAATTCTGCAAGCAGCTACATTCAGTCAGGGAGCTGTCAGAATGGCTAGAGCTGCTGCACAGATTTAGGGGGTCATTTACTATACTGAAATACTCCTAAATTAGGCTTATTTCAGGCGCAGGTGGCGGGTCAATGCTTAGTTGCTGTTTTAGGCGTAGAAATTGGATGCGCTGAAGTTATGCAGAAGCATGCGCCTCTTCATAACTTCGGCAGATACCCCACTAGCTACAGGGTTTTATTATGACCGGCGTCTAAAACGTTGGTCATAATAAATGTGCCCCTTAATTTCAACAGAACTTAAAGAGAACCTGTCACCTCACCACCTGGTGGCCAGGACTGTGGGAGTGCACACAGGCCAGTGCCTTTTCCTATATTGTGTAAGCACGACCACCGCTGCTTGATTTCAGGGTGGTCGTAACCATGGAAATGAGCAGTGTATAATGTGACTGAAAAATGAATCAAGCCAGCAAAGGAGGCAATATGGACAATAACAATACATTAGTAATTGCCTTGTATTAAATGTCTCTACATGATAAATGCCATTTGCTGAAGTGACCTGTTCTGTGTTCAGAGCTACACCTGGTTTTGGTTCTGGTTGAAAATCACTTATGGAAATCACTGACCAAACACTGACTGTGTGAATGAGGCCTTACAATTTGACCCTGTTGTGGCGGCAATACCACTTAGCTGTAATGTCACTGAACTGTAATGTCATTAGACTGTCATATTCATGCATGTTATATATCTGCCAGCACCGTGGTGTGCCATGTAACTTTCAGCCATGAGCATATGTCTTGATGGGCTTTGATAGATGGATGTATAGACAGATAGATATAGCACTGGCATGAGTGTGATATACGCACTGTAGATTAATGCACAGGTATGCCCAACCTGCGGCCCTCCGGATTTTGCAAAACTACAACTCCCAGCATGCCTGGACAGCTTACAGCTATCAGTTTACAGCAGGGCATTATGGGAGTTGTAGTTTTACAACAGCTGGGGGGCCACAGGTTGAGCTTCACTGGGGGGTAGTGCTGCCACCCACAGTTAAAAATTCAAGGGGTTATGAAATATGTTTAAAAAGGGGTTGTCTCACTTCAGCAAGTGGCATTTATCATGTAGAGAAAGTTAATACAAGCCACTTACTAATGTATGGTGATTGTCCATATTGCCTCCTGTCATATATCTTATACAGGTCCTTCTCAAATAATTAGCATATTGTGATAAAGTTCATTATTTTCTGTAATGTACTGATAAACATTAGACTTTCATATATTTTAGATTCATTACACACCAACTGAAGTAGTTCAAGCCTTTTATTGTTTTAATATTGATGATTTTGGCATACAGCTCATGAAAACCCAAATTTCCTATCTCAAAAAATTAGCATATTTCATCCGACCAATAAAAGAAAAGTGTTTTTAATACAAAAAAAAGTCAACCTTCAAATAATTATGTTCAGTTATGCACTCAATACTTGGTCGGGAATCCTTTTGCAGAAATGACTGCTTCAATGCGGCGTGGCATGGAGGCAATCAGCCTGTGGCACTGCTGAGGTGTTATGGAGGCCCAGGATGCTTCGATAGCGGCCTTAAGCTCATCCAGAGTGTTGGGTCTTGCGTCTCTCAACTTTCTCTTCCCAATATCCCAGAGATTCTCTATGGGGTTCAGGTCAGGAGAGTTGGCAGGCCAATAGAGCACAGTGATACCATGGTCAGTAAACCATTTACCACTGGTTTTGGCACTGTGAGCAGGTGCCAGGTCGTGCTGAAAAATGAAATCTTCATCTCCATAAAGCTTTTCAGCAGATGGAAGCATGAAGTGCTCCAAAATCTCCTGATAGCTAGCTGCATTGACCCTGCCCTTGATAAAACACAGTGGACCAACACCAGCAGATGACATGGCACCCCAGACCATCGTCTGTGGGTACTTGACACTGGACTTCAGACATTTTGGCATTTCCCTCTCCCCAGTCTTCCTCCAGACTCTGGCACCTTGATTTCCGAATGACATGCAAAATTTGCTTTCATCCGAAAAAAGTACTTTGGACCACTGAGCAACAGTCCAGTGCTGCTTCTCTGTAGCCCAGGTCAGGCGCTTCTGCCGCTGTTTCTGGTACAAAAGTGGCTTGACCTGGGGTATGCGGCACCTGTAGCCCATTTCCTGCACACGCCTGTGGATGTTTCTACTCCAGACTCAGTCCACTGCTTCCGCAGGTCCCCCAAGGTCTGGAATCGGTCCTTCTCCACAATCTTCCTCAGGGTCCGGTCACCTCTTCTCGTTGTGCAGCGTTTTCTGCCATACTTTTTACTTCCCACAGACTTCCCACTGAGGTGCCTTGATACAGCACTCTGGGAACAGCCTATTCGTTCAGAAATTTCTTTCTGTGTCTTACCCTCTTGCTTGAGGGTGTCAATGATGGCCTTCTGGACAGCAGTCAGGTCGGCAGTCTTACCCATGATTGCGGTTTTGAGTAATGAACCAGGCTGGGAGTTTTTAAAAGCCTCAGGAATCTTTTGCAGGTGTTTAGAGTTAATTAGTTGATTCAGATGATTAGGTTAATAGCTCGTTTAGAGAACCTTTTCATGATATGCTAATTTTTTGAGATAGGAAATTTGGGTTTTCATGAGCTGTATGCCAAAATCATCAATATTAAAACAATAAAAGGCTTGAACTACTTCAGTTGGTGTGTAATGAATCTAAAATATATGAAAGTCTAATGTTTATCAGTACATTGCAGAAAATAATGAACTTTATCACAATATGCTAATTTTTTGAGAAGGACCTGTATATGAAAAAATCTTCATATAAAAGAGAGGATAAAAAAAAATATTAAAATGATATTATCCTTCAGGCGGACATAAAAAAACGCCTCTAAGTTCTTTTTATCAAGTATCCTAATTTGATTTGTGCAAGCAGCGAAACAAAGGAACAATTGTGTATGCAAAAATATATAATCGTTTATTATAAAAACCAAGAATATAAAACAATACAACTGCAAAACAAATGATGAAGTTACAAAGTAACACCCAAAATGTACCACACGGTGGTGTTAACACACCCCTATCTGATCAGCACGGTATGATTTATAGACTCATATACCAAGAGAAACTTAGGATCTTCTGTTTATCAAACAGGCTATAACAATAAAACACGGATATACAGGAAAATAACCGTTATCCCTTGACTCTGTTTTCCTATGACCAATCAAAAATATATGATATTGATATGATAAAATATTCAGCTCGGCAACCAGACTAAGGAAAATAACTTTCCAAGTGTTTAGTCCTCTTTTCAAATAATGTCAGATCTTCCATTAACAATATGCATCTTTGCTAAGGGAATAATCAGCATTATGGAGGCACCTAACACTACAGGTCCTTCTCAAAAAATTAGCATATTGTGATAAAGTTCATTATTTTCTATAATGTACTGATAAACATTAGACTTTCATATATTTTAGATTCATTACACACCAACTGAAGTAGTTCAAGCCTTTTATTGTTTTAATATTGATGATTTTGGCATACAGCTCATGAAAACCCAAATTTCCTATCTCAAAAAATTAGCATATTTCATCCGACCAATAAAAGAAAAGTGTTTTTAATACAAAAAAAGTCAACCTTCAAATAATTATGTTCAGTTATTCACTCAATACTTGGTTGGGAATCCTTTTGCAGAAATGACTGCTTCAATGCGGCGTGGCATGGAGGCAATCAGCCTGTGGCACTGCTGAGGTGTTATGTAGCTCCAGGATGCTTCGATAGCGGCCTTAAGCTCATCCAGAGTGTTGGGTCTTGAGTCTCTCAACTTTCTCTTCCCAATATCCCACAGATTCTCTATGGGGTTCAGGTCAGGAGAGTTGGCAGGCCAATTGAGCACAGTAATACCATGGTCAGTAAACCATTTACCAGTGGTTTTGGCACTGTGAGCAGGTGCCAGGTCGTGCTGAAAAATGAAATCTTCATCTCCATAAAGCTTTTCAGCAGATGGAAGCATGAAGTGCTCCAAAATCTCCTGATAGCTAGCTGCATTGACCCTGCCCTTGATAAAACACAGTGGACCAACACCAGCAGCTGACATGGCACCCCAGACCATCACTGACTGTGGGTACTTGACACTGGACTTCAGGCATTTTGGCATTTCCCTCTCCCCAGTCTTCCTCCAGACTCTGGCACCTTGATTTCCGAATGACATGCAAAATTAGCTTTCATCTGAAAAAAGTACTTTGGACCACTGAGCAACAGTCCAGTGCTGCTTCTCTGTAGCCCAGGTCAGGCGCTTCTGCCGCTGTTTCTGGGGAATGCGGCACCTGTAGCCCATTTCCTACACACGCCTGTACACGGGGGCTCTGGATGTTTCTACTCCAGACTCAGTCCACTGCTTCCGCAGGTCCCCCAAGGTCTGGAATCGGTCCTTCTCCACAATCTTCCTGAGGGTCCGGTCACCTCTTCTCGTTGTGCAGCGTTTTCTGCCACACTTTTTCCTTCCCACAGACTTCCCACTGAGGGGCCTTGATTCAGCACTCTGGGAACAGCCTATTCGTTCAGAAATTTCTTTCTGTGTCTTACCCTCTTGCTTGAGGGTGTCAATGATGGCCTTCTGGACAGCAGTCAGGTCGGCAGTCTTACCCATGATTGCGGTTTTGAGTAATGAACCAGGCTGGGAGTTTTTAAAAGCCTCAGTAATCTTTTGCAGGTGTTTAGAGTTAATAAGTTGATTCAGATGATTAGGTTAATAGCTCGTTTAGAGAACCTTTTCATGATATGCTAATTTTTTGAGATAGGAATTTTGGGTTTTCATGAGCTGTATGCCAAAATCATCAATATTAAAACAATAAAAGGCTTGAACTACTTCAGTTGGTGTGTAATGAATCTAAAATATATGAAAGTCTAATCTTTATCAGTACATTACAGAAAATAATGAACTTTATCACAATATGCTAATTTTTTGAGAAGGACCTGTATATATTCCCACGGTACGGGAACTCTTGGCTATATACCGAGAGAAATCTCTTATTAATATCATGAGTAGTAAACAAAATATACGTTACCGGGTCAAAGGTAGACAGAGTTCAGATGGGACCAGTTCTGAAGAACTTTCCTAGTAATCCAAAAAGAATAATCCAAGTTTCTTCTGATAAAGTTTTTCTTTTTGATTGAATGAATGGATCAATGGATATATGGATCTTTTTTCCTCTCTCTCTAGCTCTCCCTTGCTACCCCACACACGAGTAATTATTCCCCACCTTATCTAAGAATCATCCCCTTTAGGCCTCATGCACACGACCGTTGTGTGCATCCGTGGCCGTTGTGCCGTTTTCCGTTTTTTTTCGCGGACCCATTGAATTTCAATGGGTCCGTGGAAAAATCGGAAAATGCACCGTTTTGCAGCCGAGGCCGTGATCCGTGTATCCTGTCCGTCAAAAAAATATGACCTGTCCTATTTTTTTGACGGACAACGGTTCATGGACCCATTCAAGTCAATGGGTCCGTGAAAGAACACGGATGCACACAAGATTGGCATCCGTGTCCGTGATCCGTGGCCGTAGGTTGCTTTCATACAGACGGATCCGAAGATCCGTCTGCATAAAAGCTTTTTCTGATCTAAGTTTTCACTTCGTGAAAACTCATTTCCGACAGTATATTCTAACACAGAAGCGTTCCCATGGTGATGGGGACGCTTCTAGTTAGAATACACTGCAAACTTTGTACAAGACTGCCCCCTGCTGCCTGGCAGCACCCGATCTCTTACAGGGGGATATGATAGCACAATTAACCCCTTCAGGTGCGGCACCTAAAGGGGTTAATTGTACTATCATATTCCCCTGTAAGAGATCAGGGCTGCCAGGCAGCAGGGGGCAGCCCCCCCCCTCCCCAGTTTGAATATCGTTGGTGGCACAGTGTGCCCCCACCATCGCCCCCCCCTCCCTCCCTCTATTGTATTAAATCGTTGGTGGCACAGTGTGCCAACCACCATCGGCCCCCCTCCCTCCCTCTATTGTATTAAATCGTTGGTGGCACAGTGTGCCAACCACCATCGGCCCCCCTCCCTCCCTCTATTGTATTAAATCGTTGGTGGCACAGTGTGCCAACCACCATCGCCCCCCCCCCCCTCTATAGCAGTAACATTGGTGGCAGTGTGCGGTCTCAACAGTAGAAGATCCATACTTACCTGCTTGCTGCTGCGATGTCTGTGAACGGCCGGGAGCTCCTCCTACTGGTAAGTGACAGTTCTTTAGCAATGCGCCGCACAGACCTTTCACTTACCAGTAGGAGGAGCTCCCGGCCGGACACAGACATCGCAGCAGCAAGCAGGTAAGTATGAATCTTCTACTGTTGAGACCGCACACTGCCACCAATGTTACTGCTATAGAGGGAGGGGGGGGGCGATGGTGGTTGGCACACTGTGCCACCAACGATTTAATACAATAGAGGGAGGGAGGGGGGCCGATGGTGGTTGGCACACTGTGCCACCAACGATTTAATACAATAGAGGGAGGGGGGGGGCGATGGTGGGGGCACACTGTGCCACCAACGATATTCAAACTGGGGAGGGGCTGCCCCCTGCTGCCTGGCAGCCCTGATCTCTTACAGGGGAATATGATAGTACAATTAACCCCTTTAGGTGCCGCACCTAAAGGGGTTAATTGTGCTATCATATCCCCCAGTAAGAGATCGGGTGCTGCCAGGCAGCAGGGGGCAGTCTTGTACAAAGTTTGTAGTGTATTCTAACCTGAAGCGTCCCATCACCATGGGAACGCCTCTGTGTTAGAATATACTGTCGGATCTGAGGTTCACGAAGTAGCTCATATCCGACAGTATATTCTAACATAGAGGCGTTCCCATGGTGATGGGGACGCTTCAAGTTAAAATATACCATCGGATTGGAGAAAACTCCAATCCGATGGTATAAAAGAACTCCAGACTTTACATTGAAAGTCAATGGGGACGGATCCGTTTGAAATGGCACCATATTGTGTCAACATCAAACGGATCCGTCCCCATTGACTTGCATTGTAATTCAGGACGGATCCGTTTGGCTCCGCACGGCCAGGCGGACACAAAAACGACTTTTTTTTCATGTCCGTGGATCCTCCAAAAATCAAGGAAGACCCACGGACGAAAAAACGGTCACGGATCACGGACCCACGGACCCCGTTTTTGCGGGCCGTGAAAAAAAACTGTCGTGTGCATGAGGCCTCAGATTAAGGATTCCCAATCAGGTAAGGTGGGTGTACTTGCATGCTAATAACACCATGATGTCATATCAACTCCTAATATGGTATAGAACAAATAATGAAATAATATAATATTGTCCATCTGCCTCCAGATGGCACTGTGGTATTGTAAATGAACATCACAACTTTTAAGCATTAAAATTAAATATCTAATAATATGTTCTCATGACCTTCTTGACCTATTTAAATATAAATCATCGAGAAAGGTCTTTCCCTGACACTTTTAATTACCTATATCCTGGACTTGTTGGAGTAGACTGTCTTCTCCTATCTTTTTGAAATATAGGTTGACTTGATGAAAATTTTATATAGCGGCTTTGATGCTTGGCATCGGAACTTGTATATTTCATTTATCTACATCCATGAATAACTATTGTTTTGTAATGGCATTTACTCTTCCCAGAAATCCAATTAACATAAACTTACTTGTTTCTATACCTTCTACAATATCTTCTAAATGGTAAATACATGGTATGACATATATATAAATCGATACATTGTTACACAGATAATACATTATATGAATTATTGATTAACATATGTAAACTAAATATACCATGCAGAGATATATATATATAATATAATTATGAATATATAAATTGAATCTCATACAGCAGGTGTGCCTCAAGGATATGAGTCCTCATCAAGTAACCTTGTTCCCTCCGGACAGACATGTCTTAGGGAGTTGACTTACTCCTTACAGATGGTCCCATATCTTTAGCAATAACTTTTAAACACAATGTCCGTTTATGTTCACAATTATTTTTTAGAAACTGAACTTGCCATGAACTCATGCCATGAACTCATCTTGGTTCCCTCAGCCACATAATAGAACTTTGGTTCAGGTGGAGTTTATTCTTAAAGGCAATGAGATGAGCATACATTTTGATTATAATGTCATTAGATAATATTGTATACGTATGAAAATGCACTACACTCCTTTGCTGGCTTGATTCATTTTTCCGTTGCATTATGCACTTCACATTTGCATAGTTACGACCACACTGCAATTCGGCTTTGGTGGACGTGCTTGCACATTATAGGAAAAAGCTCTGGCCTATGTACACTCCCGCAGTCCCAGACACTGGTTAGGCTAGCAATTTTTCCTATACTGTGCAAGCACGACCACCACTGCTGGATTACAGGGTGGTCGTACCCAGAGAAATGAGCAGTGTATAATGGGATGGAAAGAAGAATTAAGCCAGCAAAGGGGCAGTAGGGTTGCACCGAGTATCAATACCCAATCGATACTTTTAGACCTGGATTGATTCGATACTGGGATTTGCTATTTACCGATACTAGGCTGCACTACTGCGCAGCCTAGTATCTGTTAGAGAACGTGGCACGCGCGGCTCTTAGCGCACACCATGTTCTCCTCAGCAGCACAGTGGAGAAGGAGGGAGTCTCTCCCTCCCCCCCTGTGCCGCAGCCACCAATGAGAAGAGAGGGGAGGAGGAGGGTAGGGGCTGTGGCCACTGCACCACCAATTGAAGATAATTTACCTCTAAATACAAATGTTGGCTACGGATGGTGACGGTATCACATAGCCGGCACCTGATCTCAAAACCAGGGCATGCGATCCGCGGCAATTCGGCAGATCGCATGCCCTGTTATTGAGGCCGGGCATGTGATACCGCCGGCACCTGTAGCCTATATTTGTCTTCATTGGTGGCGCAGTGCGCCCCCCCACACCCCAGTATTGTAATCATTGGTGCTGCAGTATGTCCCCTCCCCCCCAACCACAGTATTGTAATCATTATAGGCACAGTGCGCCCCCCCACCCCAGTATTAATTGGTGGCCCAGTGGCCACAGGCCCCTCCCCTACTCATATTTATTGATGGTGCAGTGTCAGCTTCTGGTCGGAACCCCAGCAGTGAAATGGGTCTCGATTCGTCCCGGCAAATTGCGGTCCCCAATAAATGGAACGGATGCACAATGTTTGTGTGCAAGAGGCCTTGGGAGGCTAATAGTTATTAAATAAATAGTAAAAATAATAATAATAATAATGTAAATCTTAAAGCAAAACACCAAAATATTAAAAGTTTAAAACAATTTAAAAAAAACATTACGTATCGCCCGAAAAATAAAAAAATATCTCCTATGCAGTGAACATCGTAACGGGAAAAAAAACGAATCAACATTTTTTGGTCACCTTGTCCCCCCAAAAAACTGGATAGGACTGTTTTATTATGGGCCGGACGTTCCATAAAATGCGGAATGCACGCAGATTTTTTGGTTTTTTATTTATTTTGCGTGGTATCGAATGGAATCGAGTATCGCAATACTTTTTTATGGTATCGAAATCAAATAAAAATTTTGGTATCGTGACAACCCTAGGGGGCAGGATGGACAATCACAATACATTAATAAGTGCCTTGTGTTAACTTTCTGTACATGATAAATGCCACTTGCTGAAGTGACAAAAACCCTTTTAAAAATATTTCATAACCCCTTGTATTTTCTGGTTGAATACAATTGCTCAGTAGGTGGCAGCACTACCCCAGTGTTGCGCTAAACAAATTTTCTCTGCATGGACCATTGCTAATGTAAATTGAATGACTGAGTCTCCGTTCACTTTACTGGACCGGTATGCAGTCTTGGCGCTGTCCATTTTAGGGGTCATGCACACGAATGAAGCGCAAATAGTGGTCCGCAATGTATGGGCA
Organism: Bufo gargarizans; assembly: GCF_014858855.1. Lineage (NCBI taxonomy): Eukaryota > Metazoa > Chordata > Amphibia > Anura > Bufonidae > Bufo > Bufo gargarizans. The sequence continues at coordinate 296,391,780 of NC_058080.1, forward strand.
CCGGCCGTGTGGCCGCCAATTGCGGATGCGGACCCATTCACTTGAATGGGACCGTGATCCACAAAAATCAGTCTGCACCTTAAACAATAGTTCTATTTTGCGGATTGCGGACCCATTCAAGTGAAGCCGTTTGTGTGCCCCACATTTGTGTGCATGAGCCCCTAGACTCAGATAGCAACTAAATAGGAACATTGCACATTTCCAAGGGTCAGGACAACCCCTTTAAGTTTCTATTTCATATTGTTGAACAAAACATATCCAGCACTGCGCTGCCCAAAATGTTGACTGTCTGAGCTGGTCTGAGTGTACATAGCTCACCCTGTCCTTCAACCAGTTTATTCAGTTTGTACTGCTGACATCAGGCGCCCCTTGTACCGTCATGTCACGTCACAAATCCTAGATGTATGGGTGGTTACACGCACAATTTTTTTTCTTTACAAAACTCTGCATTTATTTCTTGCCATTTTCTTTTGGAGCCAGATGTTACAGGTTGCCCAATAGAAAATTATAAAACCCCCTACAGTTTTGGTTTTTTTTAAAAAAAATTTAGACAGTTTCCTAGCATATTTTGTCTTTAGGCTTCTCTATTGACCGCGCGCATCTGAGTGATTAAAAGGGTTTTCCGAGATTTTTTTATACTGATGACCTATACTCTGGATAGGTCATCAGTATCCGATTGGTGGGGGTCCAACACCTGGGATCCGGGCTGATTAGCTGTTTGAGAAGGCAACTGAGCTTCCAGTAGTGCTGGGGCCTTCTCAGAGCTTACCAAGCACAGTACTGTACATTGTATAGCAACAATGCTTGGTATCACACTCAGGCCCATTCACTTTAATAGGGCTGAGCTGCTCCTAGACCATGTGGACGATGAATGTGTCGTCAGTGACCTAGGGAAAGCAGCGGCACTACTGCCTTCTCGAATACCTGATCGGCGGGGGTCCAGGGTGTCGGACCCCCACCCATCAGATACTGATGACCTATCCAGAGGATTGGTCATCAGTATTAACATCTTGGAAAACCCCTTTAACTGAAAGGGGGTCAGCATTATCTCCAGTCTTTGTCATTTCACCCGGCACTTGCCGTGTATGCAACCTATAGTGGCCACAAGTGGCCAGGTAAAAAATAAACAAAAATTAATACACCAGTGTCTGCCGTGCACCAAACATACTCCTTTTGGCATGGAATGATGTCAATACATGAGCTTGGAATGATGTCAATACAATGCATGAGACCTAGCACAGGCATTGGCAATGATGTCATCGCTTCTATGAGGCAGTAGACAGTCACGGATTCAGATCTAGTGGCCTGAGGCCTATGAGGGTGAACTTCAGTATTCTTCTGTATCACTGTCCTGAGTACAGACATAGGGGTGAACTCAGGAGGGCACTGAGGTACATAAGTACCCGATATGCTCCCACTGTTAATTAAAGATGGGAGCCTATTTTATCCAGTAGGGTCTTTGGCCACTCCGCCCCCATAGACATACCGACTTTCAATTCAGTACCCTACAAATAAGATTTACATAAAGAAGGCAAAAATAGTGCTGTAGACCAGGGATGCTCAACCTTCGGCCCTCCAGCTGTTGTAAAACTACAACTTCCATCATGCCCTGCTGTAGGCTGTCCGGCCATGCTGGGAGTTGTAGTTTTGCAACAGCTGGAGGGCTGCAGGTTGGGCATCCCTGCTGTAGACTATGCTGCTCTTGCTATCACAAATACCAGAACCCCTGACAAAAAGGCAAGTGTGAACAGAGTCCAAATGTAAAATTGCATTCTAGAAGCTGGTGGACTGATTTGTTAGGGTGCCAATATTTACTGGGCCATGCATAGCACCCTTAGAGGAGTTTTCAAGTGAGAAACATTTATCACCCATCCACTAGACAGGTGATACATAAGGTTCTGATATCTGGGACCCCCACCAATGACTAGAATGACTGCACAATATATGTATGGAGCGGCTGTCAATCATGCCAACAAGCTGTGTGAGCGTAATGGAATCAGCCTAGTAACTCCATAGAGTTTATATGAAGTGGCGACATACATGCTCGATGACCGCTACATAAAGTCCCCCCTATTGTGGCTACCTGCCTCCATTATTGATCTGCTCATTTTAGCACTCTGCTTGCGTGGGCTGGCTAACAACCTAAAAAATAAATAAAAAATCTCTCAAAAAACACAGTAGTGGGTAGCATGGTGACGACTCAGTCACTTTTTTATTGCGAACAGTATACACTGTTGATAGACAACTCATTTATCTGAGGAGCAGATTACCGTCTGAAACGTGTACAACAAGAAAAGGAACAAAAACACATTAAAACAACACTGGCTTAGAACAGTCATATTTACTATGTGCATACTTCACAACATTTGTCTAGCCTCGGACACAGATAGCTCCTTCACCAGCAAAGTCATAATTCTCTTATAGGTGTCTAAGACAGTCTGTGCTGATGGCCTCTCTGCTGGGTTCTTCTGCTTACACTCCTTATGGATGTCAAACAAGTGAAGACGAACAATGTCACTGCCTTCCACAAGACCCAGTAGATAGTCCGTTACTGATGGGATCTTCCAAATATCAGTCTTCTCATCATATGGAGGCATAAGATCACTTCTAAACTCCTTATCAGGCCCATAAGGCCACAGTTGTTCTGGAGCCACAAAGTCACCAGTAATTTCTCGTGGACCACATTTGACTAAAATGTCTCTCTCTTTGTCAACCAGAGGTAGGGCATCCAAATCATTGGCCACCAAGCGGAAGTCACTTGTTAGCAAGTACTGAGAGAGTACTTTGTCCAAATCATTGGAGTCACACATAACCAGTACTCCAAGGGGACTATTGTGCAGGTAGCGGATAATACTGACGTAGTCTATGGCCAGCCCTAGACGATTTTGCCAAGTGTTAAAACTTTTGTATTTAGGAAGGTTAAATGTGATGTCCAGGTTTTTTAAAGATCCCAAGGGGTGATACTCTGTAACAATACTGTAATGTTCTTCACAATAGCCCACAAGAGTAACCACATGCCTGCTCTGTAGGGACTGCAGCATCCGTAGTCCATGAAAAAAGTCATCTTGTAGATCTGGTGTTGTGATTTGAGACAGAGCCACTTTCATTTCTTTCCACTCTGACAAATACACCTAAAATGGAAAAAAAATATTGTCTGATACAGTTAGTGCCTCAACTACTCAATGGTCATTTACTAACCTGATAGAATGGATCATTCACAAACTTCACTCCAGCAGCACACGTGCTAACACGGGTATTAAAGGGGTTTTCTGGCCCATAAAAAACATTTTGAAAAGGGTTAAAAAGACTCTACAAAGGATATCGGATCTGCAGGTGATTTCCATATTGAGAGAGTCTTGGAAGTAGAGATCCTCAAGGGAAACAGTTAGAATAGGCATAGTGGGGATTGGTGTGCTGTATATGTCTCTCATTTTTTAAAATGTTATTCTGACCCTTTTAAAAAAAAATGAGTATTACACTCACCGGTAATCCGGTTTCCTGGAAGTCTGACAGCACAAACTGAGATTGCCTTCCTCTGATAGGACAGGAAAAAACACACAGAGAGGTTAAAAACCCCACCCCCCCACCCCTCATCGCCAGTGTATTATAACAGAACTAGGACAAGGGGTAGAACGTAAAACTAGCCAAATAGCCTCTTGACAAAGAAAACAAGGGTGGGACAAAGTTGTGCTGTCATGGAGACTTCCAGGAAACCGGATTACTGGTGAGTGTAATACTCATTTCCCCAGTCGTCTCCATGACAGCACAAACTGAGCACTAACAAAGTAACTTAGGGGGGGACTACAGCACCTAGGACTTTACGTCCAAAGGCCAAGTCCTCGTCAGCAAACACATCCACCCTATAATGCTTGGTGAAGGTGTGGGCCCTCTTCCAGGTAGCTGCCCTGCAGATCTGTTCTAACGAAGCAGAGGCTCTTTCAGCCCAAGAAGTGGAGACAGATCTAACCGAGTGGGCTCTAAGAGATGGAGGAGCCTCCTTACCAGAGGCTTTATAGGCCTCGGAGATGGTGCATCTAATCCAGCGGGAAATAGAGCTCTTAGCTGCTTTCTTACCCCTATTTGGACCTGCAAACTGGATAAATACATTTTTGTTGATACGCCACTCCTCTGTGGCGTGTAAATAATGAAGAACTGAATGCCTAACATCTAAATTGTGGAATCTAGATTCCTGCTCATCTTTTGGGTTAGGAAAAAAGGACGGGATAACTATATTTTGCGACCTATGAAAGGAGGAGACCACTTTGGGGAGAAAACAGGGGTCTAATTTGAAAACAAGCTTGTCGTCTAGCACCTTGAGGAAGGGTTCCTGTATGGACAGAGCCTGGAGCTCGCAAACTCTCCTTGCGGAGGAAATGGCCACTAGGAAGATGGTTTTCAGAGTGAGCCACTTAATAGATAGGGAGAGCAGAGGCTCAAACGGAACATCTGACAGCCCTAAAAGGACGGTGTTGAGGTTCCATGGTGCGACCATATTCCTGACTCGGGGATTCAGTCGATCTGCCGCTTTCAGGAATCTTGCTACCCAGGGGACCTCATAAAGGCTGGTATTATAGAGGGCCCCCAAGGCAGACACCTGAACACGCAATGTGTTAGGAGCAAGACCCAAATCCAGCCCATCCTGGAGGAATTCCAGGATAAGAGGGATATTAGGGGTGGACTGGTTGAACCTGACACCCCCCCAGGAGGCGAACTTCCTCCAAACCTTGAGGTACGCTTTGGAGGTGTTGGACTTCCTACTGAGTAAGAGGGTCTTAACTACTCTTTCAGAGAGCCCTAGCCCTAGCAAGAGGGATTGCTCAGAATCCAGGCGGACAGCTTGAGGAGGTTGGTGTTGGGGTGCGGTATGGGACCCTGGGTTAGAAGACCCTCCTCCGGCCGGAAACGAATGGGATCTTCCGGGCTGAGGGACTTGAGGAGCCCGAACCAGCTTCTCCTGGGCCAGAATGGGGCCACCAGAATCAGTCTGCACCTTTCGGACTGAAACTTTTGGAGCACTCTTGGGATTACTGGTATTGGGGGGAAGGCGTAGACTAGGCCCGTCGTCCAGCTCTGGGTAAAAGCGTCTATTGCCACACATGGGTCTCTTCGATTGAGGGAGAAGAAATTCTGAACCTTGCGATTCTTCGCTGATGCGAACAGGTCTAGGATGGGATTCCCCCAACGATCCCGAATCTGTTGGAAAGCGGTCTGGGACAAAGACCATTCGCCTGGATCCAGACTTTGCCGACTGAGGTAATCCGCCTGGAGATTCAGGGATCCCTTTAGATGTACTGCCGCAAGGGATTGTAGATTCTTTTCTGCCCAAAGGAAGATTCGGTCTGAGAGCCTCTGGAGGTGACCGTGTCTTGTTCCTCCTTGGTGCTGGATAAATGCCACCGCTGTGGAATTGTCCGAATGGACCAGGACGTGGCGATTTTTGGCCTGTATTTGGATGGACCTGAGGCCTTCCCACACCGCACGGAGTTCTCTGTAGTTGGAGGACATCCCTCTCTGGTCCTCTGACCAAATCCCCTGAAAAGTCTCTGAAGCTGTGAGGGCCCCCCAGCCCCAAGAGCTGGCGTCCGTCGTGAGGGAAAACACGCTTTCCTGCCTCCATGGAACACCTGATTCCAGGTTCTTGGTCTTGAGCCACCAGCCCAGTGAAACCTTTACCTCCCGGGACACTGACAACCCCTGGTCCAGGGATGATCGATACCTGTTCCATTGTTTTAGAACCAGCTTCTGTAAGGGCCTCGTATGGAACTGGGCCCAGGCTACCGCAGGGATGCAGGAGGTGAGATGGCCCAGCATTTCCATGCCCTGCCTTATTGAGCAACGGGACTGTTTGGTGAAGTGGAGGACCCTTAACCTCAGCTTCTGTACCTTTAGCGGAGGGAGAAAAGATTTTTGAAGGACTGAATCCAAGAGAATACCCAGGAATACCTTCAGATGGTCTGGGAACATGTCGGACTTCTCCCGGTTGATCAACCAGCCCAAGTTCTGGAGGCGCGAGAGAACCACTTGGATGTGTCTGTGAAGGAGATCTGATGTTTCTGCTACTATTAGCAGGTCGTCTAGGTAAGGGACGATTATTATCCCCTCCTTGCTTAGGGAGGCTACGACCTCCGCCATCACCTTGGTGAATATGCGGGGTGCCGAAGATATGCCGAATGGGAGGCACTTGAACTGATAGTGGCAAACTGTCCCGCCTTGCTCCACTGCGAACCTCAGATATCTTCTGGAACGGACCTGTATTGGGATATGGAAGTATGCGTCGGAGAGGTCTATTGTAGCCATCATAGACCCTCTTTTGATAAGCTTCACCGCTGACTTGACTGTCTCCATCCTGAACTTGTGGTAGGTGGTGTGTTTGTTCAGGGGTTTTAAATTTATGATGGTCCGAAAATTGCCATTCGATTTCCGGACCAGGAATAAGGGGGAATAATGACCCCTCCCCAAATCTCTGGCAGGTACCTTTTCTACTGCCCCCAGGCGTAATAAGTTTCTTACACCCTCGGATAAGGGAGACTCGAGGCCCCTGGTGAGCTTGGTCAGGACAAACCTCTGCGGAGGAAGGGAATCCAGTTCTATAGTGTAGCCATGTTCTACGATGCCTAATATATACGGATCCGTGATGGTTTGTTCCCAAACCCCTAGAAAGGAGCTGAGCCTTCCTCCGACCCGGATGATGTCATTGTTTTGATGAAGAGGGAGAGGGATCTCCCCTGTTGGGATTAAGGAAAAAACCTTTTCCTCTCCCGCCTCTCGTAAATCCGCGACCCTCGCGGCTCCTCCTATCGGCCCTGGGATCCTGCTGGGGCCTCCGAAAAAACTGTCTCCTGGATTTGGATTTGTCCTCTGGAAAGCCCTTCTTACGGTCCGTGGCATTCTCAAGGATCTTGTCCAGGTCGGACCCGAACACGTACTGACCGTGAAAGGGGAGAGAAATCAGCCTGTTTTTGGATACAGTGTCGCCCGACCAGGCTTTGAGCCATAGTACTCGTCTGGTGGTGTTGGACAGAACCGCCGTGCGGGCAGAAAGCCTAACCGATTCTGCAGCGGCATCAGCAAGGAAGAAAGTAGCCTTCTTCAGAAGAGGGATACTATCCAGGATCTCCTCCCGAGGGGCCTTATTCGCTATATGGTGCTCTAGCTGTTCGAGCCACACTGCGAGTGTACGCGCCACACATGTCGCTGCTACCCCCGGTTTTAGGAGAGCTGCTGTAGCTTCCCAGGTTCTCTTGAGCAGACTCTCGGCTTTCCTATCAAGAGGGTCCTTGAGCTGCGCTGCGTCCTCAAACGGAAGGACCGTCCGTTTCGCTACCTTAGCAACGGGAGCATCCACCCTGGGAATGGCCTCCCAGTCGGCACAGTCCGCTTCGTCGAAGGGGTATCGCCTTTTAAGACCCCGTGGGATAAAGGAAACCTTCTCCGGCTTCTCCCATTCTGCCCGTATCATCTTCTGGACATTGTCCGGGACCGGGAACACCGATTTGTGCCTCTCCCCTAAACCCCCGAAAATCTCCTCCTGGACTGACTTGGACCTCTTAGGGACCTCCATCTTAATAGTAGCCCTGATGGTTCGGATCAATTCTTCTATATCCTCTGGGTTAAAGAGGAATCTCCTGTACTCGCTACTTTCCTCCAATTCGTGAGATCTAGCCGACGTCCCCGCATCTGACAAAACAGAGTTGGCCGAGTCCAGATCACTCCCGGAGTAGTCCAGGCCCCTGGAAGAGGGTGGTCTGTAGCCCTGACCGGGCTGGGGTATAGGGGAGGCAGGGGGGTCCCTAGCAGCCAACGCTGATTGGACCTCCGTTCTGACCAGAGCCTTGATCTCCTCCAAGAAGCTAGAGGACTCTGCCTTCACCACGGTAGAGGTGCAGTCCTTACATAATAACTTGGACCCTGAGGAAGCAAGGCGCTTAGAACAGACGCCGCACTTCCTGGGTCTGGATTTAACGGAGGAGGAAGACTCCTTTTCTCCCTGCAACACCAAGGGAGGAAAGGGTCAACTACTGCAGGAAATAAATATGCCATATGAAAGGGTGCCAGCAGGCTACTCACACCGCCCAGAGTGGTAGGGGGCTCAGGACCCGAGCCAGTGGTGGTAGGGGCGCTCATCTTCTCAGCTCCCGTCCACTTGCGTTGCTGTCAGCAGGTAAGGTGACCGTGGAGACCTCAGAGCGGCTGAATCGGCTTCCCCTTTTGAATTTGGCGCCGGCCGCGGCCTCCGTGACGTCACGACACTGGCCACGCCTCCCGGCTAGAGATGAGCGAACTTCTGTTTTAAGTTCGGCGTCTAAAGTTCGGGTTTGGATTAGCGGAGAATCCCGATCTGGAACCGGATATGGATTCCGACTTCCGTTGTGGTCCGTGGTAGCGGAATCAATAATCGGCCATTATTGATTCCGCTACCACGGACCACAACGGAAGTCGGAATCCATATCCGGTTCCAGATCGGGATTCTCCGCTAATCCAAACCCGAACTTTAGACGCCGAACTTAAAACAGAGGTTCGCTCATCTCTACTCCCGGCGTCTGACGTCATCACCCGGCGACTGGAGGGAGGCGCATCACAGCGTCGCTCCAGCCGCCCTGCCTCACTGCTTTAAGCCCGCCTGGGCCGCCGCAGAGGGAACTTCGCCGGGATCACCATGAGTGAGGGTGACCCGGGCATAGACCGCGCCTGGAGGAGGGAGAGCCGGACCCCGGAACCGACCTCCGGTCTAACAGGTGACACCCCGCCGTAGCAGGGTGAGAAGCAAAAGATAAAACTGAAATAAAAAAATAAAAAAAATAGGGAACCCAGAAGGGCTCCCAGCACCTCTCTGGCATTCCTTCCTTGACAGGACAGGAAAAAACACTGGCGATGAGGGGTGGGGGTGGGGTTTTTAACCTCTCTGTGTGTTTTTTCCTGTCCTATCAGAGGAAGGCAATCTCAGTTTGTGCTGTCATGGAGACAACTGGGGAAAAAAAGAATTACCAGCCGGACAACCCTGCGATAGGGGCTCTCCGACAGTACAGGCAAGGGTGCACCTAACCTTTCTGCTGCCTGAGGCAAAAACCGAGACAGCGCCCCCCTCCCCCCAATGCCAATTTCTTAACCTAACCCCTTTCCTCCAGCCCTACTGTTAAAGACCTACTTGGAAAAAATTACATATAAAGCTACAAAACATACAGGGTAATACAGCACCACAGTGTGCCCATTGTGCTTCCCAATACTATACTGCAGAAACAGATAATCCCCCTTCTGCTGCCCCCCTCTTGCCCCTACCTGGTGCTGCCTGAGGCAATCACCGCACCTCGCCTCACTGGTGGTGCACCCCTGAGTATGGGTCAATAAAAATAACTGGAGGACATAGTGAGGGAGATTATTACTGGTGTGCCAATTTCTCACAAAGGGGTGTAAACTGTCGGTCACAATATAAAAGAGTGAAAGATCTACACAATATTTCAAGCCAAACACCTGTGTCATATGGATAAGAAACCAAATAGTTAAAAGTGATTTACTAGCCACAGATTGAGGAAATGGTGACAGACCCCCCCCCCCCCCCAAAAAAAAAAAAGTCAAGTTGTTTTACGGTCTCGTCCTAATGGTAAGATCACGTGTTACATGCAGCTTTCACCCTTCTACATTGAGTCGGCAAGATCCACTGTGAAAATCCACAGACTAAGGCCTCATGCACACGAACGGATGACGTCCGTATGGCATCCGTTTTTTATTGCGGATTCATTATTTTTGCGGATCCATTGTAATAATGCCTATCCTTGTCCGCAAACTAGAAAAAAATAGGACACGCACTATTTTTTTTGCGGGGCCACGGAATGGACATACTGATGCGGACAGCATTGAAATGAATGGGTCCGCATCCTATCAGCAAAAAAAACGGAACAGACAAGGAAACAAAATACAGTTTTGTGCATGAGGCCTAAAAAGCACGCTTGTTTCCTGTGCAGAAGGTTTTAAAAAACCCATCCACATGCACTGTACCATAATCTGCAGCAAGGGATCCACACCAAATCTACCAGGTCTGACCTTACCAAGGGGGCTCATGCACACGATCGTAGTTTCTGCACAAATCCGATCCACATCTTTTGCCGACCCATTCATTTCAATGGGACCACAAAAGATGCAGACAGCACACTGTGTACTGTCCACATCCATGGCCCCGCAAAAAAATAGAACATGTCCTATTATTGTCCGTTTTGTGGACGAGAATAGGACATTTCTACAGAAGTTTAAAAAGTAAATGGTGGCATGCACTCGGCTGGGATCTGTGTTTTGCAGAGTCACGATTTGTGGACCGCAAACCACATAAGGCTGTGGGCATGAGCCCTCAGGGTCCTCTACATGGCTCAATGCGGGGCCCCGACGCATGCCAATCAACAAGATAAGCCAGCTCCCCCCCCCCCCCATTCTTGAGATCTGCATGCCTAAACTTGCAGCCACTTTGCTAAACTAACACAGGATGGCAAAGCAGCTTGCTGGAGAATGATCTCACAAGACATAGCAAGTTTCATGAGACCACGAAGTATACTCACCTCAGACAGGACAGCATCTTATTCCGGATCCTCTGAGAAGATGTCCCGGCTAGTTAGTTAGTATACAGTGTGGTCCTGTGAAATTCGCTTGCAAGATCATGCTCCAGCAGTCCACTCTGATGCTGCCTATGATGACTGGACCTCGGCCAGGACATCTCAATCAGACCGGAGTGACTGAGAAGATGTCCTGGCTGCAGTTAGTATACAGAAAGACAGGACATCATTCGGTAAAATGAAACAATCACCTTTTTCACAGCCCCTTCTCCCACAAGCTTCAGTCTGTGGACCTCCTTATTGATGCCCTCACAGGTCAACCATGCAGAGCAATTCTTCATGTTACCAATCTTAAAGTAACCTTGAGGACAAGTACTGGGATCTGCGTACGGGTAACTGGTTGATGCATAGACATGTTCCAGGTACACATAGAGCAGCACATTTATGAACACTACGGTGAAAAGGAGCAAGATTATCAGCAGCAGAAGACAAGTCCAGTTGCCATTCTTTCTACTATGAAATTTTTTATCCATTCTACTTTGCCTTGTAAGATCTTGTCACATCCTAGAACAAATAAAAAAAAAAGAGAAAATGTTTAAAAACACAAGGAAAAAGGTACAGCATTTCAAGATGTATCAAACATATTAGAGACAATGTTAAATAATTAAACCAATGCAATCAATCCACATATGTACATCAGCAGGCCCACCGCCAGTAACCTAAGAGGCATGGGCAGCTTCCCATACATGGTGGTCACTGGTGCATTACTTTCTGGAATAAAATAGAGGCTTTTCACTAGGAATTTCATGAGTAGGCACGGCTACTGTCACAGAAAAACCCTGTTTGTGGGACAACCTTACAAAAGGGCTTGCCCAGTTATAAGAGAACTCTCCCAGTGCCCCAAATATAACGAATAAAAGAAGATACTGTATACTTACCACATAGTACCCTGCCATTTCCAGCGCTGCAGCAGTGACATAACGGTATATGACATGTGATCACTGCAGCCAATCACTGGCCTCAGCAGTATACAGCATAAGGCCACTGAGGCCAGTAAGTGGCTGCAGCAGTTGTGTCCCGTTCACAGCTATGTCAATTCTGCAGCCTCTATACAGAAACCAGAAGAGAGGACCAGAGAGGCAGCAGAAGTGGGGGCACTGGAAAAGAGGACTGCAGCGTCAAGAGGCAAGGGACTAAATAGTAAGTATGTGTTCTTCTATTATTTTATCACATTTGATGACACTAGCAGAGTTTCCTTATAATTCAGACAGCCTCTTTAACATACAGCTGTATAACGGCTAGGGGCAGCGCCAAAGCCCACCCTTCAGTGCCGGTGATGTCACCGGGAACACTGCTAGGAGGAAGCCTCCGTCTGGCAGTGCAAGAATGTAAACAAAAAAGCACAGGGCAAGGGAGAGCATCGGAGCATGAAATGCTCCGATGCTCATGTCAGAGGGGCTGAGTGAGGGAAGAAGGGGATATGTCAGGGTTAACCACCTTTATTTACTATTTTTTTTAAAGTTCAAATACATTTTTGTTAAATAATAAAAAGAAAAGGTCATAAAAGACCACCGGTATAACCATTTTTTGTGTACTTTTTCTTACAGCCCTTTATTGTGACAATAGCTCTGCTATGCCATCCAGACATGCAGCAGTCATGTGATCGCCAGGTTCATTAGGAGCAGAGGCAGTGCCGCTTTCACGACATAGCTTACGGAGTGCTACGTAGACTTCCATCTTCTTCTCAGGACCCTGACTGACTGACAGCCTCCACCAGGAGCGTCACTGGAGTAACGCCAAGAGACTTCATTGCAGACTCGCCTTCTGCCGTCGAAAGACTTTGGGGCACATTTATTAAGACCGGCGTTTTAGACACCAGTCCCCTAAGCCGTGCGTTGGTTCCGCCGAAGTTTTGAAGAGACGCTGACTTCTACATAACTTTGGCGCATCCAACGTCAGTTCTAAATGTTAGACCAGGGCCGGCGCTACCATAAGGCAGACCAAGCGGTCGCCTTAGGGCGCGCCCTGCGCAGGGCGGAAGAATGGATGAATGTTTTTTTTTTTTTTTTTGTTTTTTATGACCTGACACTTGAACCTGCCGCGCCCACCCTGCGTGTGCCGGCCGGCGGCCGCGGCGCTTGTCTAGTCTAGAGACAGTAGTCAGGGACAGGGACTCACTCAGGGCAACAGATATCACTTGCCCCGCCCCCCTCCCCCTGTGTGGACAGTGTGCGAGTGCGGCTGTGTGCTGGCTGGGCCGCCCGGCCGGACTCGTAGTGCTAGTCAGGGCAACATAGCAGCAGCTAGGCACTGGCAGGCAGAGATAGATGAGCACAGATGAATGATAGATATTCATTCATTGGCTCAGCAGCGCGCCGCTCTGGCTGCCACTGCTAGTGACTGACAACTCAAGTCACCTGACCTGCAGTGCACAGGGGGGCGTGAGTAGACACAGGCAGCTGCGGAAATTGAAAGATGTTACAGGCTTAGGGCTCTTTCACATCTGCGTTCTTTTCTTCCGGCATAGAGTTCCGTCGTCGGGGCTCTATGCCGGAAGAATACTGATCAGGATTATCCTAATGCATTCTGAATGGACAGTCCGTCCTTCAGGATGCATCAGGATGTCTTCTGTTCCGGTACGGAACGTTTTTTGGCCGCAGCATGCTGCGCTTTTTGCTCCGGCCAAAAATCCGGAACACTTGCCGCAAGGCCGGATCCGGAATGAATGCCCGTTGAAAGGCATTCATCCGGATCCGGCCTTAAGCTAAACGTCGTTTCGGCGCATTGCCGGATGCGACGTTTAGCTTTTTCTCAATGGTTACCATGGCTGCCAGGACGCTAAAGTCCTGGCAGCCATGGTAAAGTGTAGTGGGGAGCGGGGAGCAGTATACTTACCATCCGTGCGGCTCCCGGGGCGCTCCAGAGTGACGTCAGGGCGCCCCAAGCGCATGGATCACGTGATCGCATGGATCACATGATCCATGCGCATGGGGCGCTCTGACGTCATTCTGGAGCGCCCCGGGAGCCGCACGGACTGTAAGTATACCGCTCCCCGCTCCTACTATGGCAACCAGGACTTTAATAGCGTCCTGGGTGCCATAGTGACACTGAAAGCATTTTGAAGACGGATCCGTCTTCAAATGCTTTCAGTACACTTGCGTTATTCCGGATCCGGCGTGTAAATCCGGCAAGTGGAGTACACGCCGGATCCGGACAACGCAAGTGTGAAAGAGGCCTTAGAGATGAACAGTGAGTACAGCATTAGCCAAGCCAAGTGAAAGGAACTATGTATGTGCTGTTAATACACAAGGCGCATAGATATGTACTGTATTATACTGAAAGGCTGCTCTGTACCATACAGTATATTGAAATGAGCAAAATTCTTCTAGGTCAGATAATAGTAGCTACAATGAAAGTGTTGTATTTCATAATCTGATTAGATCATCTAATCAGATTAATCTGATAAGTCTGATTCAATTTCTTGGCGGGCGCGGGCCGCGGCTGCCGTCTGAGGTCTGACTCTGCTGAATATATTATGTCTGAGTGACTGAATGAATTCTGATCTAATTCAGTCACTCAGACATAATATATTCAGCAGAGTCAGACGGCAGCCGTGGCCTGCGCCCGCCAAGAAATTGAATCAGAATCAGAATTATCATCAGATTAGGGTACTTTCACACTTGCGTTTTTCTTTTCCGGCATAGAGTTCCGTCACAGGGGCTCTATACCGGAAAATAACTGATCAGGCATATCCCCATGCATTCTGAATGGGGAGTAATCCGTTCAGGATGTGTTCAGTTCAGTCGTTTTGACTAATCAGGCAAAAGAGAAAACCGTAGCATGCTACGGTTTTATCTCCGGCGAAAAAAACTGAAGACTTGCCTGAATGCATTTTTTTCCATAGGAATGTATTAGTGCCGGATCCGGCATTCAAAATGCCGGATCCGTCCTTCCGATCTGCGCATGCGCAGACCTTTAAAAATGAAAAAAAAAAAACGGATCTGTTTTGCCTGATGACACCGGAAAAACGGATCCGGTATTGCAATGCATTTTTCTGACTGATCAGGCATTTTTCTGACTGATCAGGATCCTGATCAGTCTGAAAAATGCCTGATCAGTCAGAAAAAAATGACATCCGTTTGCATACAGTTTGCCTGATCAGGCAGTCAGTTCAGGCAACGGAACTGCCTGCCGGAATCAAACAACGCAAGTGTGAAAGTACCCTTAGATCAGATCATGATTCTTCAGTCAGTCATATATATTCAGGCTTCAGCAGAGTCAGTCAGACCTTCAGACAGAAGACGCACACTGGCACTCGGCAGGCTTTCAGGACTAAACAGGGGTCAGGACTTGTTAGGGTAGGTCCCAATTGAATTTTGAATGTTATTTTATAATAATTAATATGATCATTTGATTTAAAATTAATTCAAAATGATGAGATGAGCGCAAAGCGCTAGGCTAGCTAGCGCACACACAAACTAGCGCCAGAGCAGAGGCGCTCAGGCTTAGCACGACATCAATGACGTGTTTAAAAAAATTAATAACAAAACAACAATCATTAATATTGGGGGGGAAGGGGGGTGTCACACACCCCAACCGCCCCCCCCCCCCCTACCCCAATATTAATTGTTGTTTTGTAATAAAAAAAAATTAAACACATCATGCCCTGCTAAGCCTGAGCGCCTCTGCTCTGGCGCTAGTTTGTGTGACGGTGACATGATGGAGCCTGGAGGGAGGGCCGGGGGGACAATGTAAATGTCTGTACTCTGAGTATGTCACTGTATGTGACATGGGAATGGGGCCAGGCCGTCCGGGCGGGGGGGGGTAATGATGTGATCATGGATGGGTCCAGGGCCGTCCGGGCGGGGGGGGTAATGATGTGATCATGGATGGGGGGGGGGCGCCAAAATGTAGCTTCGCTTGTGTTGGCAAAAATCCTTGCACCGGCCCTGTGTTAGACAGCTTATGAGCTGTCTAACATTTAGCCGATTTTCTAACGCCTGAAACAGGCATAGAAAATGGTAAATGAGACGGGCCTGCCGGTCCATCCCCTTCCACTTATTTAGACCTGGCGTGAGCGGGGCAAAGTTACAGACTGCGGCACAACTAGCTGTTGCACCGCAATCTGTTCCTGAAATACGGCATAGGGTGGACACTAAGCTGTCATAAAATCAAGTCAGGACATCGAAAACAGTGAAATAAATGGGCCCATCTGCATAGACTGCAATGCTGAAGGAGCGCTGCTCAACCCACACACGGATTATCTCATGTTGCACTACTGCAATATTCACTTATGGGTCTTAGTGCACGTTTGGTGCACACTGTGTGAGCCCACCTGCACAGGGGGTACAGGGACAGCTAAAACCACTTTAACATGCGAGGAACTCAACAAACTACTCCCAATATCTCTGCTGCTTCCACTGAGGTGACCTAGAAGAAAGCATCAATCACAAGATCATAGTGCTGGAGACTCCAAAGTCCAAACTGACTGGAGATTGTCACAGAGGCTCAGGTTCAGACCTCATTGACGCTGGCCAATGAAGACCTCCAGGCTGTCAGTTTATTCACTAAAACTAATAGTACCAATGATGGGGGAGATCAGAAGTGCCAGCTATAAAGGTATGCTGTCAGTTTTAGTCCTCTTTAGAGGGGTTCTCCAAAGCCTCTAAATGTGTTAAAATAATAGAAGACTTTATACTCGCCATTCTTACCATATGCTGTACTCACAGTTTCCAACACTGCCACTCTGGTCCTCCTTCTGGTCAGTGTTTACAGGCTTCAGCGGTGACATGGCCCTATATGGTGACTGCTGCAGCCAATCACTTGACTTGCGCCGTACACCGCTGAGGCCAGTGAGAGCAGTATCCAACTACGGCACCAGCCTGTTAACACAGACCAGAGTGGCTGGTTGACCGGCCTAATAAATGAAAAAAATAAAAATACACATGGTCATCTGCAGTATTTGGAAGAAATAAGGGAAAATGTTAAAAAGTCTCTCACCTTTCCACATGCCCTCCATTCTAGTGATGTGGCTCCTGTCCCCAACGGACCAGTGAGGGGGCGCTTCTTGGTTGCAAGACTCAGCAGTGAGGTGTCTGAGGCCACATCACTTCTGGTCCAGCAGGGAGCCACGTCGCTCGAACGGTGGCTGTCTGGAATGGTGAGTGAGGATTATTATTTTTTCATTATTTCAATACCCTGCAGCCATACTTTTTTTTTTTATTAGGCCGCCCCCCTTTTTAAAGTCCACCTGTCAGTAGATTTGTAGCTATGAAACTGTCTGACCTGTTACATGTGTGCTTGGCAGCCGAAAGACATCTGTGTTGGTCCCATGTTGTTCCATATGTGTCCGCATTGCTGAGAAAAATGATGTTTTAATATATGCAAATGAGCCTCTAGGAGTGTTACTATTACTCCTAGAGGCTCTGCTCTCTCTGCACTTTGATTGACAGGGCTAGGCAGTGTAAATGTGATCACTCCTGGCCCTGTCAATCAAAGTGCAGTTGCAGAGAGAGCAGAGCCTCTAGGTGTAATGGTAACGCCCCCGTTGCTCCTAGAGGCTCATTTGCATAGACTTGTTTTTCTCAGCAATGCGGACACATATGAACATGGGACCAACACAGATGTCTTCAGCTGCCAAGCGTACATGTAACAGGTCAGCCAGTGTCATAGGTACAAATCTGCTGACAGGTGGACTTTAAGTGGGGTGTATATAAGCTTTTATTATTTGTGGAGGTTTTAAAATGAGTCAATCCCTTTAAACTTCTAAGAATGAGCTGCAGATTAGGCCACCATTCACTGCCAGGGAACCCTCTGACCGGCTCCTTTAGTATGGCATACAGTGTGCGGCATTACCAGTCAAAGGGCAGAGCTGGCAAAGAGTAATGCTTAGGTTTTACAGAGTACACTGGGGTTACCAATCCAGCTGTGCCCCCCGTGAGCAGACAGCAATGGATAGAACGCGAATGTGAATATTTACCTACGTCCTCGCAGTGCACGGCTGTCAGTCTGGACCCACTTCCGGTCAGTCAGAAGGCGGCGCCATGACACCCCGTGCACGGGATGGCTTGTATGCGCAGATATGGAACGTACACTCTGTACATGCCTCAGGTACGTCCGCCACACAGACGACAACAGCAGAAGGTTCCCATGTGTTAGAAGGACCTTGGTGACGTCAGGATCACATGACCTATGTATCATGTGACCGCCCTGGCAGAAGTGTGCGGTGTCAGGTTCTCGCGCCTGTCATTTACATGTAGCTGTTCTGTATGTAATATAGCACTGGCTAGACTGTGCCTGCTGCTTATTAAGCCATAAATTCGAATAGTTTTGGGCCTAAAGTGTCCAGAATTTTAATAAAAGTTTTGATATTTTGTAGAGACATATTGATTGCTGGGGGCTTAGTGCTGAGACCCCCATAGATCCCTAGAAGGAGTAGAGAGAAGTGCTTGCATATTGCGCTCTCTCTCCTCACTGCAAGGATGGAACAGGTGGACTCAGTAAATAACCCCATCTGGCTATGGGGCGAGAGCGCGATATGCGAGCACTTCTCTCTCCTGGTTGTAGCGATCAATGGAGGACCTTATTATTCCAGTACAAGTCTGAGGAGGGTATGGAACTGGATGGCATACTCTCTGAACGCCCCAGCCCCAATAAGGAGGATGCTGCCAGGCTCCTCAAAGGAAGAACAGGCAGGAGCACTATCCAGAGCCCTAGAAAATGACCTCCAGTGGGCTAGTGGTCTGCATGTTTGTGACCATACTGTCAAACAAATTCCATGAGGGTGGGCGCAAGAGGGCCTTTCATTATCTAGACCAGGGACCTGTGCTCACAGTCCAATCCTGTTTAGCTCAAAAGGTTTTTTCCGAGATTTTTATACTGATGACCTATCCTCTGGTCGCAGTAGCGTCATGGCCTTCTCAAGCTCAACAAGCACAGTGCCATACATGGTATACCAGCTGTGCTTGGTCTCGCGCTCAGCCCCATTCACTTGAATGAGGCTGAGCTGCTCCTAGGTCACGTGCCCCATGAACATGCCGTCAATCGCCTTAGGAAAAGCAGAGAAATGATTTGGCGGGGGTCCCAGGTGTCGTACCCCCACTGATCAGATACCGATTACCTATTCAGAGGATAGGTCATCAGTATAAAAATCTCAAAAACCCCTTTATCTGGCATTCACCAGATCTCACCAGAATTGACAGGTCCACCATTGCCATCCTGTTCCCTTCACAGATGAGTTCAAGTTCACACTGAGCACATGTGACACACATAAAGGTATGAGTCTGAAGACACTGTAGTGAACCTTATACTGCCTGCAACATCACCAAGCATCACTGATTTGGTGGTGGGCCAGCGACTGTCTAGGGAGGTATATCCTTGGAGCGTCATACAAACCTTCATGTGATAATCAACATTACCCTGACCGCTGTAGGTATCAGCATGAAAGCCTCTGAGACATTGTTAGACCTTATGTTGATGCAGGACGATGCCTGGCCTCATATGGCCAGGGTGTGTAGGCAGCTCCTGTACGAATGTATTGATACCATTGACGGGCCTTCATGTTGCCTAGATTTAAATCCAACTGAGAAACTCCGTAACACTCTGTTTCAGTGCATCCGGCACCCTCAAGTCTGACAGTCCAGAACCACGATGATCCCAATGACTGCCTCGGTGACGTGCCTCTTGAAGACATGTCACCCCTTAGGCCAGTCATTGCACCAAAAGTACAATACCATGGATGCAAATGAGATTTAAGCTATACAATGGAAAAAAAATTGCTGAAATTTGAGAACATGTTGCAGACAACTCATGAATATGGCCGACTCCACTACACAGTCCTTGTCATTAGTGGCCTACCAGTGAAGACATCACTAACACGGTTATGTACAGGTGTACAGCATGTGACTGCTGCAGCCAATCACTATCCTCAGCAGTACAACACTAATGACAGTTTGTGGGCAGTGGGGCTCTCCATAATCATTAGTTGCTTGCAGCATGTTCTCAAATTTGAGCAATTTTTTTCCACTGCATATGTAAAATCCCATTTACTATATTGTACTTTTGGTGTAGACTCCATAAACCTACAACTACTGAACAGCTAATCCTTTCTGTGAAAATGGACAGGTTATTTGAAGTAGGGGAACTAGTCAGAAAGAATGCTATTATTATTTTTTTTTAAATGAGACTTTTTTTTTATACATTTTTATTCATGGAAAACACCAATAGGCAGCATACATATACATTGGTTACACTCAATAGATATAGATGTCATCTCAAATACATATGCAGTAAAGTGTCATTCTGAGCATAATATAGGCATATTTCCCTCCCCCCCCCTCCTCCCACCAACATCTGTTTACCCCAACTTTAAACCCAACTGTCAGTCAATAAAATGCTCCAAAGACGTCTGCACAAATATATCTTGTTGGTCTATTTATCTGTTGACAATCAGGGAACACCTACTATTCAAACCTTGTCAATATAGACCCTCATCACTCGGACCCTACATCTAGCTTTCCTAACGTCCCCTTTATCTGTTCTTCCAGGTACCATTTAGTGTGACGGAATGGATTCATTATTTCTTGAATTCCCTCCATTTGTAGAAAAAGGGCTTCGTCGATTTCCCTTTACTATTTTCCGCTTCCAACCTTTCCATATAAAGAATATGCTTCATTATACCTACAGCTTCTTCCAAAGTAGGGATGGTCGGGTATATCCAATGTTGTAATATCGTTTTTTTATCGCCAATAAAAATAAGTGAATGCCCTTGACATGCGTAGATTGAGTTATTTCCCCTTTGGAATCCCAAGGGATGTAAAGAAAAATGCAATGCAGTGGAGTCAATTGTACATCTACCCCCCAAATCTGTTTCATGAGCACTAGCGCCCCCTTCCATATAGAAAGTAAAGAAGGGCAGTTCCATCGTCCATGCAACAGATTGGCCTTCTGCAACTGACATTTTGGGCACCATCTAGGATAATGTGCTGGGGCGTCTCTGTAAGATAGGTCAAATGCATATGTTGCTTTGTGCAAAATTTTAAAATGCATTTCCCTCCACGTCTCGTTACCAGTCGCCTGCCGCACACGTTCCAATCTCTCTCTCATCTTAGAAGCTAGCGTTCTATCATTAAGCTCAATTTCCCATTTCTGGAAAACTTTAACTTCCAGAGGAATTGAGTAATTTATCTGAATTTTCCGGTATAGGTCTGATAGAGAGCAAGTTTGGTTTCCCACTAAGGCATCAAACCAAATTCTACTTTCCTGATCTCCCCTGTTTACTGACTGAGATCTACAAAATGATCTGATCTGATTATAGGGGAGAAAATGCAAGGGAGGCAACTGGAACTGCGACTGGAGAGCCTGCCATGACAGGAGCCCATTGCCTGTAGGATGAAGTAGCTGCTTCAAGGTTATCCCCTTCTCCTTCCATGTTGTAAACATCACAGACTGTCTCCCTGCTGGGAAAGCAGGGAGGGTCCATAACGGCATGTATGGCGAGAGATACATCGGCAATCTAAATAGTTTACGAACCCCTTTCCACACTGCCAAAGTATCTTTTAGTAATGTATATTTTCTCAGAATAGAGGGGATGTCTGAGTCTAGTGTGTAGGATGGCTCCAAGATCCCATGGAGCAGCTAATTCCCTCTCCAGAGGAGTATTTGAGAAATTGGAGGAACCTTTCAGCCAATCTTTGATATGCCTCCATAGGGAGGCTAAATTATAATTCCTAACATTAGGCATCTGTAAACCCCCTTACCATTTCAGTAGACACAGTTTTGCGTACGCAATCCTCGGCCTCTTACCTCGCCACAGAAAAAGCGAGAAAGCTCTTTGAATCCTATTAACATCTATATGTTTCAGCAGGAGAGGGATAGTTTGCATGGGATAGAGTAATCTGGCAAAGGTTACCATCTTCAGTAGATGGGTTCTTCCGAATAAAGACAGCGGTAGATGTATCCACTTGTCAAGTTCCTCCTCTATCTTTTTGATTAGTGGGTCATAGTTTAATTTGTAGAGAGATGATGGACTTCTACCTATTTTAATGCCAAGATATGTCAGATACTGAGGGACTACCTCAACCTCTTGCAGTATAATCGGTGAGCAACGGTCTCTGGTATAGCCTCTTAAGTGTAGCAATTGGCTTTTACTCACGTTAATGCCCTGTCATATCTCCAAAGTAGGTTAAAGAATCTAAGACATTTCGTAAATCTGTGTCTGGGGAATTAAGAAAGAGCAGAATGTCATCCGCAAAACAAGTAAGTTTAGTCTCTCTGTGTCCCACCTTGATCCCCTGATATAAATCTGAATGTATCAGGAATCTAACCAATGGTTCTAAAGCCACGTTAAAGAGGAGCGGGATAGAGGGCACCCCTGTCTCGTACCTCTGTGGAGGCGGAAAGGCGTCATAAATGAGACTCTTACTTTGTTTGTCATACACAATGTATTGTCTAGGGATGAGCGAACCTGGACGGTAACGTTCGGGTTCATACCGAACATTACTGTGTCCGGTCACCCGAAAACCGATATTGGCGCGAAAGTCTGTTTGGTGTTCAGATTTGAGGCTGCAGCGCATGCAATCAACAAGCTTTTAAGCTGTGGGCACTTGGAAGCCATCACAATCTTGTCTATTATTGGCATGGCTTTGATTGGACGGCACACCATGTGACCCTGCATGTATAAATGCTGGATCGCGTGTTGCACCGCCATTGCTCTGACTAGTGTAGGGACAGGACGCTGCTGCAGTGAGGGACAGTGTTAGGCTTTAATGTCGCTGATAACTCTATGGGTGACCTATAGGCATTTTTGTGGGTTCAATACAACTCTGTTGCACCAATGACACAGAAATACAATACTTAATTGGGCTGTTAATTTTGTGGGTGACCTAAAGCCATTTTGGGGGTTCAAAACTCTGCATTTGCATCCGTCCTACTGTTATAGGAGAGTTAATCAGTCTGTTAATTGTGTTGGTGACTTAAAGCCATTTTTGGGGGCTACAAACTCCACATTTGCATCCGACTTACTGTAATAGGAGAGTTCGTCCGAACCCGAACATCCACGGGTCCGCTCATGCCTAATTTTCACCTCAAACCACTGTCCCCAAGACATCTTGCTATTGCCATCTTTTTAACAAGCCTTGGGACATGAGGGCAAGTAGCACAGACAGCTGTTTCGAGGTGCTTGCCCCTCGTCAGTATGGAGTATGATTCTGGCTGGCTGCATATGATGCCTTGGATACAGCTTAGGCAGGGTGGCAATGCTCCATGGAAAAATAATATCCAAAGAGGTATCTCCCAGGGAAGGAGAACCATATTGTTTTTATAACTACCTACGGGTCAGAGCTTAGTTAAAAAGTTTGACTTATAGGGATCCACTTACAAAATGTAGCGATAGCGAGATTGTGCTCCTTCCCTGGGAAATACCTCTTTGCATATTATTTTCTCATGGGGCTTTGCCAATAAAAGTCTCTTTAGGCCAGCACCCTGCTTAAAGGGGTTGGCCACCATACACATAAAAAGAAATAAATGGCCCCAGATAATAACTAAAGCCACAAGGTATTTGTACAATTCTCCCACTGATGAGAGGCTGTGTGGGTGGAGCAGCTTCAAAGTGAAAGTAAAATTCCCAGCATGCATCACAGCAGGCATCTTCAGAGGAGTGGTCACATGACATCCCTGGCCAAACAAAACAAAGTGTTTTTTTTTTCTGTAAGCTATACTTTTTTTTTTTTTTGCCACTCATCTTGGGCATGGGCTGATTTTCTGCGGGAAGAGTTAATGTTTTTATTGGTTTCATTTTTGGGTACATATGATTTTTTGATCGCTTGGTATTATACTTTTTGTGATGTAAGGTGACAAAAAAAATGTTTGTAACAGTTTTTATAGATTTTTTTTTTTTTCTTGCTGTTTACCTGAGGGGGTTGCTCAGGTTATATTTTTATACAGCAGGTTGTTACGGACATGGCAATTATATATATATTATATATAAATAAATATACACACACGTATATACACCTATATATTCCATTTTACTACTGAAAAATATATTAAAAGGTAGTAGTGGCTACACTTGGTGAGTGGATATATATAGGTGCTCACTCCACAACCCACTCCAGGTTGTAGCAAGAAGATTAAATTGTTGTGTATAGATGGAGGGCACACAAAATATATATAATTAAAAATCAGCGATCCATACCATAAGGCCCGTTTCACACGGGCGAGTATTCCGCGTGGACGTGATGCGCGAGTTGAACGCATTTGCACCCGCACTGAATCCCGACCCATTAATTTCTATGGGGCTGTTCACATGAGCGGGTTTTGGTACCAAACATGCCGATTTTTCTCACGCGAGTGCAAAACGCATTACAATGTTTTGCACTTGCGCGGAAAAATCGCGCATGTTCCCGCAACGCCCGTCTGAAAGAGGCCCAAGGGCTGTTTCACACGAGCGGACGCCGTGCGTGACATCCGCTGCATGAATGACAGCCAAGACCCAATGCGGACAGCAGAAGCACGGAGCATTAACAATGATCATCATTTTCCGCTAACTTGTGACAAAAAATAAAAAGTTCTATGAACTCACTATGCCCATCAGCGAATACCTTAGGGTGTCTACTTTCCGAAATGGGGTCATTTGTGGGGGTTTTCTACTGTCTGGGCATTGTAGAACCTCAGGAAACATGACAGGTGCTCAGAAAGTCAGAGCTGCTTCAAAAAGCGGAAAGTCACATTTTTGTACCATAGTTTGTAAACGCTATAACTTTTACCCAAACATTTTTTTTTATTTTTTTTAATCAAAGACATGTAGAACAATAAATTTAGAGAAAAATTTATATATGGATGTCGTTTTAAAAAAAAATAAAATTTACAACTGAAAGTGAAAAATTTCATTTTTTGGCAAAAATTTCATTAAATTTCGATTAATAACAAAAAAAGTAAAAATGTCAGCAGCAATGAAATACCACCAAATAAAAGCTCTATTAGTGAGAAGAAAAGGAGGTAAAATTCATTTGGGTGGTAAGTTGCATGACCGAGCAATAAACCGTTAAAGTTGTGGAGTGCCGATTTGTAAAAAAGGGCCTGGTCACTAGGGGGGTATAAACCTGTGGTCCTTAAGTGGTTAATATGTATCCCTTATGGTACGGATTGCTATAAATAGGTTTTATATATATTAATAAATATTTCTTGTTCAGTCTACATTGCCCCAGATATTTTGTGTGCCCTCCAGCTATACACAACAAGTTAATCTTCTTACTGCTGAAAAATGTACTTTACTGTACTTTGCTCAGATTAGGCCTGCATCCCCTCCCCCCTACAGGGAGCTCCTCTTGCCTGCTATCTGTGAATGGGAGAGCACCCTATCTCTGTACACACTGATGCCCTGCGCTCCCATTTACAGAAAGCACGCAGGCAAGAGGAGCACCCTGTAGGGGCAGGTATTGTCTGCTGCTGGATGAAGTGCGGGTTATTTTACTGCTGGACACCCTTTCAGTGCTGGTGCTCTGGAGCGCACGGCATCAGTGTGTACAGAGATGCCGTGCGCTCCCATTGCTCTGATGTTTGTGAAATACAGCCAGGACACCAGACGCGCTCTTACTAGGCTCCCCGCTCCCAACTCTGACAGGAATAAGCAGTTTGTACTGACAGAACAAGCAGCGGATTCCTGTCAGAGACGGAACAGGGAGCGCGCCAGGGGCAGGGGCAGACAGGACATGCGCTGCTCTTAGGCAGATTAGGAAAAGCAGCGCATGTGCAGTTACACTACAGGCATAGACTAGCTTCCTCCATGTCGCCTGCAGCCATGGACGAACTGGCTGCACGGCACAGCGGGGCTCAGCTTACTATAAAAAGATTACCAGACAGATTTTTTAAATAAAGTATATTTGGAATCTTTTTTACCCTGCCTCCAACAATGTTGTGTAAAGTACTGATATGGTGGCCAACCCCTCTATGCTCCATTACATTAGATATGTACAATTATGTGTAGATGCTTCATACAAGACAAACGCGTTCTGTTCTAATTTGGTCTCAGGTGAAACTAGAGAATACAGTAAAAAAAAATACATACATACAGTGCATCGTGTTTCACTTTTAGTTTATTCCAATAAGAAAAAAAAGGCTACAATAAAGTTTAGTTTTTACAGATGAAAAATCCAGTTGTGAAAGTTATCTGGAGTTTTCTAGAAATGGGGTGGTTCTTAATTGTTATTAATTATAATCCACATCATCACTAATACCCGGATAGTTAGGGTAAGGGACACTGGATTAGGAGTCACAGTGTTCCCATGACAAAGGTGACCAGTAAGAACGCTGGACCCTATTACTGGGGTCCACAGTTATTACATCCCTGGAGCGCTGTCAGTAGTAGTACTACATGAATATTAGCGCTCCTGCTGAAACGGGATTGCTAATTTTTAGGTTTATACCCCTCTTTGAATTCTTCTGCTGTGCACCCGCCACAGCAGGGATGTCAAACTCGTGGCCCTCCAGCTGTTGCAAAACTACAACCCCCATCATGCCTGGGCATACTACAGCTATCAGGGAATGATGGGAGTTGTAGTTTTGCAACATCTGGAGGGCCATGAGTTTGACATCTATGCGCCACAGTGATACATTGAGAAGACCTGAACTGCATGCACATGATGGGGAGGACCTCTGGTGTGTGAGCTCTTCCAGCATTGCTCTAAGGGCACACAGCAGGGGAACAGGTGGGGTGGGTTATATGAACACAAAAATTAGCAATCCCAGAACTATTCATGTAGTTCTACTTCTTAGGCTACATGTACACGACCGTATGTGTTTTGCGGTCTGCAAATTGCATCGGTATGCCAGCTGTTTTTTTTTGTTTGCGGATCCATTGTAACAACGCCTAAAAAGGACATGTTCTATTTTTTTTAGCGGGGCTACAGAATGGACATACTGATGCCGACAGCACACAGTGTGCTGTCTGCATCTTTTGAGGACCCATTGACATTAACTGGTCCGCATCCTACCCGCAAAAAAAACGGAACAGACACGGAAACAAACAACGTTCGTGTGCATGTTGCCTTAGGCCCCATGCACACGGCCGTGGAACCGCGGCCTGGATCCCTCCTGAGAGCAGGAGCGCACGGCGTCACTGGTTGCTATGACGCCGTGCGCTCCCTGCTGCCGCCGCAATACAGTAATACACTGGTATGATCTATACCAGTGTATTACTGTACTGTGCCAGCAGCAGGGAGCGCACGGCGTCATAGCAACCAGTGACGCCGTGCGATCCTGCTCTCAGGAGGGATCCAGGCCGCGGTTCCACGGCCCGCACACGGCCGTGTGCATGGGGCCTTATACTGTAGGCCCGTTTCACACTAGGCTGTACCTGCGGGAAACAACCTGCAAGATTTCTCTGCATTCCTGCGCTGCTGGAAGCTTGTATGGCTCCGTCCAGCCCCATTTACTATAATGGGAGATCAGGGAGTGCCTGTTGGATGTCTGCTGCAAGTGTGAAACTAGCCATAGCGAATCAGGGAGGCGACAGACACATTTTAAGAGCCCTTCCGGTGCCTCTTTTGTAATTTCACCCTTCGTATTAAATACCTGTAATTTGTATGCACGTGCTCACCGTTAAGACTACTAAACACCAGTACAAGCTTTTATGTAACAACTTTTATAAGGAAGAACGATGTCTTGTATAGAAAAGCTTGAAGCCACAGTGCACTGCAAAGCTAATGGTTATTCTTCAAAGTGCTGCTTAAATGGAACTTGGTCAGCCTTTTAAATAAGGTTACGGGGTCATATAAGAGAATTAATAAGATTAATCATGGCCGCCTACATTTTATGCACTTGTAAAAATAGGAAAATATCTTAAATAACCCAATTCTTTTTACTGTATGTCATTCTCCACAGAATTACACTCTTCCTTCTGGGACTGATTTGCGCCATATTTTGCCTGTAGAGACCGGCCAATGTACCGCCAGTATTCTTTCCTAATAGTGTCCTTCTCCTTTGCCAGCATCTCACACAGCTAGAAGTAAATGGTATATTGTGTTATAATACAGAGAGATACATAGACTATGCACATTGCACATATACATTCATTTAGAGCAAAATAAATTATCTTAATTATAATTATTACAGACAGGTTTATGTACGGATACAACAATCAAGTAAAAGTCTAAATAAAGGCCTGAAGCACACACCCGTCTCCGTATTTCAGTCCGCAAAATATAGATGCGTTCTGTGTGCACTCCGCATCAATAGAAAGAACAGGACATGTATTATTTGCAGAACTGCCACACGGATCCACGTAAAATATAGATGTGTGCATGGCTCCATAGAAATGAATGGATCATTATGCGATCCACAAAAAAAAAAAAAAAAAACTGCAGATAGCAACGTTGTGTGCCTAAGGTGTACAGTTTGGTGTGTTGTGTGTTCATTTAAAGGGTTTATCCCACAAAAAGTATTGACATGCAACAAGTAGGGCATTACAAATGAAGCATTGCTAGATATTATATATATATATATATATATATATATAAAAAATACTGTAAAGATTACATTTTTCCTTTTTGTACTACCAAAATAACATCAGAAAATCCACTCAAATGTAATTACCGTATGTTTCGCCGTATAAGACGCACCTAGGTTTTTGGGGAGGAAAATAAGAAAAAAATTTTTTTTAACCAAAAGGTGTGCTGTGTGTTTGGTGGGTTTGGAACTAATGGTGGTCTGTGGATGGCACTATTACTGGGGATCTGTGGATGACTGACACTGTTATGGGGGGGGATCTGTGGATGACGGACACTGTTATGGGGGGGGATCTGTGGATGACGGACACTGTTATGGGGGGGGGATCTGTGGATGACGGACACTGTTATGGGGGGGGATCTGTGGATGACGGACACTGTTATGGGGGGGGATCTGTGGATGACGGACACTGTTATGGGGGGGGATCTGTGGATGACGGACACTGTTATGGGGGGGGATCTGTGGATGACGGACACTGTTATGGGGGGGGGGATCTGTGGATGACGGACACTGTTATGGGGGGGGGATCTGTGGATGACGGACACTGTTATGGGGGGGGGGGGATCTGTGGATGACGGACACTGTTATGGGGGGGGGGATCTGTGGATGACGGACACTGTTATGGGGGGGGGGGGGGGATCTGTGGATGACGGACACTGTTATGGGGGGGGGGATCTGTGGATGACGGACACTGTTATGGGGGGGGGGATCTGTGGATGACGGACACTGTTATGGGGGGGGATCTGTGGATGACGGACACTGTTATGGGGGGGGGGGATCTGTGGATGACGGACACTTATGGGGGGGATCTGTGGCTTGCACTGTTACAGGGGGGGGGGGGAGATCTGTGGCTGGCACTGTTACGGGGGGGGGGGGATCTGTGGATGGCACTGTTACAGGGGGGGGATCTGTGGATGGCACTGTTACGGGGGGGGGGGGGGGAATCTGTGGATGGCACTGTTACGGGGGGGGGGGGGGGGGATCTGTGGATGGCACTGTTATACATGTGTCATCCACAGACCCTCCCAGCCCATAACTATGCCATCCACAGATCCCCCGCCGCTCCAGTATACTAATATAATATGTCTTATTCAATTAATAGTTATTAAATATGCCCCTTTATTCCTAATAGTACCTTAAATCCTAAGCGCTTCAGTACAATGCCGGCAGGCAGGCCAGGCGGCCGGCGCGTCACTCACTGACGTCACTTGCCTGCGCCGCCTGCTTCATTCATAAAGTAGGCGGCGCAGGCACGTGACATCAAGGGAGTTACGCTGCCGCCCGCCCTGCATTGTACTGAAGCGCTTAGGATTTAAGGTACTATTAGGAATAAAGGGGCATATTTAATAACTATTAATTGAATAAGACATATTATATTAGTATACCGGAGCGGCGGGGCTATAGTACAGTGACTGCACCGCCCCGCCGCTATTGCCAGCCCCCCAGTCCCTCCCCGAGTCCCCGCTTGCTCTTGCGATGTAACACTGACAGCATTCGCCGTATAAGACGCAGCTGCATTTTTTCCCCCATTTTGGGGGGAGAAAAAGTGCGTCTTATACGGCGAAAAATACGGTAGTTCATAATTAGACTTTATTCAAGAAAACATCATGCGTTCCATATGAGCATTCCTCTTCCTCCAGACACCATTTTCTACCTTCTTGATCCCTTTTCTGCTAACTGCACACTGTAGTACATTAATCAGTATACAACTGAATATCAGTGGTGTAATCCTTACTGACTTTAGTTCTGGTTTGGAGTTCTGAAGTCCAACCATGACGAAGCACAGGCGAAACACATGTTGGGGCTGGGAGCTGCTGTGTGGTTGGTATTATTTCAACTGCACTATTGCTTTCTATTGTGAATTAGAATTTCTTCTATGATTGCACTAGGCACTTTAACCCCCTTTAGGACCCTGCCATTTTTCACCTTCAGGACCAGGCAATTTTTAGCAAATCTGACAAGCCACTTTATGTGGCGATAACTTTAAAAACACGTTTACTTATCAAAGCCATTCTGAGGCTGTTTTCTCATCACATATTGTACTTCATGACAGTGGTAAGTTTGAGTCAAAATATTTTATTTTTATTCATAAAAAATAAAATTACAAAAAAAAAATCTGGAGAAATTAGCAAATTTCAATTTTCTACTTTTATAATAGACAGTAATACCTCCAAAAATAGTTATTACTTTACATTCCCCATATGTCTACTACATGTTTGGAACATTTTGAAAATAACATTTTTATTTTTGGGGAAGTTAGAAGGCTTAGAAGCAAATCTTAAAATCTTTCAGAAAATTTCCAAAACCCAATTTTTTAAAGACCAGTTCAGTTATGAAGTCACTTTGTGGGGCTTACATAATAGAAACCCCCCATAAGGCCCACTTGCAGACGAGCGTTCCTCCCTCAGCGAGTCCGCAACGCAGAACCCGGCCTGACCTCCCAGCACTGACTGGATTCACATAGCATTATATTGATTTATGATTCTATGTAATGCTTACAGTTCTGGAATGTATTGGATAACACTGGCAGCATTATGCCAGTACATTCCAGAACTGTAAGGGTTACATAGCATCATAAATCAATATAACGCTATGTGACCCCCGTCAGTGCTGGGAGGTCAGGCCGGGAGGAACGCTCATCTGCAAGGGGCCTATATCACCCCATTTTAGAAACGACACCCCTCAAGCTATTCAAAACTGATTTTACAAACTTTGTTAACCCTTTAGGTGCCCCCACGAGAATGAAAGGAAAATGGGAATGAAATTTAAAAATTTCACTTCTTTTAGCAGATTTTAAATTTTAATCTATTTTTTCTGCAACACACCAAGGGTTAATAGTCAAACAAAACTCAAAATCTATTACCCTGAATCTGGAGTTTACAAAAACACCACATATATGCTAAAACAAAAATATATATATAAAAAAAAAAAAGTATGGGCGCATAGCAGGCTTCAGAGTGGAAGGAGCACCATATGGCTTTTGGAGAGCGGATTTAGCTGGAATGGTAATTGGGAGCTATGTCGCATATGAAGACACCCGGAGGTGGCCCTACAGTAGAAACCCCCAAAACGTGACCCCATTTTGGAAACTACATCCCTCAAGGAATCTTTCAAAGGTCTTTCATAGAATTAGGAAACACTTGGCAGTGAAAATGAAAAATTGCATTTTCCTTCACAAAAAAGTTGCTTTACACCCACATTTTTCACTTTCCCAAAGGGTAACAGGACAAAATGCACCCCACATTTTGTTCCCCATTTCCCCCCGCATACACCAACACCCGATATGTGCTCAAAAAATTATGTATGGGCGCACAGCAGGGCTCTAGAGCCAAACAGCAAAATATGGATTTTGCTGACCTGAATTGGCAGACATTGATTTTAGGTGCCATGTCACATTTAGAAGATTCCCAAGGTCCCCAGAAATTAAAAACCCCAAGAAATGACCCCATGTTGGAAAAAGCACCCCCGTATGAACATTTTAAGGTGTCTCACAGAAGGCAGAAACTTGTTAAAAGGATTTCAAAGCACACATTTGTGAAAATAAAAAATTACTAGCAGACCCCAATTTTTTACTTTCACAATGGGTTAAAGGAGATAATGCACCCCAGTATGCGTTTCCCATTTTCTCCCCATTCGGGAAACACCCAATATGTGCTTGTAGCCTGCTGTATGGGCGCACAGAAGGGCTCTAGAGGTAAAGTGCAAAATATGTTTTTTGCAGGCTTGAATAAACAGACATGGATTTAAGCTGCCATGTCACATGTTAAAAAATTCCTGAGGTCCCCAGAAATTAAAAACCCCAATAAGTGACCCCATATTGGAAAGAGCACCCCCGTACGAACATTTTATTTAAGTGGTGGAAAGGATACTTTTGACCTAACAGGTGTTTCACAAAAATAAATATGTAGTGGTTGGTGAAAAGTGGATTTGTAAGCTATGCGGACGAAATCAGAGTGAGATATAAGGTGGTAAAATTAAAGGGTACATCAAGGATGAAATTAAATTATTACTCCATGGAAGAGTGGTAGATTCTAAAACATTCCTGCATGCACAGGCCAGCTTTTTCAGGGCAGGTTTCACAGTGGTAAATGGTGTCTTTCCTTATCCCCCTTTTGCAACACACCATGATGCACCTTTTTGGGTCCTTCCCTTCTTTGCTGTCTGAGGGACTTGACCTGGAAAATGTTGTCCTGGTACAACACAGGCACCATGACTCCCTGAAGTACTGGGACCCTCCCCGACCTGGCTTTGAAAAATTAGGGCCTTGATAACCACCTCTTGGAACTGAAGGAAAGTTCCTGTGTGGCCTGCAGATTAAAATAGCACGTACGCATTGCACATTGCCATCTGCACAATGTATATGGCCAGCTTTTTGTACCATATGTTTTTCGTGTAGCACTGTAGTGCTTCAGGAGTTAATCTGAAAGATCCACCCCTCCCATGTGCCTGTTGTAGTCCAGGATACAAACTGGTTTGGGGGTAGTGGTTGTGGTACCTCGTACAGGAGCAGGGGAGCTGGTGTTAGTGTGAAAGGTTGTCAGTAAAAGGACGTCCCTCTTTTCCTTGTAGTTAACCACCAGCATGTTCTCATGGAGGAGAGCTCTGCTTTCACTCATTGTCAGTGGTTGCCCTACCAAGGATCTAGGGAGGCCTCTCTGATTTTTGCGCACTGTGCCGCAAGCCACAGTACCTCTGGCAGTTAGGGACATGAATAGGGGTATGCTGGTATAGTAGTTATCCACACAGAGGTGGTAACCTTTATCCAGCAGTGGGTGCAGTAAGTTCCACACGATCTTCCCACTAACTCCTAGAATGGGGGGGCATTCTGGAGGTTCTCTCCAGGAATCTTTCCCTTCGTAAATGCGGAACTTGTGGGTGTACCCAGAGCTACTCTCACAAAGTTTGTATATTTTTATGCCATACTTTGCCCGTTTGCTAGGCAGGTACTGGCGGAATCTAATTCTCCCTTTGAAAAGTAATAGGGACTCATCTACACAGACATTTTTATCTGGGCTGTAGACCTCAGCAATTCAATCATCAACTGTTGGTCCACCTGTAGTATACCACGACCTGATTAGGAACCTCACTCAGGCTCCACAATTATATCCACATAATTGAAAAGGTTATTCGTGAGGTATAAATAATACTCACTCTTTTGAAGCTTTGCTTGGATTTTTCAGTCCCTTTATTCATATAAATATATCGCTATAATGCATAGTGATCCTGAGAGTGCTAAACTGATTGCTACCCCATGCTGCGTGACGTTTCGGGGGTCACGCCCCCTTAATCATGCATAAGGTAGCAATCAGTTCAGCGCTCTCAGGATTACTATGCATTATAGCGATTTGTTTATATGAATAAAAGGACAAAAAAATACAAGCAAAGCTTCCAAAGAGCGAGTACTATTTATACCTCACGAATAACCTTTTGAATAAGACTAATACAACTGAGTGGATTATGTGGATATAATTGTACACCTCAGCAAACCTGGTGTTAAAGTGGTCAATGACAGGCCTAACCTTGAACAGACTGTCAAATGTCGGGTCGTTTTGGGGTGGGCACTGTGCACTGTCGTAGTGTAGGAATTTCCGAATTGACTCCAATTGCTTCTGGGTCATGGTCTTACTGTAAATTGGAGTCTTGTAGAAAATGTCTAAACTCCAATATTGTCTGACGTTTGGCTTCTTTACAACGCCCATATGCAGCACGAGTCCCCAAAACTCAATCATCTCTGCTGCACTTACTAATAATGTAAGGTTATACACATGGGAAGGAATAATGCAAATCACCCGTACATACTAAATGGTAAAACACTGGGTAACACTGAAATGGAAAAAAGTAGTAATTTTAATAAACAGCAAACTAAGCTGTAAAAACCAGTGTCAGGCAGCTGCTGCCAAGGCCAATAGGATAATGGGTTGCATCAAAAGGGGCATAGATGCCCGTAATGAGAACATAGTCCTACCACTTTACAAATCGCTAGGTCAGACCACACACGGAGTACTGTGTACAGTTCTGGGCTCCTGTGAACAAGGCAGACATAGAGCTGGAGAGGGTTAAGAGGAGAGCAACTAAAGTAATAACTAGAATGGGGCAACTACAGTACCCTGAAAGATGATCAAAATTAGGGTTATTCACTTTAGAAAAATGATGATGAGGGGAGATCTAATTACTATGTATAAATATATCAGGAGGCAGTACAGAGATCTATCCCATCATCTATTTATCCCCAGGACTGTGACGAGGGGACATCCTCTGCGTCTGGAGGAAAGAAGGTTTGTACACAAACATAGAAGAGGATTCTTTACGGTAAGAGCAGGAACACTCTGCCTGAGGAGGTGGTGATGGTGAGTACAATAAAGGAATTCAAGAAGGGCCTGGATGTATTTCTGGAGTGTAATAATATTACAGGATATAGCTACTAGAGAGGGGTCGTGGGGGGTGTGGCGTGGCCTGCTCGCTGATGGCGCCGGTCGCATAGCGCATCTGCTCCGGACTAAACATCTAAAAAGCAGCTCACAGCAGCTATTCCCGGCATCCTATCACTACAAGCTACAGCCTTTTAAGGAGCTCCAAACATGGGGAAGGTTAGGAGACGTCCCGCTCTGGCAAAATTGACCAAATTCTTCGGTAAATCGACGCCAGCAGAGTCCGGCCTAAGGGGGACTTCACCTCCAGCCTGCACGCTGACCTCTCCGGCGGGAACGCCATTGCTACCCACGCATAGCCCGGCTGAAGGAGCAGGCCTGAGCGGGAATCCCTTTAAAATACTCAGCTCACAGCAGATGTTATGCGCTCCATGCTGGACACTTTACGTTCCTCTATGAAGGAGGACATGCTGGGGCTTCTGAAAGATCTCGGGAAAGACATCCAGAGCATTGGTGACCGCACGTCGCATCTGGAGGTTAAAATGGCTGAATTTGCTACCTCCCACAACACCCTTATCGATGCCCATGAGGCTATGGAAGATGATGTTGCTAAACTAACAGCTAAGCTACAAGACTTGGAGGACAGACACAGGCAGAACAATGTAAGAATCCGTGGGATCCCAGAGTCTGTTGAAGCACATGAGCTGGAGCATCTCCTGCAGCAGCTTCTTAAAGCGGCACTGTCTGAGTCCACAGAAAGGGACTTGATCATAGATTGTATCCACAGAGTGCCCAAGCCTAAAGGTCTGGATCCATCCATTCCACGCGATGTTATTGCCAGGATCCACTTTTACACCATTAAAGAGGCGTTCCTGAGGCAGAACCCGTCCCCATCGGAGGACTTTACAGGTATTGCGGTATACTCGGATCTCTCCGCAGCCACGCTTACAAAGCACAAAGAATTCGCACCGATCACTGCTGTACTGAGACAGGAACAAATAAAATACCGCTGGGGTTTCCCAGTGAAGCTGCTGGTCACGTATAATGGGGGTCTACAAGTCTTCAACTCACCTCAAGTGGCGACTCGTCATCTAACCGAATGGGGCCTCATCAGCGGGGACTCTTTTCGGGCAAAGGAAGCCGCGCAGCGTCCAGACAAGATCCCACCGGAATGGGACGTAGCCTGATATGAGAGTTCATTCCAGCAGGGAGTAGCCGGATGACTGTCCACATTTGTTGATGTTAGTCCGAAGCGGGGAGCTTTAGTTCTCTGCCCCGACTGGACTTGTTCTCTCTGGTCTCTCAACCGTTAATTTTTGGTCAGGCCTGACACGCCTTGATGACCACACTGTATTTACTTTACTTTCCTTCTACATGCGTTTTATTTTATTTTATTTTTTGGTTGGTTCCTATACTCACATTGTATGCAACGTGTTTTTTGGGTCTTGATTTTGGCGGGATTGGACAGAGAGGTGCGGCGTGGTGTATTGCAGGGAGCTCCTATGTATAAACAATGGGGTTAAAATTTTTATCTTTGAATGTGCGCAGGCTAAATTCTCCATATAGAAGCACGCAGCTCTGGTCAGAAGCCCTTAAAGCCAATTGTGATGTGCTTTTTGTTCAAGAATCACACCTACTGGAAAGAGATGCATTCAGATGTAAACATAGGAGCTTCCCTGTAGTGCACCATTCTCACACAAGGAGAAAGAGGAGAGCAGGGGTATTCATTGGTGTAAAGTCTACGGTTGCCTTTTCCCTACAGAAATGTATAACTGACTCAGCTGGGAGATATGTTATTTTATTATGTACCCTAGATGGTAAACCATATTCCTTGGTGTCTACGCCCCCAATGTCAGACAGGTGGCCTTCTGTAGGAGGCTGTTTAACAAAGTTGAGAAAATAGCAGTGGGGGAGGTAGTAATAGGAGGAGACTTTAATATTCCGATTAACTCAGCATTGGATTGCAAGTCCACGCAAGTGAGCTGTAGAGTAGACCTACAAGCGACTTTATACGAGTCAACCTTTCACGATATCTGGAGATATCAGCACATTGAGGAGTGAGATTATACGTTTATATCTACTGCGCACTTATCTCAGTCTTGTATCAATTACATTCTAGTTTCCAAAAGCCTTCTGCATAGGGTCGCAAGGTCTGACATTGGGGGAGCGACATGGTCAGATCATGCCCCAGTTAGCATTGTAATTGAAGATGGTCTTCCCAATTTCCCATGCCCGCAATGGAGGTTGAATACTTACCTACTGAAATGCCCTGAAAGAGTTAAGCAGATCACAGATACTTTACAAGACTTTCTGGCGTTTAATGATCTTCCCGACACTAGTATTCACACTCTTTGGCTTACCCATAAAGCATATATGAGAGGGGTTCTGTTACAACTAGCGGCGAGAATGAAAAAGTAGAAATAGGGCTATACAGGATGCTCTAACTCGACTGCAGGATGCAGAGAAAAAACATAAGTTAAACAACAACTCCTCTACATTAGCTCTCCTACAGGAATGCAGAGCTGCGCTCAGGACTATTCTTATACCGTCAAGAATTAGGTCTAAAGCGAATGCAGACAAACTTCTATCACACAGGGGAGAGAGCAGGGGCATTATTGGCGCGCAGATTAAAAAGTAGAGCAGCTGCAGCTAGGATAGCTAGTTTAAAGTGCAACAGTAAAGTGTTTACGCACCCTCTGGAAATAGCTGATGCCTTATTCCTCCCTATACAACTTGCGATTGGATGGTAATACGGTTCAGCCATCCGCAGAAGCAATTTTGGCATATTTAGACTCTCAAACTTTCCAAGGTTTCTGCGGATGATTTGAGTATTCTAAATAGGCCAATTACTCCCGAGGAAATTTCCATTATCATAAAAAATACCCCATCTAATAAGGCCCCAGGACCCGACGGATTCCCAGCAGATTATAAAAAACATTCCACCCTACACTAATCCCTCACTTAGTTAAGCTGCATAATACATTCCTGACTTCTGGGGACATTCCCTCAGAAATGTTGCAGGCCACTGTAGTCACTCTACCCAAACCGGGGAAACCTCCTGATGCCCCTGAGAACTTTAGGCCAATTTCCCTGTTGAACGCTGACCTCAAGCTGTTTGCTAAGATATTGGCTGCTCGCCTCAACAAGGTGCTACCTGCCCTAATAAATCCTGACCAAGTGGGCTTTGTGCCAGGTAGACAATGTAGGGATGGCACAAGGAAAATTTTAAATTGGATCCAGATTGCAGAGTGGACCAGAGCCCCCACGATCTTTGTCTCCTTAGACGCTGAAAAAGCGTTCGATAGAGTGCACTGGGGGTTTCTGGATCAGACTCTTAGGAAATTTGGGTTCAACGGGCATATCTTGCAGGCTATACTGGGATTGTACTCTGCGCAAAAAGGCAAATGTTTTAGCTTCAGGCTTTTTGTCTGCTCCTTTCTCGATTACCAATGGGACTAGACAGGGGTGCCCATTATCACCTCTGATATTCGTATTGGTAATGGAGCCATTGGCGGAAAAAATACGGAACTGCACGCAAATATCTGGAGTCACAGTAGGGAAATGTTCACACTGCATTGATTTGTATGCCGATGATGTTATCCTGACACTCTCTATCACTTCAGGCTGTAACTGAAATACTAAACCAGTATTCCTCATTATCCTATTATAAGCTAAATGTTGGCAAAACTAATGTGCTCCCTATTAATGTACCAGAAAGTTTACATCAGGTATTAAGTGATAGATATCCCTTCACCTGGGCCACCGAATCGATACGTTATTTAGGAGTGGAGCTTACTAGCTCATTGTCTAATCTGCTTTCACTAAACCTTAAAAAACTAAGGACTGAATTACAAACTGACTACTCCAAGTACAGTAAAGCAATGCTTTCGTGGACTGCAAAAATAAACGCGGTTAAGATGCTAATTCTTCCCAAAATTCTGTACATATTCAGGTGCATACCTCTGAAAATACCAAGAGCGTACATCAAACAACTACAAGGTGACATGCTTAGCTTCATATGGGGAAGCTCCCCCCCAGGATTAGGAATAATGTATTGTATCCTATTAGTAAAGGTGGGCTGGGGGTCCCAGATCTATACAGTTACTATTTAGCCAATCTGTTGGACCAAACTATGGAATGGTGGTCACCTTACAAATGGCTCAGTATAGAAGAGGTTTATGTTAGGAGGCGGTCCCTTACGTCACTGATAGCTGCCTACTTGTTCCCGTGCCACGGAGCACAATGCAAGCCTCCATGTTCGCATGGGCGCACTTATTCAAAATCAGAGCACCTTTACCCCTGGAAAAGAAACATTTCCCCATCTCTGCTATAGAGTATCATATCCCTAGACTTCATATCACAGGATGGCTGAACTGCAGGATTGGTACGCTTGGAAACCTATTTGACCAGTCTACGCTACGATCCTTCGAGGTATTGCATTCCACCTATAACTTACCTAACTCGATTTTCTATCAATACTTACAGATCCGTAATTTTCTCTCAATTTAGATGCTACAGCAGATGTGAGTGACCCAATTGGCAAGCTACTAAGGGCAGATAACTGTTCCCATTCCAGCCTCTCCTTTTGGTATTCATGTCGGATGTCATTAGACAAAGAAAGCAAAAAGCCTTTTATGTCCAGGTGGGAGGCAGAAATGAGAAAGGAATTCTCTCTGGGTAAATGGATGGATGCCATGTACTGGTCCATGAAAAGCTCTAAATGCATAAACCATGCAGAGCAAAAATAGGAAAACCCAATTAAGGTGGTGCCTAACGCCGGATAGACTGGCTCATGTCATTCCCAACTATTCTCCATGGATGTGGGATGTGGTCAGATAGGCTCCCGTATCATATGTGGTGGGAGTGTTCTGTGTTAACCCACTTCTGGGCCTCAGTCTCGAAGGTTTTAGAAGAAATAACTGGGATTACGGGAATAATGACCCCAGAGCTAGCAATCCTCAGTATAGGTTTGGTGGACATTCCCTGTGATAGTAGAGGCACGGTAGCACATATCCTCTTTGCATCAAAGAAAGTGATTGCATGTCAATGGAAAAGTCTACATAGAATTGCAGTGCATAACTCATGGCTGCAATGGTTGTCCAGTCCATATGCAGAGTCACTTTCACGTTACCTGATATAGTCCTTCTGCGCAAGTGCAATGGCAGTGTGTACAGTACGATTTGGCCGTAAATTGTGAGAGGCATTGCTCACCATGTAAAACTTACAGTACATGTACTATCCTCAACCTAATGACCCTCTTATATTTTTGTATGGAACCTTTATTATCTTTCTTTATGTAAGTCTTGTCTATTTTGTTAACTTTACTTGAAGCAAAATATTCAATAAAAACGTATTGATTAAAAAAACCTAGAGAGGGGTCGTTGATCCAGGGAGTTATTCTGATTTCCTGATTGGAGTCGGGAAGAAATATATATATTTTTCTTTTTCTTCATTTTTCCCCCATAAAGGTCATACAAGACCTCTGGGGGACATTTAACTTCACATTCCCTCCCCCCCCCCCCTCTTTTCCGGTGCGCTATAGCTGCACCGGAAAGGGCTAAACCTCCCTGCATGCAGCCATTCTAGCTAGTGACTGCATGCAGAGAGGTTCTGTGCTTCTCTGTGCCACTGTGTTTTCAACTTTTCCTGCTGAAAGAAGAAAAGGAGAACATCATGTGGAATTGCTGCACTTTTTTTTTTAGGGATCTGTAAGAGCTGCAGATGAAGGAAAAAAAAAAAAAAAAAAAAGTGCAGCAATTCCACATGATGTTCTCCTTTTCTTCTTTCAGCAGGAAAAGTTGAAAACACTGTGGTGGTGCACCACAAGTCCCAGCAAGCCAACAAGCAGCACAGAAAAGCAAAGAACCTCTCTGCATGCAGTCACTAGCTAGAATGGCTGCATGCAGGGAGGTTTAGCCCTTTCCGGTGCAGCTATAGCGCTGCCATTGGCTGGAGCGTTGTTCCAGCCAATCGCAGCACTGGCAGGGGACGCCAAACATTGGTGTCCCCTGCCTCACCTCGGAGGAGACAGGTCCTGACCAGTTCAGCATTCGCGCCATACAGTACTGAAACAAAGTTTTATGCAAATCAACTTCAAATGTTTTATCCCTACTCATGACCACTCATGTAATGTTTTTAACCACCTCTCGTCCGCACATTGACTATTAACGTCCGGGATTCAGAGATCGCAGCTGCACGCTAATCGTGCAGATCGGGTTGTCCGCTGTCAGTTCCCTGCCTTCTCGATCGCTGTACACACAGCGCAAGAAGCGCTATGCTCTTCCTGTTCTGGCCTGGCGGTCATTGGACCTCGATCAGCCCTGCACTGAGGCTGTACAGCGCAGTATACCGCTGTACAGCCTCTCTGGGGGTCGTATTTCCCCTGTAACTGGGGCTACTATGCCATCCCCAGTTACAGGAGAAAATCAATAAGGGGGGGGGGGGGGGGGGATGTGAAGTTAAATGTCCCCAGAGGTCTTTTATGACCTTATGGGGGACAAAATGTGCAAAAAAAAAAAGTTAAAAATAGAATAAGAGACATATTTGGTATTGTCGCGTCCGTGACAGTTGGCTGTATAAATATATCACATGATCCGATAAACACCATATAATATATATATATATATATATATATATATATATATATATATATATATATATATATATATATATTAGTGGGATGCGAAAGTTTGGGCAACCTTGTTAATCATCATGATTTTCCTGTATAAATCGTTGGTTGTTACGATAAAAAAAGTCAGTTAAATATATCATATAGGAGACACACACAGTGATATTTGAGAAGTGAAATGAAGTTTATTGGATTTACAGAAAGTGTGCTATAATTGTTAACAAAATTAGGCAGGTGCATAAATTTGGGCACCACAAAAAATAAATGAAATCAATATTTAGCAGATCCTCCTTTTGCAGAAATTACAGCCTCTAAACGCTTCCTGTAGGTTCCAATGAGAGTCTGGATTCTGGTTGAAGGTATTTTGGACCATTCCTCTTTACAAAACATCTTTAGTTCATTCAGGTTTGATGGCTTCCGAGCATGGACAGCTCTCTTTAAGATCACCACAGATTTTCAATTATATTCAGGTCTGGGGACTGAGATGGCCATTCCAGAACGTTGTACTTGTTCCTCTGCATAAATGCCTTAGTGGATTTTGAGCAGTGTTTAGGGTTGTTGTCTTGTTGAAAGATCCAGCCCCGGCGCAGCTTCAGCTTTGTCACTGATTGCTGGACATTGGTCTCCAGAATCTGCTGATATTGAGTGGAATCCATGCGTCCCTCAACTTTGACAAGATTCCCAGTCCCTGCACTGGCCACACAGCATGATGGAACCACCACTATATTTTACTGTAGGTAGCAGGTGTTTTTCTTGGAATGCTGTGTTCTTTTTCCTCCATGCATAACGCCCCTTGTTATGGCCAAATAACTCAATTTTAGTTTCATCAGTCCACAGCACCTTATTCCAAAATGAAGCTGGCTTGTCCAAATGTGCTTTAGCCCACCTCAAGCGGCACTTTTCGTGCTGTGGGCGGAGAAAAGGCTTCCTCTGCATCACTCTCGCATACAGCATCTCCTTGTTTAAAGTGCGCCGAATGGTTTAACGATGCACAGTGACTCCATCTGCAGCAAGAGGATGTTGTAGGTCTTTGGTGCTGGTCTGTGGGTTGACTCTGACTGTTCTCACCATTCGTCGCTTCTGTCTATCCGAGATTTTTCTTGGTCTGCCACTTCGAGCCTTAACTTGAACTGAGCCTGTGGTCTTCCATTTCCTCAATATGTTCCTAACTACGGAAACAGACAGCTGAAATCTCTGAGACAGCTTTCTGTATCCTTCCCCTAAACCATGATGGTGAACAATCTTGGTCTTCAGGTCATTTGAGAGTTGTTTTGAGACCCCCATGTTGCTACTCTTCAGAGAAAATTAAAAAGGAGGGAAACTTACAATTGACCCCCTTAAATACTCTCTCTCATAATTGGATTCACCTGTGTATGTAGGTCAGGGGTCACTGAGCTTACCCAGCCAATTTGAGTTCCAATAATTAGTTCTAAAGGTTTTGGAATCAATAAAATGACAACAGTGCCCAAATTTATGCACCTGCCTAATTTTGTTTTAACAATTATAGAACACTTTCTGTAAATCCAATAAACTTCATTTCACTTCTCAAATATCACTGTGTGTCTCCTATATGATATATTTAACTGATATTTTTTATCGTAACAACCAACGATTTATACAGGAAAATCATGACGATTAACAAGGTTGCCCAAACTTTCGCATCCCACTGTATAATCTCAGAACATGAACACATTAAAACATAATTTGTTTCAAAAATGCTATTATTGTGTAAAACTTAAATAAGAAAAAAAGTATACATATTGGGTATCGCCACGTCCGTAACCATCTGCTCTATAAAAATGTCACATGACCTAACCCCTCAGGTGAACGCTGTA
Source organism: Bufo gargarizans (assembly GCF_014858855.1). NCBI lineage: Eukaryota > Metazoa > Chordata > Amphibia > Anura > Bufonidae > Bufo > Bufo gargarizans. Next base: position 296,434,651 of record NC_058080.1, read on the forward strand.
AAAATAAATAAAAAACCGTGCTAAAACAACCAATTCTTTTGGTCACCTTGCCCCATAAAGTGTTATAATGAATGATCAAAAAATCATATGTACCCAAAAACAGTACCAATAAAACTGGCACCTTATCCCCTAGTTTCCAAAATGGGGTCACTTTTTGGGAGTTTCTACTGTAAGGGTGCATCAGGGGGGCTTCAAATGGGACATGGCATCTAAAAACCAGTTCAGCAAACTCTGCCTTCCAAAAACCATGTGGCGCTCCTTTTCTTCTGCGCCCTGCCGTGTGACCTTACAGCAGTTTACGACCACATGTGGGGTGTTTCTGTAAACCGCAGAATCTGGGTAATAAATATTACATTTTGTTTGGCTGTTAACCCTCAATGTGTTAAAGAAAAAAAAATTTGGATTAAAATGGAAAATCTGCCAAAAAAGTGAAATTTTAAATTTTTATCTCCATTTTCCTTTAATTCTTCTGGAATGCCTAAAGGGTTAACAAAGTTTGTAAAATCAGTTTTAAGTAACTTGAGGGGTGTAGTTTCTACAATGGGGTCATTTATGCGGGTATCCACTATGTAAGCCCCACAAAGTGACTTCAGACCTGAACTGGTCCTTAAAAAGTGGGTTTTGGCAATTTTCTTAAAAATTCTTTAAGAATTGCTTCTAAACTTCTAAACCTTCTAACGTCAGAAAAAAAGAAAATTACATTTCCAAAATGATGCCAACATAAAGTAGACATATGGGGAATGTTGAGTAATAAATATTTTATGAGGTATCACTTTCTGTTTTAAAAGCAGAGAAACTGATTTTTTTTTTGTAAATTTGGGATTTTTTTTCATAAATAAAAGGTGAAATATATTGACTCAAATTTATGACCATCATGAAGTACACTGTGCCACGAGAAAACACTCTGAATGGCGTTCCAAAGTTATTACCACATAAAGCGAGATATGTCAGATTTGCAAAATTAGGCCTGGTCAGGAAGGGGCAAATGGCCCGGATGTGAAGTGATAAGTGATCTTTATTCAAGAAAAAAAACCTGTTATTACCGTATTTTTTGCTTCCTGACCAGGAGAGGCGAGTTTTTGGTCTGATCTGAGGTCTGATTTGGGGTCTTATCAAACAGAGGGTCCGATTAGGGGTCTGAGATAAGGTCTTCTTAACATTGGGGGTATGAGCTGAGGTCTGCTGAAAAACATTGTCTTATTTTCCTCCTCTTAAACGTAGGTGCGTCTTATAAGGCAAGAAATATGGTAATTCATGAAATGTACAGTAGGTGTGGATTTTCCCATATATTCTTTTTGATAGTACTGTTGTAGTTTATCTATGGGTGTGTTTTATGACGATTTATTATGCCAGTCCCCTTTTTATAGGAGTTATACAATTTTCATCTTTGGCAGCACCTCTGCTGTTCCTCTTTCTGGTCCTACTTCTCCTGGACTAAGGCTTGGTTCAGACCTGAGCGCTTTATAGCGCGTTCCCACGCGCTGTAAAACGCTCAACAGGCAAGAACCAATGCTTCCCTATGGGAATGGTTCTCACCTGAGCGTTTTACAGCGCGTAGGATCGCGCTGTAAAACGCCCAACGCCCCAAGAAGTACAGGAGCTTCTTTGGGGCGTCTTGCCGCGCGTTCCCGTACATAGACTTCAGCGGGAACGCGTGACAATGGGCGTTCGCTTGTCTCTGTATGCGCGACTGCAAATGCCCGTACAATCGCGCATACAGAGCGTACGTTCAGATCTGAACCCAGCGTAAGATGCTCAGTGGCTTCCCTGCACCCTCCCCCTCCCCTCAGTGCTGGCATATTGACTTTGTGAAGTGGTCCAGATACATTTCATTTATTCATCCCTACTTCTAAATTGTTATATGTATGTAGCTACAGCTCTGTCTAGACACTGGAGAAGTAAATTGTTAAGGTATTACATACCATATTTATTTCTGGAGCTATATGCGAGTGACTTTTCTATGCAGGGAAGGAATGTGTTAAGAGCCAACGGCATTGCACTATTGGAGATGCAGGAGCTTGATAGCCTCGTATGAGCTGTTGCCTCCCACAGAAAGGGAAGAAAGTCTTCCAGATATGCGTGCCCAAAGCCATCACATGTGATAAAATAAAAATTAATGTATACTCACCAGTTAACCCCCTGCAGTTTCCAGTCCCGCCAGGCTTTATTTGGCTGCAATGATGATGTGCTTTCTACCTCAACATGACCTCTGCAGCCAGTTACTGGCCTCAGCGGTCTTGTGTCGTATACTGTTGAGGCAGCAGCTCTGGGCCGGAAGTACCAGAGCTGGAAATTGTGAGTTGTTAACTGGCGAGTGTACATTTTTTGTAGTATCACTTTTATTGGCTTTAAAACACATGTTGTAAATAACAGACAACCCTCTAAATGTGTGGAAGAGAAATAAGGTTTTGTAGTAATTGAGGAGATTTATAGAGCTTTTAAGCCAATTTTCTGCCATAGAAAACTTGCAAACATGGTGCAAGTCCCAGCAACTTTTCCGGTTGGAAAGGGGTGTGCACCTTTTACTAATTATGTCAGATCTTAGCACAAGTCTAATCATCAACACCGATCATCCAGGGGTTATCCAGGAAATTATAATGATGACCTATCATATGACCTATAATTATCATCGGCAGTTGTCCGAGTCCTGGCACGCTCAATGGAGTTCTGGTGAATGTGGTCGGCTCCCAACAGCTCACTAGGCACTGCGTTGTATGTAGTATAGCTGTTGTGCTTGGTATTGCAGCTCAGCCACATTCACATCAACTAGACCATGTGACCGATATATGGTGATGTTACATGGCCTAGGAAGCTCCTAACAGCTCATCAGTGGGAATATCGGGTCTCAGACCACAGCCGATCTAATATTGATGACCCATCAGGTTAGGTAATCAATATTATTTCCCGGATAACCCCTTTAACCGTTTGCCGTCACACTAACGCCGAAAGGCGCGAGTGCGGCAAAATGCAGAACAGAATTGCGGACGTGTAAATGGGGCCTAAGGGTCCCTTATCACCTCCAGTTAGTTAGCTACTTTTTGCCACAAGTTAGCAGAAATTGTTATTTTTTCTTGTGTTTTTTTCTTACAAAGTCTCATATTCCACTAACTTGTGCCAAAAAATAAAATCTTACATGAACGCACCATACCCCTCACGGAATCCAAATGCATAAAAATGCCCTGTGAAATCCTAAAGGTACTCATTGGAATATGTGCCCCTTTGCGCATCTTGGCTGCAAAAGAGTGTCACACATGTGGTATCGCCGTACTCAGGAGAAGTTGGGGAATGTGTTTTGGGGTGTATTTTTACATATACCCATGCTGGGTGAGAGAAATATCTCTGTAAATTGACAACTTTGTATATAAAAATGGAAAAAGTTGTAATTTACAGAGATATTTCTCACCCAGCATGGGTATGTGTGAAAAGACACCCCAAAACACATTGCCCTACTTCTCCTGAGTACGGCAATACGTGTGGCACTTTTTTTGCAGCCTAGGTGCGCAAAGGGGCCCAAATTCCAATGAGTACCTTTTAGGAGGGCATTTTTAGACATTTGGATTCCAGACTTCTTTTCACACTTTAGGGCCCCTAAAATGCCAGGGCAGTATAAATACCCCACAAGTGACCCCATTTTGGAAAGAAGACACCTCAAGGTATTCCGTGAGGGGCATAGCGAGTTAATGTAAAATTTTACGCACCTAGGCTGCAAAAAAGTGTCACACGTGTGGTATCGCAATACTCAGAAGAAGTAGGGCAATGTGTTTTGGGGTGTATTTTTACATATATCCATACTGTGTGTGAGAAATATCTCTGTAAATGACAACTTTTTAAAAAAATGTATACAAAGTTGTCAATTTACTGAGATATTTCTCTCACCCACCATGGGTATATGTAAAAATACACCCCAAAACACATTGTCCTACTTCTTCTGAGTACGGCGATACCACATGTGTGACACTTTCTTGCAGCCCCGCCCAAAAAGCCAGAACAGTAAACACACCCCACAAATGACCTCATTTCGTAAAGTAGACAAACCAAGTATTCACTTAGGGGCATAGTGAGTCCGTGGGAGATTTTTTATTTTTTTTATGCCAGAAGTTAGCAGAAATGGAAACTTTATATATATATATATATATATATATATATATATATATATATATATATATATATATATAATTTTTATTTATTTTTCCTCAGAAAGTGTCATTGTGAAAAATAAATAAATAATAAATACATACATGAACTCACCATGCCCCTCCGCAAATATTTTGGGGTGTCTTCTTTCTAAAATGGGGTCATTTGTGGGGTGTTTATACTGCCCTGGCATTCTAGCACCTCAAGAAACACGACAGGTGCTCAGAAAGTCAGAGCTGCTTCAAAATGCGGAAATTCACATTTTTGTACCATAGTTTGTAAACGCTATAACTTTTGCGCAAACCAATAAATATACACTTATTGGATTGTTTTTTTATCAAAGACATGTAGCACAATAAATTCTGACACAAACTTGTATAGAAATGCAATTATATTTGAACAATTTTACTAGAAAAAGTTAAATACACTTTTTTTTGAGAAAATTGCGGTCTATTTTGCTTAATATCAGAAAAACGAAAACTCTCAGCAGCAATCAAATACCACCAAAAGAAAGCTGTATTTGTGAGAAGAAAAGGAGGTAAAATTAATTTGGGTGCCAAGTTGCATGACCAAGCAATAAACAGTTTAAGTTGTGAAGTGCCGATTTGTAAAAAAAAGGGCCTGGTCACTAGGGGGTATAAACCTGTGGTCCTTAAGTGGTTAATAAACCTCCCACATTTTTTATTTTGATAAGACTTTCCTAGGGTCATATTGGAAGCATACGCTTCCTTATTGTCCACATAGACAATACAGCAGGGTGCATGTGTTTTATGGCAGCTGTAATAAATGCAAGTCAACTAACAGAAATATAATTATTACCGAATCATTGTGCAGTGATTTATAATGCATATAGCAGTGGCGTACATAGAGAAGGGCCACATAGCAAGGATCAGACCAGGCCCCCCCCCCCCCCATACAGGACAGAAGGGTTTCTGCCCAAGTTTTCACCTCCAGTCGAAGAGGAGATTATCCCAACTAAGACTAGGCTCCCTCTTGCCCTGGGCTCCATAGCAGTCGCATGGTCTGCCGCTATGGTAGTTACGCCCCTGGCATACAATGATGGTGCCTTATCTATCTGCCTGATTTAGGCCTCCAACAGTACAATACAGTTGTCATGAACCACACACCCTTTAAAGTTGTGCAAACTGTACCCATTCTTCTCGACCTGCAAAGTGAAGATGACTTATCTGATTACCAGCGCCGACTCCCCACTCCTTCTCCTGCATGCCTACAATGCTACGCTGGGCTTCATTGAGGTCAACATCCGGTTTGACAATGCCGCAGCCAATCACTGGCCACAGTGGTGTCTGGCTTCCCTTGCATCAGGGAAAATGGTCACAGGACGCAAGAGGAGGACTAAGTAAGGAAGCAGTCGGGAGCTGGCACAAGGAAGCAGGCAAGTTCCCTTTGCAGGTCCAGCAGAATAGGGGTTTGTCAAACTCCCACCTCCCCCCAATTCTTGAACAACCTCTTTAATGATAATGAGAATTTTGCTCTTCTTCTGTCCCAGTCTATACAGCAAAGCAAGAAACAGGAAGTGTGCGCCCATTATTACACAAAATATGGTCACTGTAAAATGGATTCCTTATTGCTGACCCCATTACAACAATTAAGCATGACAGTCTGTACACTGTGAAACAAACCCTAGCCATCCGCTACAGACTACTGGTGAGGGCGGGTTTATTCACAGTGTGCCATGTCAAAGTATATAATAACTGGACTATTGATTTGTGGAAAGTTTCCATCTGGAGGGACACTTTAAATATATAGTAGTACAAACCTCTAATGCTTGTTTCAAGATTTCCTCGGTGTTGTCACACTTTTTCTCCAACAGGTCATCATATAAATCTATTAAAAAGGCCACAAGAAATGGAGAGCTGTGCGTTTGCTGCAAAGCCTGGATTTGCTCCAAAAGGTTTGGATAATCTGACATGCCTCGGTCTTGCAATATTCTAAAAGCAACATATTGGTTACATGTAAGGCTTCAGTAACAATGAAGAAATAAGAAAATTTAAGAGTAGGAGGGAGACGTGTTAAAAATTATTATTCTCTGACCGGTTAGAAAGGTGCATGATGTAAACTTAAGTGAATGTAATCTTCTCATCAGTGACTGTATTTGCGAGTTATCCCCTCACTTCTGATCCTCAGCTGTGTCATGTGACCAACTCTGATCTCCAACTGACACAGGACAGGAAGTCAGTTACTCCTCTATTCATTCCTATGAGACCGACATGGAGGCCCCTATAGGAAAACAGAGAAACTGACTTTCTGTTCACACAAGTTGCTGTGTGGACTGATTGCTTCAAGTTACGGCTGTTCGCACTAGCCATATCGAGCTGACCACTATAGGCACCTCCACCCCAGACTCCTGTAGGAAATGTACTTTTTTACATTTAGACTAATCTCATATGCACACAGGCTCCTTTTCAGGGTCTTAATGTTTACAGTGTATCTTTACCATTGATGTTCCATGCAAGTATGGTTTATTGTTCACCTTTGTTATAACAGTCTATTTGTTTTCCCCTTTTTTACCCAAGGCTTAGGGAAATACCGTACCTTTTTTACATTATTTATTTTTTTCAAAGAAGCAGTTATTAAACTTGTACTTGAAAATCACTTCTGTAAAAAAAAACTGCAATCATTCTACTACACATGAAAATGCCAAGTGCAGCATATATCTTACCCTCGCAAATAGTTCCAAGCACTCTCGTTATGAGGCGCAACCTTGATCATCGCAAGAGCATACCTGGTAGGAAGAAGTGTGCCAAAGATCAAAAGTAAGAATTCAACAAGCTACTCTTTTAAACATACTAATGAGTAGAAGACCGGCTCTAAAATGAATGACATGCATCCTCACAGTGAAACAGATTTAACAGTGTCTTACTTTGCACTGTTTAAGAATACGAATTACAGTCTTAGGCTATGTTCACAAGGGAGTGGTTCCGCAAAACATGGGCACCGGCCGTGTGAGCCGCATCGCAAGTCAATGGGTCAGCGATCCACGAGATACGGTGAAAGATAGGACATGTCCTATCTTTCGCCATATCTTGCAGATCACACTTCAATTGGTCCACACCATGATGCAGAGTTCACACGCCAGTGCATCTGTTTTGCAGACCCTCTGTTTGCTTTCCGCAACACGAGCACAGTCGTGTAGCTGTAGCCTTAATATTAGGCAAATTTACTATTGTGGCGCATGGACCTTTGTAAACTTGGAGCATCGTAAATCTTGTGCCAGTGAATCTTTGTCAGTGAAAAAAACACTAGTCTAAGTTTACGCCACCTATACGTTGGTGTAGTTTCACTCCAAAAATGCTCCAATTTTTGGCGCACAGAGCTGCAATTAGGCCACATTCCTTTCCCTATGAACCCACGCCCCCTTGTCAAATACGGCATAATGTTTAGAAGAGTGTAAAAGAGTATTATTGCTGATTTATTGAAAACATAATGAAAATACTGCAGTAACCTAAGTATTCAGACCCTTTACTCAGTAATTAGGTGGAAGCACCTTCGGCAGCAATTACAGCCTCCATTCTTCTTGGAAATGATGCCACCCGGTTGGCACATCTGGATTTGAGGATTTTTTGCCATTCTTCCCTGTAGATCCTCTCAAGTTCTGCCAGTTGGATGGGGACCGTCTGTGGACAACCATTTTCAGGTCTCTCCAGAGATGTTCAATTGGGCTTAAAATTAGGACTCTGGCTGGTCCACTCAAGGACATTCATAGAATTGTCCCTAAGCCACTCCTGTGTTGTCTTAACTGCGTGCTTAGGGTCATTGTTGGGTTGGAACTTAAACCTTTGGCCCAGTATAGGGTCTAGAGCACACTGGATCAGGTTTTATTAAGAATATCTCTTGCTCTATTCAGCTTTCCCTCAACTCTGACCAGTCTCCCTGCCCCGGACGTTGAAAAATACACCTACAGCATAATGCTGCTACCACCATGCTGTAGGGATGGTATTGGGCAGATGAGCAGTACCTGGTTTCCTCCGGAAATGACTCTTAGAATTGAGGCCAAAAGTTGAATCATTGTTTCATCAGACCAGAGAACTCTTGTTTCTCGCATTCTAATAGTCATTTAAGTGCATTTCTGCAAATTCCAGGTGGGCTTTCATGAGTCTTTCTTTACCGAGAAGCAGCTCATTTCTGGCCACTCTTCCATAGAGCCCATATTGTACATATAATCTCATTTATCATGGTTCATTCATTTGTCTCCATTATTATTTCATTTTTCTTCCATTTCAAAGCCCTCATACCTCAATTCCCATCTCATTCTTTCCTCCTTCATCCATTCCAGCGCTACATGACTGCTACTTTTTGTCTAAACCAAAAAGGTACCTAATCCAAACCAGATCTTTCCTCTCTTCCCTCTGGTCCCCTTCAGTTCATCCAAGCCTCCAATAGAGATTATAATAAACGTTCCTCGGGTTCTCCATCCTCAATCATAGCCACATCCATCAGTACACATGCCCTCCACTTCCATATAATCTCTTCAGTATATATAATTTTTTCATCCATTATTTATCATCATGTATTTCTCCCTTCTATCTTAGAGTCCTTATTGTCCACAAATCTAATCTCATTTACCATGGACTATTCATTCTTCTCCATTATTTTCTTTTCTTTCTAATTTATAGCCCTACATCTCAGTTCCCATCTCATATTTCCTCCTTCATCCTTTTCAGCGCTACATAACCGCTACCTTGTTTAAACCAAAGGTACCTAATCTAAACCAGATCTTTCCTCCCCTTTCCCTCCCTCCGGTCCCCTTCAGTTCACTCTAGCCTCCTATATAGATTAGAATGAACGCCCCTCTGGTACCTCTATCTTCAATCACACCCACATCTATCAGCACATACACCCTCCACTTCCTCCCCGCCCCATACTGACATATCCTGCTCATGTTCCACTTGTTTCAATCGGCTACAATTGTGGACGCTGCATGTGTCAGTGTAGCAGAGCCTGACCGCGCGTCTCAGCGGCTGCACTCATCGGCATTCGCGCCTGACATACTGCTTTGTCTCCGATACGGGTGTGCTTCATTGAACCTCATATTGGTAATTCTCCATTAATATCCATGTAGACACAATTATTTCATGTATTGATTTATTTTATTACAGATACTTTGGCTCAAAATAATTAGTTTAGCTACCAAATATACTAATTATTAGGTTTTACTGGATACCCTACTTCATACTTATTTTCTGATATATACTAGTTATATAATTTGGAATTCACTAATCTACAATCAATGTGGGGACACAGATTATGAATTATTATACTCTAAAATATAAATTCATTACTTATTAACTGCCAGCAGTGTTCAGATACCTTTTGTTTTACTAGTGGTTAGTATTAGTCCTTTGAGTAGTGCCTACCACCAGCTACATCATCTTCCATTAATTAGTTGAGTTTTCATTATTATGTAATATTTAATATCCATTACCGATCAGGCCATTACCATTGAGTTTCTTTCCCTCCATGTTTAATGTTATTTTATTATTACCCTTATAATTATTATCTATCTTTTTACACTTTTTTTTTATATTATATCTTGGTATATAGATGTACATATTTTATTAACTTAACATGATGAGATGAATAGTATAATGAATTAATTTATCTTATTTTATAACATATATATATAAATTTATTTTAGACTTTAAATAAAAGGGTCCTTTGTACTCCGAAATGCGTTGTCCTGAATCTAAAATAAAACTACAATCATCATATACATACATTCACGTCTGGTTGTGTACTGCACCATCTAGTGTTAATCATCAGCTCTCAACACTAGTCTTTCCGATATTTACAGCTCTTTTGCACCCCACCGGCGGACTGGCTCCTGCCCCAAGGGTTCCTGATAGTCTCTGCTGCACCAACCAATTGATCTCCTTGCTTTTGCCTTCTCAGTCGTTGTGCCCAGTTTAGCAGAACACAAACAGGCGAGCAGACTACATCCACAGTGAAGAATAAGTTCCTGTGACGTACTTACCCTATGAGGGAATTTTGACTTTACCAATGTGGGCTTTATAGCGATATATGGCAAGAGTGCTGCAGTGATGGTTGACCTTCTGGAAGTTTCTCCCATCTGCAGATAGGAATTTTGGAGTTCAGCCAGAGTGACCATTAGATTCTTGGTCACCTCTCTTACCAAGGTCCTTCTCCCCCGATTACTTAGTTTGGTTGGAGGGCAGCCCTAGAAAGAGTCCTGGTTGTTCCAAAACTTCTCCCATTTAATAATTATGGAGACCACTGTGCTCCTGAAAACTTTCAGTGCAGCAGAAATTTGTTTGTACCTTTGTACCCTTCTCCAGATCTGTTCCACCACACAATCCTCTGAGCTCTACAGACAGCTCTCTTCCCCCCCCCCCCCATCAACTTGGTTTTGCTCCGATATGCATTTTCAGCTGTAAGACTTTATAAAGACAGTGGAACGCGTTTTTTACATAGTAAGGGGTCTGAATATTTATGTTAAAGCAAAATTATTTTTTTTCCCCTTTCAATAAATTAAGATTTAAAAAAAATTCTCCTTTCACTTATCATTTATGGGGACTGAGCGCAGATTGATGGTGAAAAACTTTTTTATTTTAGCACAAAGCCACAACATAAAATGTGAAAAAAGTGAAAGGGTCTGAATACTTTCCGAATGCACTGTATATAGTGTCTACACAATAGAGCTACACAGTTAACAGATTATTATTATACAGTGCTAAATGATAATGCTACACAGCAGGGGCCATGATTTAAGGCCATGGTAGAAGGGGTATAGTCTAACACTAATCTGTATATAGGATCATTTCTCTGCTATATACGGTTTGAGTAGACGTCAACAATTGGTAATTCCACTATATATATATATCTCAGGCTTTGAAGGCATATTTGCCAAAGTCAGATAGGTGCGGGTCCCACCTCACTATCTCCAAAACGGGCCTCTCAAAGTGAAGGAGGGTGCACCACCCGAATAAGTCCACCTTCCATTCACCGCTATAGGAGTTCTGAAAATCGACAGGTGCTGGCTTAGCTATTTCTGGCTGTCCCATATTGGTGAGAGGAGAGGTGGCAGTGCGTGCTCAGCTAATTACAGAACTCCTACAGCAATAGAGTGCACCTGCACATGCACGCTGTGCTCTCCTTCAAGTCAGGCAGCTCATTATAGGTGCTGGGGGTCCCAGCAGTGGAGCTGTAAGTGAACGTTGGGGAACAGTATGCCTTCTTTGACATGTCCAGCTGGGTGGAGGCGTTATTTAACAAAACATTTGACAGTTGGAAAGCATCTTTAAATGCTTCTAATTTTAAAAGGGAACACTTTGGCTAACGGGAGTATTTTGGCTAGAAATATAGTTCTGCAAAACATGAAAAATGCCACTCATGAAAAAAAAAAAAAAAAAAAAAAATGTAATAAAAAATAATTTACTTACTGGACCTCTCTTTCCAGAATCTGGGGATTGCTATACCCCGATGTATTAGAAATAATAAAGTATCTTTGGTTCCATGCAGAATTGTTTCTGAGATCTCGTGCTAACAACAGGTCAACAAACTGCAATTCACCTTCCCACAAATTAAACTCCTATAAAATAAGATAAAGAATAAATAAAATCTTAGAATGGCAAAAATAAAGATTGATTACTATAGTATAAACCTGCCTAGTATTACTAAGGAAATACAAAAGGGGAGATTTATCAAGATATCCTCTGGGCTGCTGGAGGGTGCACCCCTCGACATAAATTAGGCACATCCTCTGGCAGTCCGTGCGCCTCAGATCTATGACAGCTCAGAGTTGCTGTAGATTTCTGGCTTTGTTGATAACTTCGTTGCGGAGGTTGGTCTAACCCCCTAACCATCGTTGCCATGCCCTCTTTAAGGAAAGTGTTGAGGTTGGTATAATAGATGCAACAATTTTTTACCACCACTTTTCAGGTGCAATGGAGCTGATAAATCTCCCCCAAAGCGTAGGGGATATTATGTAAATGTACGATATAGAGAAGTAAAACGTAAAACAGTGATATTATATCACGAAAGTAGGGCATTTAACCTCTTACGGACACAGGGTGTACATGTACGCCGGGTGGGGATCGGAACTGGGTGCCTGCTGAAATCCATCAGCAGCCATCCTGGGTCAATGCCGAGGGGGGTCCTGTGACCCCGGCATAGAAGGGGTTTGTGTTTGAGGGAGCCCATCGAGTCCCCGTGCTGCTGTGGCGGGGACTTGATGTATCAGAAGGCAGCCCGATGCCATGAAGAGGCTGCCCAATGCCTTGCACGGCATCGGAACCTGCCTTCTACGGGAGCCGAGAAGATCCAGCCTCAGGCTGGGTCTCCTAGGCAACCGGTTAGTGTATGACACACTAAAAAAAAAGCCATTTTAATCACCTTACATAACAAAAAGTGCAACACCAAGTAATCAAAAAGTCATACGCACCCCAAAATAGTGCCAATCAAACAATCTCATCCCGAAAAAATGAGCCCCTACACAAGACAGTCGCCCAAAAAATAAAACTATGGCTTTCAGAATGTGGAGACACTAAATAATTTTATTTTAAATGCTTTGTTATGTAAAACTGAAACAAATAACCCCAAAAAGTTGTCATATTTGGTATTGCCGCGTCCGTGACTACCTGCTCTATATAAAATACCACATGATCTAACCTGTCAGATGAATGTTGTAAATAACAAAAAATTAAAATGGCGCCAAAACAGCCATTTCTTGTTACCTTGCCTCACAAAAAGTGTAATAGAGAGCAACCAAAAATCATAAGTACCCTAAAATAGTACCAACAAAACTGCCACCCTATCCCGTAGTTTCCAAAATGGGGTCACTTTTTGGAGTTTCTACTCTAGGGGTGCATCAGGGGTCTTCAAATGGGACATGGTGTCAAAAAACAGTCCAGCAAAATCTGCCTTCCAAAAACCGTATGGCATTCCTTTCCTTCTGCGCCCTGCCGTGTGCCCGTACAGCAGTTTACGACCACATATGGGGTGTTTCTGCAAACTGCAGAATAAGGGCCATACATATTGAGTTTTGTTTGGCTGTTAACCCTTGCTCTGTAACTGGAAAAAAATTGATTCAAATGAAAAATCTGCCAAAAAGTGAAATTTTGAAATGTTCTCTCTATTTTCCATAAATTCTTGTGTAACACCTAAAGGGTTAACAAAGTTTGTAAAATCAGTTGTGAATACCTTGAGGGTGTAGTTTGTAAAATGGGGTCATTTTTGGGTGGTTTCTATTATGTAAGCTCACAAAGTGACTTCAGACCTGAACCCTAATATTGCGAGATATTCCATTTAGTGTTCTGTGGGATGTAATGGAAACTCCCAAATCTGCCATTGTTTTTTTGGAGTATCATCTATACAAAGGTCATTGTACAATTAAAAAAAATTAATTAAATAAAAAGACATATTGCCTATTCTGGGCCTCATAAAACTAACTAAATCATTGCTCCAGCTCTGAGTGACAAGGTACCTGAATGACCCACTGCCTGTGCTGCCAAGCATGATAGTTTTTAGAGTCCTGGTTTAAGATATCTGCAACAAAATCAAGTTCTTCTGAAGGATCTTTTAGCAATTCAACAAGGACTCTTCTGTGGTGCCTAAAAGGTGAAAGAATAACCATATATTAAAATCAGGATAAACACCACAGTTTCTCATCATAAGTTTCTAATCTGAGAGCTCCTTAAGCTTCCTAATGGATATATTTTTAGTATGCTATGTACATTAAAAAGGGGTTTACCGCGGCGGTGACCCGTCTCAAACAATGACCGGCTTAGCAGGCAGTCCAAGCTATTTCTGCCATGTGAATCCAGAAACCAGGGAGTGGAGACCAGAGCATCGGCATAGAATCCACAAGGTGGGTAATGATGGGTTTTATGTCAACCCTTTGAAGACTGGGCCATTTTCCATTTTTTACTCCCAGCCTTCCCAGGGCCATAACATTTTATTTTTCCATTCACACAGCCGTATGAGGGCTTCTGCATACAATGTGGTGGGGTAAGCTGGAAAAAAATCCATTTGGAATGAAATTGAAAAAAGAAAGAGCAATTGTGCTAGAGTTTTATGGGGTTTTTATGGCGTTCCTAATGCCCTTCTGGGTCAGTATGAATACCACATTTGTATGCCTTTTCTTGAAATAAAACTTTGGAAAAAATGCTGTATATTCCAATGCAATGCTGCCATCTTTATTCGGTCTGGTAGCCTTTATTAGGTCTGGTTTATTACCACTAAGGAATGCCTTCCCCTTGCTGAGATAGCAGTGCTCCCATGTTTTCCCGCACTCAGATGCCATAGTCACTTTTGATCAGAGCATCTGAGGAGTTAAAGGGAACCTGTCATCAACTTTATGCTGCCCATACTAACGGCAGAACAAAGACAGGCGAGTTGATTTCAGCGGTCTGTCATTTATAAGTTAAAAGTAGGTGGTTGCAGAGAACTAACATCACAATCATTGCAGACTAGGCCTGGAAAAGAGTCCCGGCCACCTGAGAAGAGTCCTGGTTATACATGAATTCCTGCTCTCCTGCCACCCGCTGATGACTGACAGGCTTCTACCTAGTTTTCTCCCTTTCTTTCTAGGAGAGAACTGCCAATCGTCAGCAGATGGGTGGGAGAGCAGGAGATTAGGAATAACCAGGACTCTTCTCGGGTAGATTTGACTCTTTTCAAGGCCTGGGCTGCAAGGATTATGATTCTGGTTCTCAGCAACCACTTACTATTAGCTACTATTTTATACAGCCCTCAGTGAGGTCAGCATAAAGTTGATGACAGGTTCCCTTTAAAGGACTGCGATTAGCGTTATTGCCGATTACAAACACTAATCCCGGGTGTCTGCTGTGTGAAACAGTAGGAACCTGGCAGCTATGGCACACACTCAGCTCCAGAGCGGGCCATCTTTAAAGCGATGACATCTGCAGTATATGTATGGCAGATGTCATCAAGGGGTTATCCCCCTAGATGCCACGGTCAATAGCGAACAAGTGTTCATATACTCATTGCTAATAATTCCCTCAATCCTGGGCCTTTATAAAAGGGCCTTTAGTCCCGTCAACCATACTTGCCACTTTGATATCCATTCAGTTAAATTCTAACCTCCACTAAAGATTTCAGTAGTGTCAGCAGGACTGTACGGCTATTACAGACAAAAAACACAAACATCTGTCATGTGTTTTAGGGTGGGCCGTCATTTGACAGAGTGGTCAAACGGCTTTAGGACCAATGAAGTCAATGAACTGTTATAGGCACTACCAAGATGAAAAAGTAATGCCTGGAGCAAGCCTGTAGTGTAATATCCTGACATTCTTTGTGAATGTAGATTTGCAGATGCGCGGGTACAGTACATTTTTGTATCTCCCTTAACGTTCTGCAATCTAATAATGGACAAGGAATTCTGATATGGTACCCATGACTGTTGTCACTTCCTAGCATCTTCAGCAATTTCAAATTTACACTTACCAGACTTGATAATTTTTTGGCTGGTCCTCAATTATTGCTGTAATGTAGTTCATTTCCTCACGTAGGTCCATTTTCAGTGACTGCAAAAGTACCCTTCTGTAGTGCCTGTGATACAAAGCATAATATGGGCAACAACTGCCATTCATACAAACAAAAATAGTGGCGGGGGAAAAAAAAAAAGGCAACACTATAATGTAACTTTCATTTTGCAAATTAAAGTAAGGCCACATAGGGGAGGTTTCAGGTGCACAGAACCTCCATATGGTCCACAGGACATAATGCTATGCTTCTTGTCGCTTTTCATGCAATTCATCAAGTCTTAAAGAGGACCTCTCACCACCCCTGACATGCCGGTTTTGAAAAGCTTCATGCATTCCCTGTGTAATACCAGTTCTGGAGCATCTATTCTTATGTATGTGTATTGTGCATTCCTTTATTATTTCTATTAGAAGTTATAAATGAATTGCTAGCAGTCTGCAGTAAGGGTGCAGAGGGGTGGTAACCAGTTGGGGATGTGTTACCTGCACAGACTGAAAATGACAGCACTGATTGGATAGAGTGAATCTCTGCAGGCACTACTCCCCCCAACTGGTTACCTCCCCTCTGTACCCTTACTGCAGACTGCTAGCAATTCATTTATAACTTCAAGCAGAGATAATACAGGAATGGCACAACATAGAGCCATAAGAAGAGATGCTCCAGAATTGGTATTACACGGGGAATGCATGAAGCTATTAAAACAGACATGTCAGGGGGCAGTGAAAGGTCCTCTTTAACCACCTCCCGACCGCCTAACGCGCCGATGCGTCCGGGAGGTGGTTGATTTGTTCCTCGTGGACGCATCGGCGCGTCATCTCGCGATACCCGAGATTTCCTGTGAACGCGCGCGCGCTCACAGGAACAGAAGGTAAGCGAGTGGATCTCCAGCCTGCCAGCGGCGATCACTCGCTGGCAGGCTGGAGATGTGATTTTTTTTAACCCCTAAAAGGTATATTAGACGCTGTTTTGATAACCGCGTCTAATATACCTACTACCTGGTCCTCTGGTGGTCCCTTTTGTTAGGATCGACCAGAGGACACAGGTAGGTCAGTGAAGTCGCACCAAACACTACACTACACCCCCCCCCCCACCCGTCACTTATTAACCCCTTATAAACCCCTGATCACCCCCCCTGTCATTGATCACCCCCCCTGTCATTGATCACCCCCCCCTGTCATTGATCACCCCCCCCTGTCATTGATCACCCCCCCCTGTCATTGATCACCCCCCCCTGTCATTGATCACCCCCCCTGTCAGGCTCCGTTCAGACGTCCGTATGATTTTTACGGATCCACAGATACATGGATCGGATCCGCAAAACACATACAGACGTCTGAATGGAGCCTTACAGGGGGGTGATCAATGACAGGCGGGTGATCACCCATATAGATTCTCTGATCACCCCGTCATTGATCACCCCCCTGCAAGGCTCCATTCAGACGTCCGTATGATTTTTACGGATCCATGGATACATGGATCGGATCCGCAAAACACATGCGGACGTCTGAATGGAGCCTTACAGGGGGGTGATCATCCCATATACACTCCCTGATCACCCCCTGTCATTGATCACCCCCCTGTAAGGCTCCATTCAGACGTCCGCATGCGTTTTGCGGATCCGATCCATGTATCCATGGATCCGTAAAAATCATACGGACGTCTGAATGGAGCCTTACCACGGGGGTGATCAATGATGGAGGTGATCAGGGAGTCTATATGGGTGATCACCCCCCTGTCATTGATCACCCCCCCCCCCCCCCCCCCCGTAAGGCTCCATTCAGACATTTTTTTGGCTCAAGTTAGCGGAAATATATATATTTTTTGTTTGTTTTTTCTTACAAAGTCTCATATTCCACTAACTTGTGTCAAAAAATAAAATCTCACATGATCTCACCATACCCCTCACGGAATCCAAATGCGTAAACATTTTTAGACATTTATATTCCAGACTTCTTCTCACGCTTTAGGGCCCCTAAAAAGCCAGGGCAGTATAAATACCCCACATGTGACCCCATTTCGGAAAGAAGACACCCCAAGGTATTCCGTGAGGGGCATATTGAGTCCATGAAAGATTGAAATTTTTGTCCTAAGTTAGCGGAAAGTGAGACTTTGTGAGAGAAAAAAAACAAAAACAAAAACAAAAAAAAAAAAAAAACAATTTCCGCTAACTTATGCAAAAAAAAAATAAATTCGATGAACTCGCCAGGCCCCTCATTGAATACCTTGGGGTGTCTTCTTTCCAAAGTGGGGTATTTATACTGCCCTGGCTTTTTAGGGGCCCTAAAGCGTGAGAAGAAGTCTGGGATCCAAATGTCTAAAAATGCCCTCCTAAAAGGAATTTGGGCACCTTTGCGCATCTAGGCTGCAAAAAAGTGTCACACATCTGGTATCGCCGTACTCAGGAGAAGTTGGGCAATGTGTTTTGGGGTGTCATTTTACATATACCCATACTGGGTGAGAGAAATATCTTGGTCAAATGCCAACTTTGTATAAAAAAAAAAAAAAAAAAAAAAAAAAAAAAAAAAAAAAAAAAGGGAAAAGTTGTCTTTTGCCAAGATATTTCTCTCACCCAGCATGGGTATATGTAAAATGACACCCCAAAACACATTCCCCAACTTCTCCTGAGTACGGCGATACCAGATGTGTCACACTTTTTTGCAGCCAAGGTGGGCAAAGGGGCACATATTCCAAAGTGCACCTTTCGGATTTCACAGGCCATTTTTTACACATTTTGATTGCAAGGTACTTCTCACACATTTGGGCCCCTAAATTGCCAGGGCAGTATAACTACGCCACACGTGACCCCATTTTGGAAAGAAGACACCCCAAGGTATTCCGTGAGGGGCATGGCGAGTTCCTAGAATTTTTTTATTTTTTGTCGCAAGTTAGTGGAATATGAGACTTTGTAAGGAAAAAAAAGAAAAATCATCATTTTCCGCTAACTTGTGACAAAAAATAAAAAATTCTAGGAACTCGCCGTGCCCCTCACGGAATACCTTGGGGTGTCTTCTTTCCAAAATGGGGTCACGTGTGGCGTAGTTATACTGCCCTGGCAATTTAGGGGCCCAAATGTGTGAGAAGTACCTTGCAATCAAAATGTGTAAAAAATGGCCTGTGAAATCCGAAAGGTGCACTTTGGAATATGTGCCCCTTTGCCCACCTTGGCTGCAAAAAAGTGTGACACATCTGGTATCGCCGTACTCAGGAGAAGTTGGGGAATGTGTTTTGGGGTGTCATTTTACATATACCCATGCTGGGTGAGAGAAATATCTTGGCAAAAGACAACTTTTCCCATTTTTTTATACAAAGTTGGCATTTGACCAAGATATTTTTCTCACCCAGCATGGGTATATGTAAAATGACACCCCAAAACACATTCCCCAACTTCTCCTGAGTACGGCGATACCAGATGTGTCACACTTTTTTGCAGCCAAGGTGGGCAAAGGGGCACATATTCCAAAGTGCACCTTTCGGATTTCACAGGCCATTTTTTACACATTTTGATTGCAAGGTACTTCTCACACATTTGGGCCCCTAAATTGCCAGGGCAGTATAACTACGCCACAAGTGACCCCATTTTGGAAAGAAGACACCCCAAGGTATTCCGTGAGGGGCACGGCGAGTTCCTAGAATTTTTTATTTTTTGTCACAAGTTAGCGGAAAATGATGATTTTTCTTTTTTTTCCTTACAAAGTCTCATATTCCACTAACTTGCGACAAAAAATAAAAAAATTCTAGGAACTCGCCATGCCCCTCACGGAATACCTTGGGGTGTCTTCTTTCCAAAATGGGGTCACTTGTGGCGTAGTTATACTGCCCTGGCAATTTAGGGGCCCAAATGTGTGAGAAGTACTTTGCAATCAAAATGTGTAAAAAATGCCCTGCAAAATCCGAAAGGTGCACTTTGGAATATGTGCCCCTTTGCCCACCTTGGCTGCAAAAAAGTGTCACACATCTGGTATCGCCGTACTCAGGAGAAGTTGGGGAATGTGTTTTGGGGTGTCATTTTACATATACCCATGCTGGGTGAGAAAAATATCTTGGTCAAATGCCAACTTTGTATAAAAAAATGGGAAAAGTTGTCTTTTGCCAAGATATTTCTCTCACCCAGCATGGGTATATGTAAAATGACACCCCAAAACACATTCCCCAACTTCTCCTGAGTACGGCAATACCAGATGTGTGACACTTTTTTGATGCCAAGGTGGGCAAAGGGGCACATATTCCAAAGTGCACCTTTCGGATTTTACCGGTCATTTTTTACAGATTTTGATTGCAAAGTACTTCTCACACATATGGGCCCCTAAATTGCCAGGGCAGTATAACTACCCCACAAGTGACCCCATTTTGGAAAGAAGACACCCCAAGGTATTCTGTGAGGGGCATGGCGAGTTCCTAGAATTTTTTATTTTATGTCGCAAGTTAGTGGAATATGAGACTTTGTAAGAAAAAAAAAAAAAAATCATCATCATTTTCCGCTAACTTGTGACAAAAAATAAAAAGTTCTATGAACTCACTATGCCCATCAGCGAATACCTTAGGGTGTCTACTTTCCGAAATGGGGTCATTTGTGGGTTTTTTCTACTGTTTGGGCATTGTAGAACCTCAGGAATCATGACAGGTGCTCAGAAAATCAGAGCTGTTTCAAAAAGCGGAAATTCACATTTTTGTACCATAGTTTGTAAACGCTATAACTTTTACCCAAACCATTTTTTTTTTTTTTTGCCCAAACATTTTTTTTTCATCAAAGACATGTAGAACAATAAATTTGGCGAAAAATTTATATATGGATGTCGTTTTTTTTGCAAAATTTTACAGCTGAAAGTGAAAAATGTCATTTTTTTTGCAAAAAAATTGTTACATTTTGATTAATAACAAAAAAAGTAAAAATGTCAGCAGCAATAAAATACCACCAAATGAAAGCTCCATTAGTGAGAAGAAAAGGAGGTAAAATTCATTTGGGTGGTAAGTTGCATGACCGAGCGATAAACGGTGAAAGGAGTGTAGTGCCGAAGTGTAAAAAGTGCTCTGGTCATGAAGGGGGTTTCTGCTAGCGGGGCTGAAGTGGTTAAAGAGGTCCAACACAATCGTAGAAGCTGTCCCATAGACATCCATTGTAATGCAGTTTTGATGCTGCCTTTCTGCATCAATTTCAGGACTTGTGGGGTAAAATTTGTACAATATAGATGTAGTCAAAACATGTCCTAGATATTTTATCCAGTGTTTTAGAGAGCTCTACAGTCCTTAACCCATATTTTTGTCACTTCTAGACAAGGTGTCTCAAAAGAACCGAGACGCGCTCTACATTTTCACTGTTGCTGCCCACAAAGTAGGACAGGGTGGGACAAGGAGTAAATCAGAAAGTTGGAACCCTTCCCAGCTGCTTGCTTTGAGGCTACATTTTATTACAAGTGTTGCCCCATCTGGACATCCCTGCAGACATGCTCTAATGTCCCTAATCCATAGCATCCATGAGAACACGGCAGCAGGGCTCCAGATGGCGACAAATGGTTGCCAATGCGACTTAGAATTTACAAATGGCGACAAGACTTTTTAGTCTTGTCGCCATTTGCGACTATACCCGCCGCCGCAGCTCTGCCGTTGAATACAGCGGCAGGGCACAGGAGCTGATAGTTCTCTGCCCCGCCGCCAATGTTCTTCACAGCAGCGCAGAGCACAGTGGAGAAGGAGTCCCTCCCCCCTGTGCTGCCGCTGCCAATAAGAAAAGAGTGACGGGAGGAGGAGGGGAGGGGCTGTGGCCAGTGCGCCACCAATGTTTATTATACTGGGGGGGGGGGGGGGGGGGCGGCGCACTGCGCCACCAATAAAGATAACTGACCTGTTAATACAAATACAGGAGGAATCACATAGCCAGCACCCGACCTCTGACAGGGAGCTGCGAATCTCGATCAGCGGCAGTTGAGTTAACCCTTCAGGTGTGGTACCTGAGGGGTTAACTGCCGCTGATCGCAGCTCCCTGTCATAGAGGTCGGGTGCCGGCTATTTGATTCCGGCACCCACCTCCTGTATTTGTATTAACAGGTCAGTTCTCTTCATTGGTGGTGCAGTGGTGCAGTGCGCCCCCCCCCCCCCCAGTATAATAAACGTTGGTGGCACTGCCCCCCCCCCCCAGGTAAAAGAAACGTTGGTGGCACAGTGCGCCCCCCCCCCCCCCCCGTATAAGAAACGTTGGTGGCACAGTGGGAAGTGCCAATGAGGGTTAAAAAAAATTAAAAAAAATTTACTCACCTCCTCCAATTGATCGCGTAGCTGCCGGTCTCCTGTTTCAGGACCTGTGGTGACATCACTGAGCTCATCACATGGTCCATTACCATAGTGATGGATCATGTGATGAGCACAGTGATTTCACCACAGGTCCTGAAGAAAGAACAGGAGACGATCAATTGAAGGAGGTGAGTTAATTATTTTTTAACCCTCATTGGCACTGCCCACTGCGCCACCAATGTTTATTATATTGGGGGGGGGGGGGCGCACTGCGCCACCAATGTTTGTTATACTGGGGTGTTGGGGGGGGGGGGGGGCACACTGCGCCACCAATGTTTATTATACTGGGGTGTATATAATGTTTATTATATTGATCTGCTACTAAGCATTCTGTATTAAAGAATGCTATTATTTTCCCTTATAACCATGTTATAAGGGAAAATAATACAGTGAATAGACTGTCACCTAGCAACCATGCGTGAAAATCGCACCGCATCCGCACTTGCTTGCGATTTTCATGAAGGCCCATTAACTTCTATGGGGCCTGCGTTGCGTGAAAAACGCACAACATAGAGCATGCTGCGATTTTCACATAACGCACAAGTGATGCGTGAAAATCACCGCTCATGTGCACAGCCCCATAGAAGTGAATGGGTCCTGATTTAGTGCGGGTGCATTCCGGTATTTTGAATGCGGGATCTGGCACTAATACATTCCTATGGGGAAAAATGCCGGATCCGGCATTCAGGTAAATCTTCAGTTTTTTTCGCCGGAGATAAAACTGTAGCATGCTGCGGTTTTATCTTTTGCCTGATGCATCCTGAACGGATTCCTCTCCATTCAGAATGCATGGGGATATGCCTGATCAGTTCTTTTCTGGTATAGAGCCCCTAGGACGGAACTCTATGCCGGAAAAGAAAAAAACGAATGTGAAAGTACCCCAAAATATTAAGTTTAAATCCCCCCTTTCACAATTTTACATATAAAATATATAAACAATAAATAAACATTAAATAGCGCTGTCCAAACTATTAAATTATTAAAAAATATCTCCTATGCGGTGAGCATTCGCCATGTCACCTTGTCACCCCAAAAATAGGATAGGACTGTTCTATTATGGGCCAAACGTTTCATAAAATGCGAAATGCAAGCGGCTTTTTTTGGTGTTGAAAGCAAATCAAAATTTTGGTATCAAAACAACCCTACGCCGATCTGATCGGCATAGCGTTGTCACAATACCAAAATTTTGATTCGGTTTTGATTTGGCGACTAAAAATTTGATTTGGCTCCTAAATTTTTCAGTTCAGGAGCCAATGGCTACTAGGTATTTTTTTTAGTCTGGAGCACTGCGAGGACAGTCTTAAAGGAGTTATCCTGGAAATGATTCAAGCTGTGAGGTATGCAGTCAGCGGGTAGGATGCCTCAAGATGGAGATACCTGATCTCCCAGGAGGAAAGGAACAAGGTCAAATAATTTCACCCTTCATAGCAAGGAGCAGTCAATAAGCTTCAGTGGGTAAAATGGTTATTTGCTGAATAAAACAAAAAAAGAAAGATATACCTACTGAAGCTCTTGTGACTGTTCCTCACTCTTAGGCCTCATGCACACGACAGTTTTTTTTTTAAAGGTCCGCAAAAACGGGGTCCGTAGGTCCGTGATCGTTTTTTCGTCCGTGGGTCTTCCTTGTTTTTTGGAGGATCCACGGACATGAAAAATGAAAAAAAAAAAATATCTAAGTCAAGTTTGCCATTGAAATGATAGGAAAAAACAGACACGGATCACGGACGCGGATGACAATCTTGTGTGCATCCGTGATTTTTTTTACAGACTTATTGACTTGAACGGGTCCGTGAACCGTTGGCCGTGAAAAAAATAGGACAGGTCATATTTTTTTTCACGGCCAGGAAACACGGATCACGGATGCGGCTGCCAAAAAAAAAAAAAACGGAAAATGGCACAACGGCCACGGATGCACACAACGGTCGTGTGCATGGGGCCTTAGGAAGAGGCTAAAGCGCTCAAGGCCTCTTCTAACAGCTGATTGGCGGGGGTCCCGGGTGTCGCATTCCTGCAGCTCTGATACTAATGACCTATCCTGAGCACAAGTCATAAATATCATTTCCTGGATAACCCTGCAGTGGTGGACTTGAGGTGACTTTGTACTATATCACATAGTGCCAGATCTGGCAATTCCGGTATTGTTCCTTTGCCAGGACCAAATACCGGAATTGTAAATGCTAGTGTGGACGTGGCCTAGCACTGTATTGCGCTTATGAGGATCTGGCTGCCTCCGTCTTGGTCATGCACCCTAAACACCTGTCCAAGGCTTTATCATTACAGCAAAATATAGCCGAATCCTACATTCTCCATTTTCATTTAGGCTACTTTCACACTGGCGTTTGGTGTGGATCAGTCATGGATCTGTACAAACTCATCAGTTCAGAGAATACAACAATCTGGATCCGTTTGTATTATCTTTAACATAGCCAAAACGCATCCTTCTTAAACGCCATTGAAAGTCAATGGAGGACGGATGCGTTTTCTATTGTGTCATATTGTGTCAGTGAAGACGAATCCGTCCCCATTGACTTACATTGCGTGTCCGGATGGATCCATTTTGGCTCAGTTTCATCAGACAAGCAGTGTTTTGGTGTCCGCCTCCAAAGCGGAATGGAGACAGAATGGAGCCAAACTGATGCATTCTGAGCGGATCCTTATCCATTTAGAATGCATTAAGGGCAAAACTGATCCGTTTTGGACCATTTGTGAGAGCCCTGAAACGGATCTCACAAACAGAACCCAAAACGCCAGTGTGAAAGTAGCCTTAGAGGCCTAGGCCCAAAGAAAATAAAGTCAGTTTTATGTAGGGTCTCATCTAGAACAGATCACATAGCCAGGCCACATGGCCTCTCACAGTTATTAAATATGTGCTAGGAACCTCACATAGTAAATACAGCATTAATGCCATTTTAAATCCATATAGTCAATATTTCCAGTGTGCCACTGGATCTTGTGGTTACAGTACTGGTATGACTCAAGTAATTTCAGTGGACAAAGTCCAAGTTAGGCTGGTTTCACACGGGCGTTGCGGAAAAATGTGCGGGTGCGTTGCGGAAACACCCGCGATTTTTCCGCGCGAGTGCAAAACATTGTAATGCGTTTTGCACTCGTGTGAGAAAAATCGCGCATGTTTGGTACCCAAACCCGAACTTCTTCACAGAAGTTCGGGCTTGGGATTGATGTTCTGAAGATTGTATTATTTTCCCTTATAACATGGTTATAAGGGAAAATAATAGCATTCTGATTACAGAATGCTTAGTATAATAGTGCTGGAAGGGTTAAAAATAATAAAAAAGTTAACTCACCTTATCCCCATGATCGTGTAGATCCCGGTCTGTTCTTTAGCTGTGGCTGAATGACCTTTGGTGATGTCAGATCACATGCTCCAATCACATGGTCCATCACCATGGTGATGGAGCATGTGATCTGACATCACCACAGGTCCTTTAGCCACAGCTAAAGAACAGACCGACCGGGAACTAGGCGATCATTATACTATGCATTCTGTAGTCAGAATGCTATTATTTTCCCTTATAACCATGTTATAAGGGAAAATAATACAGTGAATAGACTGTCACCTAGAACCCATGCGTGGAAATCGCACCGCATCCGCACTTGCTTGCGGATGCTTGCGATTTTCACGCAACCCCATTCATTTCTATGGGGCCTGCGTTACGTGAAAAACGCTGAATATAGAACATGCTGCGATTTTCACGCAACGCATAAGTGATGCGTGAAAATCACCGGTCATGTGAACAGCCCCATAGAAATGAATGGGTCAGGATTCAGTGCGGGTGCAATGCGTTCAACTCACGCATCGCACCCGCGCGGAAATCTCGCCCGTGTGAAAGGGGCCTTAATCATGAAGTTTTATGAGTTTCTCCTCAAGATTTTACAATGCGCTTTGAGGTAGATATCTCTGTCAGATAAAAGACATGTGTAAAACCAATCATCAAAAGAAATAAAAGTCACCAAAAACTTTACAACTAGGGGGGTTTCAAGTGGGCTCAAGATAATGAGATGGAAGGAATAATCATAAAACACATTATACAATACAGCAACCTTTATAATAGATATCTTAGCCAATTGTGGACTGACCATTGACTATAAACGTCCAAACAATACACACGTCTCTGCAAGGACATTACTAAAATAACATTTACATAAAAATAAAGCACCTTGCATCACTGAACAAAAATGCAAAATAATTGACATAACCAAATAGGGGGAAAAAGTTCAGACAATTTACCTTCCTGACCACAGAGGATAAAAGGACTCAAAGTTCATCAAAACAGAACATACAATGAAGAGGAAAGGAGAGATGCTAAAAGTAAAGGGCGAAACGGCGTAGAAAGACAAGCTCTACAAAGGAACACTGGGTTGTATGCAGAGGCTGTGGCGCTTCACCGTTTACCTGCATGCCCTCTACTTTGTAGCAGGAGTGCAGTGTAATTACAACTGCTCCTCCCATTGACAGGATAGACGGCATCCAGTTAATCAGTGAAGAGGACGCAGCACTCACATGAGCGCTGCAGCCTCTTCTAACAACTGATCAAGGGGATGGCAGGAGTCAGACCTGATGCCGATGACCTAATCTTGGGAGGATAGTTCATCCGTATACTAGCACTGCACAACCCCTTTAAAAGAAACCACAGAGAATGTGTTTGGTTGAAGGGTTAAAGCTATTTGCAGCAGTTTGTGTTAAAAGGTTTGTCTAAAATGATAAATTTGTTTTAGAAAAAAGGGGCAGAATTACGGACCCTGCTGGTCTTCATTTGGTGTTCTCGTCCAGTCAATTTCAGCAGCTGTAACCCACCTCTGCCAGTGACTGGCTGAGCGGGCATTCCAGTGTGCCGATACAGGACCAGAAGTGGAGACTATGATGGGCTGACAAGCGCCTGGAGCAGCACTAGATCATTGAAATGAGTAATGCTTATTTTATTTTTTTTACCCATTTTGTACCTTTTCTAAAACAAAACAAAAAAAACCAAACAAACAAACGTTCTACTATGTTCAAGCCATATAAAGTGTTGTGCAGCTTTCACTATGTGACATCCTCAGGATAGGCCATAACAGGCTGATCCAACTCCCTTGTCCCCTGTCCCATCGGCAGAACTACACAGCACCGTCAACTGTGGACAGAGCTTGTTACTACAGTGCTGTAGTAATGACCAACCTCCGGCACACAGTACCTGGTGCTGTGTAGTTCTGGTGCCAACCTCTGGCGATGGAGCTACACTTGAATGGGGGTGTTGGGTGTCGGACCCACGCCAATCAGTTAGAGATGACCTATCTTGAGTATAGGCCATCACTTAATGAAAGCTAACAAACCCCCTTAACTAGTACTTTGGGGGGATAGCTTGCCTCATGGGATGCAGATAGGAGTTAGGCGGTGATGATAAATGCCTGCACATGTGAGGTCCTCTTACTTGGCACAGTTTTTGCCTATATAAACCACCATTGTGTTAAGTTTTCACAAGAGTCTCATTTATCTGATGACCGAGTATGTTTACTGAAACGCGTTGTAAACTTGAGAAGATAAACATTAGTTTACTTCTTGACTAATATAGCCATTTCTCTACTAAAACTACTCAAGAGGGCATGGCCAGTCTGGTTGTAGGGACAGCGGCACCCTGGGTTTTACTACACTCCATGTTGCTTGGGTTGTTGTTCCCCTCCCATAACCTCAATAGTCTTGTAAGTGTCCTCCTGTTTCTCTTTAATCTTTACTTGCTGCTACATACTGTCCTGTGGAGGCGCTCTTTGAATTTTCTTCTCCTAGTGCCCTCTATTCTTCCCTCAGTGATACCAGCTGACTGCTGGAGGTTAGAGAAGTCATGTTCATGATGTTTAGCTGTCACAACTGCAAAAATCAAGAATGTTTTTGGAGTTTTATACTGAAATAATTGGTGTCAAGTACGTGAACGAACATATTTCTTTATAGTCCTTAGTACGTTAAAGTCAACATGACATAAAGGCTTTGCACCTTGGGCCCCTTTCACACGGTCGGGAATTCCATGCGGGTGCAATGCGTAATGTGAACGCATTGCACCCGCACTGAATCCGGAACATTCACTTTAATGGGGCTGTGCAGACGAGCGGTGATTTTCACACATCGCTTGTGCGTTGCATGTTCTATATTCTGAGTTTTTCACGCAACGCAGGCATCATAGAAATGAATGGGTCTGCTTGAAAATCGCTGCAATTTTCACGCATGGTTCTATCTTCATTCAGCAGGACCTGCGCTGACGTCACCGCGCTCAGCATGTGGTGAGTGCAATTACATCATAAAAGGTCCTTTTGCAGGTCCTGAAAGAAGAAGAATGCTATGATTTTCCTTTATTTTCCCTTATAACATGGTTATAATCAAAATGAATAGAACACCTAACCCAAACCCAAACTTCAGTGAGGAAGTCTGGGTACCACATTCAGTTTTTTTCACACTCGTGCGAAAAAAAAAAAAACCTGAACATCAGAACGCAGTCGCAGTCAAAACTGACTGCAATTGCGTGCCTACGTTGTTTTCACGCAATGCACATGCGACGCCCGTGTGAAAGAGGCCATAGTGTTCCCTATAAATCAGACTAAGACCTCTTTCACACGAGAGTGGTGGTTTGGCTCCGGGTGCGTTCAGTGAAACTCGCACCATTTTTCAAGCAAGTTCAGTCAGTTTTGTCTGCAATTGTGTTCAGCTTTTTACGCGCGGGTGCAATGCGTTTTGATGCGTTTTTCACGCTCATGATAAAAAACTGAAGGTTTACAAACAACATCTCTTACCAACCATCAGTGAAAAACGCATTGCATCCGCACTTGCTTGCGGATGCAATGCGTTTTTTCACTGAAGCCCCATTCACTTCTACGGGGCCAGGGCTGCGTGAAAAACGCAGAATACAGAACATGCTGCGTTTTTCAAGCAACACAGAACTGATGCGTGAAAAAAATGCTCATGTACATAGACCCATTGAAATGAATGAGTCAGGATTCAGTGCAGGTGCTATGCGTTCATGTCAAACATTGCACCCGTCCGGAAAACTCGCTTGTGTGAAAGGGGCCTAAGGGCCCTTTCACACGACCGTATTTTTCTTCCCGCATCCATTCCACTATTTTGCAGATAGGCTGCGGACCCATTCATATCAATGTGCGCATCCACACGTCCACTACGCGGCCCTGCAAAAAAAAGATAGAACAATGCATAATAGGCATTTCTATCATAGGGCAGGAGGTTCCGATACGCAAAATGAGTAACTCAAAGTGTTTTTGCAGATCCGCAAACATGGATTCGTCGTGTGAAAGAGCCCTTATTTCCATGGAGTCTGGAAACATAGGAACCTTTGGGTACTGACTTGCGTGTTACTCACCACACTGTGTAGTTAGCAGCGTTTAGTTCAATGGCATCAGTTGTCAGTTTGAAGGCCCTTTCACTCCTCTCATCTCGCTGAAGAACAGCACGAAAGTAGTCATATACATCGCGGACTGGAAAGGTAAAAGTCATTATTCCTGTACTAAACGGACATTTGTCAAACATGTAAAAATCACAGCACTGAACTGGTCCAATATCATCTACAGTTTAGGTGAGAACATTCTTCATAAAACCAGACTGGTGATGACCACTACAAGGGGGCTTCCTACCTTGTACGGTGCTGTTTGCTCGCAGCATTGAAGTGGCTGACTGCTTATAACAGAGTTTTCTCTGATCCTGCTGCTCATCTCCAGAGTTCACATGACTAAAACGTACATCATGGTGCGGAACAGACATATTCAGCAAGGTTAAAAGGGTTTTCTGAGATTTTGATACTGATGTCCTGTCCTCAGGGTCAGTCATCCGGGTCTGATCGGTGGGGGTCCGACACCCAGCTGGTTGAGAAGGCACCGCCGCTCCTGTGAGCACTACAGCCTTCTCTCTGCTTTTCCTAGACTTTGTGACGTCATGTTCATCAGTCAGATGGCCTAGGGGCAGCTCAGCCCCATTCAAGTACGTAGGGACATCGGCGAACATGGCAGCAGTAGAGCTGAACTGGAGTGGATTTCCAGAGTGGTGGACAACTGCAGCCTGGACATCCAGTTTGACATGCAGTACATGGCGACCACAGTGTAGTGCAGCTAGTGTGACGGCTGCAGCGCTGTGTGTAATGCATGCAGGCAGGCAATTATAGCCATGTGATAAAGTACAGGGAAGATACAGTATAGTGGACTGTATTTTATCTATAATAGCCTGATGATATTTAGACTAGTAACGGTTCCTCCGGACCCTCTAACTTCGATTCTCTCCATTGTTTGTTTATATTTTCACACTGCTAGGAGGAGGCTTCTGCCTAGCAGTGTTCCCAGTGATGTCACTGGCACTCATGGGCGGGCTTTAACACTGCTCTGGCAGTTTTACAGCCTAGGGCAGCGTTAAAGCCCGTCAATCAGTGCCGATGACGTCACCAGGCTCACTGCTGGGCGAAAGCATCCGCCTAACAGTCCCTATGGACAGCCATTACGTCACAGGATCTCCTAAAAAACGCCTTTGCCTTGCGCGATTCGGCACAGGACAAAAGAGAATACCGGAGCATCGGATGCTGATCAGAGGAACTGCCTGGGCAAAAATGGGGATATGCCCAGGTTCAGAGCTGAACCCGGACAAATCGCTGCATCCGTAACAACCGACTCTATAAATATATCACATGATCCCTATAAAACACCATAAAAAAATAAAACCTGTGTCAAATAAAGCCAATTTTTGTCACCTTACGTCACAAAAAGTGAAACTCCAAGTGATCAAAAACGCACATGTCCAACAAAATGGTACCAATAAAACAGTCACCTCATCCCGCAAAAAATTAGCTTCTACACATTCTACACAAGAAAATGGCAATAAAAAAAAAAAAAAAAAAAAAAAAAAAAAAAAAAAACACACCACACACCAGCTCTCAGAACTTGGAGACATTAAAACATTTTTTGGTTCCCAAAATTCTATTACTGTGTTAAAGTGAAATAAAAAATAAAAAATAAAAAAAAGTATACATATTAGGTATCTCCGCATCCGTAACAACCAGCTCTAGAAAAATATCACATGACCTAACCCTTTAGATGAACACCGTAAAAAACAGTGCCAAAAAAAGCCACCTTACATCACAAAGTGCAAAACCAAGCGATCAAAAAGGCTTATGCCCCCCAAAATTTGGGAAATCAAACAGACACCTCATTCTGCAAAAAATTAGACCCTAACTAAGGCAATCGGTCAAAAAATAAAAAAAAAACTATGGCTCCCAGACTATGGAGACACTAAAACATAATTTATTTTGTTTTAAAAATGCTATTGTGTAAAACTTTAAATAATTAGGAATATACATATTAGGTATTGCCACGTCTGTAACGATCTGCTCTATAAAAATGTCACATGACCTAATCCCTTAGGTGAACTCTGTAAAAATAAATACCAATTTTTTGGGTCACCTTGCCCCAAAAAAAGTGAAATAACGAAGGATCAAAAAAAATAAAAATTAAAATCATATGTACCCAAAAATGGTACCAATAAAAACGTCATCTCTTCCTGCAAAAAATTAGCCCCTGCACCAGACGATCGGCAAAAAAAAAATAAAAAAAATTGGCATTTAGAAAATGGAGACACAAAAACAATTTTTTTTCAAAAATGCTTTATTATGTAAAACTGCAACAAACATAGAAAGACATATTTGATAGCATTGCGTCCGTAACTACTTAGTATATAAAAATAGCGCATGATCTAACCTGTCAGATGAATGTTGTAAAAAATTAAAACTGTGCCAAAACAGCCATTTTTTTTGGTTACCATGCCTCACAAAAAATGCAATATAGAGCAATTAAAAATCATATGTACCCCAAAATAGTACCAATAAAACTGGCACCTTATTTCCTAGTTTCCAAAATGGGGTCACTTTTTTTTGAGTTTCTACTGTAAGGGTCCATTCACACGTCCGTTGTTTCTTTCCTGATCAGATCTGTTCCGCAAAAAACGGAACAGATCTGGACCAGATCTGTACCCATTCATTTTCAATGGGTCCTGAAAAAAAACAAAAAAAATAATCGGACAGCAAAATGTCATTTTTTTTTTTAGGACCCATTGAAAATGAATGGGTCCAGATCTGTTCCGCAAAAAACAGAACAGATCAGGAAAGAAACAACGGACGTGTGAATGGACCCTAAGGCTGGTTTCACACGGGCGTGACGGATTTGATCCGGATGCGTTCAGTGTGCGTTCAGGGAAAATGCTGCGATTTTGGCACTAAAACAAGTCAGTTTTGTCTGCGATTGCGTTTAGTTGTTCAGTTTTTTCCATGCGGGTGCAATGCGTTTTGATGCGTATTTCACGCGCGTGATAAAAAACTGAAGGTTTACAAACAACGTCTCTTAGCAACCATCAGTGAAAAACGCATCACACCCGCACTTGCTTGCGGATGCAATGCGTTTTTCACGCAGCCCCATTCACTTCTATGGGGCCTGTCATGCGTTACAAACGCAGAATATAGAACATGCTGCGATTTCAAAGCATTGCAGAAGTGATGTGTGAAAAACAACGCTCATGTACACAGCCCCATTGAAATGAATGGTGCCAGATTCAGTGCGGGTGCTATGCGTTCACGTCACGCATGGCACCCGCGCGGAAATCATGCTCGTGTGAAAGGGACCTAAGGGTGCATCAGGGGGGCTTCAAATGGGACATGGCATCTAAAAACCAGTCCAGCAAAATCTGCCTTCCAAAAACCATATGGCGCTCCTTTTCTTCTGCGCTCTGCCGTGTGCCCGTACAGCAGTTTACGACCACATGTGGGGTTTTTCTGTAAACCGCAGAATCAGGGTAATAAATATTGAGTTTTGTTTGGCTGTTAACCAGCGATGTGTTAAAGAAAAAAAAAAAAAAAAAGGGATTAAAAAATTGAAAATCTGCCAAAAAAGTGAAATTTTGAAATCTCCATTTTCCTTTAATTCTTGTGGAACGCCTAAAGGGTAACACAGTTTTTAAAAATCAGTTTTGAGTAACTTGAGGGATGTAGTTTTTAAAATGGGGTCATTTATGGGGGGTTTCCACCATGTAAGCCATACAAAGTGACTTAAGACCTGAACTGGTCCTTAAAAAGTGGGTTTTGGAAATTTTCTTAAAAATTGTAAGAATTGCTTCTAAATTTCTAAGCCTACTAACGGCCTAAAAAAATAAAATTACATTTCCAAAATGATGCCAACATAAAAGTAGACATATGGGGAATGTTAAGTAATAAAATTGTTAAGAGGATTCACTTTCTGTTGCTTTTTTAAAGAGAAATTGAAAATTAGAAAATTGCTAATTTTTCTAAGTTTTTTGTACATTTTTGTATTTTTTTCATAAATAAAAGGTGAAATATATCGACTCAACTTCACCACTAACATGAAGTACAATGTGTCATGAGAAAACAATCTCAGAACGGCTTGTATAAGTAAAAGCGTTCCAAAGTTATTACCACATAAAGTGACATATGTCAGATTCGCAAAATTAGGCCTGGTCAGGAAGGTGGAAATGGCCCGGATGTGAAGTGGTTAAGCCAGACCCCTGTCCTGCTACCTCAATATCAAATCTCAGACAACCCCTTTAAGAGTAAACATAATGGAGGACAATACCACATGTATTAGGCACGGATATGGCACAGATTCTGTCATACACAGTACAGGCAGGGCAGCATGCAGCTAGCAAAGGGTAAAACGCTCTCATGAGGTTATTCCGTTCCTATGATGTGCCGCCATAAGAGCAGAAAACCGGATGTGAACGAGGCCTTACTTAGGATGTCCAGCTATGAGAATTGGACTTCTGCTGAAACTAACTTTTCTGGGATCACCGCCCTATACCTGAAACGTCCACCACTGAAGTATGCCAGACTTGTTTCCGGGTCATCAAAAAGGCCATGACCTTGGTACATTCATCCCAACTGGTCCATGACATCAGGGGCCAAGATATTGGTGCATGCTCATTTTCTTCCCGTAGTGCCCCTCTAATATGTTTGCCCATTATCAACGCCTACTTACACTTTTCACTATAAATGATCTGGACAACTGGGCTTGGGCCATCGTCTTGAGGAACTGGGCTCACATCTTCCCATTCTTTCCGTTCTCTGTGAATAGAGAAGTAAAGAACTGATAAACGTTACCTGGGCACAATCATTTAAAGGAGTGGTCCACCTTCACCACTAGAAACAAATGACTGCAAGGGTGGACCTCCCCTCTAACTGCTCTGCACTTCCCCATACATAACATCCAGCACCACTGTGACCAGAGCACATGGTAAGTATATGCAAGGAGAAAAGGAGTCCGTGCAATGACAGCAGCCAGGTGCGCGGATGGATACCTGTAGGGAATGTAGCGGTCAAACAGCGCCTCATAA
This sequence comes from Bufo gargarizans, assembly GCF_014858855.1. Classification (NCBI taxonomy): domain Eukaryota; kingdom Metazoa; phylum Chordata; class Amphibia; order Anura; family Bufonidae; genus Bufo; species Bufo gargarizans. The sequence continues at coordinate 296,468,924 of NC_058080.1, forward strand.
CCCATCTCACAGTCACCGGCTCCGTCCACCTCGTCCGGGTCTCCTGGCCTCTGCCCGGCGACCTCTCCATCCTCTTCCCCCGGGGACTGCATCCTCACCCAGCCAGCTAGAAGGAAGAGGAAGCTGCGGTATTAGCCTGGGCCGGGGACAAGCCCATACCGTGTCTTCCGTGTGCGCTCAGTTTTGAGGATACAACGGCCACCAGGGGACAACCTCCATTCTATAGTGTGGTCTGCAGCGGTAGCCATTTTGTTGAAGACCAGTACTTATCTGACAGGGATAAAAGCGGTACATGATGCGACGGTATTCGGATATGAGAGGGTCATGTGGTAATAGTGAGGTGACCTAATATTTCTAAGACCAGCCACTGTTTATGCATTTCTACCTGGAGCACATCAGCAAGCAGGGGAGTCTGCAGCAGACTGCTATTATGGCAACCTTTTTTTTTATTTTTGGAATTATGATTTAGGGAATATTCAGGGCAGATGGAATAAGATGTTTAAAACAACTACAATGAATCAGATGTCATGTATGATTTCAGAGTACCTTGGGGAAATGAATGCAGTAATAGACAACTACTCCTCTTTTCCTTTTCACTAGTTTTGATATATCTGTCTCCTTGGTGCATCTACAAATCCACAATCCAACTACGTAAAGTCACTTGAACGGGAGCTGAGCTGCAGTAATCTGGCATGGCCAATATGCAGCCGGGGAGGATGGGAGTGGTAGTGGTTCTAGCAGGAATTTGTGTACTCACCAATCACAGTGGCAGTCCTCACACTGATACCCTCCTAGTGCTGTGCAGTGGCAGGAGGGTGCACCCTTTCTTCCCCCTGGACACTTTATGTTGGGGCGTCCTGGACCTTTCACCACTCCTGACATGCCTGTTTTAGTAGCTTCATGCAGTGTCGGACTGGGGTGCCTAGGGCCCACCAGTAAAATGTATTTTAGGGGCCCACTGTACGGATACATTCAAATATTACCTGCTCACACAGCAGCGAGATGCTACCAGGTGACTGAATAAGGGTGTCCCTGCAGCGACTTTGAGAAGGTAGGTCCTGGGCAGAAGAGGACACTGGTAGCTTTCCTCTATACCTAGAAGTCATCTCAGCTCTGATCATGTCTATAATAATAAACTGGGGAGTTTCTAATAATCTTGTAATGTTATAAATTACTAGAATAGCGCTCTGCTATATGCCTCACTGCATTGGGCTGCGGTATCGCAGCAGGACCGCACCAGCTGTTGCCCGTTTAACTAACTCGCATATAATATAATTGATACAGCGCACGGGGAAAAGTGAAAGGCGGGGGAAGGGGAAAAGTACTGATGTCACCTTACAGAATGTCTTCCCCGCCGTGCCGCACGCTTCTACAGAGCTCGCTTTCCAAACGGCGCTTCTGTGCTAGAGTGCGTATCTTCTTATCACAAGTCCAGGCTCTTACCGCTGGTAGGTAGTTCTTTCAAGTTGACAGCATGCGCCCCGGCCGGTGACACCATGCTGTGGAAATAGCAGCAGGCTATTTGCGCTCTACCAGAGCACTAGTGACGTCACTACTGAAGCTATGGGATGCTGCAGGTGCCAAAAAAAACTCCAACGCATTTCGGACAGACGCTGTCATTCCTCAGGGAGTACTACAGGGCTCTTCTAGTGCTCCCTATTTATGCGCTCCATAGATACTCCTCTTTAACCCCTTCACCTCTCCTTTGTCAGGACTGTAGGGTTTTACCTCTACAGTGCTGCCTTACTCAAACACAAAAAATTCTATCTCAGCATTCAGGCCGTTTGGTATCAAGGAATCCATATTAAAAATCCATTTTGATTCAACTCTAGACATTTCTTTTACAAAATCTCCACCCCTTTTGTTCTTCTTAACCATTTCCACTCCACAAAAATTCGAGCCAATAAAATTCCCATTATGTTTTTCTCTGTAGTGGCGTGACAAAGGGTGTCCTTCATATTTTCGCTGTATATTATATAAATGCTCCCCTATTCTTTTTCAGTTGTCTCTTTGTACGGCCAACATACACTTTGTTGCAAGGACAGATTATTACATATATTATAGCGCTACTGTTGCAGGTTATACATTGCCTAATGTCCTGCCTATATAAACCTGCTGTGCCTTATACTTGTGTTTTCATTTTATTGTCCCGTGATTTCTTACATCCCATGCATTTTTTACAAGGGAAGAAACCACATAATTGACCTTATGCGTTCTAATAATCTATCAAGTTTTTTATATGAACATAGGCTAGTTTAGGTGCTGTACATTGAATATATATATATATGTAGTGCAGGGGGTGGGAGAATAGGGGCCCACCGGGGATTCCCCTCTAACCCTGTGGTCTAGTACGAGCCTGGCTTCATGCATTCCCCATGTTATAACAATTCTGGAGCATCTATTCTTATGGGTCTATGTTGTGTCATTCCTGATAAAAGGTATAAGGCCATTTTCACACTTGCGTTCTGGGCTCCACTTGTGAGTTCTGTTTGAAGGATCTCACAAGCACCCCTGAACGGATCCGTACAGCCCCAATGCATTCTGAGTGGATGCGGATCCGCTCAGAATGCCTCAGTCTGGCACCGTTTGGCCTCCGTTCCGCTCAGCAGGTGGACACCCGAACACAGCTTGCAGCGTTCGGGTGTCCGCCTGCCCATACGGAGCCAAACGGATCTGTCCAGATTTACAATGCAAGTCAATGGGGACGGATCAGTTTGACGTTGACACAATATGGTGCAATTGCAAACGGATCCGTCCCCCATTGACTTTTAATGAAAAGTCAGGAGTCCCTATTAATATACCATCAGATCGGAGTTTTCTCCAATCCGATGGTATATTTTAACTTGAAGCGTCCCCATCATTATGGGAACGCCTCTATGTTAGAATATACCATCGGATTTGAGTTACATCGTGAAACTCAGATCCGACAGTAGGCGTTCCCATGGTGATGGGGACGCTTCAAGTTAGAATATACTAAAAGAACTGTGTACATGACTGCCCCCTGCTGCCAGTGTGGGCAGCCCCCATCCCCCCTGTTTTTAACTCATTAGTGGCCAGTGCGGGCGGCCCCCCTCCCCCCCCCGTTTTTTAACTGCTACTGGTAAGTGACAGGTCTGTGCGGCACATTGCTTAATGATCTGTCACTTACCAGTAGGAGGAGCTCCTGGTCGGTCACAGACAGCGCAGCAGGTAAGTATGATGCTTCTAATATTGCTAAGTAACCATGGCAACCAGGACTGCAGTAGCGTCCTGGTTGCCATGGTTACCGATCGGAGTCCCAGCTATTAAACTGGGACTCCATTCGGAACTCTCCGCTGCCACCAATGATGGGGGGGGGGGGCATTTTAATTAGGGGGGGGGGGAGGGGGGCCGCCCGCACTGGCCACCAATGAGTTAAAAACAGGGGGGGGGGGGGGGGGCCAGCCGCACTGGCCACCAATGAGTTAAAAACAGGGGGGGGGGGGGCAGCAGTCATGTACACAGTTCTTTTAGTATATTCTAACTTGAAATGTCCCCATCACCATGGGAAAGCCTCTGTGTTAGAATATACTGTCGGATCTGAGTTTTCACGAAGTGAAAAATCAGATCTGAAAAAAAGTTATGCAAACGGATCCGTTCTGTACAGACACCAGACGGATCCGCTCCAAACGCAAGTGTGAAAGTAGCCTAAATGGATTGCTAGCAGTCTGCAGTAAGGGTACAGAGGAGTGTTCCCAGTTGGGGGGGTGTACCTGCACAGACTCTATCCAATTAGTGCTGCCATTGTCAGACAGGTACACACTCCCAACTTAGTACCACCCCTCTGTACCCAGTGGCGTACCGCCAATATAGGCAGGGCACACCACTGCTATGGGGCTTGTGGCACAGGGGGGGCCCGGAGCGCACAGAAGGCCCCGCCCCTGCAACTGCGCTCACTGCAGGCTCAGCTTGAAGCCCCCCGAATTCTCACTGAATTTGCGCACTCCCTTGGCTCGTACGCCTGCACAGCACAACACATTGGGCCAATCAGCATTAGGAGTGTGCAAAGATCCTGCTGCTGATTGGCCCAGTGTATCGCTCGCAGGCAGCAGTCGTGCACCCAGCGTGGCAGAAGTTGAGAAAGACTTGTGCTGCCCGCCCATCTCATCAGTGTCGCCAGCCAAACCATCATCCCGCAGCCAGTCTGGACCTGTGCCACTGCCAGCCCGCCTACACAGCAAGACTGCCCCAGCCCCTAGTGACTATCTTTTTAATTTAATTTCTGTACTAATAACAGTCTCTCTTATTGGCACTGGCGTACTTAGAAATGACTGGGCCCCACAAGAAAATTTTTGAATGGGCCCCGCCAGTTGTCCGTCACCTCTGACCGGCAGAAACCCTTGACTTCTTCCCTAATACAGTCCAATTATCGTCCAATAGACAGTGTCAAAATATCATACTACAGTATACATATATTTCCATGACTTGTCTATTGGACAATAATTGGACTGTATTAGGTAAGAAGTCAAGTGTCTCTGCTGGTCAGAGGTGCCGGACAACTGGGGGGGCCCAATCACCCAATCAAAAATTTCCTGTGGGGCCCAGTCATTTCTAATTACGCCAGTGTCCCTAACATTTTTGGTAGGTCATGTATACATTTCTTTATTGGCAAATAAGGGGGGGGGGGGGGGGGGCCCAATTCAGATTCTTGCTATGGGGCCAAATTATTTCTATGTACGCCCCTGTCTGTACCCTTACTGCAGACTGCTAGCAATTCATTCATAACTTCTGGTCGAAATAACACAGGAATGCACAACATAGAGCCATAAGAATAGATGCTCCAGAATTGGTATTACATGGGGAATGCATGAAGCTATTAAAACAGACATGTCAGGGGGCAGTGAAAGGTCCTATTTAAGTGTTTTAGCAGGGTGCGTGGCATAAGGTAATGGAGTCAATGAGCACGCCAGTTGTAGTGAATAAATGTCTCTTTAATCAAGTACATCCAACAGTAACAAGACAGTCCAAGCAAATTCTTCCTCAATAGATAGCAGCTTTGATGGGGTTTGTGGTACTCTTCTCTTTCTAAAGCAGGGGTGCTCAACCTTTTCTGGTTGGGGGCCACATTGTCAGCCTGAACCAATTCCAAGGGCTGAAAATAAAACTTAAAAAGGGGTATTACCAACTGAAATACTATTTGTATGGAATATTGAACATACAGTATATATCATAAATGTCTAGAGACTACATGAAAGATACATGTGAGCAGCCACAAGACATAGACATACATGTCTGTTACCAGATGGTTGGGGGCCGCACAGAATGGTATCGAGGGCCGCAGGTTGTGCACCCCCTGTTGTAAAGTATCTCTGCAGAATCTTAGGCTAGCAATGAGGTTCTTGGTGGATGCTCTGTAATTTCCAGGCTAAGACGTACAGGGATAACATACAGCCGGCCATCCATCTCAAAGTGTGGAAGGATACACTGGTAATATCCCCTCACAGCGACAGTCTCTATGAGCCTTCAACGTGCACAGTCATTTGTTGACTGACTCCAATGCATGGCCTTGCAAATTCTGAACCTTCTAAGCCAGGGGTGCACAACCGTTTTTTGTCTGGGGGCTGAATTGTCACATTGCTCTATTTCAAGGAGCCACAAATAAAAAAATGTCGATAGGTGCTCATCAGCCTATTACACAGGGCACTGCAAAGTGAATGGGGAGGAATGATCACCACCACCGTCATTCCTCCCTCATTCACTTCTATTGATTATTGGTAGCCCATTGCTGATTACACAGAGAGATGTGCCGACAGTAATTGTACATCTTTCATCCTGATAAAATATGCAAATCAGGGGGAACGTTGCTCCTGCTCCTAGAGGCTCTGTTCTCCTACATCTGGCCATGCCCTGCTAGACTTGATTGACAGGGCCAGGCAGTGTTCACGTCATCCTGCCTGGCACTCTGTTTGGGTGACATCTTCAGCTGTTTCGTATGCGGCGCAGGCGTTGTAAAGAAAGGATGCTCACCGGCTGCGGACCTCCTTACTGGACCTGTGCCACAGTGCACCCTCTCATCTTCATTGATTCCAGCATTGCTCTTCTTCCCGTTGTACTGTGATGTATGCGGTGCAGGCACAGTAAGAAAGTCCACAGCTGGCGAGCACCATTTCACCCAAACTCAGCACCAGGCAGGATCACTAATGTCAGCCAGGTTAATGCCCGTGTTTCTGCTAACAGAAGCCCTTTAGTATACTGCCGACGAATTTCTGGCTGACACTAGCACCATGACTAAGGACGTAGTGTGCATCAGAAAAGCGTGGGCGGTGTATTATGTGATAAAAGTGGTAGTGAGTCCAAAGATGTATTATTTAATATGTACTAATACAGGAGAAGTTTTATTCTTGCGGGACCAATCATTTTGTGGACTAGTAATGAGGAGCAAGTACATGTAGGTCCACTCTCCTCCTTAGTTTACACTAGATTTTTTACTGACAAGGGTCGGACCCAGGCCCATCTCCTAGCATCCTAAAGGGACGGAGTCAAGGTTGTTAACCCTGAACTTTCCAACTCAGTACAACTGAGTAGGCAAATAAAAAGAATTAAACCATTTAAAATCAACCAAATAACAGTTTAACAATTACCCCTTTTGCAGTTACCTTGCAAATACACAATAGATGGAGTTTTCTGCTTCTGGCAGCCTCCGCTGTTCTGTTTCCGGTGATTGCCAAAATGAACTTACCGGTGTGGGTGCTGGTTGTCAGACCCCCAATGATCTTATACTGACAACCTGTCCTGAGAATAGGTCATCGATATCTAGGATCCGAACAACCCTTTCAACATGACAGTAAGGCTACTTTCACAGGGTGTATTGCTGTGATGTATTATTCATACTGCCTTATTCTGCCGATGCCTACACAAAGTTCAGCAGCTTAGTAACCATTAAATAGAAAGTGCTTCTGCTGTAATGGAAATTGCAACACCTTCTGTGGTGGAAGCCTTTGTTTTAATCCGACCACATTATAATGGTCCTAATTCATGTTTCTCATTTTCCACATTTACTTTTGCTAGTATTACATTTGTTCTTCCTGTTCCTTACCGGAATGGACTCACTACGCACTACTTTGTAAATGGTTTTGTAAGATGTTATCACGGACGCTCCACGTATTCCTTTCACACTGCTTGCAGTTTCCAAGGCAGAAAGTATGAATTGTACTCAACTGCTAACCCCAGTTTAGTTGTAACGCTAAAATTACCTGCTGCATTCACCCAAAATCCTGCCCACCAACAGACGCAAGATTTTGAAGTTAATACTTTAGCTATTATGCAGCCATTGGAGTGTAAACAGAGTGTACGGTCCTTGGCATATGTCATCAATATCAGATCAGCTGGGGTTCGATTCCCAGCACCTTTAGTGATCAGTTGCTTTTAGGAGGCACCAGAACACCATAGATCTGTACCCTGTGTAGTGGCTTTGATAAGAGGGGATACTGTAAGGGCTGATTTACACAACAGCTTCCCCCCATCCCCTAGACTCAGGTTTTAGAAGACAGAATTGTCTTTAAACCGGATCCTGGTTTTCTTCCCAAAGTTGTGTCAGATTTTCACAGAGTTTCACAGGTCCCAGGAGATTGTCCTGCCCTCTTTCTGTCAAAACCCTAAAAATGAAGGAGAGGAAAAGTTTGACACGTTAGATGTGAGAAGATGCGTGTGCAGGTATTTTAAGGGGTTGTCTCATCATAGACAATGGCGGCATATTGCTAGGATATGCCCCCATTGTCTTATAGGTGCGGGTCCCACTGCTAGGACCTGCACCTAGATCGAGAACGGGAACTCTGCAAGTGGAGAGTGCATGCGCAGCCGTCCTCCATTCATTTTCTATGGGATCGACGAAAATAGCCGAGCCAGCGCTCGGCTATTTTCGCCGACCCCATAGAAAATGAATGGAGGGCGGTTGCGCATGCGTGGTACACTCCCATTCACTTCTATGGGGAGCCAGCTTGGTGGTGGCCAGATCGGAGTCCTCCAGCCACCACCTTACGGGGCTCCGTTCCCGCACCTATAAGACAATGGAGGCATATCCTAGCAATATGCCCCCATTGTCTATGATGAGAAAACCCCTTCAAAGGCTACTAGTAAATGGAGGAAGACTTTGCGTGTCATGTTCTAGCAAGGGTCCTACCAACCCCTAGAATATCTCAGGCAAAAAACACAAGGCAAGCAATCAGACAAAGCAATGACTAAAACCGAATACTTTATTAACAGATTCAGGACATGACAGTGAGCTGGACCAGCAGGTAAGGGTATAGTGGCAGTTAATACCACTGGACCAAACCCAGAGTGAAGACTCAGTGAGCCCCGTTCTTCACAGAGCCCCTGATGGTGGGGATGAACTTAACCAAAGGCTCACTGGTCGCACCTCCAGGATGGTCCCGGTGCACTTGGCCACTTACCTGCAGAGACTGACTGTGGAAGCACCAGCAGTCCACACACACACACACACACACACACGGACGGACGGAAACCCAAACAAACAGCACATGACACAGTTCAGACAAGACAGAACGGAACCGATGCCTGGATCCCATGCGGAACGTATGCATGGCGGTCACAGGCAGAGCTGCCCATACAGGCAGACAAGCAGATGCCTGGACCCCATGCGGAACGACACATGGCGGTCACAGGCAGAGCTGTACAGCTACATAGACTAGATGTCCTCCCTCCGGAGAACCCAGGAGCCCTCTCACTGAAGGCATAGACTCAGACTAGCAGATGCCTATTTCCCATGTGGAGTTAGTCCATGGCGAACAGACAGAGCTATATACACAAGACACAGAACTCGACCATTAGATGCCATGGGCGAACAGATAGCTGAACCATAAGACACAGAATGTCACAGTGGGGAGTGGGGGAAACCCCCCACTGTACAATGTGGGGAAGATGGGTAGAAACTAGCCCTGATGCCGGGAAAAGGGAGTTGATCACCTCGTACTGCAACCCTCATCCTAGTCCTGACCACCTAACCACATGAGCGAACCCAGATGGTAGGATGGCTCATGCACTGGAACTTCGGACCCTAACTGGCCCTGATGATCCCTGGGATAAAGGACAGGAAAAGGAGACTACCAGTTCATCCTAGGTGCAAGGAAGGGAAAGTCAGTAAACAGCAACTGGATGGCAGGTAAGAGCCCAAAACGACAAGCACTCACCTGCCGAGGCAACAACGACTGTCACCCGTGCCTCCGTACTGAAACCCGATCACCTACGAGGACACAGCAGAAAGACAACAAACACGGAGTCCAGCGAACCAGAAACTACCTGGACCCCCATGCGGACAGGATGCATGACAGCCCCAGGCAGAGCTGCTAACTTACTGGTAGTTCCCACTCCGGGGAACCCAGGGACTCCCTTCTGGAGGACACAACAAACAGGGGAAATGTCTAGCAACCATGCTGGATAACACCAAACATACCAGACATGGAACACCAAACTAGACATTCCAACACACCCAAAACATAAACCCACACCAAACATGTAAGGAAGGGTACAAAACAGAGGGAACAAAGGGAAGACATCATGGTGACATCACTGTCCAACTAGGTGGCCCTCAAACTGGATCGATTACATATCCAGGACAAGAGCAACTCCAGCACACACCAAGGCTGGAGGACAAACTCCAGCCTGGAAGCCACAGGCAATATGAACCCAGTGGCCACACCGAAATCCCCACCAGCTAGATAATTAACCCCTCCGGCACCAGATAGGGAAGGCCAGAGGAGAAAGGAGGAGGCACCTACATGCTGCAACAACAACACGTTGCCTCTGGCAATAGCATGCTCAGCAAGGTGACCTTGATGTCCCACTAGGTGACCACACAGATAGTCCATCTGCCCTATCCCCAGGTCAGCTGCATAGATCCTGCACCCAACAAAGCTGGAGACAGACTGACCTCCAAACCCACAGCAGACAGGTTATTATAGGACGGTGACAAGGTCATCTGACACCTAGCAGATACACCCAGACCATTAACCCCACCAGAACCGAGACAACAGGAAGGAGAGCATGTATACAAAAGAAGCAATTTACACACAGGCTGCCGCAACTACACGTAGCCCCTGGCAACCAGCCTACATGGAATCCACCACAGCCAGTATGCCAGAGAGCTACTAAAGCAAGTACATACAGCAACCTATGACACAGTGAACCACATCGTGACGTTGCAGTTAATTGTCCAATTTCAGAGACAGTATAAAGGAGACAAAGTTACCAGTCGTACCATAGCTAGATTGATCACTAGGGGTATAGGATTAGTTTATATTTCTGCAGGGTTGCAAATTCCATCCGGATTCACAGCACATTTCACCAGGGTGTTAGCAGCTTTCTGGGCAGAAAGGAGATGTGTATCTATAGACCAGATTTGTAGGACTGCCACTTGGAGCTCCCCAAATATTAAGCATTATGGGATAGATCGTCTTACAACTTAAGACCTGGCCTTTGGAAGGAAAGTCATTCAAGCAGTAGTCCTTGCCTAGTTGATAGGTGTTGTCATAGGGCGTTATGGAAGCACTTCGACTACACTTACCGGTAATCTGTTTTCTATGAGCCCATGACAGAACCTAATTTATACCCACCCAATTAGCCATTTTTCTTCCCCGATTACATTTGACAAAGTGAAAGTGCATGGGGAGCAAGTGTGTTAAATTTGGTGTTATCACTCTCATACTAATCACTGGAAGTTCAACATGGCACCTCATGGCAAAGAACTGAGGATCTGAAAAAAAGAATTGTTGCTCTACATAAAGATGGCCTAGAGTATAAGAAGATTACTATCACTCTGAAACTGAGCTGCAGCACGGTGGCCAAGACCATACAGTGGTTTAACAAGACATATACCACTCAAAACAGGCCTCACCATGGTCGACCTCAGAAGTTGAGTGCACGTGCTCAGCATCAAATCCAGAGGTGGTCGTTTCAAAATAGATGCATGAGTACTGCCAGCATTGCTGCAGGTTAAATGGGTAAGGGGGTCAGCCTGTCGGTGCTCAGACCATACGGCGCACACTGCATTAAATTGTTCCTCATGGCTGTCGTCCCATAAGGAAGCCTATTCTAAAGATGATGCACAAGAAAGCCTGCAAATAGTTTGCTGAAGACAAGCAGACTAATGACATGGATTACTGAAACCATGGCCTGTGGTCAAGATAACCTTATTTGATTCAGATGGTTTCAAGTGTGTGTGGCGACAACCAGCTGTGGAGTACAAAGACAAGTGTGTCTTGCCTACAGTCAAGCATGGTGGTTGGGGTGTCATGGTTTGGGGCTGCATGAGTGCTGCAGGCTCTGGGGAGCTACAGTTCATTGAGGAAACCATGAATGCCAACATTTACCGTGACATACTGAACCAGAGCATGAGCCCGTCCCTTCGGAAACTGGGTCGTAGGCAGTATTCCAACATGATAACGTCATGCCCAAGTTAACCCCTTTTACCTCGGGCCAGCTTTCACCTTCCTGCCCAGGCAATTTTTTGCAAATCTGACGTGTCACTTTATCTGGTAATAACTTTGGAACGCTTTTATTTATCCAAGCCATTCTGAGATTGTTTTCTCGTGACACATTGAACTTCATGACAGTCATAAATTTGAGTCAATATATTTCACCTTTATTTATGAAAAATCCCTTTTTCAAAATTTCTATTTCTCTGCTTTTAAAACAGAAAGTGACATCTTAAAATATTTATTACTTAACATTCCCCATATGTCTACTTTATGTTTGCATCATTTTTTAAATGTCATTTTATTTTTTGGGGACTTTAGAGGGCTTAGAATTTTAGAAGCAATTCTAAATATTTTTAAGAAAATTTCCAAAACCCACTTTTTGAGGACCAGTTCAGGTCTGAAGTCACTTTCTGGGGCTTACATAATAGAAACCCCCCATAAATGACCCCACTGTAGAAACTACACCCCTCAAGTTACTCAAAACTGATTTTTACAAACTTTGTGAACCCTTTAGGTGTTCCACAAGAATTAAAAGAAAATGGAGATGACATTTCTAAATTTAACTTTTTTGGCAGATTTTCCATTTTAATCCATTTTTTTCTTTAACACATCGAGGGTTAACAGCCAAACAAAACTCAACATATATTACCCTGATTCTGAGGTTTACATAAACGCCCCATATGTGGTTGTAAACTGATGTAAGGGCACACGGTAGGGCGCAGAAGGAAAGGACTGCCGTATGGATTTTGGAAGGCAGATTTTGCTGGACTGGTTTTTAGACACTGTAACGGCACCCTGGGCATAAAAGGCCATTTAAGAGATATTCCCTTTCCAGATGCAAAGGCAGCTACTAAAGACATCAATCTCCCCAACTGGAAACCATATGAAAGAACGAGACCAAGCTCTGTGTTGAGGGTAAAGCAGTGGAGAGCCAGAGCTGTGGGTTTATTGTTCTTATATACACATTGTTACACATTAGTACCACCCACAGGGTTTTGTAAAACAACCAGTAACCCCATACAATACACTCAGACACTCCCACACAAAATCCTCCCCTCTGCCTGTGATACAATTACCTTACACAATGGGTTAATGCATTTATCACAGGCAGGAGAATACACAGTTTTACACAATGTCTTCTGTCCTGGAGACAATTGGGAAGTAATCCAATTTATCTCCAAGGGCAGAGGCAAAACTCCATTAGCCACATGGTAGCAAAAGACATAAGAATATTTAACTGTGCAGCTATTGCATAAAACATAGACATTTAACATATCCCCAGATGCTCAGGTTTGAGTGCATTCAATTATTAGGTGAATGGCACTCAGACTACACAAATACAGTTCAATTGCCATGGAGCCGAATTCTTTCACATAGTCTTTGCAGGGGAAAATCAAGCATTTCAACATGGGGCCATAGTCTAAAGGAAGCAGGCGGGCAACCAGGCTTCTCCAATGCAATGTGGCGAGATTGGTCTTGTCACAGACACCATGTCCCATTTGAAGCCCCCCTGATGCACCCCTACAGTAGAAACTCCCAAAAGTGACCCCATTTTGGAAACTAGGGGATAAGGTGACAGTTTTATTGGTACTATTTTGGGGTACATATGATATTTAATCGCTCTATATTAAGTTTTTTGTGAGGCAAGGTAACCCAAAAATGGCTGTTTTGGCACAGTTTATATATATATATATATATATATATATATATATTTTTTTTTTTACAACGTTCATCTGCCAGATTAAATCATGTGCTATTGGTTATGGACACAGATATATTAAATATGTCTACTTTGTTTCAGTTTTACATAATAAAGCATTTTTTAAAAAATATTTTTTGTGTATCCATTTTCTGAATGCCATATTTTTTTATTTTTCTGCCAATCGTCTTGTGCAGGAGCTCATTTTTTGCAGTAAGAGTTAACGTTTTTATTGGTACCATTTTTGGGTACATATGAATTTTTGATCATTCATTATTACACTTTATGAGGCAAGGTGAGCAAAATAATTGGTTGTTTTGGCACAGTTTTTACAGCGTTCATTTGAGGGGTTAGGTCACGTGATATTTTTATAGAACAGGTCGTTACGGACGTGGCAATACCTAATATGTATACTTTTTCTTATTTTATTTAAATTTTACACAATAGCATTTTTGAAACAAACAAAAAAAAAAATGATGTTTTAGTGTCTCCATAGTCTGAGAGCCATAGGGCCAGATTTATCATTAGCTCAAGTCAGAATAATGGAGTGAAAAAGTCGCAAATTTTTGCGCAATCACTAAAACTGCGCCAAAATTTGCGACTTTTTTCTGCTCTGCACTATGCTCGCCAGTTTTCTGAAAGTGGGCGTGTTTTCTTATGTAAATTAATCTCTAGACAGATTTTCTATTGAGACTATTTAAAAAGTCGCAAAAAATTGCGCAATTTCACCCTAGTGAGGACCATGCTTATCTTATGAGACTTTTTAATAGAACATGTGACTTTTTCGTAAAGACGTGGGACTTTTGTAAAGCTGCTTACTGACGGATAAACTGCTACCGTCAAACCACATTTATTACAGTCTTAAAGGGACACTGACAGGGCCAATAAGCATACTGAGGTATATATATGGCAGTACAGGTCTTATAATGGGTATTACAATCATATAAGTATCCCCCCTGTCCACATTATACAAACAGTAAACTTTAAGTTTTATAACCTGCTCCAAGGTCTGCAATCTGCCCAAGGGGCGGCGTTTCACTTCTCTTGCGCCCAGCCAGCCTCCCCAACTGCCGCTTTGAAGCGCCGCCCAGCTCATGAATATTCAGTTTGCTGGGCGGCTTCTGCGGTCCCCGCTCTGAAGCGCTTCGCTTAACAGTGCCCTGCGCATGCGCCGGATCTTGTGAAGTCGGGGACAGTAAGCGCCACCCAGCAAAGTGAATATTGATGAGCTGGGCGGCGCTTACTGTACCGGACTTCACAAGATCCGGCGCATGCGCCGGGCACTGTTAAGCGAAGCGCTTCAGAGCGGGGACCGCAGAAGCCGCCCAGCAAACTGAATATTCATGAGCTGGGCGGCGCTTCAAATCGGCAGTTGAGGAGGCTGGCTGGGCGCAAGAGAAGTGAAACGCCGCCCCTTGGGCAGATTGCAGACCTTGGAGCAGGTTATAAAACTTAAAGTTTACTGTTTGTATAATGTGGACAGGGGGGATACTTATATGATTGTAATACCCATTATAAGACCTGTAGTCACATATATATACCTCAATATGCTTATTGGCCCTGTCAGTGTCCCTTTAAAGGGCCGATCATAAATCTGACTTGGCTAAAACGGACTTTAGCCATATGTGAAAGTGGAGTGAGAGTCATGATAAATCTGGCCCATAGTTTTTTGTTTTTTTTGACCGATTGTCTTAGGTAGGGGCTCATTTTTTGCGGGACGAGATTACTTTTTATGTTTAGTTTTTTTTTGGGGGGGGGGGGGCATAAGCCTTTTTGATGGCTTGGTGTTGCACTTTAAATGATGTAGGTGACAAATTTTTTTTGGGGGGGCAGTTTTTATTTTTTACGGTAATCACCTGAGGAGTTAGGCCATGTGATATTTTTATAGAGCAGGTTGTTACAGACATGGTGATAGCTAACATATCTACTTTTTTATTTATTTATTTCACTTTAACACAATAATAGCATTTTTGAAGCAAAAAAAGTCATATTTTAGTCTCTCCATTGTCTGAGAGTCATAGTTTTTTTTATTTATTGGGCGATTGTCTTAGGTAGAGTATTTTTTTTGCGGGATGAGGTGACAGTTTTATTGGTACCAGTTTAGGGGGGCATACGTCTTTGATCGCTTGGTGTTGCAATTTTTGTGATGTAAGGTGAAAAAAATAGCTTTTTTTGGCATTGTTTTTAATTTATTTTTTTACTGTGTTCACCTGAGGGGTTAAGTCATGTGATATTTTAATAGAGCTGGTTGTTATGGATGCGGCGATACCTAATATGTGTGTTTTTAATTTTTTTTATATAAAATCAGGGGAAAGGGGCGTTTTTCTCTTTTTTTTTTTTACTTGAGACGTTATTTATTTTTATTAAAAACCTTTGGGGGTCTGATCCCCTCTGCAATGCATTACAATATACCTTGTATTGTAATGCATTGCCTGTTAGTGTATGACACAGAGTCATACACGAACAGGTTGCCTAGGAGACCAAGCCTGAGGCTGGATCTCCTGGGCACCCATAGAAGGCTGGTCCCGATGCCATGCAAGGCATTGGGAAGCCTCTGCACGCCATCGAGCTTCCTTCTCACCCATCGGGTCCCCTCCACAGCAGCGCGGGGACCCAATGGGCTCCCTCACCCGGCGCAAATCTCTTCTATGCAGCGATCAGCGCTGACCGCAGCATAGAAGGGGGTTAATCCTCTGGCATCAGCTTGTATAGTGATGCCAATGGATACAGTAGGGTCCCGGCTGCCAGGGACTGGCGGGCCCCTGCAGTGATCAGGCGCGCACCGCTCCGGTGCCCGCCCGATCACCACGACGTAATAGTACGTCAAAATGCGGGAACGCACCTGCCACCATGACGTACTATTACGTCATATGTCGGGGAGGGGTTAAGGCAGTTCTGGCAAAATAATGGTGACCACACAAAATATTGACACTTTGGGCACAATTTGCCCATTTTCACTAAAGGGGTGTACTCACTTTTGTTGCCAGCAGT
The DNA here is from genome assembly GCF_014858855.1 of Bufo gargarizans. Taxonomy (NCBI): domain Eukaryota; kingdom Metazoa; phylum Chordata; class Amphibia; order Anura; family Bufonidae; genus Bufo; species Bufo gargarizans. The sequence goes on from NC_058080.1 coordinate 296,485,064, forward strand.
TTAGACATTAATGGCTGTTTGTTGAGTTGTTTTGAGGGAACACCAAATTTAGGGCTCGTTCACACGAACGTGTGCTGCCCATTGCCATATCGCAGACCGCATTTGCAGATCCACAATACACGGGCACCGTTCCGTGTGCATTCCCCATCACAGATGCAGACCCATTCACTTTCACAAGTCTGCAAATCCGGAGATGCAGAGCGGAACACTACAGAGTACTTTCTGGGGTTCCGTTCCGTGCCTCCGCACTGCAAAATGATAGAACATGCTCTATCTTTTTGAGGAACAGAGGGATCGCAGACCTATTCAAGTGAATGGGTCCACAATCCCCATGCGGCTGGGCCACAGTCGGTGCCCGTGGATTGCGGACCGCAATTTGCGGTCCACATCACAGGCTTCACACGGTCGTGTGAACGAGCCCTTAGGCTCCATTCACACGTCTGCAATGTGTTTTGCGGATACACGGAGCCACGGATCCGCAAAACACGGAAAGCGGCAATGTGCCTTTCGCATTTTGCGGACCGCAAATTGCCAGCACTAATAGAATATGCCTGTTCTTGTCCGCAATTGCGGACAAGAATAGGACATATTCTATCTTTTTGCGGAAACGGAAGCACGGATGCGGAAGTGCGGATCCGCAAATGTGGATGCGGACAGCACATTTCGGCCCCATTGAAAATGAATGGGTCTGCACCCGTTCCGCAAAATTGCGGAACGGATGCGGATCCATTTTGCGGACGTGTGAAGGGACCCTTACACTGTTATACAAGCTGTACACAGACTACTTTTCATTGTATCAAAATGTCATATCTTCAGTGTTGTCCCATGAAAAGAATAAAATATTTACAAAAATGCGAGGAGTGTACTCACTTATGTGAGATACTGTATGTACTGCTGTCATGGGCTTATGAAAAACAGATTAGTGGTAAGGGTAATTTAAGGGGCACTTTTTTTTAAGACCGGCATTTTAGACACCGGCCTTAATAAAGCACCATAGTTGGCGGAGGATCCGCTGAAGTTATGAACAGGGGCAGGCCAGCACCAGGCCTAAATGTAAGACAGCTTCTTAACTGTCTTGCATTTAGGAAAGAAGAAGAGTGCTACAGCACAACAGTGTGATTGTACAGTGGTGGTGCCCACGGTGTCAGGTAACAGTCCATACATACCCCGTCACATATACAGTGGGATGCGAAAGTTTGGGCAACCTTGTTAATCGTCATGATTTTCCTGTATAAATCGTTGGTTATTACGATAAAAAATGTCAGTTAAATATACCATATAGGAGACACACACAGTGATATTTGAGAAGTGAAATGAAGTTTATTGGATTTATAGAAAGTGTGATATAATTAACACAATTAGGCAGGTGCATAAATTTCGGCACTGTTGTCATTTTATTGATTCCAAAACCTTTAGAACTAATTATTGGAACTCAAATTGGCTTGGTAAGCTCACTGACCCCTGACCTACATATACAGGTGAATCCAATTATGAGAAAGAGTATTTAAGGGGGTCAATTGTAAGTTTCCCTCATCTTTTAATTTTCTCTGAAGTGTAGCAACATGGGGGTCTCAAAACAACTCTCTGACCTGAAGACAAAGATTGTTCACCATCATGGTTTAGTGGAAGGATACAGAAAGCTGTCTCAGAGATTTCAGCTGTCTGTTTCAACAATTAGGAACATATTGAGGAAATGGAAGACCACAGGCTCAGTTCAAGTTAAGGCTCGAAGTGGCAGACCAAGAAAAATCTCGGATAGACAGAAGCGACGAATGGTGAGAACAGTCAGCGTCAACCCACAGACCAGCACCAAAGACCTACAACATCATCTTGCTGCAGATGGAGTCACTGTGCATCGTTCAACCATTCGGCGCACTTTACACAAGGAGATGCTGTATGCGAGAGTGATGCAGAGGAAGCCTTTTCTCCGCCCACAGCACAAAAAGTGCCGCTTGAGGTGGGCTAAAGCACATTTGGACAAGCCAGCTTCATTTTGGAATAAGGTGCTGTGGACTGATGAAACTAAAATTGAGTTATTTGGCTATAACAAGGGGCGTTATGCATGGAGGAAAAAGAACACAGCATTCCAAGAAAAACACCTGCTACCTACAGTAAAATATGGTGGTGGTTCCATCATGCTGTGGGGCTGTGTGGCCAGTGCAGGGACTGGGAATCTTGTCAAAGTTGAGGGACGCATGGATTCCACTCAGTATCAGCAGATTCTGGAGACCAATGTCCAGGAATCAGTGACAAAGCCGAAGCTGCGCCGGGACTGGATCTTTCAACAAGACAACGACCCTAAACACTGCTCAAAATCCACTAAGGCATTTATGTACAACGTTCTGGAATGGCCATCTCAGTCCCCAGACCTGAATATAATTGAAAATCTGTGGTGTGACCTAAAGAGAGCTCGCCATGCTCGGAAGCCATCAAACCTGAATGAACTAAAGATGTTTTGTAAAGAGGAATGGTCCAAAATACCTTCAACCAGAATCCAGACTCTCATTGGAACCTACAGGAAGCGTTTAGAGGCTGTAATTTCTGCAAAAGGAGGATCTATTAAATATTGATTTCATTTCTTTTTTGTGGTGCCCACATTTATGCACCTGCCTAATTTTGTTTAAACAATTATAGCACACTTTCTGTAAATCCAATAAACTTCATTTCACTTCTCAAATATCACTTTTGCATCCCACTGTACATACATTAGCTCAACTGGGGGCATTACAAAGGGGTATTATAAGGGCGCGGACGGACATTATAGTGGGCTTTATTACTCCCCTATGGTATGACCCCCTAGTAGCAGCACCAGCCTCTCCCTGCTCTGCTATCCCTCTTTCTCATTAGGATAAAACACATCAGCTCCACCGAGCCCCCGGCCAAAGTGTTGAAGTGGTGTCCGAGATCCCCAAGGGTCAAGCCAAGTAACTAAGTTTTCATATGAAATATGTTTTACACATATAGCAAACACTGTGCCCCACAATATACAGTTTCTTCTATAAAAGTCATCAAGTGTCATGAAGGGGAGGGGGGCTTATTGTTTTTCGCCCCCAGGCTTGTTTCTTTAGCTATGGCTTTAGTTATGGTAGTTATTCTCCACCATTCTTAATAGGGGGCTTTATTGCAACATATAACTCTTAATTTAAATGCTGAGAAACGGGTGGAACATGTGATGTCATGATATGGGAAGATCATCTGATAAGGGGGGCAGCAAATTTTTATCTTGCCTAGGGCGGCAAAAATCCTTGCACCGGCCCTGAGTGTGGGGGACACTACTGTGTGGGGGCCAACCACTGTGTGGGGGGACTTACTGTGTGGGGGAAATTGATATATGTCGGCAGCATGGGGGCCTTGCTATTGGGGAGGCACTGTAGGGGCAATTCTATTATTTCTGGGGACACTATACAGGCATTATTGCCTGGAGCACAATATAGTGTGTTATTACTGAGGGCGCTCTAGGGGACATTATAGCTGCTGTGGACACTATAGGGACATTTGGGGTAATTTATCAAACTGGTGTAAAGTAGAACTGGCTTAGTTGCATAGCAGCCAATGAGATTCCACCTTTCATTTTTGACAGCTCTTTTGGAAGTCCAGTTCTACTTTACACCAGTTTGATAAATTACCCCAATTATATTACAATTTTTTCAGCAGTATAGTACTTGGGGCATTGGGGGGCACAACAGGCACAGTATTGGGAGTGGCAGCAGGATGACACTGTGGGGTCACCAGGAAGGGGAGGTTGATGGAAAAAATTCAGAAATCTAACGTGTCTGTGTTACAAACTCTGTAGAGATGAGATCCGGCTGAAAGAATTTGTCATGGCGGTCTAACGGAGGAGAAGAGGAAAGAGAAGGTCTAACATGACAGGAGATGTCCCTGGATGTAAGAAGTATGTGGTCAAGTATTGGGGGGAGAAAAAAGACCCGCCCCGGGGGCTAAACACCCTAGGCAGGCCACTGCCTGCACCTATCAGACATTGGGGGCATATCCTAGCAATATGCCCCCAATGTCTGAGGTGAGACAACCCCGTTAACATCTGCACCACAGGTCAATTTCTGCTGCAGATGTTTTCCGCGCTCATGCACAAGAACGTTTTTTTATGTTCCGTATACGGGCCGTATTTTGATTCCATATAAGGTCCATATACGGAACTTTTCATTTCAATGGGTCAGCAAAAGATGCGGACAGAACTCTGTGTGGTGTCCGCATCCGTTGCTTCGCAAAAATTATGAGGCATGTCCTATTCTTGTCCATTTTGCGGACAAGAATAGGCATTTCTACAATGGGCCGCCAGTTCCGTTCCACAAATTGCGGAACGCACACGGGCGGCTTTCTTGTTTTGCGGACCGCAAAAATCAGAACGGTCGTGTGCATGAGCACTTAGACTGTAGTTCCATAGAACTGCAGACTAAGGTCTCATGCACACGACCGTTGTTTTTGTCCGCATCCGAGCCGCAGTATTTGCGACTTGGATGCAGACCCATTCACTTCAATGGGGCCGCAAAAGATGCAGACAGCACTCCGTGTGCTTTCCGCATCTGTGGCTCTGTTCCGTCGTCCGCAAAAAATATATAACCTGTCCTATTCTTGTCCATTTTGCGGACAAGAATATGCAGTTATAATAATGGCTGTCCGCGCCGTTCTGAAAATTGCGGAACGCACACGGACGCCATCCGTGTTTTGCGGACTGCAAAACACACAATGGTCGTGTGCATAAGGCCTAAGTTCTACTTGCGGTTATGCAATGGAAGCCTGCCACCTGCAGGCCTCCCTAGGAACTGCAGCTGTGATTGCTGGGTCTCTTCAGAATGGCTTCCCTGAGCACTTGCTTCCAGGTTTTTCATCAGGTCATGCTTGACTACTGCATCTAAAGGGTTAATGCATGCGATCTGCATTACTGCAGACCACAGACCTTATCCCCAGGCCTCTGCTGTTTGAACCAGCAGAGACACACCAGCTATGGTGCTCCCAACTGGGCACCATATTTGAATACCCTCCTAAGTGTTAAAGCCTAGTGCCTGCACTTCATAAACTGGGGGGATGGGGATATTGGGGGGGGGGGGGGGAGTTATCACCGTTGTTTGGGGCTTTATTGTGTCTCGTTTTCGGCTGTATTTTATATGTAGTCAAATTTACTGTTGTGTTTTGTCCTTGTTTTCTGTCTGTTTTTTCAGGTAAGACTGTTTATTTGGCATGTCTGAGTTAGGGTACCTGCACACTGGTGCAGATCTACATGATCCACACGAATTTCGGTGCGTTTCTGCAGCATATCCGCACCAAAATCTGCAATTTCTACCAGCGGTTTTTGATGCAGGTATGATTAGTTTTTTCCGTAGACAGGCTACATGCACACGACTGTTGTGTGTTTTGCATTAATATAACTGCCTATCCTTGTCCGCAAAACGGACAAGGATAGGACAAGTTATATTTTTTTTTGCAGACCATGGAACAGAGCAACGGTCCGCATCTTTTGCGGCCCCATTGAAGTGAATTGGTCCACATCCAAGCTGCAAATACTGCGGCTCGGATGCGGACCAAAACAACGGTTGTGAGCATGAGACCTTAAATTGCAAACATAACTGACATGCTGCGGATTTCGAAATCTGCACGACCGGTCAATTTCCGCACAGAATAAATCTGAAACGTCCACATAAGATCTGTGCTGGTAATGTACTACACTGCGTTTTTTCTAAACGAGGAATCCATGCAGAAAAAAACGCACTTATTCCACAATGTGTAACGATGGCTTTAGTGTGATTTATGTATTTGCGCCTTTTTTTTTTTTTTTTTTGGGGCTGTTTTAGTTCCAATTTTGGCCTAATTCGTACACCTCTTTTTTTTTTTGTAAATTCTTTATTTAAGTTTTCATTTTCATTTTCATTTCCAAGTACCAAGGATCAGTGCAGTCATAACACAGAGAATGAACTGATATCACAGAGTAAAATGAAATTGTAAACAATGACAACCGTTAAGCGAAGAGGCCGAGTACCCAATGGGTTACTACACCGGCATATGTGGAACAATGTGAGCAATCTAGGTCACAGACAGACAAATGATGGAAATGAGAAAAAAGAAAAGAAAAAGAACAAAGGGGGGAACAGATGAAGTAATTAAGATGAAGTAATAAAATAAAAAATAAAAAAAATAAAAAAAGGGGGGGGGGGGAGAGGGAGCGGAAAGGCAACAACAGACCTCACTCTCACGGCTGTGCTAGAAGCGTCCTGCACTCTGCTGAATCATAGAACTCCATCCAATGGCTCCAAGTTTTAGTGAACCTCTTCTCAGTGCGCCTTAATGTAGAGGTGAGATCTTCCATTCTCATGGTCTCCTGGATTTTGTTGATCCACATGGAAACAGAGGGAACAGTTGGCTGCCTCCAGAGAGACGGAATACAAGCTCTTGCAGCGTTCACCAGATGTCTAACCACAGACCTTTTGTAGGAGGAGAGAGGAATCTCGCACTGATGGAGGAGGAAGAACCCCGGTGTTTTAGGGAGAGTATACAGACGTGGACAAAATTGTTGGTACCCTTTGGTCAATGAAAGAAAAAGTCACAATGGTCACAGAAATAACTTTAATCTGACAAAAGTAATAATAAATTAAAATTCTATAAATGTTAACCAATGAAAGTCAGACATTGTTTTTCAACCATGCTTCAACAGAATTATGTAAAAAAATAAACTCATGAAACAGGCATGGACAAAAATGATGGTACCCCTAGAAAACACAGAACATAATGTGACCAAAGGGACATGTTAATTCAAGGTGTGTCCACTAATTAGCATCACAGGTGTCTACAACCTTGTAATCAGCCATTGGGCCTATATATATGGCTCCAGGTAATCACTGTGTTGTTTGGTGATATGGTGTGTACCACACTCGACATGGACCAGAGGAAGCAAAGGAAAGAGCTGTCTCAAGAGATCAGAAAGAAAATTATAGACAAGCATGTTAAAGGTAAAGGCTATAAGACCATCTCCAAGCAACTAGATGTTCCTGTGAGTACAGTTGCACATATTATTCATAAGTTTAAGATCCATGGGACTGTAGCCAACCTCCCTGGACGTGGCCGCAGGAGGAAAATTGATGACAAATCTAAGAGACGGATAATCCGAATGGTAACAAAAGAGCCTAGAAAGACTTCTAAAGAGATTCAAGGTGAACTTCATGCTCAAGGAACATCAGTGTCAGATCGCACCATCCGTCGTTGTTTGAGCCAAAGTGGACTACATGGGAGACGACCAAGGAGGACACCATTGTTGAAAACGAATCATAAAAAAGCAAGACTGGAATATGCCAAACTACATGTTGACAAGCCACAAAGCTTCTGGGAGAATGTCCTGTGGACAGATGAGACAAAAATCAAAGTTTTTGCCAAGGCACATCAGCTGTATGTTCACAGACGAAAAAATGAAGCATATCAAGAAAAGAACACTGTCCCTACTGTGAAACATGGAGGAGGCTCTGTTATGTTCTGGGGCTGCTTTGCTGCGTCTGGCACAGGGTGTCTTGAATCTGTGCAGGGTACAATGAAATCTCAAGACTATCAAGGAATTCTAGAGAGAAATGTACTAGCCAGTGTCAGAAAGCTTGGTCTCAGTCGCAGGTCATGGGTCTTGCAACAGGACAATGACCCAAAACACACCGCTAAAAACACCCAAGAATGGCTAAGAGGAAAAAATTGGACTATTCTAAAGTGGCCTTCTATGAGCCCTGACCTCAATCCTATTGAGCATCTTTGGAAGGAGCTGAAACATGCAGTCTGGAAAAGGCACCCTTCAAACCGGACACAACTGGAGCAGTTTGCTCATGAGGAGTGGGCCAAAATACCTGCTGAGAGGTGCAGATGTCTCATTGACAGTTACAGGAAGCGTTTGATTGCAGTGATTGCCTCAAAAGGTTGCGCAACAAAATATTAAGTTAGGGGTACCATCATTTTTGTCCATGCCTGTTTCATGAGTTTATTTTTTTACATAATTCTGTTGAAGCATGGTTGAAAAACAATGTCTGACTTTCATTGGTTAACATTTATAGAATTTTAATTTATTATTACTTTTGTCAGATTAAAGTTATTTCTGTGACCATTGTGACTTTTTCTTTCATTGACCAAAGGGTACCAACAATTTTGTCCACGTCTGTATGTGGTGAATTTAGATGTAATTGACCAGACCGAGTCCCAAAAACCGGAGAGACAAGGACAGCTCCAGAATGTGTGTAGGATAGTGCCTCTCTCCGAGCCACAACGCCAACATAAAGGCGAGGTGTGCGGAAAAATGGAGTGAAGTCTAGTAGGGACTCTATACCAACGGGACATCAGTTTGAAACCAGCCTCCTGAACATTGCTGGCAATAGATGTTTTATGAACGCATGTGTACAGCCTTAGTCTCTGTTCCGATGAAAGTGTGGAATCTATATCCGCTTCCCATTGGGAGATAAAGTTAGGAGGGGGTTGATTGGCCGGATTGAGTAGTAGGTAGTACATTCGAGCAAGGGTGCGGCGCGACACACCTGATTGGTCACATAGAAACTCAAAGTCAGTTTTTTCACGGACATAGGACTCTGCCGGAAGGAGAGTAGCCATGAAGTGTTTAAGTTGACGAGACTGCCAGGGGTTAATGGTAGGGATACCCGACATCTCCGAGACTTGTTGGGGGGAAAGCCACAAATTCGAGGCGATCAAATGATGGGCCCTGAATTTGTTGCAGTTTACCAAAGTTCGAAAGGGACCTTGTTCCAACCCCGGGGGGAATTGTGGATTACCCAACAGAGGGAACATAGGAGAGGGGGAAGGAGAGATATTGGGGTGATTCTGAATGGAGGAGAAGACCTTCAGTGAGGGCCCTATGGTTGGGTGTAAACGAGCATCAAGCGGAATGTAGGTGTCTAACCATGGAGTAGCAGGCAAAGGAGTGGACAGAAAAGATTGTTCGACCGAGATCCATTGTTTATAGGCTTTGTGTCGACACCAGTCTACAATTCTGAGGAGGTGAGATGCTCTGTGGTATGAAATAAAGTCAGGTAACCCTAGTCCACCTTCCAGCTTAGGCCGAAAAAGTATCGACCTAGCAATCCTGGACGGTTTGCCAGCCCAAATAAATTGAGACAACATCTTCAAGAGATTGTGAAAAAAGAGTCTAGGAATATGGACCGGAAGGGCTTGAAAGAAGTAGAGGATTTTTGGTAATATGTTCATTTTAAAGATAGAAATCCTACCAAACCATGAAAACGTGCCTTTATGCCACCTATCTAGGTCAGACTTTATGGCCTGGAGAAGAGGTGGGTAGTTAACCTGGTAAAGGTCAGAGAGTGTGGGGGTCAAGAATATTCCAAGGTACTTTAGAGACGAGCGTGCCCATCTAAAGGGGAAGTTCTCGGCAATCGACGTGACCGTGGCAGACGGGAGATTAATGTTTAAGGCTTCAGATTTCTGATAATTAATCCTAAAGTACGAAAGGTGGGCATATATTTTGAGCTCCCTCATCAGGTTTGGGATGGTAATCCTCGGGTTGGTGAGGAAAAATAGAAGATCATCAGCGTAGGCTGCGACTTTATGTGAGGTCCCAAGTATCTGTAAACCAGCAATATCGGGGTTCCCCCTAATGTGACATAGAAGCGGTTCTAGGCATAGAACAAATATTAGAGGGGAAAGGGGGCAACCCTGTCTCGTTCCATTGCGGATGGACAGGGGCGAGGAAAATTGGCCATTCACTTTGACAACTGCCGTGGGGTTGGAGTAAAGATTAATAATTCTGGACATCATCTTCTCACCTAGTCCAATATGACGAAGGGTTGCAAACATGAATTTCCAATTAACCCTGTCAAAAGCCTTTTCGGCATCAGTTGACAGGAGTAATGACGGGGTCTTAGAAGTGACAGCCTGGTAAATCATGTTTATTGCTCTCGTCGTATTGTCCCGGGCCTCCCTCAAGGGTAAAAACCCAGTTTGGTCTAGATGGATTAATTTTTGGAGATGAGGCAGGAGGCGTGAAGCAAGTATTTTCGAGAACAATTTGAGGTCCACATTAATGAGAGAGATGGGACGGTAGCTGTGGCATTGTGTCGGATCCTTCCCTTCCTTGGGGACGACTGTAATGTGTGCTCTAAGGGTATCATTAGGGAGAGAACGGGTCGCATCAAATGAGTTAAAGGCAGCTAAAAAATGAGTGAATAAAACGTCCCCAAATTGTTTATAGTAGGGTAGCGTGAGTCCATCTGGACCAGGAGCCTTCCCCGCTTGGGAATCTTTAATAGCAGCCTGTAACTCAGTCAATGATATGGGGGACTCTAGTGTCGAAATGGCCTCCGGGGGGGGGAGAAGCAAGGCCCGCGGACTCTAGGTAAGTCCTCAATGAGGGCATTGTTTCATGGACAGTAGACTGATGGGAGTCCTCCAAGTTATACAATGTGTGATAGTAAGATCTAAATGCTTCAGTTATTTCCCGCGGAAGGGAGACCTTAGAGCCAGATGAAGTAGACACATGTGGAACGTAAGAGCAAAGCCTCGTTTTCCGCAGAGCCCTGGCCAGGGTTCTACCCGGTTTATTCCCATGTTCGTAATAGTGTCTACGGCATTTGACCAAGGTCGCTTTTGCTCTTGTGAGGCAAAGAGAACGAACCTGGTCTCGGAGTTGTGTGAGCTCGGCACCCAACTGCAAGTCCAGGGTCTGCTTGTGCTGCTGCTCTAATACGTGGATGCGTGAAAGGAGGGAAGTTATTTTTGCTGCTCTTTCCTTTTTTAACTGGGAACCTAGTTTTATAAAGGAGCCTCGAATAAAGCATTTGTGGGCCTCCCAAACAGTAAGGGGATCACTCTCTGGAACCACGTTAGTCTCGAAATACTCAGCCAGGTCCTTCCTTATTTCAGAAGAGACCTGTAAGTCTTGTAGAAGCGAGTCATTTAATTGCCAATGCCAGGCCCTGGCTTGGTGGGATGAAAAAGAGAGCAATATGGAGATCAGAGCATGATCCGAAAAGGTTATTGGGTCGATCTCCGCCCTAGTGAGGAGGTCTAGCCTAGCGTGGTTCAGAAGGAAATAATCCAACCTGGAGTAGGAATTGTGAGGGTGAGAAAAAAATGTATAGTCTCGAGATGTCGGGTACAAAATGCGCCATGGGTCTGTAAGTTGCTGTGAGAAGAGGAGCTCTTTAAGCTTGGAAGTGGTGGAGTGGGGATAAGAAACTTGACCCTTGGAGGAGTCCAGGCGAGGATTCAATACGATGTTAAGGTCACCTCCGAGAATCAAGAGGCCCTCGTTGAAATCCTCCAAGGCTCTAAGGGTCTTGGTCAGGAAACTAACCTGGCCTGTGTTAGGGGCATAAACGGACGCCAATGTAACTAAAGTACCAGCTAACCTTCCCTTTACAAACAGGTACCTACCAGCTCCATCAGTGCGAGAATCAATCAGGTCCCAGGAGATTGCGTTGGAGACAAGGATTGAGACTCCTTTCGTCTTAGAGTCAGGGTCCGAACTGTGGTAAACATGAGGGAAGCGTCTATCGAAGAGTCTTGGAGTAGAAGAGGAGCGGAAATGAGTTTCCTGGATAAACGCCACATGAGCTCTTTTTCTCCAAAGGAGACGCAGGAGAGAAGATCTCTTTTCCGGCAGGTTCAAACCCTGTACATTAAGGGAGACTAATAAAATATCAGACATATTGAATAACAAGTCTTACAGAGCACAATGAACACAATACTTTCGTGAGAGAGAAGTGAGCTGTCAAGGGAAAGGGAGGGAAAAGGGACTAGGGAAGGAAAAGATAAAAAGGAAACAAAAAAGAAGTGAAGAAAAAATGGACGGGTTCTCGCTACAAGCAGTAGCACCTGCTATAACACTAGTAACTGTGAGAGGCCTATCCAAACAGTACTAAGGAAAGGACCCACAGTGCCCTAGTTGGGGAAGTAGAACGGATAGCGCTTGGGGAAAAGATGAAACCTAATCATAAGGAGAACACCTAGTGACCTAAACATGAGGCGGAACATGTTGCACCTGGGAGACCCCTTCCTAAAACGTAGAGTGGCCTGGACAGGGAAAAGGGGAGAGAACAGATGCAAAATAGCACTCCTAAAAGACAGGTAAGAGGAAGGGAGCACAGGGGGGTAACATAGAGGCAAAACAAAAACCCCAAGTCGCAAGACTGTAAACAACATCTGGAGATGAAGGGACGCGGAGTGGAAGTCATCATAGTCCCTGACAGGAATCCAGGTGGGACAGATTGGTGGAACGGCTCAGGAACAGAGACATGAAGAACTGCCTAGCGAAGACCCGCTCAACAATGCAGGCAGAAAGTCTCAGTAGCAGGGATCAAAATGGAGGATCAGCGGGGAGACGGTGGAAGGCGCCGTGGAGGCTGGTAGCGGGGCCTGGAAAGGTGACCGCGGAATGAGCCGGAACGGCCAGGAGATATGCGCCTCGAGAGAGGAGATGCTGATCGTCTTGGGAAATCCGGACCTTGAGGCAAATCCTGTAAAAAGGAGGGTAATGTCCAATCTGGAACCGTGAATGGACAAATGTCAAGGAATCTGAATAAATCCTGAAGGTCAGCCGGAGAGCGGACTTGTATAGATTGACCGTCGGGATATCTGACAATGATGTGAAACGGGTGACCCCAACGGTATGATGCTCCTGCTTCTTTGATTGCTTCCAGCAGAGGTCTCACCATTCTCCGCATAGATAGGGTTAGGCGAGAAACATCAGGCAATACAGTAATCGGAATGTCTTTATAGAAAAGGTCCTTCTTTTCCCAGGCTTTGCGCAGGATACGCTCCTTTACAACGTAAAAGTGTACCCGGCAGATGACATCACGTGGCCTATCCACGTCACGATTTCTGGGTCCGGCGGTTCTGTGAACCCTGTCAAGCTCGATTTGAGATTGAGGAGGATCGTCCAGGATTGAATTGAAAATGTCGACCACGACAGAGTGTAGCTGATCGTTGGGGACCGATTCCGGAATGTTGCGGATCTTAAGGTTGTTTCGACGGCCCCTATTCTCCACGTCGTCAAGGTGTAACGAAAAGTCCTGCAATTGAGAGGTATGTGCAGACAAGGCCGCAGAGTGAGAATGAACCACAGCGGCTGTAGTTGCATGTTCGTGTTCTAGCGAGGACAGACGGTCGTCCAATTGTTGAACCTCCGTGCGGACTGCCTGCAGGGCCTGAGCTTGCTTGGCCTCAATGCGAGACACCTGAACCTCCAGATCGGATTTCGTGGGTAACGCCCGCACCATCTCCCAGAGTTCTGCCAGCGTGCGGTCAATGGAGGAAGGGGGTGGGGGGAACCCCTGAGACTCCTCTGGATGCTGTGTCAGCGAGGAGAAGATAGCCGGTATATCTTGACTGGGAGATTGAGTAGCAGGGGCAGGTAACATGTGGCCCTGAGTGAGGTTAGGATTCCTCAGAGATGGCGGCAACCCCCCAGTGGGATCCCTGGAGGGGCTAGCGATAGGAGTGCTGGCGTGTGCACTGTACCGCTCCTGGGCTTGTGTACACCCATTTGTTGCATTGTCCGCCTGATGAGGGGAAGGGGCACGGGCATGCAGGCTCCCGTCGATAGCAGGCCCTGATCTAGCCTGTGTGGCGGTACCTGGAGGATCCGGCTGATGCAGAGCTGCGTGGCGCAGAGAAGGATCCGGTCGGGTGTCACGCTGGGAGGCCGGAGCTGAGTGAGTATGGATCTGTTCACTCAAGCGGCGTTCTCGTGGGGGAGGGAGCTCCGATGCTTGTGACGGTGAAAACGGCTGTGCCGCTGGCCGCAGCGCGGAAGAAGCGGCCGCCATTACAGGAGACTCCCAGCCTCCTTGCTGGGTAGATCTGAGGAAACGGCCGATGGATTGTGCAGGGGGGACCACAGGTTGACTCCTCGATCTTCTCCCCTTAGTCATGGCCAGAAAAGACAGCTAGGAAGGTGTTCCGTGCTAGTTCTCCTGAGGCAGGTCACGGAGCTCTCCCTACATGCGTCCTCACGCCGCCATGCCGAAGCCACGCCCCCACTCGTACACCTCTTTATGGGTGGCATAGTTTTCCTCAGTTGGTCTTGTGCAACTTTTTTTTTTTAAGTCGCAATTGCGCCATAAGATGCCACTTGCTACCTAATTTGTGACTTTTCTACGGCACATTTGCAACTTTTCCGTACACAGATGTACCAAAACAGACAGAAAACACTAGACTAAGGCTACTTTCACACCTGCGTTCGGGGCTCCACTTGTGAGTTCCGTTTGAAGGGACTCACAAGCGGCCCCGAACGCATCCGTCCAGCCCTAATGCATTCTGAGTGGACGCGGATCCGCTCAAAATGCATCAGTCTGGCAGCGTTCAGCCTCCGCTCCGCTCAGCAGGCGGACACCTGAACGCTGCTTGCAGCGTTCGGGTGTCCGCCTGGCCGTGCGGATCCGTCCAGACTTACAATGTAAGTCAATGGGGACAGATCCGTTTGAAGATGACACCATATGGCTCAATCTTCAAACGGATCCGTCCCCCATTGACTTTACATTGAAAGTCTGGACGGCTCCGTCTGAGGCTATTTTCACACTTAGAAATATTTTAACAATATAATGCAGACGGATCCGTACTGAACGGAGCCACCATCTGCATTATATGAGCGGATCCGTCTCAGACGGATCCGCTCTGAACGCAAGTGTGAAAGTAGCCTTAAAAAGGAAATATGTCACCAAAAATCATATCTGCCCGTTAAAACCAGATAGGAGCACATATCCTTTTTTCTAATCTCTTTATTTTCTGATTGCAGATTTTTGTAAAATCTTTCCTTAACATGATTATCAGGGCGGCCATCTTGTGTGAGCTTGTCTTAACAGAGATTCATTTAGAAAACATTATTTGCATTTACGGCAGCCCCATGGTCCATAGACAGAATGGTCAGGAGGGGATACCATTGACTTCTATAGGAGAGCTTTCTAGGCATGCTGTGTGACCTGTGCAGAGGTCGTTTACAAGGGAAGAATAGATAAGATTTGACAATCGCCTATTGTGAATGATGGATCCTGTCTTATCTGTACAGAGAGGTGTTGTTATCATTACAAGCAGGAATAGGGCTCATGCATCCGAACATATTTTTTGTCCGCATCTGATCCCAGTCACTTCACTGGGGCAGCAAAGGATGCGGATAGCACTCTACGTGATATCTGCATCCGTATGCCCATTCTGTGCCAAAATTAAAGAACATGTCCTATTCTTGTCCGCATTACGAACAAGGATATGACTGTTCTATTATGGGCTGGACGTTCTGTTCCGCAAAGTGCAGAACGCACACAACCAGTATTTGTGTTTTGTAGATCCGCAAATTGCGGACCACAGAACAGGCTACAGTTGTGTGCATGAGCACTTAGAATGACAGACAAGCCGGTAACTGCAATAAAATGATCTGTAGACCAAGAAGTGGCACCTTTTATTAGGGTTAGTAACAAGTGGAAAAACTGCAGGATTTTATGGTTTTCTTCATTCCCTTAAAAATCAACACCACTACGTATAATTCAGCATCTATCCTGCGCCTCATCATAAATATTTGGCAAGACATACAGGGGCGAATCAAGTACGCCAGTGAAAAAAAAATCTAAAATACATATGCACTTCATAAATGTGCACCTCTGTTATCACCAGTAGTAAACGCTGCCAACTACCACTGTGGGGGGCCACACCTTAGCGCTGACCAGTGCCAAGCCTAGTTAGTCCACAGTTTCTCTGCCCGGTTAGCATCACGTCTGAGATGGCAGGTAAGAGATGTGCCTCTGTGCGTGTGCTGGACGCATTGTTCGCTCCACCAGTCACAGTGGAGCGCACTATGCGTTCCACAGCGGCACCTCACTTCCGGTTTTGTGATTACACACATCCGGTTTTGATGCATCGCTCTAATTGCTTACCAGGTCGCCTGGCATGGTCCTCGTGGCTCTAAACAACCACACTTCAGACTATTCAGCATATACTCATGTCTCCCTCATGTTCTCTTTGGCCTTTCTTGTTATGTGGCTGTGTTTTGGCTGGTGGAGCGCATATGCGTTCCACCAGCCGATCATGTGATCAACACTTCCGGTTTCCTGCTTTGACCGGAGTTTAATATATTCACACACTGACGACAGTTCCTGCTGCACAGGTGAACATAGTTACAATCTTATTTTACACCCTATATTAACTGACGCCCCAACACACAGTCCTTTACCCCTGAGGAAGCCGGATTGCTCCAGCGACACGCGTTGGGCGCTTGTTATGTTTCCAGGTCCACTGCACCAGCTGGCTATGTAGGTTTGGCTCTTGATATTGGACCCTATGTCAGTCTGTCTGCATTTTCAATTCTAGTGGTCTTACCTTACCTTACATTTGCTACATGTGATTTATTGTATTATTGTATATGCTGGTTGATTACACATATATTCAGATGTGATAAACTCAGTGGACCTGTATGTGTCGGTTACATATATTTTATTGCATACCGCACTTTGTTCCATATTGTATACAATTTTTAATGCGTGTGTGTTGTTGTGTCTAAATAAACTTTATATATATTTTTGTATCCCTTTATGGTTGGATGTGCATTTATGGGGTGGCTCTTTTTGACTCTCTCTTGGGTCAGATAATTTGTCATATGTTTTTATTCCACCCTTTGCACTCCTGACAGTATTTGGTGTGCCGCCTGTCTCTTTAAACTTAGGTTACGAGCTGTGCGGCGTAGAGGGGAGGGAAGAGGAGTACCCTTCCAGTAGGGGGAGGGAGGAGTGGTGACCCCTAGCTCGCCTGGCACCCCTGACGTCCCTAGACGGGCTGCTCACCGTACGCCGATCACGTGCCTTGTCCCTGGATTACCCTGAAATAAGGTAGTGAATAGGGAGGGGGGAGCACTAGTCTTCACCACTAACACCTAGGGTAACAACAGGGAAAGGACAAACACCACAAACAATCCCCGAAGGGAGACAACAACAACAGGAGAGAACCGAAGATCCAACAGCTCCAGTTCCAACGGCTCCACAGCAACAGTTGTCCACCTGAGGTCAGAATAGAAGATCTGGAAGGAAGGTCTATATCTGGCAACAAGGAAGGCAGAAAGGGAGAATATACAGTAGCTGGAAGTGGCTGACAGAACAGCTGAATGGTAAAGCTACAGATTCTTATAAATGGGACAAAAAGGATCGCAAACCTAAGCAGGAAAACCTGGACCGGAATCTATTCTCACCACTAGGTCATGGAGTGATCTCTTGAGAAACCGAGCGCGTAGTCACCCGCTGTGACCTTCTAATCCCAGGAACAACAGGGTCAGCGATAGGTCGTGATACCCTTGTGACAGTTCTACTGAGTGAATTATCCATGACATGGCTTTCCATCAATGGTTTGTGTATGTCTCTTTTGCTACCATCTGTAGTTTTTTTTTTATTAAGCAGAAGCCTTTTAAAAAAACAATGATATAAGGTCTGATAATTCAGCCATATGATGGAATCATGAATAAATATTCAATTATGGGTTACATAAAATACTCTAAATACTCTTCACACCTACTTTTGTTTATGGTGGAGGGGGGGGGGGGGTTTGGATAGAAAAAAGCTTTACAATACACTGTTTTGTATATATATATTTTTTATCTAGAGTTTTATTTTGAGGAAAGTATGTGTCCCCTTGGGATCTCACTTCTTCTGGAGAGCTGTATGCATTGATTAAAAAAAAAAAAAAAGCTGTTAAACACAAACACACATTCCACATGCGTTTTATTTGAAGCAGCAATAAAACCCAAGGCAGGCCTATATGAAAAAATACCAGGTAATGAGGGAAAAATGCTGGCATTGTGGTTTCTGTGATTTGAAAAAAAGAGTTTTATTTTTTTTTAACAAAAAAGCCACTGAACCATAAAAATGCAACTCAAGGGGGCAAAAAACGGCCTGCGTATATCTCATAGGCTTCCATGCTAACATGTGTAACTGGCATTTTTTGCTTTAAAATGCAGCAAAAAAATTCCTCAAAAACACCCCAAAAACCTAAATGGTTTGTCGCAAGGTACGATGCGGTCACACACACACACACATCGTACTGCTAGGCTGTGTAGGGGGTAACGGGCAGGACCTGAAATCAGCCTGTGTGCTCCTCCTACACAGCCCACCAGGTACTGTGTGAGTATTTAGATTTTTAAATGTATTAAAAGATGTGGCACTACTAATAGAGGGACACAATGTGGGCACAACTACTGAAAGGGGGCACAATGTAGGCACAACTACTGAAAGGGGGCACAATGTAGGCACAACTACTGAAAGGGGGCACAACTACTGAAAGGGGGCACAATGTAGGCACTACTACTGAAAGGGGGCACAATGTAGGCACAACTACTGAAAGGGGGCACAATGTAGGCACAACTACTAAAAGGGGGCACAATGTAGGCACAACTACTAAAAGGGGGCACAATGTAGGCACAACTACTAAAAGGGGGCACAATGTAGGCACAACTACTAAAAGGGGGCACAATGTAGGCACAACTACTAAAAGGGGGCACAATGTAGGCACAACTACTAAAAGGGGGCACAATGTAGGCACAACTACTAAAAGGGGGCACAATGTAGGCACAACTACTAAAAGGGGGCACAATGTAGGCATAACTACTAAAAGGGGGCACAATGTAGGCATAACTACTAAAAGGGGGCACAATGTGGGTGTAACTACTGTGAGGTGATACAATGTGGGCATAACTACTGTGCAGGGGCATGATCTGGGCATAACTACTGAAAGGGCAAAATGTGGGTATTACTACTGAAATGGGACACAATGTGGGCATCAACACATAAAGGGGCACAATGTGGGCATAACTACTGTGAGGGGGCACAATGTAGACATAACTACTGAAAGAGGGCAAAATGTGGGCATTACTACTGAAAAGGGACACAATGTGGGCATAACTACTAAAATGGTGGGGCATAATGTGGTCATAACTACTGAAAGGGGGGGGGGGGGGACGGCCTGCGTATATCTCATAGGCTTCCATGCTAACATGTGTAACTGGCATTTTTTGCTTTAAAATTCAGCAAAAAAATTCCTCAAAAACACCCCAAAAACCTAAATGGTTTGTCGCAAGGTACGATGCGGTCACACACACACACACATCGTACTGCTAGGCTGTGTAGGGGGTAACGGGCAGGACCTGAAATCAGCCTGTGTGCTCCTCCTACACAGCCCACCAGGTACTGTGTGAGTATTTAGATTTTTAAATGTATTAAAAGATGTGGCACTACTAATAGAGGGACACAATGTGGGCACAACTACTGAAAGGGGGCACAATGTAGGCACAACTACTGAAAGGGGGCACAATGTAGGCACAACTACTGAAAGGGGGCACAACTACTGAAAGGGGGCACAATGTAGGCACTACTACTGAAAGGGGGCACAATGTAGGCACAACTACTGAAAGGGGGCACAATGTAGGCACAACTACTAAAAGGGGGCACAATGTAGGCACAACTACTAAAAGGGGGCACAATGTAGGCACAACTACTAAAAGGGGGCACAATGTAGGCACAACTACTAAAAGGGGGCACAATGTAGGCACAACTACTAAAAGGGGGCACAATGTAGGCACAACTACTAAAAGGGGGCACAATGTAGGCACAACTACTAAAAGGGGGCACAATGTAGGCACAACTACTAAAAGGGGGCACAATGTAGGCACAACTACTAAAAGGGGGCACAATGTAGGCACAACTACTAAAAGGGGGCACAATGTAGGCACAACTACTAAAAGGGGGCACAATGTAGGCACAACTACTAAAAGGGGGCACAATGTAGGCACAACTACTAAAAGGGGGCAGAATGTAGGCACAACTACTAAAAGGGGGCACAATGTAGGCATAACTACTAAAAGGGGGCACAATGTGGGTGTAACTACTGTGAGGTGATACAATGTGGGCATAACTACTGTGCAGGGGCATGATCTGGGCATAACTACTGAAAGGGCAAAATGTGGGCATTACTACTGAAATGGGACACAATGTGGGCATCAACACATAAAGGGGCACAATGTGGGCATAACTACTGTGAGGGGGCACAATGTAGACATAACTACTGAAAGAGGGCAAAATGTGGGCATTACTACTGAAAAGGGACACAATGTGGGCATAACTACTAAAATGGGGGGGCATAATGTGGTCATAACTACTGAAAGGGGGGAGGGGCAAAAAACGGCCTGCGTATATCTCATAGGCTTCCATGCTAACATGTGTAACTGGCATTTTTTGCTTTAAAATGCAGCAAAAAAAATCCTCAAAAACACCCCAAAAACCTAAATGGTTTGTCGCAAGGTACGATGCGGTCACACACACACACACATCGTACTGCTAGGCTGTGTAGGGGGTAACGGGCAGGACCTGAAATCAGCCTGTGTGCTCCTCCTACACAGCCCACCAGGTACTGTGTGAGTATTTAGATTTTTAAATGTATTAAAAGATGTGGCACTACTAATAGAGGGACACAATGTGGGCACAACTACTGAAAGGGGGCACAATGTAGGCACAACTACTGAAAGGGGGCACAATGTAGGCACAACTACTGAAAGGGGGCACAACTACTGAAAGGGGGCACAATGTAGGCACTACTACTAAAAGGGGGCACAATGTAGGCACAACTACTAAAAGGGGGCACAATGTAGGCATAACTACTAAAAGGGGGCACAATGTGGGTGTAACTACTGTGAGGTGATACAATGTGGGCATAACTACTGTGCAGGGGCATGATCTGGGCATAACTACTGAAAGGGCAAAATGTGGGCATTACTACTGAAATGGGACACAATGTGGGCATCAACACATAAAGGGGGCACAATGTGGGCATAACTACTGTGAGGGGGCACAATGTAGACATAACTACTGAAAGAGGGCAAAATGTGGGCATTACTACTGAAAAGGGACACAATGTGGGCATAACTACTAAAATGGGGGGGCATAATGTGGTCATAACTACTGAAAGGGGGGGGGGCACAGTGTGAACATTACTACTGTGTGGGGGCACAAGGGGACTGGATGGGATTGGGCTGTTTTAGCTGCATAGGGAGCCCTACTCCCTATTTCACTGACCTTTCAACACTTCTGACAGGACTATATGGTGAAGGAAGAACAAGGCAAACATACCTTGTGTGGTGGTCATGCAGATTGCATGACAAAGAAATCAAAGTTTTAACCCCTCCGACCTCAATGCAGCAACCTCAATTGCCCAGGAGGTGTCCAGTCAGTGGGTTCTGCACTGAAAGCGTCCCAGCCCCTTCCTTACGAGTGACGGCTCTACCATCCAATCAGGAGACTGCTAAGGCCAGTATTGAGCAAAGGGGAGGTGTTTAAAAGCATTCAGCACGACACAGGAAGGGAGCACCCTGGGGACCTTTGTGGTCACAGCACCAAGGGTATAAGAACTTAGATATGCCTTTCATGTAGCCTGCATGACCATCACACAAGCTAAGTTTGCCTTGATTTCCCCATCATTTATATAGTGCTGTTAGCAGTTTTGAGACGTCATAACTGATGACAGACTCCCATTAACCAAATGTCAGCACCCAGGTGGCTCAGGCTGGAAAAAACCTGTGGCCTGCACCGCAGACGGCAGCGTGGAATGGGAATCAGGTGAGTATATTTTTTTTACCAATTGAAGAGCGTTAGGGTCTATCTGATTTGGAACAGGTGCGGACCCATTCATTTTCAATGGGGCCGGAATGTGCTGTCCGCATGCACATTTGCAGATCCGCACTTCCGTTCTGCAAAATTGCGGACAAGAAAAGGCATTTTCTATGAGAGCAAAATGCAGAACACACATTGCCGGTGTCCGTGTTTTGCGGATCCGCAAAACACATACGGACGTGTGAATGGACCCTTACTGTGCCACTATTGGAAGCACTCAAGGGGGCATTACTGAGGGGACTTACTGGGTGCATATTTAATACTTGGGGCACAATATGGGCATAACTACTGAAAGCAGGGCACAATGTGGGCAGAACTGAAAGTGGGCATTATGTGGGCATAATTAGTAAAAGGGGGCACAGTTTGCGTCTAAATACTGAAAGGAGCACACTATGGGCATAACTACTGAAAGGGGGACACAATGTGGGCATAACTACAGAAAGGGGGACACAATGTGGGCATGACTACAGAAAGGGGGACATAATGTAGGTATAACTACTGAAAGAGGGCACAATATGGTCATAACTACTTAAAGGGGGGCGTAGTGGGGGGGGCATTACTGCTGTGTGGGGGGACTAAGTAGACTGGGTGGGATTGGGCTTGTCTAGATATGCATTAGGTGGATTTAGAAGTGTGGCTTAGTATTATAAAATGTGTTGCAGTGCTCTATGCACGCAAGTGCTATTGTCCTTCCTTGTCACTTTCAAAAGTAGGGAGGTATGCTACAACTCCTAGCATGTCCAGGCCATTATTATGGGATATCAGAGGAAAATTCAGAGAGGGAGTATGAGAGGAGATGACTACAAAACCTAGCGTGTTC
Organism: Bufo gargarizans; assembly: GCF_014858855.1. NCBI lineage: Eukaryota > Metazoa > Chordata > Amphibia > Anura > Bufonidae > Bufo > Bufo gargarizans. The sequence goes on from NC_058080.1 coordinate 296,507,519, forward strand.
AGGTCATAATTATGGGATATCAGAGGACAATTCATACAAAGTGTATAAGAGGAGAGGACTACAACTTTCAAGGTTTCTCAGTCTCACCAAATCTCCACTGCTGAACTCTGCCCCCGCCTGCCATCATCACAAGTTCTTACCACTTCTCTCCACTGCTGAGCCCCGGCCAACAGCAGAGACAAAGTTATCTTCATTATGCCAGTTTTGTAATGCAAGTGAAGCCAGAAATCTATAGCTCAGAGCTGTCGTACCTTTCTGTCTAGGTGCATGTATGGTTGCCACCCGGCCAGTAACTCACCGGCCAAGCCGTTAATTTAGTGCCCCTGCCAGTGCCGGTAATTTTTTCAATAATAATTGCCGGTATTTTCCTATAAGGACTGTTACTAATGAGCGCTTCCATTGTGGTGCACTCAATAGTACAGCCTTTAACTACCGCCCCTCCCCCCTTTTCTGTTAAGAAGAAGAAAAAAAAAAAGTGAACTCACCTCTGTTTAATAGCGTCGCTGTGAACATTCGCTGCTTACTGGATGTGCAGGTCAGAACCCGTGAAATGTTGTGGCGCTATCAAATGGATGAGGCGAGTTCTTCTATTTTTTTGCACAGGGAAGAGAAGGGGGCATCACAATTACTGGAGGGCGCTAATGGGGGCAGTACTACTACTGGGTCCTGGGGGGCACTACTATTACTGGGGGGCACTAATGGGGACATTACTATTACTGGGGCCTGGGGGGCACTAATGGAGGCATTACTTTTACTAGGGGCACTGATGGAGGCATTAATTCTGTGGGGAACTAATGGAGGCATTACTATTACTGGGGGCACTAATGGGGGCATTATTAATTCTTGGGGGAACTAATGGAGGCATTACTATTACTGGGGGCACTAATGGGGGCATTATTAATTCTGGGGGGAACTAATTTGAGAATTAATATTGGGGGGCCATAAACCCCACTATTCTGCTAGTGGTGCTTGAACTACGTGGGTTCCTTGTACCATATTTTGGGGATGTGCCCCAGTATCACCCCGTTTTGGGAAGTGGTGAGGATAGTGGCTAAGTCTTTTTTTTGGATCTCCTGTACTGCTAGACCCAAAGGTCTATCTGCTTAACTTACCACCACCGGGGCTGAATAAGTGCTCCTCCAAGCTGTTCCTCTCTATGTACTGCAGCAAAATCCTTGATTGCCAAATCCTGGAAGCAGACTACCCCTCCTACTAAGTCCAAGCTGCTGGCCGGCATCCCTTAACAACGCTGTGGAACAATTCCAAGCAATCTGCTACCCTGGGACTCCTACTCGACATGCCCCTAGTGATCTATCATCCCCCTCTTCCACCCTTGCCCTCACTTCCCCCATGAGTACTTGTGTTAAATCTTTGGTTATAGCTATGGGATCTGTACTGCTGCATAAGCTGATTCTCTACCTCTTCCCATCTCAGTGGTCCGCTGAGTGCCACTGCACAAGCTATGATGTACCATTTTTTGTTCTTTGTTCTGTATCATTGAAAATTTTTATGTTATGTACTAATACAAATCTACAGTTTAAAAAAATATTGGGGGGCAATAATGGGGCATTATTAATTTTGGGGGCACTAATAGAGGCATTACTATTACTGGGGGCCCTAATGGGGGCATTATTAATTCTGGGGGCACTAATGGGGGATTATTAATTATGTAGGGCACTAAATAGAAGCATTACTATTACTGGGAGCACTAATTATTATTATTTATTATTAAAGCGCCATTCATTCCATAGCACTGTACATATGAAAAGGGTGCACATACATAATACAGACAATTGGAGGCATTACTATTACTAGGGACACTAATGGAGGCATTATTCATTCTGGGGGGGCACTAATGGTGACATTACTATTACCAGGGGCACTAATTGGGGGAATTATCAATTCTGGGGGGGACATTATCCATGCTGGGGGGCACTAATGGATGCATTAATATTACTGGGAGGCACTGGTATTATCATCAGCAGAAAAACTGGCATGGGTTTCCATGGCCGATCAGCTGCATGCAAGCCTTATATCACCCGTCACAATGCCAAGTGTCAGAGTGATGTAAAGCACACCACCACTGGACTCTGTAGCTGTGTAAACATGTTCTATGGAGTGATAAATCTCACTTCTTTATCTGGCAGTCTAAAAGACAGGTCTGAGTTTGGCGAATTCCATGAGAACGTTACCTGGACTGCATTGTGCCAACTGTAAAGTTTGGTGGAGGAGGGATAATGTGATGCAGTTGTTTTTCATGGCTTGGCCAAGACATCTTAGTTCCAGTGATGGGAAATCTTGATGCTTCAGCTCACTAAGGCCTCTTTCACACGAGTGTGACGGATTGGCTCTGGATGTGTTCAGGGTGCGTTTAGTGAAACTCGCACCATTTTGCAAGCAAGTTCAGTCAGTTTACAAACATCCCTCAGGGCTCTTTCACACCTGCGTTCTTGTCTTCCGGCATAGAGTTCCGTTGTCGGTGCTCTATGCCGGAAGAATCCTGATCAGGATTATCCCCATGCATTCTGAATGGAGAGAAATCTATTCAGGATGCATCAGGATGTCTTAAGTTCCGGACCAGAACGTTTTTTGGCCGGAGAAAATACCGCAGCACGCTGCGCTTTTTGCTCCGGCCAAAAATCCTGAACACTTGCCGCAAGGCCGGATCCGGAATTAATACCCATTGAAAGGCATTAATCCGGATCCGGCCTTAAGCTAAACGTCGTTTCGGCGCATTACCGGATCCAACGTTTAGCTTTTTCTGAATGGTTACCATGGCTGCCAGGAAGCTCCATCATGGCACATAACAGGTAGAATTTAGTGTTAGGTTCCCATCTTACAGAGATCGCCTTGACGTTTGGCAGACGAGCCCAAATAATTTTGTACAAAATGTATTTGCCAAGAATCTCAAATTTACTTAATATGCATAGCATTAGTATTAGAATACTTTGTTGTACTTTATTTGGTTTGCAGAGTGCTGCTGCATTGTATTTTTTTTCTTTGACTATGTGTAGAGCACCCTTTTTTCTGTTGTATAGTATTTGGGGTGATTGGGGAGCACAGCAGCACAGTATTGGGGGTGGCAGCAGGATTGCACTATTGGTGTACCAGGATGAGGAGTTTGTGTTGAGAAGGTGGGAGGAATGATAGAAAAGTGGGGAACTATGTCAGTGTGGCAATCTCTGCAGAGAGAGGACGTGACTGAAAGAGGTTGTCATAGCAGTTTGGTCTGAATCAGTGGTGGATCCAGAGCCTGGTCTCGGGAGGGGCACTTCCAGAGTATTTTCTGTCCACCGCCACAAAACAATGGAGCTTATAGAACAGATTACACAGTGTAGCGGTATACTGTATATTGTGTGGCACAGTGTAGGCTATATCTGTATAACAAACATATTTCACATGAAAACTTACTATTACTTGGCTTGGCCCTTGGGGATCTCGGACGTCGCTTCCACACTTTGGCCGGGGGCTCAGCGGAGCTGATGTTGTGCTTTATCCTAATGAGAAAGATTTCATAACAAGGAATGGAGAAGGGGCAGAGGGATAGCAGAGCAGGGAGAGGCTGGTGCTGCTACTAGGGGGTCGTACCATGGGGGGGAGTAAGAAAGCCCACTATAATGCCCCCCCCCCCTCCCCAGTAGTAATAATTCTCCTTATAAATGTGACCCCCGTGAAAAATACCCCCTTGTAATGCCCCCAGGTGAGCTAATGTCCCCATAATATGCCAGTATAAAATACCCCTATATAGTGCCCCCAGTAAATGCCTAGTGCCCCCATAGTGTACCAGTATAAAATGCTCCAGTAGATGCCCTCAGTGTCCCCGTATAAAATACCCCTTCTTAGTGCCCCCCGTAGATGACCTCATAGTACTCCTCTCCCCCCTTCCCCATAGTACCCACCATAATGTGTCCCAGTATAAAACTGTACTGTACAGAGTCCCCCATATAAAATACCCCTTCTTTGTGGCCTCAGTAGATGCCCCTATAGTGCCCCCAATAATGTGCCAGTAACAAGAGCAACCCCCCCAATCATGTGCCAGCAATAACAGCCCCCCCCATGTGCCAGCAATAACAGGGCCCCCCATGTGCCAGCAATAACAGCCCCCCCCGTGCCTGACATCCATGTCAGCGATGCGATGTAAGGCTGAAAGTAGTGCTGGCTCAGTGCTGTGGTCTGTATCGCATCTCCTCAGTCCACTCCTCCATATGTTATTTAGAGACATCTCGTATTGCATTTGTGTATGTGGTTCTGCTGGGGCAGTATTTTGTATTGCACTGTTGTATGGGGTTCTGCTGGGGCAGTTGTCACGGATAGTGATGAGCGAACTTCTGTTTTAAGTTCGGCGTCTAAAGTTCGGCTTCCGGTTAGCGGAGAATCCCGATATGGATCCCGATATGGATTCTGACTTCCGTTGTGGTCCGTGGTAGCGAAATCAATAATCGGCCATTATTGATTCCGCTACCACGGACCACAACGGAAGTCGGAATCCATATCGGGATTCTCCGCTAACCGGAAGCCGAACTTTAGACGCCGAACTTAAAACAGAAGTTCGCTCATCACTAGTCACGGATGTAGTAGGGGAGAACACCAAAAGACAACAAGACGGAAGGGAAAAGACACTAGGCCTCACCGCTAGGGAAGAAAAAGGGTCACCACCTATGAAACCCTGCTCCTGGCCCTAACTTCTATCCGTATGGGCACCTCTCAATGGTAGAGATGCCCATGCACAGGAACCTAGAAAACCCTGGTGGCCCTCGGATGCCCTAGACATAATGACAGGGAAGAGACAACCCGCTCCTTCCCTGGTGAAGGAACCAGCGTCTCACTGAGACCTAGTAAACAACAGAGGGGGGAGGGGAGGAATACAAAACACAACAAGCGGAACACTGAATGATGGATGATCAGGCCTTCAACTAGAACCACACGCCAGCTCTTCCAACACCAAATGAAATTATGCAGAGCAAGGAGTGATGGGTGAAGTCAAACTAAATAGGGGGAGGTAAAGGTCACATGATCCACACCTGAACAGGAGGTGTGGACATACAAGCAACACAGACAAAGTGAAACCAAAAGATGCTGTCAGATCACTAATGAGCAGATAATCTTTCAGACCTTCTCAAACCTGTCACCAGTGTGACAGCTGTATTTTGTATTGTTGTATGGGGATCAGCAAGGGAAGTATTTTGTATTGCACTGTTGTATGGGGTTGATCTGGGGCAGTATTTTGTATGGGGTTGATCTGGGGCAGTATTTTGTATGGGGTTGATCTGGGGCAGTATTTTGTATGGGGTTCATCTGGGGCAGTATTTTGTATGGGGTTCATCTGGGGCAATATTTTGTATTACATGCTAGTATGCGGTTCTGTGGGCAGTTTTTTGTAGAGCACTATTGTATGGGGTTCTGCTAGGGCAGTATTTTGTATGGGGTTCTGCTAGGGCAGTATTTTGTATGCGGTTCTGTGGGGCAGTATTTTGTATTACATGCTAGTATGCGTTTCTGTGGGGCAGTTTTTTGTAGAGCACTATTGTATGGGTTTCTGCTGGGGCAGTATTTTGTATTGCACAGTTGTATGGGGTTCTGCTGGGGCAGTATTTTGTATTACATGCTAGTATGCGGTTCTGTGGGGCATTATTTTGTATTGCACAGTTGTATGGGGTTCTGCTGGGGCAGTATTTTGTATTGCACTGTTGTATGGGGTTCTGCTGGGGCAGTATTTTGTATTACATGCTAGTATGCGGTTCTGTGGGGCAGTATTTTGTATTACATGCTAGTATGCGGTTCTGTGGGGCAGTATTTTGTTTTGCACAGTTGTATGGGGCTCTGCTGGGCCAGTATTTTGTATTGCACAGTTGTATGGGGTTCTGCTGGGGCAGTATTTTGTATTGCACTGTTGTATGGCGTTCTGCTGGGGTAGTATTTTGTATTACATGCTAGTATGCGGTTCTGTGGGGCAGTATTCTGTATTGCACAGTTGTCTGGGGTTCTGCTGGGGCAGTATTTTGTATTGCACTGTTGTATGAGGTTCTGCTGGGGCAGTATTTTGTATTACATGCTAGTATGCGGTTCTGTTGGGCAGTATTTTGTATTGCACAATTGTATGGGGTTCTGCTGGGGCAGTATTTTGTATTACATGCTAGTATGCTGTTCTGTGGGGCAGTATTTTGTATTGCACAGTTGTATGGGGCTCTGCTGGGCCAGTATTTTGTATTGCACAGTTGTATGGGACTCTGCTGGGCCAGTATTTTGTATTGCACAGTTGTATGGGGTTCTGCTGGGGCAGTATTTTGTATTGCACAGTTGTATGGGGTTCTGCTGGGGCAGTATTTTGTATTGCACTGTTGTATGGCGTTCTGCTGGGGTAGTATTTTGTATTACATGCTAGTATGCGGTTCTGTGGGGCAGTATTCTGTATTGCACAGTTGTCTGGGGTTCTGCTGGGGCAGTATTTTGTATTGCACTGTTGTATGAGGTTCTGCTGGGGCAGTATTTTGTATTACATGCTAGTATGCGGTTCTGTTGGGCAGTATTTTGTATTGCACAATTGTATGGGGTTCTGCTGGGGCAGTATTTTGTATTACATGCTAGTATGCTGTTCTGTGGGGCAGTATTTTGTATTGCACAGTTGTATGGGGTTCTGCTGGGCCAGTATTTTGTATTGCACAGTTGTATGGGGTTCTGCTGGGCCAGTATTTTGTATTGCACAGTTGTATGGGGTTCTGCTGGGGCAGTATTTTGTATTGCACAGTTGTATGGGGTTCTGCTGGGGCAGTATTTTGTATTGCACTGTTGTATGGCGTTCTGCTGGGGTAGTATTTTGTATTACATGCTAGTATGCGGTTCTGTGGGGCAGTATTCTGTATTGCACAGTTGTCTGGGGTTCTGCTGGGGCAGTATTTTGTATTGCACTGTTGTATGAGGTTCTGCTGGGGCAGTATTTTGTATTACATGCTAGTATGCGGTTCTGTTGGGCAGTATTTTGTATTGCACAATTGTATGGGGTTCTGCTGGGGCAGTATTTTGTATTACATGCTAGTATGTGGTTCTGTGGGGCAGTATTTTGTATTGCACAGTTGTATGGGGCTCTGCTGGGCCAGTATTTTGTATTGCACAGTTGTATGGGACTCTGCTGGGCCAGTATTTTGTATTGCACAGTTGTATGGGGATCTGCTGGGGCAGTATTTTGTATTGCACTGTTGTATGGCGTTCTGCTGGGGTAGTATTTTGTATTACATGCTAGTATGCGGTTCTGTGGGGCAGTATTTTGTATTGCACAGTTGTCTGGGGTTCTGCTGGGGCAGTATTTTGTATTACATGCTAGTATGCGGTTCTGTGGGGCAGTATTTTGTATTGCACAGTTGTATGGGGATCTGCTGGGGCAGTATTTTTTATGGGGTTCTGCTGGGGCAGTATTTTGTATTATATGCTAGTATGCGGGTCTGTGGGGCAGTATTCTGTATTGCACAGTTGTATGGGGATCTGCTGGGGCAGTATTTTGTATTGCACTGTTGTATGGGGTTCTGCTGGGGCAGTATTTCGTATTACATGCTAGTATGAGGTTCTGTGGGGCAGTATTTTGTATTACATGCTAGTATGAGGTTCTGTGGGGCAGTGTTTTGTATTGCACAGTTGTATGGGGATCTGCTGGGGCAGTATTTTGTATTACATGCTAGTATGCGGTTCTGTGGGGCAGTGTTTTGTATTACATGCTAGTATGCGGTTCTGTGGGGCAGTATTTTGTATTGCACAGTTGTATGGGGTTCTGCTGGGGCAGTATTTTGTATTACATGCTAGTATGCGGTTCTGTGGGGCAGTATTTTGTATTGCACAGTTGTATGGGGATCTGCTGGGGCAGTATTTTGTATGGGGTTCTGCTGGGGCAGTATTTTGTATTATATGCTAGTATGCGGGTCTGTGGGGCAGTATTCTGTATTGCACAGTTGTATGGGGTTCTGCTGGGGCAGTGTTTTGTATTGCACAGTTGTATGGGGATCTGCTGGGGCAGTATTTTGTATTGCACTGTTGTATGGGGTTCTGCTGGGGCAGTATTTTGTATTACATGCTAGTATGCGGTTCTGTGGGGCAGTGTTTTGTATGGGGTTCTGCTGGGGCAGTATTTTGTATTACATGCTAGTATGCGGTTCTGTGGGGCAGTGTTTTGTATGGGGTTCTGCTGGGGCAGTATTTTGTATTACATGCTAGTATGCGGTTCTGTGGGGCAGTGTTTTGTATTGCACTGTTGTATGGGGTTCTGCTGGGGCAGTATTTTGTATTACATGCTAGTATGCGGTTCTGTGGGGCAGTGTTTTGTATGGGGTTCTGCTGGGGCAGTATTTTGTATTACATGCTAGTATGCGGTTCTGTGGGGCAGTTTTGTATGGGGTTCTGCTGGGGCAGTATTTTGTATTACATGCTAGTATGCGGTTCTGTGGGGCAGTGTTTTGTATTGCACTGTTGTATGGGGTTCTGCTGGGGCAGTATTTTGTATTACATGCTAGTATGCGGTTCTGTGGGGCAGTGTTTTGCGTGCGGTTCGGGATACTGGTGACCCGCCTGAGTCTGGTGGAGCAGCATTTCCACCAGTGTCCACTGTCTGCCAGAAATCACAGAGCAGGCACAGTCCCTGTGGAACAGCAGCTGCTGCTTTCTTGGCACCATTTGTATCCCACCGCAACCCTTTTTATTTGGCTGGAATACTAATACTGCTGGCACACACATGGTGGCAGGGGTACAGCTTCAGTGTATAAATGCCAGGTGACCAGTTCGGAACCCAGCTTTAGTCAGTGTTTATATGCCATCCAGATGCAAAGTGTGAACCCAACCTTAGACATGTATACGGTACCTCACTGAGTTGCAGAGTAACAATGGCGTCTTTTCATGCCTCTCCCTTGGGTGCAGCAGCCTGTGCCTAGTTTGGTACCCAAGCCCCACACTACATCTAGGGTGAGTAGCGGTAAATAACGGCAGCACCGTCACTGCCCGCCATCCCTGCCAGGGAACCCATTGTTCTGCAGCACACACGTGCCCGGTTCCGACCCATCCTTGGGCGTAGGACTGGGCTGCGTCACGTGATGCGCTCTGCCGACAACTTCTTTCTGTCTCGGCCAATGGCAGGCGGCAGTGACGCGGCCGAGGGGCTGGGTCGGGTATATAAATGGGGGCCGGGACCTTCTCCCCATTGTTCATCTCTGTGGACCGAGGGTAGCGGTGTCAGCTTGTGGAGGCGTGTGCGGTGACAGGTGAGCATGGCGGGCGCTGGGGTCAGCCATACTGTGGTAGTGGGTGCGGAGATGCCCTCACCAATGCGTCTTTATAGCGGGGCACAAGGTCCTCATCCTGGCGTTGCGTTTTTTTCTCTGTAGAACACACACCATGGCAGACAAGCCCGATCTTGAAGAAATCGGCAGGTTTGACAAGTCCAAGCTGAAGAAGACTGAGACCAAAGAGAAGAACACACTGCCAACAAAAGAGAGTAAGTCCCTGTTCTCATCTGTGCTAGGAAGGGGCCACAAACCCCTGCAGTCTCCTCCCTGGTGCTGATGATGCTCAGTAAAGATGGCACCCAGGGCTGAATGATTGGCATAGGCGTTTTTCTCCCCGTTTAACATGGGGGGGGGGGGGGGGTAGTAGTACACTGCACTGCACTGCACTCCTTCCTGCAGAGTCCAGCATGGATGGCACTGTAAGGCTTCCATTTAATGTAGAACTATGAGACAAACATCATGATGTGAGCCCACCGTCTCTGTACCTCTTCTAGACACGCCTTGCTTAATCGGTCTCTTCTGATGGCTGTGCCCACTTGAGTATTAAAGGGGTTGTCTCACTTCAGCAAATTACCTTTTATCAAGCAGATAGTCAACACAAGGCACTTGCTCCACATTGCTTCCTTTCCTGGCTGGATGCATTTTTGCATCATGTTATACACTGCCTGTTCCCATGGTTACGCCCACCCTCTAATCAGCAGTGGTTGTGCTTGCACATCATAGGAAAAAGCGCCAACCTCTGTAGTGGCCTGGACTGGAGGAGCGCTCTTAGCCAGCACTCTTTCCTATAGTACAGTGGGCACCACGGCCGCCACTGATGGATTGCAGGGCTGTCATAAAAATGGATGCGAGCAGTGTATAAAGTAATGTAAAAATGAATCCTGCCTGCAAAGGAAGCAATATGGATAATCGCAATACATTAGTAAGTGCTTTCTTCACAGAAAAATTAAATTTTCTGAAGTGAGACAGCCCTTTAATAATAGTATATACAATCAAAATCTGTTGGTGGGACCTGCACCTATCAGAACTGGGCACCCAAAGTGAAGGAGAACACTGCGCATGTGTTGCCATCCTCTGTTCACCACTATGGGAGTTAGTAGCTGAACAGGCACTCTGATTATTATTTTTCATTTTTTATTTTTTTCCTGTCAGCAGTGAATGGAGAGGTGGATGCCCAGCAGGGCTTCCATCCCCTTTGGGCACACCGTTCTAGGTGCTGTTCCCTCGTGTGTCTTATTTGATGCAATATTGATAGGGTATATGATTGATTGCCCCAGATGGGAATGATCCTTCAGGCAGAGGAGAATGTGGTACATTTTATGCTTTATTTTTATTTTTTCCTTTTACAGCAATCGAGCAAGAGAAACAAAACTGAATTATTTGTATAAAACCACAACTAATGGCTTGAAGGAGAAGTGGTCTCGCCGGTGTTGGGAGACTGAAATGCACTGTGAATGAAGAGGTTAATAACCAAACCTGTCTCGGACAAAGAAATGCCAAAAGAAAGGGGATTTTTTGTTTATCTGTCTTCCCTCTTGTCCAGTGTTTGAATGGAATAAAGAATTTGTGCAATAAAACTTTGTGAATTTGTAATTTTTTTTTTTTTTTTTTTTTAACTCTCTGGCTAATTTGCCGGCATTGTAGGTGTGTAGACATCTTCACTGCTTGGGCTGTATGGGGCTACTGCTCTTTCAGGAGATTTATCATTGATATCTGGCCTGTACCTGCTGATGGTGCAGCAATATTCCTCTAATATTCCACATGGGGCTCTCTGCCACAACACCCTTCATGCAACCGAAGACTTGTGACAGAGCAGCCATCCATTGAACTGAATGGGGTTGATGCAACCCTAAACCATTCAGCAGTGTTGGATTTTTATTTATTGCGACATTCGCAGTCTGCAACTTGAGTTGTGCTATAAACCCCCTCCATTCATTCTCCTGGCTGGTCTGCTACTCAACAATCGTGGGTCAAATGACTGGTATTGTTGCCATGATCGCTGTGAAGGCTATTAGATTAGGGCAAATTTAAAGGGGTTGTCTCATCATGGACAATGGGGGCATATCGCTAGGCTATGCCCCAGTTTTCCTTTTTGGTGTCGGTCCCACAGCTGGGACCTGCACCTATATTGAGAACGGAGCCCCGCAAGTGAAGGAGGGCGCATGCTCCGCCGCCCTCCATTCATTTTCTATGGGGCAGGTGAAAATAGCCCAGCGCTGGGTGGGCTATTTCCGTCGGCCCCATAGAAATGAATAGGAGCGGGTGCCATGCATGTGCGGTATGCTCCCATTCACTTCTATGGGGAGAGCGCTTGGTGCTGGCTGATGTCCTTTAGCCACCATCTCATGGGGCTCTGTTATAAATATAGGTGTGGGACCAGCACCTATCAGACTGGGGGCATAGCCCAGCGATATGCCTCCATTGTCCATGATGAGACAACCCCTTTAACTAAACCTATAGATGGTGTGCACTTAAGGCCCTTTTAGACAGACTGATATTTCAGGCAGTTATCGGCGCAAACAAACCTTCCCTATAATTGCCTGATGGCAAAGATGAGGCTGCAGTTACGTGCAGCAATCCCCTCTGCTGAATGGGGAGAAGTGATTGATGGAACAACCACTTGTTCCCATAGCAAATTGCTGTTCCTGGACGCTTTATTCATATTCATGATAAAGGGGTTGGACCTCAAGAAGAATTTCCTCTGGTGGACCTCAGTCCGACGCCGATTATTTGGGACGAGTGCTTCGTGTCAATCCTGATAATCAGCCTGATGATTGATGGGTGTAAAAGAACCTTTAGGGTTGTTTCACACGAGCGGATGCTGTGCGTGGAAGGGTGCCAAGCCCCATTCCGGACAGCAGAGACCTGGAGCAGTAACATGACTGATAATGCTCCGTGCCTCTCTGATTTTTAACTACAAAATCGCAGATAAAGTTGTCACTGTGATTTTGTAGTAAAAAGATCAGAGAGGTAATGGAGCATTATCAATCATATTAATGCTCCGTGTCTCTGCTGTCTGGGACGGGGCTTGGCACTCTTTCACGCAGACAGGCTGGCATCTGTGTTTTGTGGATCAGCAAAACACCACGGCCATCTGAATGAGCCCTCATACTGCCAATATAACTTAGTAGACACAGGTCATGCAGAGGCACACAACATTATAAATCAGTATGAGGGCTCATGCGCCCAAATTGCGGGTAAGCAATATACAGGCACTGGCTATGTGCACGCTGTATCACGGATGTGGATCCATTAACTTAAATGAGTCCGCAATCCGGAAGGAGCGGTGCAGAACGGAGGTGCTACCGAGTGCCTCTGCACCGCAAAAAAATAGAACAAGTTCTATTTTTTTGCGCTGCGGATGGATCACGGACCCCTTCAAGTTGAATGGGCCTGAATCCATCTATGGCAGCTGCACAGATGATGGCTGTGCATTGGGGACCACAAATTCCGATCCCTAATGCACGGAACGGCTGGTTTGTGTGCATGAGCCCTAATGCTACGCTCTGCATACTGAGCATGCTCATCTGCAAGAGCAGTTAGGCAGAATATATGCAGTTTTTCTGTGCGGATTCCTGTGGAGAAAAAACGCAGCGTATTACAGTACCAGCAAAATGTATGAGATTACAAAAATCTCATGTACATTGCAGATTTTATACGTGTGGAAATAGCGCTGCTGTGTGGATTTAAAAATAAATAACTTCAATTATCTTTGCGGTTTTAGCTGTGGATTTCACCCTTTTCAATGGCTTTTGGTGCAGAAACGCACAGAAATTTGTGTGGATCATATGTGCATCCACCCTTAGGGAGCCTGCACACGGGCGCAGATTTGTGTGAGGGAATTCTGCGCTGTGGTTTTGCCACAGATCTCACTTTTCCATTGAAAAGGGTGAAACCCACACAAACAATTGACATGTTGTGGATATCTACAGGTGAAACTCGAAAAATGTGAATATCGTACAAAGTTAATTTATTTCAGTAATGCAACTTAAAAGGTGAAACTAACATATGAGAGACTCATTACAGGCAAAGCGAGATATTTCAAGCCTTTGTTATAATTTGGATGATTATGGCTTACAGCTTATGAAACCCCAAAGTCACAATTTTAGAAAATTAGAATATTACATGAAATCAATAAAAAAAGGATGTTAAATAGAAAAATGTAGGACCTCAGAAAAGTATAATCATGCATATATACTCAGTACTTGGTGTGGGCCCCTTTTGCATCAGTTACTGCCTCAATGCGGCGTGGCATGGATGCTATCAGACTATGGCACTGCTGAGGTGTTATGGAAGACCAGGATGCTTCAATAGCGGCCTTCAGCTCTTCTGCGTTGTTCGGTCTCATGTCTCTCATCTTTCTCTTGGCAATGCCCCATAGATTCTCTATGGGGTTCAGGTCAGGCTAGTTTGCTGGCCAATCAAGCACAGTATTCCCCTGGTCATTGAACCAGGTTTTGGTACTTTTTGCAGTGTGGGCAGGTGCCAAGTCCTGCAGGAAAATGAAGTCACCATCTCCATAAAGCTGGTCTGCGGAAGGAAACATGAAGTGCTCCAAAATTTCCTGGTAGACTGCTGCGTTGACTCTGGACTTAAAGCGAACCTTTCACCTCAATTTCACTTAATAAACTATCAACAGTACCTTATAGATCATCTTCAGTGTGTTATTATACATTCTTGTGCCGCTTTCATGCGCTGTATGTGCCTGAAAAAAATCGCCTTATAAAGTCATCTTTTCCTGCTCCAACAGTCACGATAGAAGTCAAGGGGGTAGCCCTTCCCTTACTTCAGGCTGTACCTCCCCTGCCCTAACCCCGCCTCTATGCACTGTAATTGACACCCGGCTCAGTCGCCGGGACTGCGCTTGTACAGGCTGCGCATGCGCCGTCGGCCTCATTCGCAGCGCGATCCCGTCTATCGTGCGGACTCAAGCGCGATCCTGTAATTCAGTTACAACAGAAAGTGAAAAATGATGTTTTTTTGCAAAAATTTCTGTCAATTTTGATTAATATCAAAAAAAGTTAAAATGTCAGCAGCAATGAAATACCACCAAATGAAAGCTCTATTAGTGAGAAGAAAAGGAGGTAAAATTCATTTGGGTGGTAAGTTGCATGACCGAGCGATAACCGGTGAAAGTAGTGTAGTGCAGAAGTGTAAAAAGTGGTCTGGTCATTAAGGGGGTTTAAGCTAGGGGAGCTGAAGTGGTTAAGAAATGAGAAGCAACTCATTGCACCAGTTAGGGTTAAATAACTTGTTGCCAGCTGAAAGATAATCGCCCATGCAAGAATTATCCAAAAGGAGGCTCATAACTATTTGCTTCGTTAAATCCAGGTGGCAACTTTTTTTTTTGGACAGGCCGTGTATATTTTGCTGGTACTGTATTAGGCAACATGCACATGGCCGTATGTGTTTTGCGGTCCACAAATTGCGGATCCCCAAAAAAACCAATGACACCTGTATGGCTTCCTTTTTTCGCGGATCCAATGTAACAATGCCTATCCTTGTCCGCAAAACGGACAAGAATAGGACATATTCTATTTTTTTTGCAGGGCTACAGGAACAGACATATGGATGTGGATCTCCATTGTCCTGTCCGCATTTTTTTCGGACCCATTGAAATGAATAGGTCTGAATCCTATCCGCAAAAAAAAAACTAACGGTCACGGAAACAAAATATGTTTGTGAGAATGTAGCCGTATGCCTCTTGCACCTGAACGCTTTCTCTTCTTCCGTTTACGTTCCGGTTTTTGCGTTCCGTATACGGACTGTATACCGAACCATTCATTTCAATGGATCCTTAAAAAAAACGGAAGGTACTCCATATGGATTCTGTTTCTGTTTTTCCGTTCCATTCAAAGATTGAACATGTCCTATTATTGTCCGCATAACAGACAAGGATAGTACTGTTTTATGGTCGTGTGCAAGAGGCCTTTTCCATGCGTAATACACACTGTGTGCAGGAACCTGCACATTTAGCAGAAAAAACACAGTGTAAAGCCTCATTCACACGTTCGTGTCCATGCTCAAATCAGTGAGCAGGTGGTCAGTGATGCATCCGTGAAGTTGTCCGTGAAGGAAGGGTCCATTCATACATCTGTGTGTGTTTTGCGGATCCACGGATCTGCAAAACACGGACAATGGCAATGCGCGTTCCGCATTTTGCGGACCGCTCATCGCCAGCACTAATAGAATATGCCTATTCTTGTCCGCAATTGTGGACAAGAAGAGGGCATGTTCTATTTTTCTCGCGAACGGAAATGCGGGGTCGCATTTACGAATCCGGGCCGCACATACTGTGGCCCCATAAAAATGGATGGGTCTGCAATTAGGTTCCGCAAAATTCCGAACAGAATTGCGGACGTGTGAATGGACCATAAAATAAATGGGGACGTGTGCTGTCCGTGGAGAACACGTACAGCACACGTCCGTGAAACACTAACGTGTGAATGAGGCTTAATACACTACCAGCAAAGTGAATAACGTTACACAAATCTCATGTACACTTTTTATTGTGTGTGTTTGGATTTCACCTTTTTCAGTGCAAGGATAAGATCTGCAGAAAATCTGCACCAAAACAAGTGTTTTTGGTGCAAAAACGTACATAAATCATAACTAAAAATTGTACATGTGTGAAGGTAGCGTCAATTTTGACGTAAATTTGTTTTCCCTTAGTCCTAACAGCAGCACAAGTGGGGTATTTGCCCCTGTGAAGCTGGTCAGGACAGGCGGAATTTTTTATGAAAAAAAATTTCTGCCTAAGTATCCTAATTAGTAATTAACTAATTAAGCCCCTACCCCATATAACCCGGCCCCAACTGGACGGGGTTGCTTTATAACAAGTAAATGACAATAAATCATACAAGGGGAGGGAAATTTGTGTGCTGCTGTTAGGACTAAGGGAAAACAAATTTACGTCAAAATTGACGCTTCCCTTTCGTCCTAACCAGCAGCACAAGTGGGGAAGTAGCAAGAACCTCACCCAAATTGGGAGGGCTCCCTATTCCCCTCTCAGGAGAGGGCGGCACTTAAAACGGATTGTCCAAAGGCCATTCCCTCCGCCTGTCTAGTCTCTAGACGATAATGCGAGATGAAGGTGTTCAGAGAACTCCAAGAAGCGGCTGCACAAATTTGATCTAAGGGGATCAGTTTCTTCTCTGCATAAGAGGTGGATACAGCCCTGGTAGAATGGGCAGAGACAAAGGAGGGAGGCGTCAAATCTTGGGACAGAAAGGCCAGACGGATTGCTTCTTTAATCCACCTGCTCAGAGTGGGTTTGGAGGCCTTCAGACCCCTGTTCTTCACTGCATAGGTCAGGAGGTTTTCCGATCTTCTAAATTCGCTTGTTCTCTCCAGATATATTCTAAGACCTCTTGAGATGTCCAATGTACGGAGCCTCTCCTCCTCGGGAGAAGCTGCAGCCGGTGAAAAAGTGGGCAGACATATCGTCTGATTGATATTAGAAAAAGTAGGAACCTTTGGTAAAAAGGTTGGCAAAAACCTTAACAGGACCTTGTCCTGAAGGATCTTTAAATAGGGCTCATAAGCCCCCAGAGCCTGAAGTTCCCCAACCCTCTTAGCTGATGTGATAGCTAGTAAGAATGTGATCTTTAGGGATAGGAACCTCAAGTCCACCTCATTCAAAGGCTCAAAGGGGGGACACATAACCCTTTTAGAACCACTGTTAAGTCCCACTGTGGGATTGGTCTCAGGATTCTGGGTTTAAGCCTCTCGGCTCCCTTCAGGAACCTCTTGATTAGGGGGTCCTGAGAAATCGGTCTGCTAAGGCATGCCGATAAGGCAGAGACGTGAGCTCTGAGAGTAGATGGGCTTAGACCCTTGTCTAGACCATCCTGGAGGAATTGTAGAATAGCGGAGAGAGGAGGGTCTGAGGCAACTACCTCTCTGTTATTACACCATTGCAGGAATATTCTGTAGATTCTAGAATACTTCTTGCTTGTAGATTCCGCTCTGGAGTGAGAAATTGTTCTCAGGACCTCCACAGATAACCCTCTAGCTTCTAGAAGGGACCTGTCAATCTCCAGGCTGTCAGATTGAGCCTCCTCAGATCTAGACAGGGACCTGTGTCCTGATACACAAGGTCCTGTATTAGGGGAAGTCTCCAATAATTGCCCTGACTCATCTTCATGAGCTGGGTGAACCAAGACCTCTTTGGCCAGAATGGCATCATGGCAATCACTGAGGTCTGGTCTTGCTTGATCTTGATCAATACCCTCGGTATCATGGAAATTGGAGGGAAAATGTATGCCAGCCTGAACCTCCACGTTATGGACAGAGCGTCTATCGCTACCGGGTTGTCCTCCCTGTACAGGGAACAGAATCTGCTCACCTTGGCGTTCAGTTGGGTAGCCATCAGGTCGATTTCCGGGGTGCCCCACCGCTGGACAATCATAGAGAAGATACTCTTGTTCAGGGACCATTCCCCTGGAACTGGTAGACCCCGACTCAGGCAATCTGCCACTATATTGAGATCCCCCTTGATATGGACTGCCATTAGGTGGGATAGGTTGATCTCTGCCCAAGAGAGAATGGAACCCACCTCCCTCAGGAGGGTTAGGGATTTCGTCCCTCCCTGTCTGTTTAGGTAGGCGACCACAGTAGTGTTGTCTGTCCGGACTCTCACCGCCTGACCGCGGATGAGAGGAGCAAAATGAAGGAGGGCTAGTTTGACCGCTCTCAGCTCTCTCCAGTTGAATGAGAGGATTTTCTCCTGAGGATTCCAAGTACCTCGTACTGGGTTGTCCTCCAGATGGGCCCCCCAGCCCAGCAGAGAAGCGTCCGTGGTCAATGTGACCCAACGAGGTTGGATCAGAGACCTCCCATCCTTTAGGTTCTTCCACCACTTGAGCGAAGAACGGACTTCTACCGACAGGGAGTGCATTCTGTCTAGGTCTTTGGGCTTGTGACTCCAAGCTGCTAAGACCTCCTCCTGAAGAGGGAGTAGGTGCCATAAGGCCTAAGGAACTGCCTCTGCAGATGCTGACATGTGGCCTAACATCCTCATAAGAACCCTTATGGAGACTCGTCTGGGCGGTATAAGAGACTGTGCGGCTTTTATTACTCTGTCCCTCCTCTGTGGGGACAGGTATAGGGTCATCAGTTGTGAATCGATCACGAACCCCAAGAACGTTCTCGTGGTTGACGGGACTAAGTGCGACTTGTCCCAATTTATCAACCAACCCAGACCTTGGAGAATCTGGAGAGCTTGTTGAAGCTGACTCTGCAGGACGTCTGCGTTTGCGGCTTTTAAAAGCCAATCGTCCAAGTACGGTACGACCTCTAGCCCAAGAAGTCTTAAATGGGCGACCACAGGAGCCACTAACTTTGTGAAGGTGTGCGGAGCTGAGGATATGCCGAAGGGCAATACAGCAAACTGGTAGTGCTTCACTACCCCTTGCAAGGCCACAGCAACTCTGAGATTTCCTGCGTGCTGGGCAGATTGGAACATGAAGGTAAGCATCCTTCAGGTCTATAGTTACCATCATATCTCCTGGGTTCAGGATGTTTAAGACAGAGCGAAAACGCTTCTTCCTGATGAAGCGATTTAAGTAACGTAAATCGATGATCATCCGCCAGTCTCCTAATGGTTTTGGTACCAGAAAGATGGGGGAATAAACCCTCCGCCGCCATTCGTGAGGAGGAACCCCCTCTAATGCTCCTTTCTGTATATACTGGAGAACCGCGTCTTCCAGGATTAATTGTTTGTCGGGTGCTAAAGTCCTTGGGAAATTAAATCTATTGTGTACCCTGACGCTATCACCTGTAGCACCCAAGGGTCTGGAATTTTTTGCATCCAAAAACTTTTGAATAGACTCAAACGTCCACCGACTGGGGAACTGAAAACTGGTCCTTCCTCTGGGACACCGGGGGGAGGGGGATTCACGGGCTGTAGAGAGTCATAGATCAGCCCTGCGGTTTCCACGACTGCGACCCCTACCTCTCTTACTACTTTCAGAACGCCTCTGGGTTCTGTCTCCCCCCTGAAATCTTCCTCCTCCTCCTCCTTCCCCTTCCTCGACCCTGAAAGGACTGCTGGGGGAGGGATTTACTCTTTTTGTCCGCTAAGTTCTCCATGAGAGAATCTAATTCAAAACCGAACAATCTACCTGGTTCATAGGGAGTGGAGCAAAGGTTAAACTTGGACGTGTTGTCCGCCGCCCATGGTTTTAACCAGAGTGGGCGCCTACTGGCTGAGGAAAGCGCCATAGACTTGGCCGCTAATTTTAATTGTTGTTGGGAGGAATCTGTTAGGAAGTCAATCCCCAGGAGGAGAGTTTTGAATTGGTCCAGGATGTCGTCCCGGGCAACCCCAGAATCCAAGTCCGATTGGATTCTGAGAGTGCGTGCACGGATGAACTCTGATACTTCAGAGCACGCTATAGCAACTGAGGCAGAGGCGGAGGCAGCCGAGTAGTTGCGTCTAAGCGTGCACTCTGCTCGTCTGTCTAGGGGGTCCTTTAGGTTGCTGCCGTCGTCTGAGGGGACTAAAGTTCTTTTGGAGAGCTTTGATATGGCCATATCCACCTTTGGAGGTGGAACTGAACCCAAACTAAAGAATCTGCATCCTGTAGAGGGAACATTAGTTTAAACCTTTTTGTTAATACTGGACCCTTCTCCGGGTGTTTCCACTCGGTTGCCATTAATTTCTTTAAAGACTCGTCCACTTTAAAGGCCCTTGGCCCCCTAGAGGTGGACTGTGGAGCTTCCCCGTGCTCAACATCATGGCCCCTCGATCTGATGGAGCGTAACAGTCTTTGAGTCTTTTCGGCCGGAAAGAGGAAGGCCGAACTCTCTTCCTCAGAGGAAGAATTGTCCTCAATGGAGACGACGTTTTCAGACATGGGTACAGGACCAGGAGAAGCCTGTCTGGGCCTCTTGTTAGAGACTGCTCCCTTAATCTCGGCAATGGATGTATCCATGAACTGTTTCATCCATGAAAACATATCCACCACCGTTGGTTCTGGGTCCGCTGGTCTGGGACGGCAGCCTGGGCATCGATGGAATTCGTACGAATCCGGCAATGGGGTGCTGCAGCTGGAGCAGGCGATATGTTTCTGCTTCTGGGTAGATTTGCCTAAGACACAGACAACAGAATAAGAATTTGGACCCAAAATGGTACAAAAAAGGAGAGCAGTACCTTACCGTGAGGTGGCGATGCCATCTTAGAAGAAAGCAAGGTGACTTCAAGAAAAACTTCCTGAGCGCAGGAGTAATCAACAGCAGAAGTCAGTTGAGCTCAGAAAACTGAGAACAACATTGACCTGCCTCACACAGGTGCCTTAAATAGCACAAGGGGGAGGAGATTATACAGGGAGTGCAGAATTATTAGGCAAGTTGTATTTTTGAGGATTAATTTTATTATTGAACAACAACCATGTTCTCAATGAACCCAAAAAACTCATTAATATCAAAGCTGAATATTTTTGGAAGTAGTTTTTAGTTTGTTTTTAGTTTTAGCTATTTTAGGGGGATATCTGTGTGTGCAGGTGACATTACTGTACATAATTATTAGGCAACTTAACAAAAAAACAAATATATACCCATTTCAATTATTTACTTTTACCAGTGAAACCAATATAACATCTCAACATTCACAAATATACATTTCTGACATTCAAAAACAAAACAAAAACAAATCAGTGACCAATATAGCCACCTTTCTTTGCAAGGACACTCAAAAGCCTGCCATCCATGGATTCTGTCAGTGTTTTGATCTGTTCACCATCAACATTGCGTGCAGCAGCAACCACAGCCTCCCAGACACTGTTCAGAGAGGTGTACTGTTTTCCCTCCTTGTAAATCTCACATTTGATGATGGACCACAGGTTCTCAATGGGGTTCAGATCAGGTGAACAAGGAGGCCATGTCATTAGATTTTCTTCTTTTATACCCTTTCTTGCCAGCCACGTTGTGGAGTACTTGGACGCGTGTGATGGAGCATTGTCCTGCATGAAAATCATGTTTTTCTTACCTTGCAGACTTCTTCCTGTACCACTGCTTGAAGAAGGTGTCTTCCAGAAACTGGCAGTAGGACTGGGAGTTGAGCTTGACTCCATCCTAAACCCAAAAAGGCCCCACAAGCTCATCTTTGATGATACCAGCCCAAACCAGTACTCCACCTCCACCTTGCTGGCGTCTGAGTCGGACTGGAGCTCTCTGCCCTTTACCAATCCAGCCATCTGGCCCATCAAGACTCACTCTCATTTCATCAGTCCATAAAACCTTAGAAAAATCAGTCTTGAGATATTTCTTGGCCCAGTCTTGACGTTTCAGCTTGTGTGTCTTGTTCAGTGGTGGTCGTCTTTCAGCCTTTCTTACCTTGGCCATGTCTCTGAGTATTGCACACCTTGTGCTTTTGGGCACTCCAGTGATGTTGCAGCTCTGAAATATGGCCAAACTGGTGGCAAGTGGCATCTTGGCAGCTGCACGCTTGACTTTTCTCAGTTCATGGGCAGTTATTTTGCACCTTGGTTTTTCCACACGCTTCTTGCGACCCTATTGACTATTTTGAATGAAACGCTTGATTGTTCGATGATCACGCTTCAGAAGCTTTGCAATTTTAAGAGTGCTGCATCCCTCTGCAAGATATCTCACTATTTTTGACTTTTCTGAGCCTGTCAAGTCCTTCTTTTGACCCATTTTGCCAAAGGAAAGGAAGTTGCCTAATAATTATGCACACCTGATATAGGGTGTTGATGTCATTAGACCACACCCCTTCTCATTACAAAGATGCACATCACCTAATATGCTTAATTGGTAGTAGGCTTTCGAGCCTATACAGCTTGGAGTAAGACAACATGCATAAAGAGGATGATGTGGTCAAAATACTCATTTGCCTAATAATTCTGCACGTAGTGTAATCACTCCCCCACCCAGGGGGTGGATTTCCAGGTTAAAGTGAACAATTTTAATAAAAATAACCTAACCTCCCTAATTCCCCCCATTGGGAGCCCCAGCAAAACTGAGGGCACGAACTTAAGGTATTTTTACACAGGGAAGCTCTGAACACAGCGCTGGAGGTCGGAGCTGCGGACCGGAAGTGACGTCAATGACGCACTTCCGGTACTCGCGAGACGCCGGAGGAGCTTAGCGACTGCTTCAGCGGCACACGAGGAGGGAGGCAGGAAGCCAAACCGCCGCCATCTCCCCCCAGC
This sequence comes from Bufo gargarizans, assembly GCF_014858855.1. Taxonomy (NCBI): domain Eukaryota; kingdom Metazoa; phylum Chordata; class Amphibia; order Anura; family Bufonidae; genus Bufo; species Bufo gargarizans. Next base: position 296,529,951 of record NC_058080.1, read on the forward strand.
ATCTGATATGACTGACACAGATGGGGAAACCCAGGACCACAGATGTGAACACCGCCAGCGCTAAGCGAGGAGCCACAACAGGCATTGCACGCTCCCACCGAGGTAGGAGAGGGCAGGCTCAGGATACCTAGAAAAAACAAAGGGCAGAATTAAAGATTATAATAACCATCTTAATTCTATGGCTAATTATGGGAGACTCCAGTAAGGAGTCTAGCCTGTCCTGGAGTCCACAGGACAATAAAAAAGCAACCCCGTCCAGTCGGGGCCGGGTTATATGGGGTAGGGGCTTAATTAGTTAATTACTAATCACTGAAGAAAGTGCACCAAACGGATATACCACTGACTATACTAGCTGGTCATACAAGCAGATGTTAAAAGCTGAGACTTTTGCCAATATATTCCTGTCAGGAAGATATCGGAGCCCAACATGCACCACGTCACGGTTCTCAGCATGGCAAGGGGTCCTACCACTGCGCTAACTATGGTGTGAACACGGTCTGAAGGTGATGAAATCCAGCTCACAGCCAAGCTTCCACACAACCGCATAGCAGGACAGCTAATGCAATGTGAACAAAGCAAGACTGTAAGCCACACCCATATCAGATCATGTGATGGAGGCTACCAGGTGCAAAAGAATGTTCAATTGCCAGATGAAGGCACATTCAATACTTATAGAACAAAATCACAGACATATAGTGGCCAATATGGGGGAACTGCCCAAACACCAAACACTGTAGCGTGTTTATCATTGGGCGAGCAGTCCCGCCGCATGTGAACCACTAAAATACCGTGGCAAGTATGGGGGAGCTGCTCAAACCCCAAACACTGTGGCGTGTTTCTCATTGGGGGAGCAGTCCCACCGCATGTGGACCGCAGCAAACGACCATCCCGAGCAATTATGCGTACAAAGGAGGACGCCCGCGCGGTCCACATGCACCACAACAGCATCCTACACAGACCAGAGCATTGTGTGGATGACAATACAATTATACAAATCACTGAAGAAAGTGCACCAAACGGATATACCACTGACTATACTAGCTGGTCATACAAGCAGATGTTAAAAGCTGAGACTTTTGCCAATATATTCCTGTCAGGAAGATATCGGAGCCCATCATGCACCACGTCACGGTTCTCAGCATGGCAAGGGGTCCTACCACTGCGCTAACTATGGTGTGAACACGGTCTGAAGGTGATGAAATCCAGCTCACAGCCAAACTTCCACACAACCGCATAGCAGGACAGCTAATGCAATGTGAACAAAGCAAGACTGTAAGCCACACCCATATCAGATCATGTGATGGAGGTTTCCAGGTGCAAAAGAATGTTCAATTGCCAGATGAAGGCACATTCAATACTTATAGAACAAAATCACAGACATATAGTGGCCAATATGGGGGAACTGCCCAAACACCAAACACTGTAGCGTGTTTATCATTGGGCGAGCAGTCCCACCGCATGTGAACCACTAAAATACCGTGGCAAGTATGGGGGAGCTGCTCAAACCCCAAACACTGTGGCGTGTTTCTCATTGGGGGAGCAGTCCCACCGCATGTGGACCGCAGCAAACGACCATCCCGAGCAATTATGCGTACAAAGGAGGACGCCCGCGCGGTCCACATGCACCACAACAGCATCCTACACAGACCGGAGCATTGTGTGGATGACAATACAATTATACAAATCACTGAAGAAAGTGCACCAAACGGATATACCACTGACTATACTAGCTGGTCATACAAGCAGATGTTAAAAGCTGAGACTTTTGCCAATATATTCCTGTCAGGAAGATATCGGAGCCCAACATGCACCACGTCACGGTTCTCAGCATGGCAAGGGGTCCTACCACTGCGCTAACTATGGTGTGAACACGGTCTGAAGGTGATGAAATCCAGCTCACAGCCAAGCTTCCACACAACCGCATAGCAGGACAGCTAATGCAATGTGAACAAAGCAAGACCGTAAGCCACACCCATATCAGACTATGTAATGGAGGCTACCAGGTGCAAAAGAATGTTCAATTGCCAGATGAAGGCACATTCAATACTTATAGAACAAATACTTAGGATACTTAGGCAGAAATTTTTGTTCATTAAAAATTCCGCCTGTCCTGACCAGCTTCACAGGGGCAAATACCCCACTTGTGCTGTTGGTTAGGACGAAAGGGAAGCTTTAGGTCCCTTTCTAGTGGCGTCGCTAGAGGGGGGCGAGGGGGGGCAATTGCCCCCCCTATGTTGTCCCTTGCCCCCCCGGGTGCCCCCCCGCTGATTCCCCAGAGTGAATACTAATGAGCGCTTCCATTATGGAAGCGCTCATTAGTACCGAAGGACCAGGAAGTGGTGAACGCTCTGTACTCACCACTTCCTGGTCCTCGGCTGTCGGCTGTGCAGGGCTGCGCACAGCGTAAGGTCGCTCTGTGACCTCACGCTGTGCGCGCCAGTTTAGAGCACAGTCGACTGAGGAGAAAATGGCAGGCGGCGTCCGTCCAGGAGCAGGAGAGGTAAGTGTTTTTATTTTTTATTTTATAGAAAATGTGGCTGCTGGGGGCATTATGGGGGCTAATTGGAGGCATATGGGGCATTTGGAGGCATATGGGGGCTAATTGGAGGCATATTTGGGGGCTAATTGGAGGCATATGGGGGCATTTGGAGGCATATGGGGGCTAATTGGTGGCATATTTGGGGGATAATTGGAGGCATATTTGGGGCTAATTGGAGGCATATTTGGGGCTAATAGGAGGCATATGGGGCTAATAGGAGGCATATGGGGCTAATAGGAGGCATATGGGGCTAATAGGAGGCATATGGGGGATAATATGAGGCATATGGGGGCTAATATGAGGCATAATGGGGCTAATAGGAGGCATATGGGGGCTAATAGGAGGCATATGGGGGCTAATAGGAGGCATATGGGGGCTAATAGGAGGCATATGGGGGCTAATAGGAGGCATATGGGGGTTAATTGGAGGCATATGGGGCTAATTGGAGGCATATGGGGGCTAATAGGAGGCATATGGGGCTAATAGGAGGCATATGGGGCTAATAGGAGGCATATGGGGCTAATAGGAGGTATATGGGGGCTAATAGGAGGCATATGGGGGCTAATAGGAGGCATATGGGGCTAATAGGAGGCATATGGGGGCTAATAGGAGGCATATGGGGGCTAATTGGAGGCATATGGGGGCTAATTGGAGGCATATGGGGTCTAATTGGAGGCATATGGGGCTAATAGGAGGCATATGGGGCTAATAGGAGGCATATGGGGGCTAATTGGAGGCATATGGGGGCTAATTGGAGGCATATGGGGGCTAATTGGAGGCATATGGGGGCTAATAGGAGGCATATGGGGGCTAATAGGAGGCATATGGGGCTAATAAGAGGCATAATGGGGCTAATAAGAGGCATAATGGGGGCTAATGAGGCATAAGGGCTGATATGGGGGCTAATGAGGCATAAGGGCTGATATGGGGGCTAATGAGGCATAAGGGCTGATATGGGGGCTAATGAGGCATAAGGGCTGATATGGGGGCTAATGAGGCATAAGGGCTGATATGGGGGCTGATATGAGAGGCATAATGAGGGCTAATGAGAGGCATAATGTGTCATCCACAGATGCCCCCATAACAGTGTGTCTTCCACAGATCCACCATAACAGTGCGCCTGTGCACTGACGAGAGACAGAAAGAAGGGGAAAGAATCCGTGGAAGCAAGCAGAGGACGGCACTGCAGACGACTGAATAGCTTCTTTTGTAAGTAAATTGCTTTATTATAACTGTATCCCTGCATATCGCAATTCTCTCGTATTTTGTAATCCTATTGATATATACTTATTTTGTTTGTGCCCCCCCATTTTTGACTGTGGTATCTTTGTGCCCCCCCTATATATTGTTCCTAGAGTCGCCACTGTCCCTTTCACACAAGCGAGTTCCACGCATTGGACTTGCATGTGTCCATGAGAGCAGCCGTCCTGACCCGTGTGCATGAGGCCTAAGGTATATCTTACTATGTTACTGACAGAAGCTGCTATTACAGGCTGCCTGTCAATCAAATACTGTCAGGCATAAAAGACTACAACAGAGAAGTATTGCAAGTGCAGGTCCCCTAAGTTTAATAAAATGTTAAAAAAAAAATGTTTTAAAGGAAGAAGAAATACGAACAACTCTTTTCCCTTTTCATATGTAAAAAAATAAACATAAGGCTACTTTCACATCTGCGCTTTCCCTTTCCACTATTGAGATCCGTCATAGGACCTCAATAGCGGGGAAAACGCTTCCATTTTTTCCCCATTCATTGTCAATAGAGACAAAACTGAACTGAACGACACGGAGTGCACCAAAATGCATTACATTTCATTTGGTTGCGCTCCAACCGCGGACAGAATAACGCCGTAAACAGCGTTTTTCTGTCTGCGATGTGCTGCGGAGCAAAACGGATCCGTCATAAAACACAATGTCTAGTCATTGGTGCCGGATCTGTTTTTTGGGAGAGAAAAGAAAACTGATCCGTCCCCCAATGACTTAGGGCTCTTTCACACTTGCGTTCTTTTCTTCCGGCATAGAGTTCCGTCGTCGGGGCTCTATGCCGGAAGAATCCTGATCAGTTTTATCCTAATGCATTCTGAATGGAGAGAAATCCGTTCAGGATGCATCAGGATGTCTTCAGTTCCGGACCGGAACGTTTTTTGCCGGAGAAAATACCGCAGCATGCTGCGCTTTTTGCTCCGGCCAAAAATCCTGAAGACTTGCCGCAAGGCCGGATCCGGAATTAATGCCCGTTGAAAGGCATTGATCTGGATCCGGCCTTAAGCTAAACGTCGTTTCGGTGCATTGCCGGATCCGACGTTTAGCTTTTTCTGAATGGTTACCATGGCTGCCGGGATGCTAAAGTCCTGGCAGCCATGGTAAAGTGTAGTGGGGAGCGGGGGAGCAGCATACTTACCGTCCGTGCGGCTCCCGGGGCGCTCCAGAGTGACGTCAGGGCGCCCCAGGCGCATGGATCACGTGATCGCATGGCACGTCATCCATGCGCATGGGGCGCTCTGACGTCATTCTGGAGCGCCCCGGGAGCCGCGCGGACTGTAAGTATACCGCTCCCCCGCTCCCCACTACTACTATGGCAACCAGGACTTTAATAGCATCCTGGCTGCCATAGTAACACTGAACGCATTTTGAAGACGGATCCGTCTTCAAATGCTTTCAGTACACTTGCGTTTTTCCGGATCTGGCGTGTAATTCCGGCAAGTGGAGTACACGCCGGATCCGGACAACGCAAGTGTGAAAGAGGCCTTACAATGGTTTTAGAGACGGATCCGTCTTGGCTATTTAAGAGATAATACAGCCGGATCCGTTCATAACGGATGCAGACGGTTGTATTATCATAAAGGAAGTGTTTTTTGCTGATCCATGACTGATCCAGTAAAAACAATGGTGGGAAAGTAGCCTAATTAATATTGCCATGATCATAATGACCCAATCTCTTAAATTATAACATTATTTAGGCTACTTTCACACTAGCGTTCGATCGGATCCGTTCTGAACGGATCCGATCGTAATAATGCAGACGGAGGCTCCGTTCAGAACGGATCCGTCTGCATTATATTAGCTAAAAAAGCTAAGTGTGAAAATAGCCTCGGACGGATCCGTCCAGACTTTCAATATAAAGTCAATGGGGGACGGATCCGCTTGAAGATTGAGCCATATTGTGGCATCTTCAAACTGATCCGTCCCCATTGACTTACATTGTAAGTCTGGACGGATCCGCACGGATCCGCACGCCTCCGCACGGCCAGGCGGACACCCGAACGCTGCAAGCAGCGTTCAGCTGTCCGCCTGTCCGTGCGGAGGCGAGCGGAGCGGAGGCTGAACGCCGCCAGACTGATGCAGTCTGAGCGGATCCGCTCCATTCAGACTGCATCAGGGCTGGACGGCTGCGTTCGGGTCCGCTCGTGAGCTCCTTCAAACGGAGCTCACGAGCGGACCAGCGAACGCTAGTGTGAAAGGAGCCTTAACCTGCACAGTGAACATCATAACAATAAAATACATTTACAGAATTGCTGTTATTGTTTATCCAGTCTCATACAAAAAAAAACAGAAAGGTCATATGTACCCAGAAGTCATCTTATCCCCAAAAACACACCCTCACACAGCTTCATAGATGGGAAAAAAAAGTTGAACAAATTATTTTGTAATTTATTGCACAAAAGCATTAGAACATAAAAAAAAAAAAAAAAAAAACTTTTAATATGTTGTCCCTAACCCCCTAATTTTTTTTTTCTAATATAGATTATTTATAAATTTTCTATTTTTGCTGCACGTTTTCATCCCTAAAGCGCACAGCATTCACCTGTGCGCTAAAACTCAGTTCTCCCTACACCACTGAGCTGTCAGCGGAGTACGGAGTACTTATTTTATGAATGGGGCCGCAGCAGCGCAGGGAGTATGGGGGGCAGGAGCGCTCATTGCTGCTCCTGCCCGTGCTCCCTGGATGATTACTAACTGCTGGCATAGCACATGGGTACCCTGTACCCATCTACTATGCCAGGATTAGCTGAGCGGAGCGGGCTCCTGCTTCTGCCTGCTCCGCTCAGCTAAGAGAACTGCATGTCAGCTCTCTTAGCTGAGCGGAGCAGGCAGAAGCAGGAGCCTGCTCCACTCAGCTATGCCTGGCATAGTACATGGGTACAGGGTACCCATGTGCTATGCCAGGAGTGAGTAATCATCCAGGGAGCATGGGCAGGAGCAGCAATGAGCGCTCCTGCCCCCCATACTCCCTGCGCTACTGCGGCCCCATTCATAAAATTAGTACTCCGTACTCCACTGACAGCTTAGTGGTGTAGGGAGAACTGAGTTTTAAAGTTTAGTACCAGTGGCTCACCAATGTGTACTTAACATAGATGTGTACGTAGAAATGGTGATCTCTCCTAGGGCAACACCCTACGCTCAGATACAATACCTCAATATAGAAAAGAACAATTGGAGGGCACTTAAATATCTGGAAATCACAAAGGGCTTCAATTTATTATGGTAAAAAAACAATTCTTTAATTGTAAAAAAACAAACAAATTGTACGTAAAACTTATAGGGCCCATAAACTCACATATGGAAAGCATTAGAGACTAATCAGGTCTCTTCATTAGTAGTTTTGACGTTTGTTATGGATAATTTTTTCAATTAGACATTAACCCCTTAGGGACACAGCCTTTTTACACCTTAGGACCAGGCCATTTTTTGCAAATCTGACCAGTGTCACTTTAAGTGCTCATAACTTTAAAACGCTTTGACTTATCCAGGCCGTTCTGAGATTGTTTTTTCGTCACATATTGTACTTCATGACACTGGTGAAATGAAGTCAAAAAAATATTTTTTTTTGCACCAAAAAATACCTAATTTAACAAATTTTTGGAAAAATTAGCAAATTTCAAAGTTTCAGTTTCTCTACTTCTGTAATACATAGTAATACCCCCAAAAATTGTGATGACTTTACATTCCCCATATGTCTACTTTATGTTTGAATTGTTTTGGGAATGATATTTTATTTTTTGGGGATGTTATAAGGCTTAGAAGTTTAGAAGCAAATCTTGAAATTTTTCAGCAATTTACAAAAACGACATTTTTAGGGACCAGTTCAGGTCTGAAGTCACTTTGCGAGGCTTACATAATAGAAACCACCCAAAAATGACCCCATCTAAGAAACTACACCCCTCAAGGTATTCAAAACTGATTTTACATACGTTGTTAACCCTTTAGGTGTTGCACAAGAGTTATTGGCAAATGGGGATGAAATTTGAGAATTTCTTTTTTTTGTCAAATTTTTTATTTTAACCCATTTTTTCCACTAACAAAGCAAGGGTTAACAGCCAAACAAGACTGTATCTTTATTACCCTGACTCTGCCGTTTACAGAAACACCCAATATGTGGCCGTAAACTACTGTACGGCCACACAGCGGGGCATAGAGTGAAAGGTGCGCCGTTTAGTTTTTGGAGGGCTGATTTTTATGGACTGGTTTATTTACACCATGTCCCATTTGAAGCCCCCTGATGCACCCCTGGAGTAGAAACTCCCTAAAAGTGACCCCATCTAAGAAACTACACCCCTCAAGGTATTCAAAACTGATTTTACATACGTCGTTAACCCTTTAGGTGTTGCACAAGAGTTATTGGCAAATGGGGATGAAATTGGAAAATTTCATTTTTTTGCCTTATTTTCCATTTTAACCCATGTTTTCTACTAACAAAGCAAGGGTTAACAGCCAAACAAGACTGTATCTTTATTACCCTGACTCTGCCGTTTACAGAAACACCCAATATGTGGCCGTACACTACTGTACGGCCACACAGCGGGGCGTAGATTGAAAGGTGCGCCGTTTGGTTTTTGGAGGGCTGATTTTTATGGACCGGTTTATTTACACCGTGTCCTGTTTCAACCCCCCTGATGCACCCCTGGAGTCGAAACTCCCTAAAAGTGACCCCATCTAAGAAACTACACCCCTCAAGGTATTCAAAACTGATTTTACATTAGTCGTTAACCCTTTAGGTGTTGCACAAGAGTTATTGGCAAATGGGGATGAAATTGGAAAATTTCATTTTTTTGCCTTATTTTCCATTTTAACCCATGTTTTCTACTAACAAAGCAAGGGTTAACAGCCAAACAAGACTGTATCTTTATTACCCTGACTCTGCCGTTTACAGAAACACCCAATATGTGGCCGTACACTACTGTACGGCCACACAGCGGGGCGTAGAGTGAAAGGTGCGCCGTTTGGTTTTTGGAGGGCTGATTTTTATGGACCGGTTTATTTACACCGTGTCCTGTTTCAACCCCCCTGATGCACCCCTGGAGTCGAAACTCCCTAAAAGTGACCCCATCTAAGAAACTACACCCCTCAAGGTATTCAAAACTGATTTTACATACGTCGTTAACCCTTTAGGTGTTGCACAAGAGTTATTGGCAAATGGGGATGAAATTGGAAAATTTCATTTTTTTGCCTTATTTTCCATTTTAACCCATGTTTTCTACTAACAAAGCAAGGGTTAACAGCCAAACAAGACTGTATCTTTATTACCCTGACTCTGCCGTTTACAGAAACACCCAATATGTGGCCGTACACTACTGTACGGCCACACAGCGGGGCGTAGAGTGAAAGGTGCGCCGTTTGGTTTTTGGAGGGCTGATATATATGGACCGGTTTATTTACACCGTGTCCTGTTTCAACCCCCCTGATGCACCCCTGGAGTCGAAACTCCCTAAAAGTGACCCCATTTTGGAAACTACGGGATAAGGTGGCATTTTTTGGGGGAGTATTTTTAGGGTAAATATAATTTTTGGTTGCTCTATATTACATTTTAAGGTTACCAAAAATTGAAATTCTGATATTTCATCTCCATTTGCCATTAACTGTTGAGGAACACCTAAAGGGTTAATAAAGTTTGTATAATCATTTTTGAATACCTTGAGGGGTGTAGTTTCTTAGATGGGGTCAATTTTAGGGAGTTTTTACTCTAGGGGGGCATCAGGGGGGCTTCAAAAGGGATATGGTGTCAATAAAAAAGGCCATCAAAATCGGCCTTCCAGAAACCATGTCGGTCCTTTCCTTTTGCAGCCTCCCTTTTACGGATACAGCAGTTTACGACCACAAATGTGGCGTTTCTGTAAACTGCAGTATCAGGGTAATAAATTTTAACTTTTGTTTGGTTGTTAACCCTTGTTTTGTTACCGGAAAAAACGGACTGAAATGGAAAAGTGCCAAAAATAGCGGTTTTGGCACCGTTTTTTTTGTTTTTTTTTTAACCGTGTTAATCTGGGTAGTTAGGTCATGGGATATTGTTATAGAGGAGATTCTTACGGACGCGGCAATATCTAATAAGTCTACTTTTTTTTACAATTATTTAGGTTTTTGACTATGTTATCTTTTTTGATACAACTTTTTTTTTTGGGTATCTCTAAAGTCTAAGTGTCATTTTTTTTATTTTCTTTTAGCCAATTATCTTATGTGGGGGCTAATTTTTTGCAGGATGAGCGGACGGTTTTATTGGCACTATTTTGGGGGCTATATGACTTTTTGATCGCTTGCTATTAAACTTTTTGTTATGTAAGGTGACAAAAAAAAAATTTTTTTGCACCTATTTTTTTTTTTTTTTTTTACTGTGTTAATCTGGGGGGTTGGGTCATGGGGTATTTTTATAGAGGAGATTCTTACGGACGTGGCGATACCTAATAAGTCAACTTTTTTTTTACAATTATTTAGGTTTTAGACTATATTATCCTTTTTGATACCCTAAAAAAAATTTTTGTATCTCTAAAGTCTAAGAGTCATTTTCTATTTTTTTTTTTATCTGATTATCTTATGTGGGGGCTCATTTTTTGCGGGATGAGATGACGGTTTTATTGGCACTAATTTGGGGGCTATATGACTTTTTGATCGCTTGCTATTAAACTTTTTATTATGTAAGGTGACAAAAAAAAACTTTTTTTGCACCTTTTTTTTTTTTTCTGGACCGTGTTAATCTGGGGGGTTAGGTCATGGGGCATTTTTATAGAGGAGATTATTACAGACGCGGCAATACCTATGTCTACTTTTAATTAATAAATTATTTTAGTTTTTTTGGGTGTCTCAAGTCTGAGAACCATTTTTTTTTATCCGATGTCAGTGCTAAATTGGGATATAAATTTAGTACTCCATGGAAGTGTGATACTCCCTGAAGCAACCGTCAATGCAGAGGCCCGGATGATCGGGGCATGTGTCGCACTGAGTAGTCGTGTCCTTCCGTATCCCCCTCCTGCGACACACTCTGCACTTTTTTTGGGTTCGTCCCTTCTTTCCAGTATGGGGGACCACACCTGGAAAGTGTTGGCCAGGGACGATCCGGGCGCCTACAGTTCCCGAGGTACTCCGGCCTGCTCTTTCCCGGTCCGAAAAGATCAGGGCCTTGAGGACTGCCTCATAGAACTGGAGGAATGTCCCTGTGCTGCCAGCGCTTCGGGATAGTACAAAAGAGTTGTACATGGCAACCTGTACCAAGTAGACCGCAACTTTTTTGTACCATGCCCGGGTTTTGCGCATGGCGTTATATGGCTTGAGGACTTGATCCGAGAGATCAACTCCTCCCATATACCGATTGTAGGCGACGATACAATCGGGCTTGAGGACCGTTGCCGCGGTACCTCGCACAGGGACAGGGGTGATGCCGTTACCATGAATTGTGGACAGCATAAGGACATCCCTCTTGTCCTTATACCTGACCAGCAACAGGTTTCCAGTGGTAAGGGCACGGGTCTCACCCCTGGGGATAGGTACCTGGAGGGGGTGGGCAGGGAGGCCGCGTTGATTTTTCCGCACGGTCCCACAAGCGGACGTGGATCTGGCGGCAAGGGACTGGAACAAGGGGATACTGGTATAAAAGTTATCCACGTACAAGTGGTAACCCTTATCCAGCAGTGGGTGCATAAGGTCCCACACAAGTTTCCCGGTAACACCCAGAGTGGGGGGACATTCTGGGGGTTGAATCCGGGAATCTCGCCCCTCGTATACACGAAATTTGTAAGTGTACCCTGAGGTACTCTCACAAATTTTGTATAGCTTCACGCCATACCTCGCCCGCTTGGAAGGCACATACTGGCGGAAAATGAGTCTCCCCTTGAACGCAATGAGAGACTCATCAACCACGACCTCCCTTCCAGGTACATAGGCCTCCATGAATTTGGCCCCAAAGTGATCGATGACCGGCCGTATCTTGTACAGACGGTCATGGGCAGGATCACCTCGGGGTGGACATGCTGCATTATCGGAATAATGCAGACATTTCCTGATGGCCTCAAACCGGGAGCGTGTCATAACCGTACTGTAAAGTGGGGTCTGATATAGGACGTCCCCACTCCAGTACAGCCTGGCACTGGGTTTCTTGACCAGGCCCATATGCAGCACGAGGCCCCAAAATGTCCTCATTTCGGCTGCACTGACCGGCGTCCAGCCACCGGGCCTGGCCAAAAAGGAGCCCGGGTGTTGAGCGACGAACTGTTGGGCGTACAGATTCGTCTGCTCCACCATCAGATTTACCAGTGGGTCACTGAAAAAATGACAAAAAAAGTCATATTCAGTGTAGCCCACTGTGGAAATCTGGATTCCTGATTGGCCTACGAAATCAGGAATCACGGGCTCGTATCGCTCTGGGCTACACCAGACAAGTTCACCGGCAGGGTGCTCCGGTGGATTTAACTGGTGGGCCGGGAAACCAGTACGAGCCCCAGAGCTGCTCGTACTAGTGTGGGCCACAGGGTCCCTAACATGGCGGTCCCCTTGCTCCGCCTGGCGGCGTCTCCGCCGCCTTGGGGGCTCATCATCATCGCTAGATGATGAGGAGGATGCGGATGACAACAGGAATGTGGGGTCATCCTCATCCTCACTGGGACTCTCGGACTCGGAGGCAAGCTGGGCGTATGCCTCCTCGGCCGAGAACGTCCGGCGGGCCATAGGGGAGTGTGTGTCTGCGTGTATATGTGCGTGTGTGTAACTCTTTATTTGGTGTGCGTGTGTGAGGGGGCACGGGTGTTCACGAACTCACCCTAAAACTAACAGAAAAAAATAAATAAAACTAACTAAAAAAAGGGCAAAAAAGTGAGGAAAAAAAATTCAAAACTGCTGATCAACCGTCCGAAGTTGATCAGCGGTGGGGTGTGCGATGCGCTAACAGTGGCCGGACGCTAAGTGCCGGTCACAGTCAGCGAAATCAAAGTGGCAGGGGGAGGGGGGCAAGTGGCAGCACCCCTGGGGGGTCTAGGGTCACACAGCTGTGCTGTGGACCCCAGACACCCTAACTGGGGTGATGCAATAAAAAGTCAAAAAAACTACCTTTCCCTTTTTTTTCCCTGCCTATCCCAAACTTTCCCTAGCTGTCCCTATGTACCTGATGGGGGGTGCTGGGGGCACAGATCGGGTCCTGGGGGCACAGATCAGGGGTGCTGGCAGCGATGGTGGACACGTGCAGGCAGCTCCTCTCTCCTCCGGCGCTGGAACACAAAAGGAGGAGGAGAGGGGCGCCTGCCTCTTTTGAATCTGCCGCCGGACCGCCCCCTGACCAATCAGAAAGCGATCCTGAGTGGTGATGTCACCATCACCACTCAGGATCGCTGGATGGTGATTGGTGGAGTGAAATCACACCACCATCACCATCCTGTTCCGGGTTATCGGGTCTTCAGAGACCCGAATAACCCGGAAACGCTGAAAACCGCAGGTCTGAATTGACCTGCGGTTTTCTGCGATCGCATACATGGGGGGGTCACCGGACCCCCCGACGCATTTGCCCCAAGTGCCTGCTCAATGATTTGAGCAGGCACGGGGTTCCGATCGCCGCCGGCCGCGCAGCGGTGAGTGAAAATGCACAGGGCGTACATGTACGCCCTGTGTCCTTAAGTACCAGGGCACAAGGGCGTACCTGTACGCCCTGTGTCCTTAAGGGGTTAAAGGGAATATGTCACCACATACAATGGATGTAAAAAGTCTACACACCCCTGTTAAAATGTCAGGTTTCTGTGATGTAAAAAAATGAGACAAAGATAAATCATTTCAGAACTTTTCCACCTTTAATGTGACCTATAAACTGTACCACTCAATTCAAAAACAAACTGAAATCTTTTAGGTAGGGGGAAGAAAATATATAAAAATAAAATAATATGGTTGCATAAGTGTGCACACCCTTAAACTAATACTTTGTTGAAGCAGCTTTTGATTTTATTACAGCACTCAGTCCTTTTGGGTATGAGTCTATCAGCATGGCACATTTTCACTTGGCAAGATTTGCCCACTTTTCTTTGCAAAAACACTCCAAATCTGTCAGATTGCGAGGGCATCTCCTGTGCACAGCCCTCTTCAGATAACCCCACAGATTTTCAATCGGATTCAGGTCTGGGCTCTGGCTGGGCCATTCCAAAACTTTCATCTTCTTCAGGTGACGCCATTCCTTTGTTGATTTTGATGTATGCTTTGGTTCGTTGTCATGCTGAAAGATGAAGTTCCTCTTCATGTTCAGTTTTCTAACAGAAGCCTGAAGGTTTTGTGCCAATGTTGACTGGTATTTGGAACTGTTCATAATTCCCGCTAGCTTAACTAAGGCCCCAGTTCCAGCTGAAGAAAAGCAGCCACAAAGCATCATGCTGCACCACCATGCTTCACTGTGGGTATGGTGTTCTTTTGGTGATGTGCAATGTTGTCTTTGCGCCAAACATCTTTTGGAATTATGGCCAAAAAGTTCAACCTTGGTTTCATCAGACCATAACAACTTTTCCCACATGCTTTTGGGAGACTTCAGATGTGTTTTTACAAAATGTAGTCTGGCTTGGATGTTTTTCTTTGTAAGAAAAGGCTTTCGTCTTGCCACTCTACCCCATAGCCCAGACATATGAAGAATGCGGGAGATTGTTGTCACATGTACCACACAGCCAGTACTTGCCAGATATTCCTACAGCTCCTTTAATGTTGCTGTAGGCCTCTTGGTAGCCTCCTGGACCAGTCTTCTTCTCGTCTTTTCATCCATTTTGGGGGGACGTCCAGTTCTTGCTAATATCACTGTTGTGCCATATTTTCTCCACTTGATGATGACTGTCTTCACTGTGTTCCATGGTATATCTAATGCCTTGGAAATTCTTTTGTACCCTTCTCCTGACTGATACCTTTTTACAATGAGATCCCTCTGATGCTTTGGAAGCTCTCTGTGGACCATGGCTTTTGCTGTGGGATGTGACTAAGAAAATTTCAGGAAAGACCAACTAGAGCAGCTGAACTTTATTTGGGGTTAATCAGTGGCACTTTTTTTAATTATGGCAGGTGTATGCTGACTCCTATTTAACATGATTTTGAATGTGATTGCTTAATTCTGAACACAGCTACATCTCTAGTTATAAGCGGGTGTGCATACTTATGCAACCACATTATTTTAGTATTTTTTTCTTCCCTCCACCTAAAAGGTTTCAGTTTTTTTTCAATTGAGTGGTACAGTTTATAGGTCACATTAAAGGTGGAAAAAGTTCTAAGATGATTTCTCTTTGTCTCATTTTTTTACATCACAGAAACCTGACATTTTAACAGAGGTGTGTAGACTTTTTATATCCACTGTAAGTGTCATGGCAAAATACTTATTCGCATAGTATCTGTCATAACATGATTATACAGTTGCTTCTATTTAAGATCCGATAAGGAGTAGTGATCAACACATATAACATAGTCTGGAATGAGATAATGCAGTAACTCCATGCATTAAGACCATTACTATATTGTCTGGATCAATTGTCCGCATCAGTTGCTGAATACATCAAAATAGAATAAAATAGCAAATAAAAGCAAGGGAATAGGGTAAAAAATATAAGGTAATAGGGTAAAAAAAAAAAAAAATGCAGCAGTGTTCTGTTTATAAAATTGTACTTCAATAGGCAATGTTCCAAGTAGAGAAATATATGCTGGACAAGGGGTACAGGTATCAGATGAAGATCAGGTGGGAGTAAAATCCTCCTCACTTAACACGGAAAGTTGTCATATGTTCCTCTTATATTTGCATAGATTAACTTGGAGAAATAATAGTTGCTGCTTTAGGCTTCAGTTGGAAGTTCAATGTCTCTTTGTATAGTTACCGTATGTATGGTTATATTCACATAACTTTTTCTATGGTATTAATAGACATATGTTGTGGTGGCTACATTACCCATCCGTCGGCCTGAAGTTTATATGCCAGATGTCTGGATGTATCGCAGCGATCCCTGGTAGTTGCCCTATATCAGCGTCTCACACAGCACCGAGGTTTGTATGCAGAGTATGTAGGTGTATCGCAGCAGCCTCTGGTAATAGCGCTATACCGGCTTCACACGTGGCGTCCGACGTGGTATCAAGGCCGCCCGGTCTGTTCTGCACTTGAATGATGATAGTCAATCAGAGTAATGGAGCGCTCCTATTTGCCAGTGTGGGGATTATATCCAATCCAAATTGTAAAGATACTGGGTGCGATATTTTCTATATACTGTCTCTGTCCTTACACCAAACGTGTTTCAGAGCTAGCTGCTCCTTCATCAGTGGTGGACAGTATACTGTTCAGGGCCGGACTGGCCCACCGGGATACCGGGAAATTTCCCGGTAGGCCGCCGGCCCTGGGGCTGCTTTAAGATGTGTCTGCACCTTTTCGGCGGCCGGCAGGCCGAATCTGAAAGCTCTGTAGTGGTGGCCGGTGGGTGGAGCTGAGCAGGCCGGCAGCCGGCCTCCGTGGGAGCGGCACTGCTCCCTCCGACCACCTGGTGTCACTGTGAGCAGCAGCCCGTGATCCTCCTGGCTGGCTGTCCTGTGTGTGGCTGCCCCTCTCTGACTTCCTGCAAGTGGCCTCACCTCCAGATTCAATATGCCGGGCCCAGGCCGCAGACCGGAAGCAGAGCCCGACCCCTGTGTCTGCCGCCCGCCGTCATGACCGATGCAAACAGCCCTGAGAGGACTTGAGGAGCCGCAAATACTGGGGGTAAGAAGGGGCCAGGCTGTGCCTACATGTGACTGTGCAGGCTGTCAGGGTTATGTAGTGTATATTATTTACATACAGTCCTATAAATTTTAAGACTGTATGTACACTAATATACACTACATAACCCTGACAGCCTGCACAGTCACATGTGGGCACATCCCTGGCATCCAATATACCGTATTTTTCGCCGTATAAGACGCACTTTTATCCCCCCAAAAGTGGGGGGGAAAATAGCAGTGCGTCTTATACGGCGAATGCAGCTTATTTTGCGATTTGCGAATTTCCGTGCGAATTTCTGCGCGAATTTTTGCGCGATTTTTTTGCGCAAATTTTTTGCGCAGTACTTACAACTACAAACGCTCGCCGAGAGGAGGGAGGACGGGCGCTGGCAGTGTGTGAGTCATACGTCACGCGCCTGCGCCGCCCACTTTATGAATGAAGCAGGCGGCGTGGGCGCATGACGTATAACTCACGCTGCCAGCGCCTGTCCTCCCGGCCTGCCTCCTGCCTCCTCCCTCCTCTCGGCGAGCGCTTGTAGTTGTAAGTACTCCGCTCATTATGTGATTATGCACATAACTATTTACTATTAGACATACGATTATACAGTGAGCGGGGCCCGTGTAGTAGAATAGTCACTGCACGGGCCCCGCTGTCATTATAAAGCCAGATGCCGGCCCCCAGCCCTGTATTGAGGGTCATTCACTGCAGGGACACTTATGGAGGGGATCTGTGGATGACACATAGCATAAGATGCTATATATGTGTCATCCACAGATCCCCCCCATAACTGTCATACACAGAGACCCCAATAAGAGCCACCCACAGATCCCCCATAAGTGTCACCCACAGATCCCCCATAAGTGTCACCCACAGATCCCCCATAAGTGTCAGCCACAGATCCCCCATAAGTGTCAGCCACAGATCCCCCATAAGTGTCACCCACAGATCCCCCATAAGTGTCACCCACAGATCCCCCATAACAGTGCGTCACCCACAGATCCCCCATAACAGTGCGTCACCCACAGATCCCCCATAACAGTGCGTCACCCACAGATCCCCCATAACAGTGCGTCACCCACAGATCCCCCCATAACAGTGTCCGTCAGCCACAGATCCCCAGTAATAGTGCCATCCACAGACCACAATTAGTACAAAACCCACCAAAAGCACACCTTTTGGTTCAAAATATTTTTTTTCTTATTTTCCTCCTCAAAAACCTAGGTGCGTCTTATAGGCCGGTGCGTCTTATACGGCGAAAAATATGGTATATCACAGAGAGCTATACTGTGCAGTATAGCTTATAATGCACAGTATAGCTCTCTGTGATATGTATTGGATGCCAGGTCTGTGCCCACATGTGACTGTGCAGGCTGCCAGGGTTATGTAGTGTATACTATTAGTTTACATACAGTCTCCAGTTTACAGTAATCTCCAGGAGTGGCATCGACTGGGCAGATCAGCTTATAGGATCCGGGCTCCATGGGCACTCTGTAACCCTCACATGCTTCTTTATGCATCACAGCAAGGAGATTGGGGCAGTTGACAGCAGGGCTCTGGCTGGAGGTAGCACTTTGTGAAAGGTTGTCACACAGGTTGTCAGGGGCTGGGAGTGGAGAACATCTTGGTGTGTAACCTGGTGTCACTGTGCTGTACAAAGGACCTGCTGGGCATGGTGCCTCCACAGAGGGCAGGGAATCAGATTGACTGAGGAGGGCTTGTACTTTGGAGAAGAATATGTGGCTTCATGTGACAGAGCAGAGGAATCGCACAGAAGAGTGTGTGGATGAGGATACGTCGTGTCTCCAGGAGCTCTGCCCCTGACATCTCCAAGTGACAGACACTGCTGGACCCCCTGGCACCCTGCACACATTATAAATGCACAGTATAGCTTTCCCTGATATGTATTTGATGTCAGGGCCATGCCCACATGTGGCGAGTGGCGGTGCATTATACACAGCAGCACGGTGTCCGGTACTCACAAAGACGTGGTAGACAAATGCCCAGCCCCGGGGTCTCTCCAGCACGTTGCACAGGTAGTTATGCAGCCTCCGGTACTTCACGTTCCTCCGGCAGCTCTGGCTGCTGTTGTACGACAGCGGCTTCCCCAATAAGCTCATGCGAGCTCCCTGCTTCCCACGGCGGCTCTCCTGCAAGCCCCCTCCTGGTCCCACATCGCTGCCCCTGCCAGTGTCACCGGTGCCCAGGAGAAGCAGCCCATCCCCTCTACTGGAGTTCAACAGCACCCTGTTGCCCCGACTCCACATCTTTCGTGCCGTAGTAACGGTCCCTGCCCCTGCCTTTACCTCCAGAGCTGCTTTTTATCCAGAGCCCAGAGCCTCCCACATCACCTCCACTATGGTTGCGGGACATGGCATCACCGGTGTGGGCACAGAGGGCTCTGGGTGCATGCACAGAGCAGACCTGGGGACAGGGTGGCAGCGCTTCCTGGCTTCAGACTGTCAGATCTGATCACAAGTTGGCACCAGCCATACATACAGGAAGGCTCTGTGTGCAGGGTGCCAGGGGTGTCCAGCAGTGTCTGTCACTTGGAGATGTCAGGGGCAGAGCTCCTGGAGACACGACGTATCCCAGGGGCGTAACTACAGTTCTATGGGCCCCAAGGCAAACTTTGAATTAGGGCCCCCTTTGCTACCAGACCTCCCCCCCCCCCCCCCGCCAGCCTCTGTCCCTACCCATACCCTCCCCCCCCTCTGTATGAAGCCATACATAAAAAAAATATAATAATACTCTAGTACTTTTTTATTAATTTTTGAATGTATGGCCCACACTGGCTTCATATGAGGGATGGGGGGGAGATGAATGATGATCAGTGGTGCCGTGCGGCAGTGTATCTGAATTCAGAAAGGGGGGGCCGCGCCATATGAGGACAGCCAGGGGCAGCAAATAATGAGGGGGCAAAATGAAAAAGAAATACTCAGTGGGCAAAAATTTCAAATATATAGAGGGAATGGGGGCAAAATGAAATATAGTGAGACTCTTACTATATTTAATGTTGCCCCCGCCCTCTCCCTCTATACATTTTGATTTTTGCCCACAGAGTATTTCATTTTCATTTGCCCCCTCATTACTTGCTGCCCTATTATGGCCGGTCCGGGCCCTTCTGAATTCAGACACACTGCCTCACGGCACCACTGATCATCATTCATCTCCCCCCCCCCCCCCGTATGAAGCTGGACGCAGGTGTGTGCCATTTTTTACAATTAAATAAAAAAGTCTACCTACTCTTGTTTGTTCCGCTGCCGCTCTCCTCACTTGAGGGCTGGGGCGGCCGGCAGACTAGTCATTCCTGTCTGTGTGATCCCGCGAGACCCGCCGCGGAGGTCACGGGTCTCGCGCTGACAAGTAAGCGCAGCGACTCAAAATATAAGGAGGGCCCGCCGCATGTAATACAAAACCACTTGCGGGGCCCGCTTTACTCCATCTCTCCCTATGGGCCCCCCTGACTTAGGGGCCCGGTCGCAATTGCGACCGCTGCGACCCCTATAGCTACGCCACTGACGTATCCTCATCCACACACTCTTCTGTGCGATTCCTCTGCTCTGTCACATGAAGCCACATATTCTTCTCCAAAGTACAAGCCCTCCTCAGTCAATCTGATTATCTGCCCTCTGTGGAGGCACCATGCCCAGCAGGTCCTTTGTACAGCACAGTGACACCAGGTTACACACCAAGATGTTCTCCACTCCCAGCCCCTGACAACCTGTGTGACAACCTTTCACAAAGTGCTACCTCCAGCCAGAGCCCTGCTGTCAACTGCCCCAATCTCCTTGCTGTGATGTATAAAGAAGCATGTGAGGGTTACAGAGTGCCCATGGAGCCCACATCCTAGAAGCGGATCTGCCCAGCCGATGCCACTCCTGGAGAGTCCCTTGCTGCTCTCTGTACAGGAGGGGACAGTGATCACACAGCTCTCTGCATCCAGCAGGCTGCTCAGCCTCCACACAGGCAGCTCCCAGCAGTCTACTGTGCCTTCCTACATAGAAGCCTGGAGGTCACTTCCAGGCAGCTGAAACTCCATGCATGGTGGTCAGAGTGGCTGTGAGAAGCTTGAAGCCCACCACCTCCAGGCAGCTGCACTTCAACAACTTTTCCAGGAGAACCCAGCAACTCTGTGACAGCAGGAAGGGGTTGCCAGTCACTCACTTGTCCCTGTGCAGCCTGCAGCTCCAGTCCTTCTCCTGGTGCTGCTGCTGACATACATTCAAGGGGGACAGAAGGGGAAGGGGGGTGAGGAAGAGGGGGACAGAGGGGGAAGGCCAGGTACTTACAGGAGGACTATATCTGAGTATAAATTAAAGGGGTTGTTCGGGTTCAGAGCTGAACCCGGACATCCCTCCATTTTCACCCAGGCAGGCCTTCTGACTTGAGCATCGGAGCAGTTCATGCTCCGATGCTCTCCTTTGCCCTGCGCTAAATCGCGCAGGGCAAAGGCATTTTTTGAAGATCTGGTGACGTGCCGGGGCTCTCCATGGGGCTGCCAGGAACCCCGGTGACGTCAACGGCACTGATGGCTGGGATTTAGCGCTGCCCTAGCCAGTAAAACGGTAATATGAACAATGGGGTTCTACAAAAGAGCTATTGTGGGGCAAAGTTCATATTCGTGTTTACACACGTGTTTTAAAATGAATGCTTTCCCCTTTTATAAACAAGTAAATAATGACGCAATGCTGTGGGGCTGGTGTGCAACTTTTTCCAGGGCTGGTTTTTATCCCCAGTCCGGCCCTGATACTGTTGATAAACTCCTTATAAAGGCAAGAGTCCATTATGGGAGGGAAAAAAGCTTCAGTATAAAGTAACATATGGAATGGAGTTGGATTCTTTGTATCCTTGTTATGATCGTAAACACTCCCTCCTTTGGTCAAGGTTAAAGCAAGTCCATATGTCAAATATTAAAATATATGTATTTCAAGCATTATAAATAGGATTGACGTACAGAATTACAACATATTGAAATAAATAAAAAAGTAAAAAATAAAAATAATGGGTAAAAAACAAGGGATCCACAATAAAAACTTGTGCTTCTGTCATGCGTTTATAATACCTTTACATCAGGAATGGTTAATGGTACTTTTGGCTCATTTGCCATACCTTTACTTTGTTGTTTTAATAGTACACTAATAGTGGATATGAGAAATGAATAAATATCAACATGGAAGAATATCAAAAAATGTATGTGGGTGGTGTTAAAAATATAGAAAAAATATAAATATAATAGACGGGAAAGTAATGGTTATTTCTTATGGGTTGTACCTACCCCCGATGCAGCTTTTTTATAAGGATTTTTTTATATTCTCTTTTGTGTTTTATAGATGTATTTTTATTGATAAAATATATTTTTTTGTGATTGATTATGTAAATTTGATAGAATATAAATTTTTTGATAGTAAACTATGTAAATGTGGTAAAATGTATTTTTTGGGGGGTGCTATCCCAGATTCTTCTTAAAGGGAACCTGTCACCAGAATTTTGGGTATAGAGCTGAGGACATGGGTTGCTAGATGCCTGCTAGCACATCAGCAATACCCAGTCCCCATAGCTCTGCTTTTATTATGGAAAAGAAACGATTTGATACATATGCAAATTACCCTGAGATGAGTCCTGTCCTTGACTCATCTCACATACAGGACTCATCTCAGGTTAATTTGCATATGTATCAAATCGCCTTTTATAAACAATAAAAGCACACAGAGCTATGGGGACTGGATATTGCGGATGTGCTAGCGGCCATCTAGCAACCCATGTCCTCAGCTCTATACACAAAATCCCGGTGACAGGTTCCCTTTAAATAGATGATATTTCAGGTCGTGTGAAATGGAATTATAAGAAATTAAAAGAGAGGTCGGTATCTAATAATTTAACTAAACATGAAATTCATGCTATTTAACAGTTGCAAAGTCAGCACAATATAACCATAAGACCAGCAGACAAAGGAGGAGCGATTGTTATCCAGGACACGGAACACTATGACAAAGATTGTAGAAGACAACTAACCGATAAAGCAACATACAAAAAGTTAAAAAACGACACCACCTATGAATATCATAGAGAACTCATTAAATATTGCGACAAGGGACATATGGAAGGAATTTTACTTGATAGGGAACATAAATACATAGTGGGAACACCAAAATGTTTGCCCATTTTTTACTGTATTCCCAAGATTTACAAAAATTATAATGAACCTCCAGGACGCCCCATAATATCGGGCATAGGTTCCATATCCTCAAACTTGTCACAATATATAGATAGATTACTACAACCTACGGTGAAACAAATCCCGTCATATATCAAAGACACGACAGATATCATATCAACACTAGAGTAAGTGAATTTCTGAGAAAATTGGATATTGGGGACCATGGACGTGAATTCCCTTTACACTATTATAGATCATAACCAAGGTATGGAAGCTCTAAGGTTA
This sequence comes from Bufo gargarizans, assembly GCF_014858855.1. Taxonomy (NCBI): domain Eukaryota; kingdom Metazoa; phylum Chordata; class Amphibia; order Anura; family Bufonidae; genus Bufo; species Bufo gargarizans. Next base: position 296,552,877 of record NC_058080.1, read on the forward strand.
CAATTTCAAACCAATAGTCAGTTTCAACTTGACCAGATAGATTTCATAATAGAAGCGGTAAACTATATTTTAACACAGACTTTTATGTACAAGAAAGGGGCACTGCCATGGGTACCAGATTTGCCCCCAGTTATGCTAATTTAGTTATGGCCCAATGGGAGGCAGAAGTCATCTACCCACAGCTGGGGACAAATCTGGTACTCTGGCGTAGATACATTGATGACAATATCTTTATCTGGACAAATACGGAAGACAGCTTAAATACCTTTATACAACAGATCAACAAGAATGAAAAGAACCTTAGGTTTACCACTAATACGAGCCGATCTCAAATTGAATTTCTGGATTTAAATATTACTATCGCAGACAAAAAACTGGTATGTAACACATACCATAAACCTCTTATGAAAAATAGCTTCATCCTATATTCCAGTTGTCATCTCCCCTGATGGCTTTCTAATATACCGACGAGCCAGTTTAGGAGATCCAAGAGGAATTGCACATCTAATGAACAATTTGAAGAGGAAGCCGCAACACTTAAACATCAGTTTGCAATGAAATAATATCCAGACAAGTTAGGGCTCTTTCACACCTGCGTTGTCCGGATCCGGCGTGTACTCCATTTGCCGGAATTACATGCCGGATCCGGAAAAACGCAAGTGAACTGAAAGCATTTGAAGACGGATCCGTCTTCAAAATGCGTTCTGTGTTACTATGGCAGCCAGGACGCTATTAAAGTCCTGGTTGCCATAGTAGTAATGGGGAGCGGGGGAGCAGTATACTTACAGTCCGTGCGGCTCCCGGGGCGCTCCAGAATGACGTCAGAGCGCCCCATGCGCATGGATGACGTGTCCATGCGATCACGTCATCCATGCGCGTGGGGCGCCCTGACGTCACTCTGGAGCGCCCCGGGAGCCGCGCGGATGGTAGGTATACTGCTCCCCCGCTCCCCACTACACTTTACCATGGCTGCCAGGACTTTAGCATCCCGGCAGCCATGGTAACCATTCAGAAAAAGCTAAACGTCGGATCCGGCAATGCGCCGAAACGACGTTTAGCTTAAGGCCGGATCCGGATTAATGCCTTTCAATGGGCATTAATTCCGGATCCAGCCTTGCGGCAAGTGTTCAGGATTTTTGGCCGGAGCAAAAAGCGCAGCATGCTGCAGTATTTTCTCCGGCCAAAAAACGTTCCGGTCCTGAACTCAAGACATCCTGATGCATCCTGAACGGATTTCACTCTATTCAGAATGCATTAGGATAATCCTGATCAGGATTCTTCCGGCATAGAGCCCCGACGACGGAACTCTATGCCAGAAGAAAAGAACGCAAGTGTGAAAGAGCCCTTAGTGAACACATCGTTAAATAAAGTGAGAGAAATAAAGTTTTACAACTGCTAAAAAGGAAAATAAACAACAAGATAATGAGCCACGTATTTTACTTGCATTTCATTCACAACACAAAGCAATTGAAAAAATTATAAGTAAACACTGGCACCATCTAAAGGACAAAACTGTGGGGTCCATATTAACATCAAAGCCCTTGATAACATACACCAAGGCCTCTAATTTCGGTTTACTGGTAGCACCAACTACAAGGAAGAATAAAATAATAGGGTCCAACTGGTTGTTCTCAAAGGGATTCCACAGATGTGGTACCTGCAATAATTGCAGAATAACAAATTTTCCGAAGAAAACGTTGCAGGTACATTCCACCCACAATTCATTTTGCCATACGATTAAGGACAGTTTGTCCTGCAATACCACTGATGTAATATACATTTTAGAATGCCCATGTCGCAAGCAGTACATAGGGCAAACGAAGAGATAACTGAAAAAGCGCATAGCTGAACGTATCAATAACATTAAAAAAGGATTTGAAAAACATTCAGTGTCGCAACACTACAAACAATATCATAATAAAGATCCTACGACACTCGTATTTGTGGCCCTTAAGAAGATTAGGAAGCCATGGCAAGAAGGCCATCACATTGCGAACATGTCTAGAGCAGAATCTAGGAAGATCTTTGAATTTGATACGTTGATCCCTACAGGTTTGAACGCTGAGATGGAATTGTTTGGTTTTCTTTAAGCCTGGGGTTAGTGCCGGTGGGGGATGGGAAATTGAGGTCAGCTGTTCTACCAGCACCTCGATATCCCCTCCTTAGCCAGCCCCATCCCTCATTCATCCATTTCACACCACCTGAAATATTGTCAATTTAAGAAGAATCTGGGATAGCACCCCCAAAAAATATTTTACAACATTTACAAAAAATGTATATTCTATCAAATTTACATAATCCATCACTAAAAAATATATTTTATCAATAAAAATACATCCATAAAACACAAAAAAAGAATATAAAAAACTGCTTATAAAAAACCTGGATCGGGGGTAGGTACAACCCATAAGGAATGACAACCACTTTCCATTCAATTAATTATATTTATATTTTTTCTATATTTTTAACACCACCCACATACATTTTTTGATATTCTTTCATGTTGATATTTATTAATTTCTCATATCCACTATTAGTGTACTATTAAAACAACAAAGTAAAGGTATGGCAAATGAGCCAGAAGTACCATTAACCATTCCTGGTGTAAAGGTATTATAAACGCATGACAGACGCACAAAAAACGCAACTGCGTTTTTATTGTGGATCCCTTGTGTTTTACCCATTATTTTTAATTTTTAATTTTTTTCCTTTTTTATTTATTTCAATATGTTGTAATTCTGTACGTCAATCCTATTTATAATGCTTGAAATACATATATTTAAATATTTGACATATGGACTTGCTTGAACCTTGACCAAAGGAGGGCGTGTTTACGATCATAACAAGGATACAAAGAATCCAACTCCATTCCATATGTTACTTTATACTGAAGCTTTTTTCCCTGCCATAATGGACTCTTGCCTTTATAAGGAGTTTATCAACAGTATACTGTCCACCACTGATAAAGGAGCAGCTAGCTCCGAAACACGTTTGGTGTAAGGACAGAGACAGTATATAGAAAATATCGCACCCAGTATCTTTACAATTTGGATTGGATATAATCCCCACACTGGCAAATAGGAGCACTCCATTACTCTGATTGACTATCATCATTCAGGTGCAGAACAGACCGGGCGGACTTGATACCACGTGGGATGCCACGTGTGAAGCCGGTATATCGCTACTACTAGAGGCTGCTGCAATACACTTTCATATTCCGCACACAAACCTCGGTGCTGCGTGAGACGCTGATATAGGGCAACTACCAGGGATCGCTGCGATACATCCAGACATCTGGCATATAAACTCCAGGCCGACGGATGAGTAACGTAGCCACCACAACATATGTCTATTAATACCATAGAAAAAGTTATGTAAATATAACCATACATAACTATACAAAGAGACATTGAACTTCCAACTGAAGCCTAAAGCAGCAACTATTATTTCTCCAAGTTAATCTTCGCAAATATAAGAGGAACATACTGTACTTTCCATGTTAAGTGAGGAGGATTATACTCCCACCTGATCTTCATCTGATACCTGTACCCCTTGTCCAGCATATAATCCTATGGTATCAAGTTGTGTATTAAATGGTAGGATTATCCTCATGTTATCTCCTTTGTCTGTCTGGTCTATTTTGGATTTTGTGTTGAAAAAAGTATTTCGATCTCACTGACGGACTGTGTCTAGTGCACTAGACACAGTCCGTCAGTTAGATCGAAAGACTTTTTTCAACACAAAAAACAAAATAGACCAGACAGACAAAGGAGATAACATGAGGATAATCCTACCATTTAATACACAACACAAAAAGGTGAGGTATATAATTCAAAAGCATTGGCACTATATAGAGAAGGATAAAGTAATAGGTCACTTGATACCACATTTTCCACAAGTCACGTTTACCAAGACACCTAATTTGGGACTAATGGTGGCACCATCAATCCCCAAAATAAAAAACAAATCACCACAGTCAATACAAAAATAGACAAACACTACTGGCTTTTTTAGATGTGGAAATATACGGGATGTAAAACCACCACATTCCCCAAAAAAACAATCTTAGTAAATTCCACCACAAACATGTCACAGATGGTGTTACAGAAAACTAGAAGACACAAATGAGATCCGACTAACTTGATCCAAAACTAAGGAACAAAAGGGTAAGCCCTGTAACAGCCCTAGCTCTCTCCCTTACTGCTCAGCCTATGCAAAAATCTCAATGGTAGAAAATTGCATACCCTCGTTCCTCGACTGTATGACACCTGAACACCCGATAATAGTGAGGGGAAATGACCACCGGCTCCCTACACTTAATACGGAGGGAGTCAGGGTCACCTAGGATCAAGCTCACAGAAATAAAGAAACAGACTTATCTTGTGGATGCAGCAGTAACAGCTTCTAGCATCAGCACACTCCAGGAAGTTGTATAAACCGCAAGGTAAGGCAGTATGGGGAGGAGATATATAGGGAGGCAATCACTGCTAATAGATGACAGCTGGGAGAGGGAGGAGATATGTCAAAACGAAAGAAAAACAAAAGAAGATCATGCAGAAGGTACTGAAGAACGTCTAACAGAACTTCTCAAAGATCTGGTGGTGACAGTACCCCTCTCTCTACGAGTGGACTCCGGACACTCAGAGCCCACCTTCTCAGGATGGGACCTATGGAATGCCCTAGAAGACGAGTGGCCTTAATGTCCGCCACCGGAACCCACATCCTCTCCTCAGGACCATAACCCTCCTAATAAACGAGGTACTGAAGAGAACCGCGGACAATACGAGAGTCCACAATCCTAGAGACCTGAAATTCAAGATTACCATCAACCACAATCGGAGGAGGAGGCAAAGAGGAGGGTACAGTGGGTTGGACATAAGGTTTTAATAGGGACTTGTGAAAAACATTATGGATCTTCCAAGTCTGAGGAAGATTAAGACGGTAGGCAACGGGATTGATGACGGACAAGATTTTGTAAGGCCCAATAAACTTAGGGCCCAACTTCCAGGAGGGAACCTTCAATTTGATATTGTTAGTAGACAACCATACGAGATCACCAACATTCAGGTCCGGACCAGGCACACGTCTCTTATCCGCCACGCGCTTATATCTCTCACTCATGCTCTTTAGATTATCCTGAATCTTTTGCCAAATAGATAACAAAGACAAGGAGATTCTCTCCTCATCAGGTAAACCAGAAGCCCGCTCTCCAGAGAATGTCCCAAACTGCGGATGAAACCCATATGCACCAAAAAATGGTGACCGATTAGAGGACTCCTGACGACGGTTATTTAAAGCAAACTCAGCAAGGGAGAGAAAAGAACACCAATCCTCCTGATTCTCCGCCACAAAACAATGCAGATATGTCTCCAGATGCTGATTGACGCGCTCTGTCTGGCCATTCGACTGCGGGTGGAAAGCAGAAGAGAATGACAACCGAACCCCCAAGCGAGAACAGAAGGCCTTCCAGAATCTGGAAACAAACTGCGTGCCCCTATCAGAGACTATGTCTGAAGGGATACCATGCATTTCGACAATGGGATCAATAAATGCCTGCGCCAGCGTTTTAGCATTGGGCAAACCAGGAAAAGGAACAAAATGCGCCATTTTGCTAAAACGGTCCACCACCACCAGAATCACAGTCTTCCCCGAGGAACGAGGCAAGTCTGTAATAAAATCCATGGACAGATGTGTCCAAGGACGGGAAGGAATGGGTAACGGAAGGAGAGGACCCGATGGCCGTGAATGAGGGACTTTGGCACGAGCACAGGTCTCGCAGGCTCCCACAAAACCCTCAACCGACTTACGAAGAGCCGGCCACCAGAATCTCTGAGCAATGAGATCCACTGTGGCTCTACACCCGGGTGCCCAGCAAGGACAGTATCGTGGTGCTCCTTAAAAACCTTGTGTCGTAAAGTGAGAGGCACAAACAACCTCCCAGGAGGACAAAGATCAGGAGCCTCTGCCTGGGCTGCCTGAACCTCTGCCTCCAATTCAGGATAAAGAGCAGACACAACCACCCCTTCAGCCAAAATGGGACCCGGGTCTTCAAAGTTCCCCCCTCCTGGAAAACAACGTGACAGGGCATACGCCTTCACATTCTTAACCCCAGGGCGGAACGTGACAACAAAATTAAACCTTGAAAAGAACAAAGACCATCTGGCCTGTCTCGGGTTCAGATGCTTGGCTGACTCCAAGTAGGCCAGATTCTTATGGTCGGTAAACACGGTAATAGGGTGTCTGGCTCCCTCTAGCCAATGGCGCCATTCCTCAAAAGCTAACTTGATGGCCAACTGTAACTGATCTCCTGGCACCCCGACCAGGTACCTCCGTTGATAGATGCTCCTAGTGCTTTCCGAGGACTCCAAGCACTCCACTTGACACCGTACGCACTGCAGACCCCACGAACCGCCGAAGCTTGGTTAAGGTCTCACCGTCTCCTACCCACCCTGGACCTACGACAAAGGCTCCAGGCTCCAGTGGGTGAACCTCTCCTAAAACCAGAGAGCAGGAACAGCTCTTACAAGAGCTAGTAGTTATGCCAGGGGGTATAGCAAATCTTCAGCGCACAGCAATCCCCCAGTGTTGATCAGTTACCCAAACACCAGTCTCAACATGATGAAGGATAAAACAGGCACTCTTTATTGAGGGCTACCCGCCCGTATTTATGCAGGTCCCCATCTGGTGGACACGCCCCTAGGGGACCAGAAGGAAGACTGTGACACAGGACAGATATGCAGCAATTCAGGATACACAGACACAATACATCCCCACAATGCATCATGGTTTCCTCCTCTCTGCCCTGGAGACACCCGAGGAGCGATTCAATTATCTCTCAGGACAAAGGGAAATCCCCAATACACATGTGGAGACAACAGGACAGAAATCACCATTTAAACATACAATGTCACACCCTTACAGTAAACACAGACATTTAACACATCCCCAGATAGCTCAAGTCTGAGTGCATATTATTAGGTGAATGGCACTCAAACTACACGAATACAATAAAATTAGCTATCTGGATACCCTCACATAACATAAAATACAATTCCAAATACAGATTTAATCTGTGCGGCCGGTCTGTCTCCTCCTTTAAAGTTAGAATGGGCCATAATCCTGAGGCAAGAGGCTGATAAACAGGCCCCTCCAAAACCCAGTGGCGAGGTTGGTTTCGCCACACCAACAACTCCCTATCTCCCACATCGTAATTTCTCTCTGTGGAGGAGAGTTTCTTCGAGAAAAGACCGCACTCACACCCACCTCAGAAGCGTCCACCTCAACTATGAAGGGCAGAGAGATATCAGGTTGTACCAAGATGGGAGCGGAAGAAAAACTCTCCTTGATACTAGAAAAGGCCTTACGCGCCTCTACCGACCCGGAGGAAAATTGTACCCCCTTTCTAGTCATATCAGTGAGTGGTTTAACAACAGAGGAATAATTCAAAATAAACTTCCTGTAATAATTTGCAAAACCTAAAAAACGCATCAGCGCCTTCTGATTCTCAGGAAGCTTCCACTCAAGCACAGCGCAGACCTTCTCGGGGTCCATGCGAAACCCAGAAGCAGAGAGAAGAAACCCCAGAAATTTAATTTCTGGAACCGCAAACACAAGCACAGATATGTCTCCAGATTCTAATTGACGCGCTCTGTCTGGCCATTCGACTGCGGGTGGAAAGCAGAAGAGAATGACAACCGAACCCCCAAGCAAGAACAGAAAGCCTTCCAGAATCTGGAAACAAACTGTGTGCCCCTATCAGAGACTATGTCTGAAGGGATACCATGCAATTTGACAATGTGATCAATAAATGCCTGCGCCAGCGTCTTAGCATTGGGCAAGCCAGGAAAAGGAATGAAATGCACCATTTTGCTAAAACGGTCCACCACCACCAGAATCACAGTCTACCCTGAGGAACGAGGCAGGTCCGTAATGAAGTCCATGGACAGATGTGTCCAAGGACGGGAAGGAATGGGTAACGGAAGGAGAGGACCTAAAGGCCGTGAATGAGGGACTTTGGCAAGAGCGCAGGTCTCGCAGGCTGCCACAAAACCCTCAACCGACTTACGAAGCGCCGGCCACCAGAATCTCCGAGCGATGAGATCCACTGTGGCTCTTGCCCCCGGGTGCCCAGCAAGGACAGTATCGTGGTGCTCCTTAAAAATCTTGTGTCTTAAAGCGAGAGGCACAAACAACCTCCCAGGAGGACAAAGATCAGGAGCCTCTGACTGGGCTACCTGAACCTCTGCCTCCAATTCAGGATAAAGAGCAGAGACCACCACACCTTCAGCCAAAATGGGACCCGGGTCTTCAAAATTCCCACCTCCCGGAAAACAACGTGACAGGGCATCCGCCTTCACATTCTTAACCCCAGGGCGGAACGTGACAACAAAATTAAACCTTGAAAAGAACAAAGACCATCTGGCCTGTCTAGGGTTCAGACGCTTGGCTGACTCCAAGTAGGCCACATTCTTATGGTCAGTAAACACGGTAATAGGGTGTCTGGCTCCCTCTAGCCAATGGCGCCATTCCTCAAAAGCTAACTTGATGGCCAACAACTCCCTATCTCCCACATCGTAATTTCTCTCTGCGGAGGAGAGTTTCTTCGAGAAAAAGGCACACGGTCGCCATTTGGCAGGAGAGGGACCCTGAGACAAGACCACACCCACCTCAGAAGCATCAAGCTCAACTATGAAGGGTAGAGAAATATCAGGTTGCACCAAGATGGGAGCGGGAGCAAAACTCTCCTTGATATTAGAAAAGGCGCCTCTACCGACCAGGAGGAAAAATCTACCCCCTTTCTAGTCATATCAGTGAGTGGTTTAACAACAGAGGAATAATTCAAAATAAACTTCCTGTAATAATTGGCAAAACCCCAAAAAACGCATCAGCGCCTTCTGATTCTCAGGAAGCTCCCACTCAAGCACAGCGCAGACCTTCTCGGGGTCCATGCGAAAACCAGAAGCGGAGAGAAGAAACCCCAGAAATTGAATTTCTGGAACCGCAAACACACATTTTTCCAGTTTAGCGTACAATTTATTCTCCCGCAGGATGAGCAAGACCTGACGTAAGTGTTCCTTATGAGTTTTGAAATCAGGAGAAAAAATCCAAATGTCATCTAGATACACTAATACAAATTTCCCCATTAAATCATAAAAAATGCTGTTCACAAAATGCTGAAAGACGGCTGGGGCATTCATCAAACCAAAAGGCATAACCAAATTCTCAAAATGGCCCTCAGGGGTATTGAAGGCCGTCTTCCATTCGTCTCCTTCTCTGACCCTGACCAGGTTGTATGCCCCTCTTAGATCCAACTTGGAAAAAACTTTAGCCCCAACAATCTGGTAAACAGGTCCGGGATCAGAGGAAGCGGATAAGGGTCACGAATTGTGATACTGTTCAGCTCCCTGAAATCCAGACATGGTCTTAAAGAACCATCTTTTTTCTTAACAAAGAAAAAAACCAGCGGCAACAGGTGACTTCGAGGGTCGTATATGTCCCTTTCTCAGACTCTCAGAGATATAAGCACGCATAGCGACCCTTTCAGGTTGGGAAAGATTGTATAAATGAGATTTAGGCAGCTTGGCGCCTGGGGTGAGATTAATAGGGCAATCGTACTCCCTGTGAGGGGGCAAGTCCTGAACACCACTCTCAGAGAACACATCCAAAAATTCAGAGAGAAAAAATGGTACAGTCTTAGTAGATACCTCAGAAACAGATGTCGTGAGGCAATTCTCTCTGCAAAAGTCACTCCAACCATTTATTTGCCTCGCTTGCCAATCAATGGTGGGGTTATGTTTAGTGAGCCAGGGTAGCCCCAACACTAGAGGAATAGGCAACCCGCTTAGGACGAAACATGACACATCCTCAACATGAGTATCACTCACAATCAAACGGATATTGTGAACTATGCCCTTTAACGATTTCTGAGAAAGTGGAACAGAATCAATAGCAAAAACAGGAATATCCTTTCCCAAAGTGCATACCTGGAAACCATGAGCTATAGCAAATTGATTATCAATGAGATTGACAGCTGCTCCACTATCTACAAAAATCTCACAAAAAATGTTCTTGCTCTCTAGCGCCACCCTGGCAGGTAGGACAAAACCGGAACTACAAGCAAACGGAAAACCTTCAATTTCCGCATCAACCTTGCCAATAGTAACAGATGGAACGTTTTTAGAGGATTTTTTTCATTTTGTTTCTTTATTACTCTCAAAAAACGGCCTGAATCTCCGATCGGCCCTTTCCAGGGGGTCGCCTGAGGCTTCCTATTGTGGGTCGCCCGCACAACGGCAGCGGCCCCTTATCCTCGCGCACAGGAAGTGGTGTCCTATCACTGCCTGTGCTTGAAGGAGCCTGACGTCTGGATGGGTAAGTCTGCTGAGGTCCGAGTTTTTTCGTTAATGACACCGCTGCTGAGCACCACTGCCACCAATGATTTAATTGAGCCTGGCTGAGCCTGGCTAAGCCTGGCTAATTTTATTTTAATTATTTGGCTGAGCAAGGCTTAATTTATTTGGGGGGACATGAAGCACCGCTGATTTATTTATTTGGGGGACCCTGAGCACTTCTGATTTATTTATTTGGGGGACCTTGAGCACCATTGATTTATTTATTTGGGGGAAACCTGATGCACCACTGATTTATTTATTTATTTGGGGGTACCCTGAGCACCGCTGATTTATTTATTTGGGGGAGACCTGAAGCCCCGCTGATTTATTTATTTCGGGGACCCTGAGCACTTCTGATTTATTTATTTGGGGGGGACTTGAAGCACCACTGATTTATTTATTTGAGGGGTACCCTGAGCACCACTGATTTATTTTTTAGGGGGTATTTGTTGTTTATTATTTATTTTAAAGTTATTTATTTGGTTTACAAATATTTTGTATTTATGCTAAAGTTCTGTGGTTAAGAATGAATACATCCTGCATATCAGATATTTACATTACAATTCATAACAGTAGCAAAATTAGTTATGACGTAGCAAGGAAAAAAATGTAATGGTTGGGGGTCACTACAACATGAGGAACTGTATTAAGGGGTCACGGCTTTAGAAAGGTTGAGAACCACTGTCCTAGAGGGACAAACATTTGCCAAATGATTTATACCTCCACAACAGAAACAAACCTTCCTATGAGAGCTGAATCCTCTATTGTCAGAGGGAAGCAAACCCAGCTGCATGGGCCCCTGCTCAGAAGGGATTGAGAGCGACTGAGACCCCTGTGCACTGAATGAGACCGCCACACTGTCCTTGGACTGAGTATGACAGGAAGGAGTGATCTCTCCTCTCTCTCTAAGACGCCTGTCAATACGAACGGCCAGAGACATGGCAGAGTCCAAGGAGGTAGGTCTCTAATGAAAGGCAAATGCATCTTGCAATCCCTCTGAAAGACTATGGCAAAATTGACTTCGGAGTGCAGCATCATTCCAACCAGTATCACCTGCCCATCTCCGAAATTCTGAACAGTATATCTCTGCGGAGTGTTTACCCTGGCATAAAAGACGTAGTCTAGACTCAGCCAGAGCAATACGATCCGGATCATCATATATCTGACCCAGGGCTAAAAAAAATTCATCCACTGAACAGAGGGGCTGTGCCCCCACCGGCAGCAAAAAGGCCCAGGACTGAGCGTTATCCCTGAGCAGCGAGATGATGATCCCCACCCTCTGCTCCTCATCACCAGAGGAATGGGGAAGTAGGCGAAAATTGAGTTTGCAAGCCTCTCTAAAACAAACAAAATTCTCACTACCCCCGGAGAACGTATCCGGGAGCGAGATCTTAGGCTCAGAACAAACTCCATGAACGCAAGCTGAACCGGTCACCTGAAACTGAGAAACAGTTTTACGGAGATCTGCTACCTCCAATGAAAGACCCTGCATGTGTTCAGTCAAAAGTGAAACCGGATCCATGCTTGAGATGGTTTTGGCGGTTTATAATGTCACGGAAGGTGTACAGAAAACTAGAAGACACAAAATGAAGATCCGACTGACTGGATCCAAAACTAAGGAACAAAAGGGAGAGCCCTGCAACAGACCTGGCTCTCTCCCTAACTGCTTAGCCTATGCAAAAATCTCAATGGTAGATGATCGCATATCCTCGTACCTCGACTGTACACCTGAACACCCTATAATAGTGAGGGGACACGACCACCGGCTCCCTACACTTGATACGGAGGGAGTCAGGGTCACCTGGGATCTAGCAAACAGGAAAACACAAATGAATGAACAAAACTTATCTGTAGAAGACTCAGTAGTAGCATCCAGCATGCACACACTCCAGGAAGTTGTATAAACTGCAAAGTGATGCAGTATGGGAAGGGATTTAAAGGGATGCAATCAGTGCAACTACATGACAGCTGAGAGAGGCTAACGAGATGAGAAAACGAAAGCAAAACAAAAGGAACCTCAAGGAGGAGGTTCTGAAGAACGTCTGTCCGAGCTTCTCAGATGTCTGGTGGTGACACAATGGTGCCACTAAAAATCACAATGGCTCATTCAGCTATGTCAGTATAAAAAAAAAAAATTATGGCTCTTGGAATGTAGCAATGAAAAGGAAAAATGCAAGTTTTTTAAGGGGTATTCCTTGATGTTACTATTAATGGCCTATCCTCAGGATAGGTCATCAATACCTGATTAGCAGGGGTCTGACACCCCACATTCCTGTCAATCAGCTGTTCCCAAGTAGCTCTGGCACTGGCCAAAAACAGTGGATGGAGCTGTGTAGTTTTGACATTGACTTTCAGCATCGGAGCTACTGTAGAACTGTTGGGTGCTGGGTGTCAGACCCCTGATGATCAGATATTGATGGTCTATCCTGAGGATAGACCATCAATAGTAAAATCCTGGACCAAACAGGAATGGTAATTTCGGTGTTAATTTAATTCAATAAAACACAATATAGATTAAGCTCCCCTTAGTGCTGGCTGTAGGTAGAATTTTACTATTTAAAGTGGTTCTGTCACCATATCATCCCTATTAAAACCAGGCACATACAGTATCTCTCGAAAGTGAGTACAACCTTCACATTTTTGAAAATATTTTATTCTATATTTTCATGGGACAACACTGAAGATAGGACACTATGATACAATGTAAAGCAGTCAGTGTTGTTGTGCCCTCAAAATAACTCAACACACGGCCATTAATGTCTAAACTGCTGGCAACAAAAGTGAGTACACCTCTAAGTGAAAATTGCCAAATTGTGCCCAATTAGTCATGTGACTCGTTAGTGTTACAAGGTCTCAGGTGTGAATGGGGAGAAGATGTGTTAAATTTGGTTTTATCACTCTCACACTATCATACTGGATACTGGAAGTTCAACATGGCTCCTTATGGCAAAGACCTCTCTGAGGATCTAAAAAAAAATGAAATGTTGTTCTACATTAGGGATGCCCAACCTGCAGCCCTCCAGCTGTTGCAAAACTAAAACTCCCAGCATGCCGGACAGCCTACAGCTATCAGCCTACAGAAGGGCATGGTGGAAGTTGTAATTTTACAACAGCTGAAGGGCCACAGGTTGAGCATCCCTGGCCTAGGCTATAAGCAGATTGCCAACACCATGAAACTGAGCTGCCAATGGCCAACACCATACAGCGGTTAACAAGACAGGTTTTACGCAGAACAGTCCTCGCCATGGTTGACCAAAGAAGTTGAGTGGACATGCTCAGTGTCATATACAGAGGTTGTATGAGTGCTGCCAGCATTGCTGCAGGTTAAATGGGTTGGGGGGTCAGCCTGTCAGGGCTCAGACCATATGTCACACACTGCATCAAATTGGCCTGCATGGCTGTCGTCTTAGAAGGAAGCCTCTTCTAAAGATGACGCACAAGAAAGCCTGCTGTCACCGCCAGTTCTGTGAGAAGGTCTGGCAGACGTCCTTCTCTACCTCTTGCATGATGTTCTTTGTTTTGGTTTCACTTTGTCATCTCCTTTCCTTCTCCCAGGTGTCACCTATTTAGACTAATCTTCTCCCTTTATATTCCCTCCCATACTGCCTCACTTTGCGGTTTATACTACTTCCTGGATGAAGTGTTCACTGCCGGACGCTGCTGCTGCTGTTTACTCAGATAAGTCTTTTCATTTATTGTGTTTCCTTGCTGGCTTGATTCTAGGTGACCCTGACTCCATCCGTATTAAGTGCAGGGAGCTGGTGGTCGTGTCCCCTCACTATTATAGGGTTTTCAGGTGTCGCACAGTCTTAGGTAAGTGGGCATGCAAACGTCTACCATTAAGACCCTTGCATGGGTATAGCAGTCAGGGAGAGCTCTTAGGGTTTTATAGGGCTCACCTATATGCTCCTTAGTTTGGGATCAAGCCAGTCGGACGTTTATTCATAAGTTCCAGCTATCTGCAACATCATCCGTGACACCTGCAAACAGTTTGCTAAAGACAAGTAGACTAAGGACATAGATTACTGGAACCATGTCCTGTGGTCTGATGACACCAAGATAAACTTATTTTGGTTCAGATGGTGTCGAGCGTGTGTAGCAGCAACCAGGTGAAGAGTACAAAGACATGTGTGTCTTGCCTACAGTCAAGTATGGTGGTTGGAGGGTCATGGTTTGGGGCTGCATGAGTGCTGCTGGCTGTGGGGAGCTAGAGTTCATTGAGGGAACCATGAATGGCAACATGTGCTGTGACATACTGAAGCAGGGAATGATCCCCTCCCTGTGGAAACTGGGCCGCAGGGCAGTATTCCAACATGATACTGATTCCCAACACACCTTTAAGACGACCACTGCACATGGTCAATGCCGCTTCAGGACATATGACCCGCTCATGGACCGTATGTCTCGGACGGCATACAGTCGTGTACAAGGGCCCTAAAGGTGCTGGACTGGCCAAGCATGTCTCCAGACCTAAACCCTATTGAGCATCTGTGGGGCATACTCAAACGGAAGGTGGAGGAGCACAAGGTCTCTAATATCCACCAGCTCTGGGATGTCATCATGAAGTGGAAGAGGATCTCAGTGGCAAACTGCAAAGCTCTAGTGAACTCTATGCCCAAGAGACTTAAGGAAATGCTGGAAAATAAAGGTGGCCACAGAAAATATTGACACTTTGGGCACAATTTGGCCATTTTCACTTAGAAGTGTACTCACTTTTGTTGCCGGCAGTTTAGACTTTAATGGCTGTTTGTTCAGTTATTTTGAGGGCACACCAAATTTACACTGTTATACAAACTGTACACTGACTACTTTACAGTGTGTCAAAGTGTCATATCTTCAGTGTTGTCCCATGAAAAGATATAATAAAATATTTATAAAAATGTTAGGGGTGTACTCACTTTTGTGAGATACTGTAGCTTGCTAGGGGTGATCCTGCAGTTTAAAATAATACATTCCTCCTCACTGTTGGCGCCACGGTTGTTGATAAAATCGTACTTTTATTCCTTTACAATTTCGAGCACCAGGAGGTAGGGTTTTTTCAGAACAAGCACCGCTATGCGATGCCTACCAACTTCTAAAACACCCCACCCCCCCCTTTATTGACCGCGCTAGACAAAGTCGAAGTAGAACTCTAGCACAGTCAATCAAGGGAAGGGGGGTAGATGTCAGTAGGCGTCGCATAGTGATGCTCTTCCATGCGCAAAACTTTTGCGACTTTTTACCTTTCATGCCACTCTGGCCACTTTTGCAATACTGGAGTGAAAATAGGTGTGGCTACATATCTAAAGTATATTTACTCCAGATTTATCAATATTTTAAAATGTTGCAGAAAATTGTGCAAACTTACACCAGACAGGGCATAATGTATTATCAAGGTAACCAGGCATAAAAACCTGCCGCTAAGATCATGTTGAGGGAACCGAAAGAAAGAATAATCAGATTTTCTTATCATCCTTCAGCAGCAGCACCGCTGGGGGATTCTGATCCTCCTGAAAGACAGGACAGGAGATGTCAATTAACCTGATTAAACTTTTGGACCTATAAAAACCCTTATTGAGACTCTGCCCTTGAGGTTTTCTCTGTCCTTTTGGAAGCAGAGGTCTCCCTGGATCAGGAAGACTACAGGAGATGTTGGGAAGTTTGCTTTTAACCACTTCCCGACCACCCATTGACAATAAACATCCTGGGCGGTCAGGTTTATCTCTGATCAGACGTTTTCAAACGTCTTTTCAGAGATTGCAGTTGCATGCTAATTGTGCAGCTGCCGAGAGGGGGGCCCGCTGTCAGTGCCAGCAGGGCACCCTAGACAGAAGTCAGGGACCATTCCTGGCTGTCCCTGCCTTCTAGATCGCTATACACAGCACTGAACGAGCGCTGTGTATACAGATCAGGAAACAATGTGCTGCTTCCTGTTCTGGCCCGGTGGTCTTGTTACCGCTGGGGCCGGGGGAGTGCAGGAGCTGTTGGGTCTTCCATATACCTCGATCAGCCCTGCTCTAAGGATGTACAGCGCTGCATACTGCTGTACAGCGCAGTATACTGCTGTACAGCCTCTCTTGGGGGTGTATTCCCCTGAAACTGGGGATACTATGTCAGCCCAAGTTACAGAAGAAATCAATAGTAAAAAAAAAAAAGTGAAGTTAAATGTCCCCCAAAGGTCTTGTATGACCTAATGGGGGATACAAAAGTGTAAAATAAATAATTAAAAAATATAAATAATAAAGTGTTTTATTAACAAATAACAATAAAAAAGTTTCACAAGTCAAAAAAAAATAATTTCCCCAATTAAGTCATTTAAAAAATGTTAAAAATAGAAAAAAATAAAATATATTTGGTACACATATTTGGTACTGCCGCGTCCGTGATGGCCAGCTCTATAAAAATATCACATGGTCTACCCTATCAGGTGAACGCTGTAAAAAAAAAAAAAAAAAAAAAAAAACATTTTTATTTGCCTCACCTCCCAAAGAACATATTGTTAATCGATTAAAAAGTGGTATGTACCCCAAAATGGTAGTAATAAAAACATCATCCCACAAAAAATAAGCCCCCACATATAACCATAGCCCTCATAGATTGTAAGCTCTTGTGAGAAGGGCCCTGACTCCTAGTGTTTCAGTTGCATATTAGCCAGTTAGTTTTGTTTCGTACATGAACCCTATGAATTTGTAAAGCGCTGCGGAATATGGTGACGCTATAGAAATAAATTTTATTATTATTATTATTATAGCCATAAAAATAAAAAAATATGGCTGAAAGAAAATTGCAACACAAAAACTTTTTTTTTTTTTCTAAAAATGCTTTTATTGTGTAAAACTAAAAAATATAAAAAAAAAATAGAAAATAGACATGTTTGGTATTTCTGCGTCTGTAACAACTGGCACTACAAAAATATCACATGATCTAATAAAAATTATGCCAAAACTGTTTTTTTTATTACCTTACCTCCCAAAAAACATAATATCAATCGAATAAAAAGTCTTATGTAGCCCAAAATGGTAGCAATGAAAATGTCACCTCATCCCACAAAACACAAGCCCTCACACAAGACCCTAGCCAGAAAAATGTAAAAAAATGTGGTTCTAAGAAAATGGCAACACAAAAACATGATTTTTTTCTAATAATGTTCTTATTGTGTAAAACATAAAAAAAAAAAAAAAAATAGACATATTTGGTATTGTTGCATCCGTTAGGACGGGATCTACAAAAATATCACATGATCTACCCCATCAAGTGAACAGTGTAAAAAAAAATATTGAAAAAGACACCAAACTACTTTTGTCAGTTCACCTCCCAAAATAAGAGATAAAATAGCCAAATGTACCCCAAAATTGTGCCAATAAAAACTACAGCTTGTCCTTCAAAGAATAAGCCCTCACACAGCTCAGTCAACAAAGTTATCGCTCTTAAAAACCATGACAGAAAATTCCATGTTAGAAAATCCAGATGCCGCTCCTTCCCTTCTGAGCCTTGGCGTATACCCAAATAACAGTTTACTACCACAATTGGGGTGTTACTGTATTTAGGATGGGTAATGGGTAATTGTGTGGGGGATATCCTCCTGTTATCTTTTGTGAAAAAAAAAGTTTAGGCCTAAAATACCAGTTTCTTGTAAATTTTCACAGACAAGTATTATAAATTCTATAAAACGCTTGTTGGGTCAAGCACTCACTAAACCCCTTAAAAATTCCTTGGGTGGTGTAGTTTACAAAATGTGGTCACTTTTTGGTGGTTTTCACAGTGGGGGTACCTCAGGGTCTCTTCAAATGCAACATGGTGCCCTAAGACCATTTCAGCAAAATCTGCCCTCCAAAAACCATATGGCACTCCTTTCCTTCTGTCCCCTGCCGTGTGCCCATACAGCGGTACGCAAACTGCAGAATCAGGGTAATAAATATTGAGGTTTGTTTTGTTGTTAATCCATGATGTGTTACACGAAAAAATTTATTAAAATGGAAATTCTACAAAAAAAAGAGACATTTTTAAATTTCACCTCTATTTTGCTTTAATTCCTGTGGAATACTTAACCTCTTACGTACACAGGGCCTACCTGTACGCCCTGATGTCCGAGTCCTTAAGGACACAAGGCGTACAGGTACGCCCTGTGTATTTCCGATCACCGCCGCGCAGCGGGGGGTGATCAGAACGGGGTGCCTGCTGAAATCATTCAGCAGGCCCCCTGTGACAATGCCGAGGGGGGTCCTGTAACCCCCCTGTATCAGCGATCGCTGCAGATTAACCCCTTCTATGCCGCGGTCCTCGCTGACCGCAACATAGAAGTTGTTTGTGGTTGAGGGAGCCCATCGAGTCCCCGCGCTGCTGTGGCGGGGATCCGATGGGTGAGAAGACAGCCCGATGCAGTGCAGAGGCTGTCCAATGCCCTGCATGGCATCGGGACCTGCCCTCTACGGGAGCCGACCCTCAGGCTGGGTCTCCTGGGCAACCTGTTAATGTATGAATCAGTGTCATACACTAACAGGCAATGTATTACAATACAGATGTATTGTAATGCACTGCAGAGGGGATCAGACCCCCAAAAGTTGAAGTCCCAGAGTGGGACAGAAATATATATATTTTTTAAAGTGAAAAAAGTGTTTTCAATAAAAAAAATTAAGTTTCAAGTTAAAATAAGAAAAAACGCCCCTTTCCCCTAATTTTATAATTAAAAAAAAGAAAAAAACTAAGAAAAATCACACATATTAGATATTGTCGCGTCCGTAACAGCCGACTCTATAAATATATCACATGATCCACCCCGTCCGATAGACACCATAAAAAAAATAAAAACTGTGTCAAAAAAAGCCATTTTTGTCACCTTACATCACAAAAAGTGCAACACTAAGCGATCAAAAAGGAGTATGCCCCCCAAAATAGTACCAATCTAACCGTCACCTCATCCTGCAAAAAAATGAGCCCCTACATAGGACAATCGCCCAAAAAATTAAAAAAAACTATGGCTCTCAGACTATTGAGACACTAAAACGTGATTTATTTTTGTTTCAAATATTATATTAGTGTAAATAAAAAAAGTAGACATTAGTTATCACCGCATCCGTAAAACCCTTCTCTATAAAAATATTATATGACCTAACCCCTCAGGTGAACGCCGTAAAAAAAATTAAAATAAAACGGTTTCAAAAAAGCAATTTTTTGTCACCTTACATCACAAAAAGTGTATTACCAAGCGATCAAAAAGTCATCTGCACCCTAAAATAGTACCAATTAAACCGTCATCTCATACAAAAAAAATTAGCCCCTACATAAGACAGTCGTCCAAAAAATATAAAAAACTATGGCTTTCAGTCATATTTGGTATTTTCACGTCCGTAACAATCTGCTCTATAAAAATAGCTCATGATCTAACCTGTCAGTTGAACGTTGCAAATAACAAAAAAAGAAAAACAGTGCCAAAACAGCTATTTTTTTGTTACCTTGCCTCACAAAAAGTGTAATATAGAGCAACCTAAAATCATCTGTACCCTAAAATAGTACCAACAGAACTGCAACCTTATCCTATAGTTTCCAAAATGGGGTCACTTTTTTGGAGTTTCTACTCTAGGGGTGCATTAGGGGGGTTTTCAAATGTGTTAAAATTATCCCAGTGAAATCTGCCCTCCAAAAACCATATGGTGTTTTCCTTCCTTTTGCGCCCTACCGTGTGCCCGTCCAGCAGTTTACGACCACATATGGGGTGTTTCTGTAAACTACAGAATCAGGGTAATAAATATTATGTTTAGTTTGGCTGTTAATCCTTGATTTGTTAGTAGAAAAAAATTATTAAAATGGAAATCTGCCCAAAAAGTGAAATTCTGAAATTTCATCTCCATTTTCCAATTCTTGCAAAAACACCTAAAAGGTTAACAACATTTGTAAAATCAGTTTTTAATACCTTGAGGGGTGTAGTTTCTAAAATGAGGTCATTTTTGGCTGGTTTCTATTATGTAAGCCTCACAAAGTAACTTCAGACCTGAACTTGTCCTTAAAAAGTGGGCTTTGGAAATTTTAAGAAAAATTTCAAGATTTGCTTTGAAACTTCTAAGCCTTGTAATGTCCCCAAAAAATAAAATGGCATTCCCCAAAATAATCCAAACATGAAGTAGACATATGGGGAATGTAAATTAATAAAAATTTTTGGAGGTATTACTATGTATTATAGAAGTAGAGAAATTGAAACTTGGAAATTTGCTAATTTATTTTTGGTAAATTTGGTATTTTTTTTATAAATAAAAATGAATTTTTTTACTCCATTTTACCAGTGTCATGAAGTACAATATGTGATGAAAAAGCAATCTCAGAATGGCCTGGATAAGTAAAAGCGTTTTAAAGTTATTCACACATAAAGTGACACTGATCAGATTTTCAAAAAATGGCCTGGTTCTTAAGGTGAAAATGAGCCCGTTCGATAAGGGGTTAAAGGGTTAACAACATTTCTAAAAACAGTTTTGAATAGTTTGAGGGGTGTAGTTTCTAAAATGGGGTATTTATGGATGGGTTCTATTATGCGAGCTCCTCAAAATGACTTCAGAACTGAACTGGTCCTTCTCTGAATGGCTGATAAGTAAAAGCATTCCAAAGTTATTACCACATAAAGTGGCATATGTCAGATTAGCAAAATTAGGCCTGGTCAGGAAGGGGCAAGTGGCCTGGTGTGGAAGTGGTTAAGTAATATTCTCACTTGGCAGTATTCTATTTATATTCATTAATGTATTTTAATCGCTTTTAATTTCCTATAAGTGTTAACAGAGCCCAGATACTTTATTCACCTCTATGTGGCTCCAGAGGTTTCCACCTTTCCCCTGCGAGCGACGGATACGTGTGATCTCATGCACATGCGCAGCTATGCAGGGTGAATGGAAGGTTTATTCATGGCGACGCCCTTGGTTGCTGCCGTTCTGCCGCTCTTGCTGCCACCTCATCAAGGTAAGTGTGCCTTGCTAGGCTCTTACCGTCTGTACTGGGGGTACATCAGTCGTCAGGGAGGTACCAAATCCTTAAAGGGGTTTTCCAGGTTCAGAGCTGAACCCGGACAATACCCATAATTTCACCCAGGCAGCCCCCCTGATGTTAGCATCATTTCATGCTCCGATGCGCTCCCTTGCCCTGCGCAGAATCGCGCAGGGCAAGTAATCTTTTATTTACAATAACACACTGCCGGGCAGAGGCTTCCGCCCAGCAGTGTGTTTGGTGACATCACCGGCTGTAATGGGCGGGCTTTAGCGCTGCCCTAGCTCTTTTACAGGTTATGGCAGTGCTAAAGCCCACCCATCAGTGCTGATGACGTCACCGGGATTCCTGGCAGCCCTATGGAGAGCCCGGTTCATCACCGTAACTCCAGAAAATGCCTTTAGCAAATAGACTTGATAGCTAGTCGGACCAATACCAAGGTAGCCTGATTCTGTTCTCTGTTCAAGGAGGACAATTCCTGAGCACTGGATAACCTCTGTTCCATGGCACTTCAAGTTAGCATATGTGTTTCCACCCATTCCAATGATCCCAAAGATTTTGCAAAAGATCAAATGGCAAAAGATCAAATGGGACTCAACAATTCTAGTGTGCCCATGCTGGCCCAAGTGGTGTGGTTAACATCTTTGATAAAGATGAGCCGCAACACATTCTGGAAACTCCCAGAAATCCCACACCTGGTGACCCAGGGCAACAGATGTTGTCCACATCTGAGTCAGTTACAAATGACAGCCTGGCTGTTGACCGCTCCATTCTGAATAAAGAAGGTCCTTCAGAAGCGGTGGTGAACACTCTCTATTACAGTTTAGAACACAGACTACAAATAAGGTGTACCTCAGCTCTTCTCGCATGGTGTGACAGAAATCATGTATCTGCAGAACATTCCTCGATTCAGGATATATTGAATTTCTTGCAGCAAGGCTTTGATAAAAGCCTAAAATCAGGATCGATAAAGGTTCACATTTCGGCCTTATCAGCGGCAAAAGATTATCTCATGATGTAGTGCATAGATTTGTGAAGGTGATACAGAAGATCAGAGAACAAGTTATAGACCGACTCTGAAATGGGACCTTTTAATTGTACTAGACCAGCTGTGCAATAACCCTGTTGAGCCATTAGAGGAAGCAAACATCAGATTTCTTTCTTCCCAGATCTGTTTCCTGGTGGCTATTACTTCATCAAAACGCATTAGCTAGATACAGGCTTTAGCATGCAAAGAGCCTTGCATAATTTTTCTACAAGAGTATTGCTGAGAACATTTCCCTATTTTCAGCCCAAGGTACCTACATTCAACAATCTAAATTAACAATTGAGCTACCGGTCTTCTACCCAGACCCATCTTCCAAGGAGAAAGAGAAACTCGATTTCTTGGATGTGGGCAGAGCTCTAAAGATATATATTGAATGCACCAGACAGTTCAGGAAAACAGATAATTTGTTTATATCCCATTCAGGAAGAACCAAAGGGGAAAAGATAACAGGAGCTTCTTTACCCAGATGGATAAGGGAGACGATTACTTTCTGTTATGAGCAGGAGGGTCTGGAGGTTCCTAGTCCTATAAAGGCACATTCAACTAGGGCTATGTTCACTTCATGGTTGAAAGTAGCTCCATCCTGATAGACCAGATCTGCAGAACGGCATCCTCAAATTCATCCAATACAAATTATCTTTCCTTTAGTCCAAAGCAGCAGCACATATTTTCCCTCCCAATACATATAATTATTTTCTTTGGAGTCGTTATAAATACAGAATGGGCAGAGTCTCAATAAGGGTTCTTATAGATCCAAAAGTGTAATCAGGTTAATTGACATCTCCTGTCCTGTCTTTCAGGAGGATCAGAGTCCCCCATTGGTGCTGGACTAAAGAAAAAGAGAATTTACTGTAAGTCAAAATTACACTTTATCAATAGACCAGCCAAGGAATAATAAATTTGTCTTTCATCAAACCAACTCCCCACAGACAAAGAAATGTAATGAAAAGGAAACCTAATGATATATCAGTGTTTGGTCAGTGATTTCCATCAGTCATAGTAAGCCAAAACCAGGATCGGTGGCTACAAAGAGATTTTTTCCCGTTCTGTGTTTTTGACCTGCACCTGGTTATGGCTCGCAATCAGTGTTGGAATTCTAGCTAACCCTGCTGTACCATAGAAGGGCATTTATCTCCTAAACCTCTGGCTGTTCATTGTGTTAAGATATTTTAGAAGTGCATGCAAATCATGCTTTTATTTAATAAAAAAGCTTAGAAATGTAGATTACGTGCTCAGTGAGAAGTATTTCTATAACCGTGCAAGACCTGGGTAACCAAGGAAACTACTACCATTTCATGAGATTAGAAATCTTTAAATAAGAAAGTTTTATAAGTAGTAGTAGATTGGATTAGGCGGTAATTCAAGGCAAAGCCTTATAGTGAAATTAACAGGAATACATTAGAGATGAGCAAATTGATTGTAAACTAATTGCAACCATTACTAATTTCACAAAAATTCATCTGCCAAAAGAATCCGAAGTTTTGATGATTTATTTAGGATGAATTTCGCAAAAACAGTGCCCACCGCCATTTCACTGTGAAAATTGGTGGGCAAACAGGAAGGAGGAAGAAGATGAAGGATCACATGACACTGGGAGGTGAGACAACCCCTTTACGTCCTGCAACACCAACTGCTGGACAGTCAACCACTAGGTCAACATTAAAAGATTTTCCAAAAAAGCAGACATTTGCTCACTAACACCAATTGCATGCAAAAATTTAACGGCTGTAACATTTTTAGTTGTTAAGCTAGCGACATGATTTTTTTTCAAGATTATTTTCATGAATAATGCTGATTTCATTTCCTATTATTTTCTCATATATACGACAGTTAAACTGGCTTATGGTTTAAAAACATAAAAAAAATGGTTTTATACATTTTCCCTATTTTTTTTCTGGTAATATATAATATTAACTAAAAAATACTTTTTTTTAAAATTTACCATTCACCATTTTCTACCATAAATTTTGATATATTTTCAATTCCAGGTAATTGGATCTTAGTTACGGCAGTAATGATGGTGATTTCTGGAGGTGGGTTATTTTTTGTGCATTTTTATATTCTGCCCCTCAAAGGTCATACAAGACCAATGAGGGGTGTTTTTATTATTATTATATTTACACTATGTTTTTCTGCTGAACAGGGGAAATCCGCCCAATTGCATTGACAATTGTTACTTTTAGGGCTGTGCTGGGTCTACTTAAACCCAGTTGCAGCCATCTACCTGGAGCAATGGACGCAGCGGCAATGCTGTTAGCGCTGTTCAATACACAGCACTGAGCCTATGACTTAAACTATGATACTGGCTTTAAAGACTGGACTGCCAGCTGTAAATTGTATATATACTGTATAACCTTTTAAATGTTCACCTATCACGTCAAATTTAGGTCCAGCATGCTGTGCTAATTCATTTTATAATATTTACAATATAATCATTTTATAATATTTTTTGTTGGGATAGGAGCTATAGTATACTGTTCAGACACAGTGGTCCAAATTTCTGTGTTGTCATAGAGCACAACAAAATTCTGTCTACGTGCAGTCAACAATAGGGAGCTTGGCAGCTTATTGCAGTTTTTTTTAAATTGTATTCAATGTAGAACCTGTAACCTGAGACCGTGTGAAAAGATTTTAGCTCAATAACTCCAAGCTTCTTGAGCTAGAAAGAGAAGAAGAAAATCTGTGGCATTTGGTCTTCATAATCTTCTTTCCCAGACACAATAATTTCAATTTCTGCCTTGAAGTGGTTTTTCAGTTTCCAGATATTGATGACCAATCATCAGTATCAAATCGGTGGAGGTCCAATTCCTGCCACTGTCTAGTTCAGATGTTTTCACTCGAATGGTAGCTGAGCTGCAGTAGGCCGTTACAGAAACCACACTGAGTTGTTTCTGGTTCTGGAGCCTGCCAGAAACACCTGGTCAGTGGGGGTGGCGTTTGTTAGACTCCCAGGGATTTTTTAAAATTTATTTTACGCATTTATATAGTGCTGCTATATTCTTCAGCGCTTTACAGACATTAGCATCCAACTGTCCCCAATGAGGATCACAATCTAAGTTCCCTATCAGTACGTCTTTGGAGTGTGGGAGGAAACTGGAGGACCTGGAGGAAACCCACACAAGCACAGGGAGAACATACAAACTCCATGCAGATGTTGTCCATGGTCAGATTCGAGACTAGGACCCCAGCGTTGCAAGGCACTAGTGCTAACCAGTGAGCCACCATAAACTGATATTTATAACCTGCCTTTACTATAGATTATCAATATCTAGAAACAAACCGTTTAAGGAAAAGGTAGGTTCATGACAAAAGGTAACTGATGAATTCTGAGTTCCGAAATCTGGATAGTTTTACACTACTAGTAAGAGAGTAAACCCTATGGATTGAGGATTTTCTGGATGGTACCCGAATGCCCGTCGTCCCAATTATCTATAAAGGAGATCCGGCCACAACACAGCAATTATGCTAAGAAACAATTGGACAAAATACACTGCTGCTGAAACAGCCTGCTGAATCTTTTACCGCTAGTGTAAAACTAGCTTAACCTGCTACCAAAAACTGTTAAAGAAGCACTCCCACACAAAATTGTATTCTCTAACCTGTTGGAAAGCTACATGATGCAAACTTTAGTGAAGGTAGTCTTACATAGTTAATTACATAGTTAATACAGTTGAAAAAAGACATACAGTAAGTCATCAAGTTCAACCAAGAACAATCTTATTACCAGTAAATGTGTATGTGAGTTATAACCTCCCTTCTGATTCTCAGCTGTGTCATGTGATCAGCACTTTGACTCTCCAAATAGCATCTTATGTTATAATAGCATCTTATGTGCGGAAAGGAAGCCAGTCTCTCTATGTATTCCCATGCGAGCCTCCATGTCAGTCATGAATAGAGACGTAAGGGTCCATTCACACGTCCGTTGTTTCTTTCCTGATCTGTTCCGTTTTCTGCGGAACAGATCTGGACCAGATCTGGACCCATTCATTTTCAATGGGTCCTGAAAAAAAGTCAGACATTGAGCTGTCCGATTTTTTTCAGGACCCATTGAAAATGAATGGGTCCAGATCTGGTCCAGATCTGTTCCGCAAAAAACGGAACAGATCAGGAAAGAAACAACGGACGTGTGAATGGACCCTAAGTGGCTTTCTGTCCTGTGTGAGTTGGAAGTCAGAGTGCTGGTCATATGACAGCTGAGGATCAGGAGGGAGGTTATTACTCACAAATACAGTCACTGGTAAGAAGATTTCCTTCTCTACAGTTTACATTGTGTACCTTTCTAACAGGTCAGAGAATACAAATGTTTGTGGGACTACTTCTTTAAGACTACTGCAGTGAGAAAAATACTGTTAAGACAACTTTCACACTTGTACACGACTTGGCCAGTCATATCTTGAAAAACCCATATGACTCAGTTGCAAATTACAGGCACAATTGAAAAAGTGATATTGCCAGCAATAGATTCTGTAGGAAGAGACTTTAGAAAGATAGAGAGGAAAGAGTACAATAATTTCCATGCTTGCTCAATTCCATGCAAAACCATCTTGGGAGAGTCGCACTGTAGATTGTGGGAACTGTGTTTTAGCTATCATTGGATGTACTACTATCCTCATTTTGCACCTGAGTAAACAGAGAAGTTTTATTCTGCTACATCAGGCCTGGTAACTGACTCCTATACCATATGCTGTCCATTGTACTCTACACGCCCTGCCTTACATCCATACAAACACTCAACATCACGGGCACCTCTACTACCATCAGGCCGGAGCCCCAAAACCAGATTGTGTCCCGAGGAATGAAAGAGTACGGCATGGCCTGAGAAAGCAACAGTGTGAGGATAGCCACTGTGATTGACTGAAACAGCCAGAGTCACTAACACTCCCATCCTGCGCATCCGCTCTCTCTTTCTTCCTTTCTGTAGATCATCATTTACCTTTTGTGTCACACCCATTTCCTCATAGATTGAAAGCTCTTGAGAGCAGGGTTTTTACCTACTGTTTAAGGCTACTTTCACACTAGTTTTTTTGGGGGGGATCCGTCATGGATCAGCAAAAACTGATCCGTTACAATAATACAACTGCATGCATCCGTCATGAACGGATACGGTTGTATTATGTCTTTATAGCCATGACGGATCCGTCTTGAACACCATTGAAAGTCAATGGGGGACGGATCCATTTTCTGTTGTGCCAGATTGTGTCAGAGAAAACGAGTCTCCGTTTTCCCTGCTTCGTCAGGTGAACAGCAAAACGCTGCAGGCAGAATGGAATGGTGACTGAACGGAGGCAAACAAATGCATTCTGAGCCAATCCTTTTCCATTCAGAATGCATTAGGGCTAAACTGATCCGTTTTGGACTGCTTTTGAGAGCCTTGAACGGATCTCACAAACGGAAAGCCAAAATGTTAGTGTGAAAGTAGCCCAAGGCCTCTGGGCTAGCCACTTGCGGATCGCATACCCATTCAATTAAAAGGGGTCCGCGATCCGTCTATTTCGCAAAAAGATATAACAAGTTCTATCTTTTTGCGGAACGTAAGCATGGAACGGAACCCCACGGAAACACTCCGTAGTGCTTCAGTTCCGTGGTTCCATTCTGCACCGCATCTCCGGATTTGTGGACCCATTCAAATGAATGGGTCCGCATCCGTGATGCGGGAATGCAGAATGCACACGGCCGGTGCCCCGTGTATTGCGGACCTACAGTATGAGGACACCCGGTCGTGTGAAAGAGGCCTAAGGCTACTTTCACACGAGCGTTCGATCGGATCCGTTCTGAACGGATCCGATCATAATAATGCAGACGGAGGCTCCGTTCAGAACGGATCCGTCTGCATTATATTGGCATATAAAAGCTAAGTGTGAAAATAGCCTCAGACGGATCCGTCCAGACTTTCAATGTAAAGTCAATGGGGGACGGATCCGCTTGAAGATTGAGCCATATTGTGGCATCTTCAAACGGATCCGTCCCCATTGACTTACATTGTAAGTCTGGACGGATCCGCACGCCTCCGCACGGCCAGGCGGACACCCGAACGCTGCAAGCAGCGTTCAGGTGTCCGCCTGGCCGTGCGGAGGCGAGCGGAGCGGAGGCTGAACGCCGCCAGACTGATGCAGTCTGAGCGGATCCGCATCCATTCAGACTGCATCAGGGCTGGACGGAAGCGTTCTGCTCCGCTCGTGAGCTCCTTCAAACGGAGCTCACGAGCGGACAGCAGAACGCTCGTGTGAAAGTAGCCTAAATTGTATATTAGCCTGTAATTCTGCAATGTCTATTTGGATTTGTAGATGTACCCTCAGAATTTTAAAGCACTACGGAATATGGTGGCGCTATATAAATAAAGATTATTCTTTTTATTATCATCATCATCATCCAGAGATTGGTCAGTTTCTGTAGCCTTATTACAGTCCTGTTGCTTCCTCTCCTTGCTAACTCCAGTCAAGAACTCTAGACTGAGCTGGGGGCCGATCCAGGATCCACACCAAAACTTCCTGTAGGGTCTGTGTCAGAGTTGATTAACACTGTCACTTCTATCCATATTCCATATCCATACTGGGCATACACAACATAAGTCACAGCAAATAAGTAATAAACAACCTGACAAACAACAAAAAATGTGCAAGTACCCTCTTGCTCTGGGGTACTGTAGAAACCATATGGAACCCGTATGCCTCCATGCCCAACCGTATCTCATCTTCTATCCAGGCTGGAGTGGCCTAACAGGATACTAGAGCTTCCTATCAATTGTACAGTTTTCCCCAATAACCTTCTCCTTTTGCTCTAGAATAGTAATCACTTACATGTAACATTATTATATTCACACAGTTTCATGCCAACAACTTCTCCTTGGTTCATTCTTTTTTATATATTTTTTGTCAATGGGTGTATATGCGAAAATATGAAGTATGTACTAACCAGTATGGAGACAATATTGTGCCGGAACCTAGCACAGTAGCCCAGGTCCTGATGCATGATTTTTTTACACTGGCTTTTTCAGGGTGCAGCAAAATGTTTGATATCATCTCATTAAAACTTGGGAAATCCAGATTTTTACACTATGAAAAGCACATTATTCTCTCCTGTATATAAACATTGCATGAAGGATATATTTAGTTTGTGGCATTCTGTAGTATGCGGTGTATGCTGCATAAAATCCATTTGGGTCAAAGTCACATTTTCTAAGCAAACATTTAAATAAGTAGCAAAGCAATCACTTTGACGTGAATTCCTAGTAAGCTGTACTAATCATGGGTTGGAGAGTGAAAGAGAACGAGTGACAGTTTGGGAATCGCCATCTGCTGGGATAGACGGACACTTTTTGGCACACCAGTAACACAGTCTAAGTAATCCACATAAAAAATATAAAGTAAAATCCTAGGCCATCTGGCCACTAGCTACGCACAACTTTTCCAAACTAGCCAAAGCTGAGCCTAGTGCACAGCACCCAGGACAAAACATATATCAATGGCCTACTGTCATGATCAGTGTGGGGGGGAAACTCCACACTGAATACAGGAGGGAAGGGGAACAGTATCTGGGCCTGGAAACTAGGGAAGGAACAGGTCACCTCTTAGACAACCCTAATCCGGGCCCTAACTATCTATCAATATGAATAGACCTTGAAGGAAGGAATATTCAAATGCAGGATACCTAGGCCTTTATATCCCTATAATGCCCTTGAAAAGGTTAGGACCAAGAACATACCATTCCTCCCCAGATGGACGAATGGAAGTCTCTGTCTCAGGCCCAGATACAAACAACAGGGAATATAACAAACACAAACAAACAACAGGGAATAAAAAAAAAGCCCCTTTTCCCATAAAAAGATAAAATTGAAAAAAATTGAAAAAATTAATAAAAACCAGACATATTAGGTAACACCTGCTCTATAAAAATATCAGATGATCCACATGATAAAAACTGTGCTAAAAAAGCAATTTTTTGTCACCTTTCATCACAAAAAGTGTAATACCAAGTGATCAAAAAGTAGTATGTACCCTAAATAGTACCAATCAAACCGTCATCTCATCCCGCAAAAAATTAGCCCCTACCTTATACAATCACCCAAAAAATAAAAAATAATATGGCTCTCAGAATTTGGAGACACTAAAACATGATTTTTGGGTTTCAAAAATGCTTCTATTGTGTTCAATGTAAAAAATATAAAAATATAAACATATTAGGTATCGCCGCATCAGTAACAACCTGCTCTATAAAAATACCACATGACCTAACCCATCAGGTGAACACCGTAAAAAAAAAAAAAAAAAGTGTGTGTCAAAAAAGCCATGTTTTGTTATCTTACATCACAAAAAGTGTAATACCTACCGATCAAAAAGTCACACGCACCCTAAAATCATAACAATCAAACCGTCATCTCATCCTGCAAAAAATTAGATCCTACCTTAGACAATCGCCCCAAAAATAAAAAATAAACTATGGATTTCAGAATATGGAGACACTAAAATATGATTTTTATTGTTTCAAAAATGCTGCTATTGTGTAAAACTTAAAAAAATAAAAAGTATACATATTAGGTATCGCCGCGCCAGTAAGAACCTGCTGTATAAAAATATCACATGAACTAAACCCTCAGATGAACACCATAAAAATAAAAAAAAGTGTCAAAAAAGCCATGTTTTGCTATCTTACATAACAAAAAGTGCAATACCAAATGATCAAAACGTCACATGCACCCTAAAATAGTACCAATCAAACTGTCATCTCATACCGAAATAAATGAGCCCCCACATAAGACAGTCGCCCCCCCCCCAACAAAAAAAAAGATGGCTTTCAGAATGTGAAGACAACGAATGTGGAGAAAAAGAGCAGCCAAAAATCATATGTACCCTAAAATAGTACCAACAAAACTGCAACCTTATCCTGCATTTTCCAAAATGGGGCCACTTTTTTGGAATTTTTACTCTAGGGGTGCATCAGGGGGTCTTTAAATGTGACACGGCAGCTTAAAATTATCCCAGTGAAATCTACCTTCTAAAAACCAGTTCTTTTTCTTCTGTGCCCTGCCGTGTGCCCTTAAATTAGTTTACGACCACATGTGGGGTGTTAATGTAAACTGCAGAATCAAGATAATAACTATTAAGTTTTGTTTGACTGTTAACCCTCGATGTGTTAAAGAAAAAAAATGGATTAAAATCGAAAATCTGCCAAAAAAGTGAAATTTAGAAATTTCATCTTCATTTTCCTTTAATTCTTGTGGAACACCTAGAGGGAAAGGTTAGGGACAGGTTAGCTTAGGCAGGGATATTCAGGAAAAGCTTAGGGGGGGAAAAAAAAGTTTGATTGTTGCATCACCCTAATCAGGTGTGTGACCCAAGACTCCCCAGGGGTGCTGTAGCTTGCTCCCCTGCACCCCCTCCCACACACATTCTTTGGGGCGCAAGCAGTTTTGTTTTTTCTGTGTACACTGACTGTGGCCGGCACTCTTAGCGTCCGGCCACAGTTAGTGCATCGCACACTCCACCGCTGATCAGCTTTGGACGGCTGATCAGCGAGTTTCTGATCACAGTTTTCTGAGCGAGTTTCACAGTTTCTGTGGCCCACACTAATACGAGCAGCTCTGGGGCCCCCTACTGGTGAACTTGCATGGTATACCCCAGAGCATTTTGGGCCTGTGATTCCTGATTTTGTTGGCCAACTAGGAATCCAGATTCCCACAGTGGGCTTCACTGAATATGACTATTTTAGTCTTTTTTTTTAGTGACCACTTTGTGAATCTGATGGTAGAGCAAACGAACGTGTTCGCCCAACAGTTCATTGCTCAACACCCGGGCTCCTTTTTTGCTAGGGACGGTGGCTGGACTCCGGTCAGTGCAGTCTAGATGAGGACGTTTTGGGACCTCGTGCTGCACATGGGCCTAGTAAAAAAAAACTGTGTCAGGCATTACTGGAATAGGGACGTTCCTCTACCAGACCCCACTTGACAGTACGGCCATGACACGTACCTGGTTTGAGGCCATCCAGAAATACCTGCATTATGCAGATAATGACCGCCTGTACAAAATCAGGCCGGTCATCGATCACTTTGGGGCCAAATTTTGAGGCCTGTGTACTTGGAAGGGAGGTCGCGGTTGATGAGTCTCTCATTGCTTTCAAGGGGAGACTCATTTTCCCCCAGTATGCTACCTCTAAGCGGGCGAGGTATGGCGTGAAGCTGTACAAACTTTGTGAGAATACCTCAGGGTACACTTACAAGTTTCGTGTGTACGAGGGGCGAGATTCCCGTATTCAACCCCCAGAATGTCCCCCCACTCTGGGTGTTAGCGGGAAACTTGTGTGGGACCTTATGCACCTACTGCTAGATAAGGGTTACCACCTGTACGTGGATAACTTTTATACTAGTATCCCCTTGTTCCAGTCCCTCGCCGTCGGATCCACATCCGCTTGTGGGACCGTGCGGAAAAATCAACGCGGCCTCCCTACCCACCCCCTCAAGGTACCTATCCCCAGGGGTGAGACCCGTGCCCTTACCAGTGGAAACCTGTTGCTGGTCAGATATAAGGACAAGAGGGATGTCCTTGTACTGTCCACAATTCACGGTAACGGCATCACCCCTGTCCCTGTGCAAGGTACTGCGGCAATGGTCCTCAAGCCCGATTGTATCGTCGACTACAATCGGCATATGGGAGGAGTTGATCTCTCTGATCAAGTCCTCAAGCCATATAACGCCATGCACAAAACCCAGGCATGGTCCCAAAAAGTTGTGGTCTACCTGGTACAGGTTGCCTTGTACAACTCTTTTATGCTGTCCCGGAGTGCTGGCAACACAGGGAAATTTCTCCAGTTCTATGAGGCAGTCCTCAAGGCCCTGATCTTTTCTGACCGGGAAAGAGCAGGCCGGAGTACCTCAGGAACTGGAGGCGCCCGGATCGTCCCTGGCCAACACTTTCCAGGTGTGGTCCCCCATACTGGAAAGAAGGGACAGACCCAAAAAAGGTGTAGAGTGTGTCACAGGAGGGGGATACAAAAGGACACCACCACTCAGTGTGACACGTAACCCATCCGGGCCTCTGCATTATTGGTTGCTTCAGGGAGTACCACACTTCCATGGAGTACTAAATTTAAAATCCCCTTCCCCAATTTTAATTCTATTTAGCCACTAACAATCGGAAAAAAACTATGGTTCTCAGATTTGAGACACTAAAACAAAAAATAATTTCCCCCAAAAATATTATTTTGTAAAACTAAAATAAATTAAAAAAAGTAGACATATTAGGTATCGCCACGTCCATAAGAATCTGCTCTATAAAAATACCCCATGACCTAACCCCTCAGATGAACATGGTCAAAAAAATAAAATAAAAACTGTGCATAAAAAGGCATTTTTTTGTCACCTTACATCACAAAAAGTGTAAAAACAAGCGATCAAAAAGTCATATGCCCCCCAAAATAGTGCCAATAAAACCGTCCTCTCATCCCGCCAAAAATGAGCCCCTTCCTAAGATAATCGGCCAAAAACAAAAAAACTAAATTGACTCTTAGACTATGGAGATACTAAAATGATTTTTTTTGTTTATAAAAGGATAATATAGTGTAAAACCTAAATAACTTAAAAAAGTAGACATATTAGGTATCGCCACGTCCGTAAGAATCTGCTCTATAAAAATACCCCATGACCTAACCCCTCACATGACTACGTTTAAAAAAATATTTTGGGCAAATTTTCCATTTTAATAAGTTTTTTTCTAGTAACAAAGCAAGGGTTAACAGCGAAACAAAATTTAATATTTATTACCCTGATTCTGCAGTTTACAGAAACACCCCATATGTGGTCGTAAACTGCTGTATGACCAAACGGCAGGGCGCAGAAGGAAAGGAACGCTGTATGGTTTCTGGAAGGCAGATTTTGATGGCCTATTTTTTGGCACTATGTCCCATTTGAAGATAGAGATGTCCCGAACTATTCGCTTGTTCGCCGCAGCGGGCGAACATATGCGATGTTTGGTCCGCCCCCTATACATCATCATTGAATAAACTTTGACCCTGTACCTCACAGTCAGCAGACACATTCCAGCCAATCAGCAGCAGACCCTCCCTCCCAGACCCTCTCACCTCCTGGACAGCATCCATTTTAGATTCATTCGGAAGCTGCATTCTTAGTGAGAGGAGGGACAGTGTAGCTGCTGCTGATTGAATAGGGAAATCGATAGCTAGGCAAGTGTATTCAGTGTCCACTGCACTCCTGAAGGACTCATCTGATCTCTGCTGTAAGGACAGCACCCCAAAAAGCCCTTTTTAGGGCTAGAACATCAGTCTGCTTTTTTTTTTTTTTTTTCCTGTGTAATCAAATTGCAGTTGCCTGCCTGCCAGCGTGTGTGTCAGGCTCACAGCCCTGCAAGTGCATAGTGTCACCAGCGCAACTCATATCTGGTGTCACATTCAATTACATTTAAAGAAAAACAACAATTTTGACTGTAAATAACTAGCAGTCAGTTGCACACACGTGTTTGTGTGTTAAAGGCCCAGTGCAGTGCATAGTGTCACTTCAGCGCAACTCATATCTGGTGTCACATTCAATTCCATTTAAAGGGAACCTGTCACTGGGATTTTGTGTATAGAGCTGAGGACATGGGTTGCTACATGGCCGCTAGCACATCTACAATATCCAGTCCCCATAGCTCTGTGTGCTTTTATTGTGTAAAAAACCGATTTGATACATATGCAAATTAACCTGAGATGAGTCCTGTATGTGAGATGAGTCAGGGACAGGACTCATCTCAGGTTAATTTGCATATGTATCAAATCGTTTTTTTTACACATTAAAAGCACACAGAGCTATGGGGACTGGTTATTGCGGATGTGCTAGCTGCCATCTAGCAAACCATGTCCTCAGCTCTATACACAAAATCCCGGTGACAGGTTCCCTTTAAAGAAAAAAAACATATATAAATAGCAGTCAGTTGCACACACGTATTTGTGTGTTTAAGGCCCAGTGCAGTGCATAGTGTCACTTCAGCGCCATTCATATCTGGTGTCACATTCGATTCCATTTAAAGAAAAAAAACTATTTTCACTGAATAAATAGCAGTTACACACGTGTTTGTGTGTTTAAGGCCAGGTGCAGTGCATAGTGTCACTTCAGCGCCATTCATATCTGGTGTCAAATTCGATTCCATTTAAAGAAAAAAAACAATTTTGACTGAATAAATACAGTCAAAATTGCAGTGCAGTGCATAGTGTCACTTCAGCGCCACTCATATCTGGTGTCACATTCGATTCCATTTAAAGAAAAACAACAATTTTGACTGAATAAATACAGGGAGTGCAGAATTATTAGGCAAGTTGTATTTTTGAGGATTAATTTTATTATTGAACAACAACCATGTTCTCAATGAACCCAAAAAACTAATTAATATCAAAGCTGAATATTTTTGGAAGTAGTTTTTAGTTTGTTTTTAGTTTTAGCTATTTTAGGGGGATATCTGTGTGTGCAGGTGACTATTACTGTGCATAATTATTAGGCAACTTAACAAAAAACAAATATATACCCATTTCAATTATTTATTTTTACCAGTGAAACCAATATAACATCTCAACATTCACAAATATACATTTCTGACATTCAAAAACAAAACAAAAACAAATCAGTGACCAATATAGCCACCTTTCTTTGCAAGGACACTCAAAAGCCTGCCATCCATGGATTCTGTCAGTGTTTTGATCTGTTCACCATCAACATTGCGTGCAGCAGCAACCACAGCCTCCCAGACACTGTTCAGAGAGGTGTACTGTTTTCCCTCCTTGTAAATCTCACATTTGATGATGGACCACAGGTTCTCAATGGGGTTCAGATCAGGTGAACAAGGAGGCCATGTCATTAGATTTTCTTCTTTTATACCCTTTCTTGCCAGCCACGCTGTGGAGTACTTGGACGCGTGTGATGGAGCATTGTCCTGCATGAAAATCATGTTTTTCTTGAAGGATGCAGACTTCTTCCTGTACCACTGCTTGAAGAAGGTGCCTTCCAGAAACTGGCAGTAGGACTGGGAGTTGAGCTTGACTCCATCCTCAACCCGAAAAGGCCTCACAAGCTCATCTTTGATGATACCAGCCCAAACCAGTACTCCACCTCCACCTTGCTGGCGTCTGAGTCGGACTGGAGCTCTCTGCCCTTTACCAATCCAGCCATGGGCCCATCCATCTGGCCCATCAAGACTCACTCTCATTTCATCAGTCCATAAAACCTTAGTCTTGAGATATTTCTTGGCCCAGTCTTGACGTTTCAGCTTGTGTGTCTTGTTCAGTGGTGGTCGTCTTTCAGCCTTTCTTACCTTGGCCATGTCTCTGAGTATTGCACACCTTGTGCTTTTGGGCACTCCAGTGATGTTGCAGCTCTGAAATATGGCCAAACTGGTGGCAAGTGGCATCTTGGCAGCTGCACGCTTGACTTTTCTCAGTTCATGGGCAGTTATTTTGCGCCTTGGTTTTTCCACACGTTTCTTGCGACCCTGTTGACTATTTTGAATGAAACGCTTGATTGTTCGATGATCACACTTCAGAAGCTTTGCAATTTTAAGAGTGCTGCATCCCTCTGCAAGATATCTCACTATTTTTTACTTTTCTGAGCCTGTCAAGTCCTTCTTTTGACCCATCTTGCCAAAGGAAAGGAAGTTGCCTAATAATTATGCACACCTGATATAGGGTGTTGATGTCATTAGACCACACCCCTTCTCATTACAGAGATGCACATCACCTAATATGCTTAATTGGTAGTAGGCTTTCGAGCCTATACAGCTTGGAGTAAGACAACATGCATAAAGAGGATGATGTGGTCAAAATACTCATTTGCCTAATAATTCTGCACTCCCTGTAGCAGTCAGTTGCACACACGTGTTTGTGTGTTTAAGGCCCAGTGCAGTGCATAGTGTCACTTCAGCGCAACTCATATCTGGTGTCACAGTAGCTTGCACGCATAGTACAACTTAACTAATCTTAAAAAAATGACAGGCAGAGGCAGGGCCACCCCGCAGGGGCCGTCGTGGTCGTTGCACTGTGATTCCCTTTGGCCCTAGACTAATGCCCAGTGTTCAGAGGCCACGTACCCTGAACTTGAAAAGTTCTGAGGACATAGTTGACTGGCTAACACAGGACACCCAATCTTCTGCAGCTTCCGCTCTGAACCTTGACGCACCATCCTCCTCCAGCTCAGCTTCGGGCACCTCTCAAGTTACCACTCGCCCGCCTGACGCCACCACCAACACTAGCACCACAGCCGCTTCACTTGATCTGTCAGAGGAGTTATTTACAGATCAGTTGGAAGAAATTAGTGATGCGCAACCATTATTGCCAGAGGATGTAGATAACAGGGATATGTCTCAGTCAGGCAGCATTACACACATGGACGTACGGTGTGATGATGATGATGATGTTGTACCCGCTGCTGCTTCCTTTGCTGAGTTGTCAGATACAAGTGAAGCGGTTGATGATGACGATGTGTCCGTGGATGTCACGTGGGTGCCCGCTCGAAGAGAAGAAGAACAGGGGGAAAGTTCAGATGGGGAGACAGAGAGGAGGAGGAGGAGACGAGTTGGAAGCAGGGGGAGGTCGTCACAAGGAGCTAGTGGCACAGTTACAGCATGTATCGGCACCCGTGGTCAGCCAGACAGCACGCCAATCAACGCATGCTGTTGCCACCACCAGAATGCCATCATTGCAAAGCTCAGCAGTGTGGCATTTTTTTTGTGTGTCTGCCTCTGATAACAGCGATGCCATTTGCAACCTGTGCCAAAAGAAACTGAGTCGTAGAAAGTCCAACACCCACCTAGATACAACTGCTTTGTGACGGCACATGATCTCACATCACAAACGCCTATGGGATCAACACATGAGTAAAAGCAGCACATAAACTCAAAGCCACCATCCTCCTCCTGGTCCAGCATCTTCAGCGACGTCAACCACTGCTGTCCTCCTTGCCCCCTCTCAACCACCCGCCACTCCGCCTCTCGCCTTGAGCAGTTCCTGCTCATCTGCCCACAGTCAGGTGTCTGTCAAGGACATGTTTGAGCGTAAGAAGCCAATGTCACAAAGTCACCCCCTTGCCCGGCGTCTGACAGCTGGCTTGTCTGAACTCTTAGCCCTCCAGCTTTTACCATACAAGCTGGTGGAGTCTGAGGCCTTCAAAAAATTTGTAGCTATTAGGACACTGCAGTGGAAGGTACCCGGCCGAAATTTCTTTGCACAAAAGGCAATCCCCAACCTGTACTCAATTGTGCAAAAGGAAGTCATGGCATGTCTGGCACACAGTTGGGGCAAGGGTCCATCTGACCACTGATACCTGGTCTGCAAAGCATGGTCAGGGCAGGTATATCACCTACACTGCGCATTAGGTAAACCTGCTCACGGCTGCCAAGCATGGAATGCGTGGCTCTGCAGAGGAGTTGGTGACACTGCCACGACTTGCAGGCAGGCCTGCTGCCACCTCCTCTACTCCTCCTACTCCATCCTCTTCCATAAACTCCTCTGCTGAGTCCTCTTCTGCTGCTGCGTCTTGCTCCACATCAACGGCACCCCCCCAGCTCCCCAGGGGCTATTCCACATCCCGGATATGACAGTGTCACGCCGTCTTGGGGTTGACTTGCCTGAAAGCAGAGAGTCACACCGGACCAGCACTCCAGTCCGCCCTGAACGCACAGGTGGATCAGTGGCTGACTCTGCACCAACTGGAGATTGGCAAAGTAGTGTGTGACAACAGAAGCAATTTGTTGGCGGCATTGAATTTGGGCAAGTTGAGTTGTGTGTAATCTGATCGTACAACGCTTTGTGCATAAGTACCCAGGCTTACAGGATGTCCTCAAGCAGGCCAGGAAGGTGTGTGGCCATTTCAGGCGTTCCTACACGGCCTGGCGCACTTTTCAGACATTCAGCGCCGAAACAACATGTCAGTGAGGCGCTTGACTTGCGACAGCCCGACACGTTGGAATTCAACACTCCTAATGTTCGACCGCCTGCTCCAACAAGAAAAAGCCGTCAACGAGTATTTGTATGACCGGGGTGCTAGGACAGCCTCTGCGGAGCTGGGAAATTTTTTGCCACGTTACTGGACGCTCATGCACAATGCCTGTAGGCTCATGCATCCTTTTGAGGAGGTGACAAACCTAGTCAGTCGCACCGAAGGCACCATCAGCGACATCATCCCATTTGTTTTCTTCCTGGAGCGTGACCTGTGAAGAGTGCTGAATCAGGCCATAGATGAGCGTGAAGAGGAAGAGTTGTGGTCACCATCATCACCACCAGAAACAGCCTTATCAGCATCGCTTGCTGGACCTGTGGCAATGCTGGAAGAGGAGTATGAGGAAGAGGAGTCAGAGGAGGAATGTGGCTTTGAGGAGGAGGAAGACCAACCACAGCAGGCATCCCAGGGTGCTCGTTGTCACCTATCTGGTACCCATGGTGTTGTACGTGGCTGGGGGGAAGAACAGACCTTCAGTGAGATCAGTGAGGACGAGGAACGGGACATGAGGAGCTCGGCATCCAACCTTGTGCAAATGGGGTCTTTCATGCTGTCGTGCCTGTTGAGGGACCCTCGTATAAAAAGGCTGAAGGAGAACGACCTGTACTGGGTGGCCACGCTACTAGACCCCCGGTATAAGCAGAAAGTGCCTGAAATGTTGCTGAATTACTGGAAGTCGGAAAGGATGCAGCAGTTCCAAAATAAATAAATAAGTATGCTTTACACATCATACAAGGGTAATGTCACAGCACAACGGGAATCTAACAGGGGAAGAGGTGAAAGTAATCCTCTTCCTACCACGACCACGCCGGCAAGGACGTGTTGTTGATGGAGGAGCTTTTTAAGTCCTACGCATCGTCACAGCCCTTCGGGGTCCACCCTCAGAGAACGACTTGACCGACAGGTAGCAGACGACCTCGCCTTAACTGCAGATATCGACACTCTGAGGAGCGATGAACCCCTTGACTACTGGGTGTGCAGGCTTGACCTGTGGCCTGAGCTATCCCAATTTGCAATAGAACTTCTGGACTGCCCTGCTTCAAGTGTCCTGTCAGAAAGGACCTTCAGTGCAGCAGGAGGTATTGTCACTGAGAAGAGAAGTCGCCTAGGTCAAAAAAGTCTAGATTACCTCACCTTATTGGGCGATACATTCGACTAAAAAAGGCCTGATGCCTTGGACTAAAAATGGTCCACACGCTGCTGTATTTTATCTCTGAATGCCGGATGACTTGCGTGACTTATCCGCCACCAACTAGGGTTCAAGCCGCAATGTTTTAGAGCACTTTCTTCCTGGGAAACATCAATTTTTTCGGCTGCAACAATACCTATATATGTGTCAATTCCCTTTCGTGATCGTGATCGTTACCTTGTTGTGGTGAAGGGGCTTGC
Organism: Bufo gargarizans; assembly: GCF_014858855.1. Taxonomy (NCBI): domain Eukaryota; kingdom Metazoa; phylum Chordata; class Amphibia; order Anura; family Bufonidae; genus Bufo; species Bufo gargarizans. The sequence goes on from NC_058080.1 coordinate 296,593,615, forward strand.
GTATCACAATGAAGCGACCACCTCTATGAGTGTATTGGCAATGGCAATGTTGGCACACCCCAGATGATAAGGTCGTTTCTTCATTGTAAACAGACCAAAAGCGATTGGCTGGATAATTTTGCATAGAAAAAACATTAATTTTCTTTGTGATCATCTAAGGTGATCATTAAAGCCTACTAGGCCAACAATGGGCCCACACTGCAGAATCATTGTTTTCTGGGTCACTTAACTGTCACTGAACTACCTCAGCACGACCATAGGCTTTGAAAAAACCCCATCGCCTGCAATCTCCCAAATGTGCGCACGAGCACAGTCATCACTACACCAAGATTGACGCATAGAGGAATAGAATGTATGTCATGAGTGTGTCAACTATTGACAACTCTTTGTGGTTGTCTAAAATCTATTCCATACACGTCCCCTGATAGGGGACGTAACAGGGATTAAACTGATAGGAATAGTACTACTTAACACACCTTATAATAATGCAGAGAGAGGCCACGCAGAGAGAGGAGTCTGGAGAAGAGGAGTCAGAGGAGGAAGGTGGCTTTGAGGAGGTGGAAGACCAAACATAGCAGGCGTCCCAGGGGGCTTGTTGTCACCTTTCCGGGACCCTTGGTGTTGTACGTGGCTGGGTGGAAGAAGAGACCTTCAATGACATCAGTGAGGACAAGGAACAGGACATGGCTAGCTTGGTATCCGAATTTGTGCAAATGGGGAGTTTGCGGTTGTGCAAATGGACTGTTTGCGGTGCGTTAAACAGGGAGTTTGGTCTGTCACTGTGAAGCGGGCGTAACCGTTACACTACCTGATCGATACAACATCATACCTGAGCATGTTATTCCAAACAATTTAGGAATGTTAGGTGATTTATGCCCTTTATGGATTAAAACCCGACTCTGCGTCAACTACGTAATATTCCATGTGAGTTTTGCCATGGATCCCCCTCCGGCATGCCACAGTCCAGGTGTTAGTCCCCTTGAAACAACTTTTCCATCACTATTGTGGCCAGAAAGAGTCCCTGTGGGTTTTAAAATTCGCCTGCCCATTGAAGTCAATGGCGGTTCGCCCGGTTCGTGAAAATTTGCATTCGCCGTTCGCGAACGGAAAATTTTATGTTCGCGACATCTCTATTTGAAGTAACCTTGCCTCACAAAAATGTAATATAGATAAACCAAAAATCATATGTACCCTAAAAATAGTCCCAACAAAACTGCCACCTTATCCCGTAGTTTCCAAAACATGTTCACATGGAGTTTCTACTCTAGGGGTGCATCAGGGGGGCTTCAAATGGGACACGGTGTAAATAAACCAGTCCAGCAAAATCTGCCTTCCAAAAACCACACGGCGCACCTTTCCCTCTACGCCCTGCCGTGTGCCCGTATAGTAGTTTACGGCCACATATGGGGTGTTTTAGCAAACTACAGAATCAGGGCAATAAATATTGAGTTTTGTTTGGCTGTTAACCCTTGCTTTGTTACTGGAAAAAATTGATTAAAAGGGAAAATTTGCCAATCTAAATTCTGAAATTTCATCTCCATTTGCCATTAACTCTTGTGGAACACCTAAAGGGTTAATGACAAAGGTAAAATCAGTTTTGAATACCTTGAGGGGTGTAGTTTCTAGAATGGGGTCATTTTTGGGTGGTTTCTATCATGTAAGCCTCACAAAGTGACTTCAGACCTGAACTGGCCCTTAAAAAGTGGGTTTTTCAAAATTTCTGAAAAATTTCAAGATTTGCTTCTAAACTTCTAAGTCATTCTATGTCATACCCAAAATGATCCAAACATGAAGTAGACATATGGAGAATGTAAAGTAATAACTATTTTTGGAGGTATTACTATGTATTATAGAAGTAGAGAAATTGAAACTTAGAAATTTGCTAATTTTTCAAAATTTTTGGTAAATTTTGTTTTTATTTATAAATAAAAATGATTTTTTTTACTCCATTTTACCACTGTCATAAAGTACAACATATGATGAAAAAACAATCTCAGAATGGTCTGGATAAGTAAAAGCGTTTTAAAGTTAGGCTACTTTCACACTAGCGTTCGGGGCTCCGCTTGTGAGTTCCGTTTGAAGGCTCTGACAAGCGGCCCCGAACGGATCCGTACAGCCCCAATGCATTCTGAGTGGATGCGGATCCGCTCAGAATGCATCAGTTTGGCACCGTTTGGCCTCCGCTCCGCTCAGCAGGCGGACACCCGAACGCAGCTTGCAGAGTTTTCGTGTCCGCCTGGCCGTGCGGAGCCAAACGGATCCGTCCAGACTTACAATGCAAGTCAATGGGGACGGATCCGTTTGACGTTGGCACAATATGGTGCAATTTCAAACGGATCCGTCCCCCATTGACTTTCAATGTAAAGTCAGGAGTCCCTATTAACCACCTCCCGACCGCCGTACGCGTATATGCGTCCGGGAGGTGGTTGCTTTACTCCTCCTGGACGCATATACGCGTCTTCTCGCGAGACGCGCTCACAGGAACAGAAGGTAAGCGAGTGGATCTCCAGCCTGCCAGCGGCGATCGCTCGCTGGCAGGCTGGAGATCCGAATTTTTTAACCCCTAACAGGTATATTAGACGCTGTTTTCATAACAGCGTCTAATATACCTCCTACCTGGTCCTCTGGTGGTCCCTTTTGTTAGGATCGACCACCAGAGGACTCAGGTAGGTCAGTACAGTCCCACCAAACACCACACTACACTACACTACACCCCCCCCCCCCCGTCACTTATTAACCCCTTATAAACCCCTGATCACCCCATATAAACTCCCTGATCACCCCCCTGTCATTGATCACCGCCCTGTCATTGATCACCCCCCTGTCAGGCTCCGTTCAGACGTCCGCATGATTTTTACGGATCCGATCCATGTATCCATGGATCCGTAAAAATCATGCGGACGTCTGAATGGAGCCTTACAGGGGGGTGATCAATGACAGGCGGGTGATCACCCATATACACTCCCTGATCACCCCCTGTCATTGATCACCGCCCTGTCAGGCTCCATTCAGACGTCCGCATGATTTTTACGGATCCGATCCATGTATCCATGGATCCGTAAAAATCATGCGGACGTCTGAATGGAGCCTTACAGGGGGGTGATCAATGACAGGCGGGTGATCACCCATATACACTCCCTGATCACCCCCTGTTATTGATCACCGCCCTGTCAGGCTCCATTAAGACGTCCGCATGATTTTTACGGATCCGATCCATGTATCCATGGATCCGTAAAAATCATGCGGATGTCTGAATGGAGCCTTACAGGGGGGGTGATCAGTGACAGGGGGGTGATCACCTTGATTACCCTGATCACCCCCTGTCATTGATAACCCCCCTGTAAGGCTCCATTCAGACGTCCGCATGCGTTCTGTGGATCCGATACATGTATCCATGGATCCGTAAAAAATCATGCGGATGTCTGAATGGAGCCTTACAGGGGGGGTGATCAGTGACAGGGGGGTGATCACCCTGATTACCCTCTGTCATTGATAACCCCCCTGTAAGGCTCCATTCAGACGTCCGCATGCGTTCTGTGGATCCGATCCATGTATCCATGGATCCGTAAAAAATCATGCGGATGTCTGAATGGAGCCTTACAGGGGGGGTGATCAGTGACAGGGGGGTGATCACCCTGATTACCCTGATCACCCCCTGTCATTGATAACCCCCCTGTAAGGCTCCATTCAGACGTCCGCATGCGTTCTGTGGATCCGATCCATGTATCCATGGATCCGTAAAAAATCATGCGGATGTCTGAATGGAGCCTTACAGGGGGGGTGATCAGTGACAGGGGGGTGATCACCCTGATTACCCTGATCACCCCCTGTCATTGATAACCCCCCTGTAAGGCTCCATTCAGACGTCCGCATGCGTTCTGTGGATCCGATCCATGTATCCATGGATCCGTAAAAAATCATGCGGATGTCCGAATGGAGCCTTACAGGGGGGGTGATCAGTGACAGGGGGGTGATCACCCTGATCACCCCCTGTCATTGATAACCCCCCTGTAAGGCTCCATTCAGACGTCCGCATGCGTTCTGTGGATCAGATACATGTATCCATGGATCCGTAAAAAATCATGCGGATGTCTGAATGGAGCCTTACAGGGGGGGTGATCAGTGACAGGGGGGTGATCACCCTGATTACCCTGATCACCCCCTGTCATTGATAACCCCCCTGTAAGGCTCCATTCAGACGTCCGCATGCGTTCTGTGGATCCGATCCATGTATCCATGGATCCGTAAAAATCATGCGGACGTCTGAATGGAGCCTTACAGGGGGGGTGATCAATGACAGGGGGGTGATCAGGGAGTCTATATGGGTGATCACCCCCCTGTCATTGATCACCCCCCTGTCATTGATCACTCCCCCCCTGGTAAGGCTCCATTCAGCCATTTTTTTTGGCACAAGTTAGCGGACATTTTTTGTTTGTTTTTGTTTTTTCTTACAAAGTCTCATATTCCACTAACTTGTGTCAAAAAATAAAATCTCACATGAACTCACCATACCCCTCACGGAATCCAAATGCGTAAACATTTTTAGACATTTATATTCCAGACTTCTCACGCTTTAGGGCCCCTAAAAAGCCAGGGCAGTATAAATACCCCACATGTGACCCCATTTCGGAAAGAAGACACCCCAAGGTATTAGCTGAGGGGCATATTGAGTCCATGAAAGATTGAAATTTTTGTCCTAAGTTAGCGGAAAGGGAGACTTTGTGAGAAAAAAAACAAAAAAAATCAATATCCGCTAACTTATGCAAAAAATAAAAAAATTCTAGGAACTCGCCAGGCCCCTCATTGAATACCTTGGGGTGTCTTCTTTCCAAAGTGGGGTCACATGTGGGGTATTTATACTGCCCTGGCTTTTTAGGGGCCCGAAAGTGTGAGAAGAAGTCTGGGATCCAAATGTCTAAAAATGCCCTCCTAAAAGGAATTTGGGCCCCTTTGCGCATCTAGGCTGCAAAAAAGTGTCACACATCTGGTATCGCCGTACTCAGGAGAAGTTGGGGAATGTGTTTTGGGGTGTCATTTTACATATACCCATGCTGGGTGAGAAAAATATCTTGGTCAAATGCCAACTTTGTATAAAAAAATGGGAAAAGTTGTCTTTTGCCAAGATATTTCTCTCACCCAGCATGGGTATATGTAAAATGACACCCCAAAACACATTCCCCAACTTCTCCTGAGTACGGCGATACCACATGTGTGACACTTTTTTGCTGCCAAGGTGGGCAAAGGGGCGCATATTCCAAAGTGCACCTTTCGGATTTCACCGGTCATTTCTTACACAGTTTGATTGCAAAGTACTTCTCACACATATGGGCCCCTAAATTGCCAGGGCAGTATAACTACCCCACAAGTGACCCCATTTTGGAAAGAAGACACCCCAAGGTATTCTGTGAGGGGCATGGTGAGTTCCTAGAATTTTTTATTTTTTGTCGCAAGTTAGTGGAATATGAGACTTTGTAAGAAAAAAAAAATAAAATAAAAATCATCATCATTTTCCGCTAACTTGTGACAAAAAATAAAAAGTTCTATGAACTCACTATGCCCATCAGCGAATACCTTAGGGTGTCTACTTTCCGAAATGGGGTCATTTGTGGGGTTTTTCTACTGTTTGGGCATTGTAGAACCTCAGGAAACATGACAGGTGCTCAGAAAATCAGAGCCGTTTCAAAAAGCGGAAATTCACATTTTTGTACCATAGTTTGTAAATGCTATAACTTTTACCCAAACCATTTTTTTTTTTGCCCAAACATTTTTTTTTTATCAAAGACATGTAGAACTATAAATTTAGCGAAAAATTTATATATGGATGTCGTTTTTTTTGCAAAATTTCACAGCTGAAAGTGAAAAATGTCATTTTTTTGCAAAAAAATCGTTACATTTTGATTAATAACAAAAAAAGTAAAAATGGCAGCAGCAATAAAATACCACCAAATGAAAGCTCCATTAGTGAGAAGAAAAGGAGGTAAAATTCATTTGGGTGGTAAGTTGCATGACCGAGCGATAAACGGTGAAAGGAGTGTAGTGCCGAAGTGTAAAAAGTGGCCTGGTCATGAAGGGGGTTTCACCTAGCGGGGCTGAAGTGGTTAATATACCATCAGATCGGAGTTTTCTCCGATCCGATGGTATATTTTAACTTGAAGCGTCCCCATCACCATGGGAACGCCTCTATGTTAGAATATACCATCGGATTTGAGTTACATCGTAAAACACAGATCCGACAGTATATTCTAACACAGAGGCGTTCCCATGGTGATGGGGACGCTTCATGTTAGAATATACTGAGAACTGTGTACATGACTGCCCCTTGCTGCCAGGCAGCAGGGGGCAGACCCCCTCTCCTCCTGTAATTAACTTATTGGTGGCCAGTGCGGCCCCCCCCCCAGTATTAATTGTAGCCAGTGCGGCCCCCCTCCCTCTATATTCATCGGTGGCCAGTGCGGATTCCCAGTATTAAATATGACCAGTGCGGCCTCCCCCTCCCTCCCTCCCCAGTATTAAATATGACCAGTGCGGCCTCCCCCTCCCTCTATATTCATCGGTGGCCAGTACGGATTCCCATAATTAAATATGACCAGTGCGGCCTCCCCCTCCCTCCCTCCCCAGATTTAATTATGACCAGTGCGGCCTCCCCCTCCCTCTATATTTATTGGTGGCCAGTGCGGATTCCAAGTATTGTGACCAGTGCGGCCTCCCCTCTCCCCCCCAATTAAAATCACCCCCCCCCCATCATTGGTGGCAGCGGAGAGTACCGATCGGAGTCCCAGTTTAAATCGCTGGGGCTCCGATCGGTTACCATGGCAGCCAAGACGCTATTGCAGTCTTGGCTGCCATGGTTACTTGGCAATAAATGCAAGCATTATACTTACCTGAAGAGCTGCGATGTCTGTGACCGGCCGGGCGCTCCTCCTACTGGTAAGTGAAAGGTCTGTGCGGCGCATTGCCTATAGCACAGACCTGTCACTTACCAGTAGGAGGAGCTCCCGGCCGGACACAGACATCGCAGCTCTTCAGGTAAGTATAATGCTAAGATTGCTAAGTAACCATGGCAGCCAAGACTGCAATAGCGTCTTGGCTGCCATGGTAACCGATCGGAGCCCCAGCGATTTAAACTAGGACTCCGATCGGTACTCTCCGCTGCCACCAATGATGGGGGGGTGATTTTAATTAGGGGGGGGGAGAGGGGAGGCCGCACTGGTCATATTTAATACTGGGGAGGGAGGGAGGGGGAGGCCGCACTGGTCATATTTATTACTTGGAATCCGCACTGGCCACCGATGAATATAGAGGGAGGGGGGCCGCACTGGCTACAATTAATACTGGGGGGGGGGGGCCGCACTGGCCACCAATAAGTTAAATGCAGGAGGGGGGGGGGGGTCTGCCCCCTGCTGCCTGGCAGCATCTGCCAGGCAGCAGGGGGCAGTCATGTACACAGTTCTCAGTATATTCTAACTTGAAGCGTCCCCATCACCATGGGAACGCTTCTGTGTTTAGAATATACTGTCGGATCTGAGTTTTCCGAAGTGAAAAATCAGATCTGAAATAAACAGTTATGCAAACGGATCCGTTCTGAACGGATGCAAGCGTTTGCATTATAGGAGAGGATCCGTCTGTGCAGACACCAGACGGATCCGCTCCTAACGCAAGTGTGAAAGTAGCCTTATTCACACATAAAGTGACACTGGTCAGATTTGCAAAAAATGGCCTGGTCCTTAAAGGGGTATTCTCAATACGCTATTTGATACTTACCTACTCTCGGCGTGCCATCCACTTCCTGGTTTTGGCAGGGGGCGGGCTCGATCTTGATTGATGTCTTCTCCTGGCCGGGCCGCGCGCTGTACTGAACGCGCACGCCGAGGCTGTGCATGCGCCTGTTACCGCCAGATCTCTGAGAAGCTCTGACAGACGTTCTTCAGTACCTCTTGCTTGAGGTTCTTTTATTTTGGTTTCGTTTTGTCATCTCGTTTCCCTCTCTCAGCTGTCATCTAGTTGCACTGATTGCATCCCTTTATATCCCCTCCCATACTGCATCACTTTGCGGTTTATACAACTTCCTGGATTGTGCTCACTGCTAGATGCTGCAACTGCTGGTTCCTCAGTTAAGTCTTTTCCTTTATTTGTGTTTTCCTGTTGGCTTGAGTCTAGGTGACCCTGACTCCCTCTGTATTAAGTACAGGGAGCCGGTGGTCATTTCTCCTCACTATTGTGCGGTTTTCAGGTGTCACTCGGTCTAGGTACAAGGGCATGCAATTTTCTATCATTAAGATCTTTGCATGGGCTGAGCAGTCAGGGAGAGCTCTAGGGCTTTTATAGGGCTCACCCATATGTTCCTTAGTTTGGGATCAAGTCAGTTAGATCTTTATTTGTGACTTTTAGTTTTCTGCAACACCATCCGTGACAGCGCCCTGTGACTTCTTCCTGGCAAGTATACTATACTGGTCAGGAAGAAATCACCATAGCGCATTTTAGGGTTCAGTACAGCGTGCGGCCGGCCAGGAGAAGAGGTCGTCTGCGCACGTGCAGCCACCGCGATTCCTGAGAAGACCGGTGGCCGTAACCAGGGGAGACGGAAGACAACAGTCAGGTAAGTATAGGTTTATTTTCTTCTAAGGGGTGGGAATTTGGGAAAAATGATCACTGTTAAATCATTAACAGATTTAACAGTGATCATTAAGATGAGAATACCCCTTTAACCACTTTAACCCCGCTAGTTGAAACCCCCTTAATGACCAGGCCACTTTTTACACTTCTGCACTACACTACTTTCACCGTTTATTGCTCGGTCATGCAACTTACCACCCAAATGAATTTTACCTCCTTTTCTTCTCACTAATAGAGCTTTCATTTGGTGGTATTTCATTGCTGCTGACATTTTTACTTTTTTTGTTATTAATCGAAATTTAACGATTTTTTTGCAAAAAAATGTCATTTCAGCTGTAAAATTTCGCAAAAAAAACGACATCCATATATAAATTTTTCGCTAAATTTATTGTTCTACATGTCTTTGATAAAAAAAAATGGTTTGGGTAAAAGTTATAGCATTTACAAACTATGGTACAAAAATGTGAATTTCCGCTTTTTGAAGCAGCTCTGACTTTCTGAGCACATGTCATGTTTCCTGAGGTTCTACAATGCCCAGACAGTAGAAAACCCCCACAAATGACCCCATTTCGGAAAGTAGACACCCTAAGGTATTCGCTGATGGGCATAGTGAGTTCATAGAACTTTTTATTTTTTGTCACAAGTTAGCGGAAAATGATGCATTACATTTTTTTTTTCTTACAAAGTCTCATATTCCACTAACTTGCGACAAAAAATAAAAAATTCTAGGAACTCGCCATGCCTCTCACAGAATACCTTGGGGTGTCTTCTTTCCAAAATGGGGTCACTTGTGGCGTAGTTATACTGCCCTGGCAATTTAGGAGCCCATATGTGTGAGAAGTAGTTTGCAATCAAAATCTGTAAAAAATGACCGGTGAAATCCGAAAGGTGCTCTTTGGAATGTGGGTCCCTTTGCCCACCTAGGCTGCAAAAAAGTGTGACACATCTGGTATCGCCGTACTCAGGAGAAGTTGGGGAATGTGTTTTGGGGTGTCATTTTACATATACCCATGCTGGGTGAGAGAAATATCTTGGCAAAAGACAACTTTTCCAATTTTTTTATACAAAGTTGGCATTTGACCAAGATATTTCTCTCACCCAGCATGGGTATATGTAAAATGACACCCCAAAACACATTCCCCATCTTCTCCTGAGTACGGCGATACCAGATGTGTGACACTTTATTGCAGCCAAGGTGGGCAAAGGGGCACATATTCCAAAGAGCACCTTTCGGGTTTCGCAGGCCATTTTTTACACATTTTGATTGCAAGGTACTTCTCACACATTTGGGCCCCTAAATTGCCAGGGCAGTATAACTACGCCACAAGTGACCCCAATTTGGAAAGAAGACACCCCAAGGTATTCCGTGAGGGGCATGGCGAGTTCCTAGAATTTTTTATTTTTTGTCGCAAGTTAGTAGAATATGAGACTTTGTAAGGAAAAAAAATAATTTAAATCATTTTCCGCTAACTTATGACAAAAAATAAAAAATTCTAGGAACTCACCGTGCCCCTCACGGAATACCTTGGGGTGTCTTCTTTCCAAAATGGGGTCACTTGTGGCGTAGTTATACTGCCCTGGCATTCTAGGGGCCCTAATGTGTGAGAAGTACTTTGCAATCAAAATGTGTAAAAAATGGCATGCGAAATCCGAAAGGTGCACTTTGGAATGTGGGTCCCTTTGCCCACCTTGGCTGCAAAAAAGTGTCACACATGTGGTATCGCCGTACTCAGGAGAAGTTGGGGAACGTGTTTTGGGGTGTCATTTTACATATACCCATGCTGGGTGAGAGAAATATCTTGGCAAAAGACAACTTTTCCAATTTTTTTATACAAAGTTGGCATTTGACCAAGATATTTCTCTCACCCAGCATGGGTATATGTAAAATGACACCCCAAAACACATTCCCCAACTTCTCCTGAGTACGGCGATACCACATGTGTGACACTTTTTTGCAGTCTAGATGCGCAAAGCGGCCCAAATTCCTTTTAAGAGGACATTTTTAGACATTTGGATCCCAGACTTCTTCTCACGCTTTAGGGCCCCTAAAAAGCTAGGGCTGTATGAATACCCCACATGTGACCCCACTTTGGAAAGAAGACACCCCAAGGTATTCAATGAGGGGCCTGGCGAGTTCATATAAAAAAATTTTGGGGGGCATAAGTTAGCGGAAATTGATTTTTTTTTGTTTTTTCTCACAAAGTCTCACTTTCCGCTAACTTGGGACAAAAATTTGAATCTTTCATGGACTCAATATGCCCCTCAGCTAATACCTTGGGGTGTCTTCTTTCCGAAATGGGGTCAGTTGTGGGGTGTTTGTACTGCCCTGGCATTTGAGGGTCTCCGCAATCATTACATGTATGGCCAGCATTAGGAGTTTCTGCTATTCTCCTTATATTGAGCATACAGGTAATGAGATTTTTTTTTCCGTTCAGCCTCTGGGCTGAAAGAAAAAAATGAACGGCACAGATTTCTTCATTCGCATCGATCAATGTGGATGAAAAAATCTCTGCCCAAAAAAAAAAAGGAGGGGAAAGGCGTCTGCCAGGACATAGGAGCTCCGCCCAACACTTAGCTCGTATGCCCTGGCAAACCAGATTTCTCCATTCACATCAATCGATGTGGATGAATAAATCATTGCCGGGAATTTTTTATTTATTTTTTTATATACAAAGTGTTTGCCAAAGCATAGGAACACCGCCTCCTCCTCAGCTTGTATGCCTTGGCAAACTTATCTTTTACTGCAGAGTAGAAATCTCGTCTTGCAGCGCCGCATACACCGACTTGCGTGTAATCTGAAAGCAGCGCAATGCTTCTGTCAGAATGCACATCAGTGCTGCAGCTAGTCGATCGGTTGGTCCACCTGGAAGGTAAAAAAAAAAAAAAAGAAAAAACCAGGCCGCAACGCAATAATTTTATTAACTTTGGAACAGAACATATAAACTTAAACTTTTTGAACTAAACATTAACCTTTTTGCTTACTGGTGATTTTTTTTTTTTTACCTTTATAGAACAAACCTCTCCTTCCCCATGGGTCAATGTGCAAAGCGCAAATCGCCCAAAGATGTGGCGAAGTGCGTTATGCACTTTGTCCCAGGTGAAAGGAGACGTTTGCAGCAGCTGTGTGAGTGAATGGGCCCTAATAGCCCTGTGTGCCTGTCCTGGTGAGATGTGATCCCTATGCTAGGTGTACCTGTGTGTGGTACTTCCGGAAACACTCCCCTAAGCATAGGGCAGGGTGGTCAGGACAGTCCGGACAGAAATAGCGGGTGTCACGCCTTATTCCACTCCTGCTAAAGACACGACATCTTTTTCGGGGTGACTGTTGGGTTGAGGTACCAGCAACGACATTGGGGAAATGTCGCTCGTGTAGACGGCTAACTACACTGGTGGATGAGGCCACGGAACCTCCTGGGTACAGTAGGTTCTCGATGATCTCTTCCTGAAATTTGAGGAAGGATCGTGTTCTCCCAGCCTTACTGTAGAGAACAAAACTATTATACAGAGCCAATTGAATTAAATATACAGACACCTTCTCATACCAGCGTTTGGTTCTGCGGGAAACTAAATACGGAGACAACATCTGGTCATTGAAGTCCACCCCTCCCATGTGAAGGTTATAGTCGTGGATTGAGAGGGGCTTTTCAATGACACGGGTTGCTCGCTCAATTTGTATTGTCGTGTCTGCGTGAATGGAGGAGAGCATGTAAACGTCACGCTTGTCTCTCCATTTCACCGCGAGCAGTTCTTCGTTACACAAGGCAGCCCTCTCCCCCCTCGCAAGACGGGTGGTAACGAGCCGTTGGGGGAAGCCCGCGCGACTAGTTCGCGCGGTGCCACAGGCGCCAATCCGTTCTAGAAACAAATGCCTAAAGAGGGCCACACTTGTGTAGAAATTGTCCACATAAAGATGGTACCCCTTGCCGAATAAGGGTGACACCAAGTCCCAGACTGTCTTCCCACTGCTCCCCAGGTAGTCAGGGCAACCGACCGGCTCCAGGGTCTGATCTTTTCCCTCATAGACACGAAATTTGTGGGTATAGCCTGTGGCCCTTTCACAGAGCTTATACAATTTGACTCCATACCGGGCGCGCTTGCTTGGGATGTATTGTTTGAAGCCAAGGCGCCCGGTAAAATGTATTAGGGACTCGTCTACGCAGATGTTTTGCTCTGGGGTATACAAATCTGCAAATTTCTGGTTGAAATGGTCTATGAGGGGCCGAATTTTGTGGAGCCGGTCAAAAGCTGGGTGGCCTCTGGGACGGGAGGTGGTGTCGCTAAAGTGCAGGAAACGCAGGATGGCCTCAAATCGTGTCCTGGACATGGCAGCAGAGAACATGGGCATGTGATGAATTGGGTTCGTGGACCAATATGACCGCAATTCATGCTTTTTAGTTAGACCCATGTTGAGGAGAAGGCCCAAAAAAAATGTATTTCGGAAACTTGGACTGGATTCCACCGGAAAGGCTGGGCATAAAAGCTTCCCGGGGTTTGCGGTTAAGAAATTGTGTGGCATACCGATTTGTTTCTGCCACAACTAAGTCTAAGAGCTCCGCAGTCAAGAACAGCTCAAAAAATCCCAGGGCTGAACCGATCTGAGCTGTCTCAACCCGAACTCCAGACTGGGCGGTGAAAGGGAAAACTACAGGTGCGGCTGAAGTTGGGGACTGCCAATCAGGGTTTGCCAGCACCTCAGGGATTCTAGGGGCTCTACGGGCACTACTGCGACGGGGTAACTACTGCACGTGCCACCGTACCAGCTTCAACTGCCCTTCTGGTGCTCGCTACTTCACCATGTTCTACGGCAGTGCTGGTACTAGGTCCAGGAAGGGCTGCGCTGCTGGTGTATGCCTTACCACGTAATCCGACAGCACCAGCCCCACTCTGCTGCTCTTGGAGCGGATCCTGCGCAACCTGCGGTCTAGCGACAAGGGGCCGGGTACGCCTGGTGCTATCAGGGACCTCGGCCTCCTCGTCCGAACTTTGGGTCAGAGAGCCACTGCTTTCTACAGGTTCGTATTCTGACCCGCTAGATTCATCAGATGAGGGTTCCCATTCCTCATCCGACTGGGTCAGAAGCCTGTAGGCCTCTTCAGAAGAATACCCCCTGTTTGACATGTGGGCAACTAAATTTAGGGGTATTCCCTGAGACTACCCAAGAAAAAAAGCAAGCCTGTCTTACAAATGGGAGGCTAGCGAAGTACCGGAGGCCGCTGCGGTTGATAAAAAATATCAAAACAGATTTTTTTATCGCCGCAGCGTGTGTAAAGTGAATGTGCAGTGATCAAAAAAATATATTTTTTGTCACTGCGGTGGGGCGGGTGTGGGCGAACGCACGTGTGGGCGACCGATCAGGCCTGATCGGGCAAACACTGCGTTTTAGGTGGAGGGCGAACTAAAGTGACACTAATACAATTATAGATCTGACCGTGATCAGTTTTGATCACTTCCAGATACTATAAAAGTACAAATGCTGATTAGCGATACGCTAATCAGCGAATAAGGGACTGCGGTGCGGTGGGCTGGGCGCTAACTACCTAACCAAGGGGCCTAAACTATACCTAAAACCTAACGGTCAATACCAGTGAAAAAAAAAAGTGACAGTTTGCACTGATCACTTTTTTCCTTTCACTAGTGATTGACAGGGGCGATCAAAGGGTTAATTGGGGTGCAGGGGGTGATCTGGGGCTAGTATGTGGTGTACTCACTGTGTAGCCTGCTCCTCTGCTGGAACCAACCGACGAAAAGTACTAGCAGAGGAGCAGGGCAGCCATATAACAGATCATATTTACTAATATGATCTGCTATGTGGCTTCTGATTGGATTTTTTAAAAATCAGCAACCTGCCAGCCGCGATCATTGGCTGGCAGGTTGCTGGCGAAATGCTCCTTTAACTTTTGCCTGTGACCGAAATCTTGCATCTCGCGAGATGACGCACGGATGCGTCCAGGAGGAGTAAATCAACCACCTCCCGGACGCATCCGTGCGTTAGGCGGTCGGGAGGTGGTTAAGGCGAAATATGGCCGTGTCCTTAAAGGGGTTCTGCACTTTCATTTAACTGATGATCTATCCTCTGGATAGATCATCAGCTTCTGATCGGCGGGGGTCCGACACCCGGGACCCCCGCCGATCAGCTGTTTGAGAAGGCAGCGGCGCTCGAGCAGCGCCACAGCCTTCTCACTGTTTACCGCCGGGCCGCCCGCCCTCTGACGTCACGACTTGTATCAACTAGAGTGGGCGCGGCTAAGCTCTGTTCACTTGAATGGAGCTTAGCCGCGCCCACTCTAGTTGATACAAGTCGTGACGTCAGTGGGCGGGCGGCCCGGCGGTAAACAGTGAGAAGGCCGCGGCGCTGCTGGAGCGCCGCTGCCTTCTCAAACAGCTGATCGGCGGGGGTCCCGGGTGTCGGACCCCCGCCGATCAGAAGCTGATGATCTATCCAGAGGATAGATCATCAGTTAAATGAAAGTGAAGAACCCCTTTAAGGGGTTAAAAAGTGGGTTTTGGAAATTTTCTGAAACATTTCAAGGTTTACTTCTAAACTTCTAAGCCTTCTAACGTCCCCAAAAAATAAAATGGCATTCCCAAAATGATCCAAACATGTAGTAGACATATGGGAAATGTAAAGTAATAACTATTTTAGGAGGTATTACTATCTGTTTTAAAAGCAGAGAAATTGAAATTTAGAAAATTGCACATTTTTCCCAATTTTGGGTAAATTTGGTATTTTCTTATAAACAAAATTTTGACTCAAATTTACCACTGTCAATCTCAGAAAGGCTTGTATAAGTAAAAGTGTTCCAAAGTTATTACCATATAAAGTGACACTGGTCAGATTTGCTAAATTAGGCCTGGTCCTTAAAGGGGTTGTCTGGGTTCAGAGCTGAACCCGGACATACCCTTATTTTCACCCAGGCAGCCCCCTGATGTTAGCATCGGACCATCTCAAGCTCCGATGCGCTCCGTTGTTTATCATAACACACTGCCAGGCTGAAGCTTCCGCCCAGCAGTGTGTTCGGAGACATCACCGGCTCTGATGGGTGGGCTTTAGCGCTGCCCTAGCCGTTTTACTGGCCAGGGCAGAGCTAAATCCCGCCCATCAGTGCCAATGACGTCACCGGGCTTCCTGGCAGCCCCGATACCTCACCAGATCTCCAAAAAATGCCTTTACCCTGCTGGATTTAGCGCACAGCAAAGGAGATCATCGGAGCATGAACTGCTCCAATGCTCTTGTCAGGGGGGCTGCCTGGGTGAAAATGGAGGAATGTCCGGAATCAGCTCTGAAAACGGACAACCCCTTTAAGGTGAAAAATGGCAGGGCCCTGAAGGAGTTACTAAACTCCTGGGTTGCTTTGGCTTTATGTTTTGGGTCATTGTCCATCGCCGACCAATCAGTTTGGCTGGATTTGAGCACACAGTAGACCCCAGAATTCATCCGGCTGCTTCTGTCCTGTGTCCCATCATCAGGAAACACTAGGGGCCCAGTGCCACTGGCACCCACTCATGCCCACGCCATCACACTGCCTCTATCTCCAGCTGGCAGCTCAGGGGCGTGTCCTTCCTCAGACAGGGCGTCCTATACAGATACATTTCATTGGACAACTCAGTAGATATAACATGTAATTAGAAAAGTATTCAGAGCCAGGTGCTGGTTTGAAAACCGCCGACTATTATTTGTGGACAGCCCTTTAAGTGTTACTTCTGGTCAGTGTAAACTGTAGCATACAGGTTTATGAGGTAAGCAGCGCCCCGTGCAGGGAGCCGGTGCAGTGTGTCAGGCGCTGGCGACAGAGGAAGAGGAGGAGGGTGAGGAGGAAGCACACACACTCTCTGCTCTCACTAGGAGGAGGAGTCGGAGCAGCAGCTGCAGCGGCGGCGGCCTGAGCGATAGGATGTCCCGACATGAAGGTGAGAGCCCAGAGGAGGGCACCGGCGAGGACCCGGTCTCCACGCCGTCACCTGGCTGTAGGCACCCGCCGGCGCTCGCCCACCTGGGGCCTTGCTACATGGCCACACACAGGGTAGACCCTGCTCTGCTGCTCAGGCCTGGGCCTCCTCCCCTCAGTTCAGCCGGCTCCTGTCTCCACGTCCGGGTGGCCTTGTAGTCGCGACATGTCGCCACGTTCCGTCCCCTTCAGTCCATAGCTGTCACCTTGTCACGGGCCCACCTCGCCCGGAGTCTGCTCGTGAGTTGCCCGGGCCTTCTCCACTGGCAGGCCCAGGCTTGAGGCCCGGCACCGGGGAGCGGTGGCCCCTGTGTCGCTGTACACACGTGTGCTGCCTGGCTCCCCCGCATACATGCTGGTGCAGACATACGTGTGCCGGCAGGTGGCTGCCCGGTGGGGTGACTGGCGGCTGCGGGCAAGAGGGAGAGGCCCGGGAGGAGGGATTGCACTGTCATCCGAGGGAGGAGGGGAGCCATGTACACACCGGCACGGGATCCGCACATCCATGGCTGGTGTGTACATGTGCCGAGAGCAGGCTGGGACTCCTCCATGTTACCTGTCACCTATTAGCACTGTCATAGGTTATACAATGCATGCAGGAGCAGCGACCAATCACATTGCAGCTCTCATTCGTCTGAGGGCAGTTTGAAAAGTGAAAACAGTGACCTGACTTGTGGATACTGGCTCTCAGGCTGGTCTTACATGTAACATGTTAGTACATGGATGTGTTGTTTAAAAATGTTACTGAAGACGTACCGGTATGTGTTACCGGACACACACTGCCCCGGTAAGCGTGAGCGAGGTGTAGATCAGGGTGGACAGAATGCTGTAAGCTGCAGAGGCCATTGTGGATTGTTTAGTGTCACATAAGCCACTGTCATGGACATTGCTAGGAAACGCCTACAACCACCACCTAACTTGTCTCCACTGTAGTCAGATGCTTTGAGGCTGTTCAGTGTAGTAAGGTGACATGCTCATACCTGGTTGGTAGCCTGGTGTGTATGGTGACATGCTCATACCCGGTTGGTAGCCTGGTGTGTATGGTGACATGCTCATACCCGGTTGGTAGCCTGGTGTGTATGGTGACATGCTCATGCCCGGTTGGTAGCCTGGTGTGTAAGGTGACATGCTCATACCTGGTTGGTAGCCTGGTGTGTAAGGTGACATGCTCATACCCGGTTGGTAGCCTGGTGTGTATGGTGACATGCTCATACCCGGTTGGTAGCCTGGTGTGTATGGTGACATGCTCATGCCCGGTTGGTAGCCTGGTGTGTATGGTGACATGCTCATGCCCGGTTGGTAGCCTGGTGTGTATGGTGACATGCTCATGCCCGGTTGGTAGCCTGGTGTGTATGGTGACATGCTCATGCCCGGTTGGTAGCCTGGTGTGTATGGTGACATGCTCATGCCCGGTTGGTAGCCTGGTGTGTATGGTGACATGCTCATACCCGGTTGGTAGCCTGGTGTGTATGGTGACATGCTCATACCCGGTTGGTAGCCTGGTGTGTATAGTGACATGCTCATACCCGGTTGGTAGCCTGGTGTGTATGGTGACATGCTCATACCCGGTTGGTATTAGTTGTTTTATTTGTGGAGAGTATAGTCTACAACCTTGTAAATGCACGTATTTTTGTTTTTAGTCATACTTATCCTTAATGTTTTTTCCTAATGAATCTGTAGTATGTGTTTTCTGATATGATCTGTTTGGCAGGTACTTCCTGCGTGGTGACTGAGCGCCATTGCCAAGCGCAGTTCCTTGGTGACAGAAGCCAACAGTATCTGGTAAAATGCCACTGACCACTTCATCCCCTTCGTTCTTGTGATCGGTGGAGATGCTGCCAGACCCCCACGGATGCCACCAGTGTTGGTATATACCAGCTGTGCACCATCTCTGTTTGCAGAGAATCTGACGCCAGTTTTAGGTTGTCCTATCTGATGAAAACATTGTCAGTTTTTTCTTGAACTGGCCCAATCGTTGAGGTAAAATTTGGGCTGAGCAGCTCCAGTGTAAGCCAAGCGGTAGAGTTCACTCAGTATTAGTGCTTAGCGATATCAAAAATATTCCCATAACGATATTAAGAAATTTATCTCGTTAACGATATTAAGAAATTTATCTCGATAACGATATATATTGCAATAAATGCCGATTTAGAAAAAAAACACTCAAAACATCTACTCGTGTTTCCTTGTTGCCCCCATACATTATAATGTCTCCTTGATGCCCCCATGCAGTAATACTTCTTAGTTGCCCACCAAGAACGGGGTCACCACCCCCCCACTCAAATCTAATGGAGCGTCCGTGCCCCCTGCTGCTCCATTAATTCTCTATGGGAGTGCTGGAGATAGCAGCTATCAGCCATCCTTACCGCTCCCATAGAAAAAGGGACATCCTAGCGGAAAACCCTGATAAGTGGGTTGTTCAGAGTGTGCCCATCATAGGTGCAAATTGTCAGGAAGGGCACCTTGGCATCATAAAGATGCCTTTCAGTCAAATAAAACATTGGGGGTCACTTACTAAAGACTGGCGCTTCCCACATGGGTCTTAGTCCCTACACACTACAGCCATAGTACCGCAGCCCCCAGGGTGCAGCGACTGTTCTCAGCCCCGGCCTCTCTGTGCAGCAGCCCCCAGGGTGCAGCGACTGTTCTCAGCCCCGGCCTCTCTGTGCAGCAGCCCCCAGGGTGCAGCGACTGTTCTCAGCCCCGGCCTCTCTGTGCAGCAGCCCCCAGGGTGCAGCGACTGTTCTCAGCCCCGGCCTCTCTGTGCAGCAGCCCCCAGGGTGCAGCGACTGTTCTCAGCCCCGGCCTCTCTGTGCAGCAGCCCCCAGGGTGCAGCGACTGTTCTCAGCCCCGGCCTCTCTGTGCAGCAGCCCCCGGGGTGGAGCGACTGTTCTCAGCCCCGGCCTCTCTGTGCAGCAGCCCCCGGGGTGCAGCGACTGTTCTCAGCCCCGGCCTCTCTGTGCAGCAGCCCCCAGGGTGCAGCGACTGTTCTCAGCCCGGCCTCTCTGTGCAGCAGCCCCCAGGGTGCAGCGACTGTTCTCAGCCCCGGCCTCTCTGTGCAGCAGCCCCCAGGGTGCAGCGACTGTTCTCAGCCCCGGCCTCTCTGTGCAGCAGCCCCCAGGGTGCAGCGACTGTTCTCAGCCCCGGCCTCTCTGTGCAGCAGCCCCCGGGGTGGAGCGACTGTTCTCAGCCCCGGCCTCTCTGTGCAGCAGCCCCCGGGGTGCAGCGACTGTTCTCAGCCCCGGCCTCTCTGTGCAGCAGCCCCCAGGGTGCAGCGACTGTTCTCAGCCCGGCCTCTCTGTGCAGCAGCCCCCAGGGTGCAGCGACTGTTCTCAGCCCCGGCCTCTCTGTGCAGCAGCCCCCAGGGTGCAGCGACTGTTCTCAGCCCCGGCCTCTCTGTGCAGCAGCCCCCAGGGTGCAGCGACTGTTCTCAACCCCGGCCTCTCTGTGCAGCAGCCCCCAGGGTGCAGCGACTGTTATCCAGCGCCAGTCTCCTTGCTCTGGGGGTTTATAGCCACTAAATGCCATTTCTGTGTGACCTAAAGGACTTACACCACCGTGATTAGGGTTGTCACAATACAAAAATTTTGATTCAATTTCGGTCCCATAAAAAAGTAATGCAATACTTGATACCGCGCAAAAGAAAAATTAAATGCCCACCAAAAAGTGTGCATTCCGCAGTTTATGGAACATGCGGCCCATAATAGAACAGTCCTATCCCATTTTTTAGGGGAGAAGAAGATTTAAAAAAATGGAGAATCGTGTGTATTTTACTTATTTTGTTTCGGCATTCACCACATAAGATATATTTTTCAATACTTTTATAATTTGGACTTTTTGGGACATGGCGATACCTAATTATTATTTTTTTTCATTGTTTATATGTTTATGTAAATTGTGAAAGGGGATGATTTAAAATTTTAATGTTTGGTGTTTTTTGTTTGTTTGTTTTAAAACTTTTTATTTAATAACTATTAGCCCCCTTATGGGGCTAGAACCTGGGTCCTTTTCATCCCTTGTCCTATGCACCCTAATAGAGATCTATTAGGGTGCATAGGATCTCGCACTGTCCCTGCTGCACTGTACTTTGTGCACATGGCAGCCTTGGATGGCTTCAGTAGCGTCCTGGCTGCCATGGTAACCGATCGGAGCCCTGAGATTTCACTGCTGGGGCTCCAATCGGAAGCTAACACTGCACCACCAATTAAGAGGGGAGGGGACCCTGTGGCCACTGCCACCAATGATTATAATACTGGGGGGCTTGGGTGCACTGTGCCACCAATTATTATAATTTATATTACAGGGGCATGGGGGGGCGCACTGCGCCACCAATGAATTTAATTAACCCCATAGTACAAATATAGACTGCGGGTGCCAGCCATATCACACAGCCGGCACTTGGCCTCAATGACAGGGATCCCACCGAACCGTGCCAATTAACCCCTCAGGTGCTGCTTCCTGTCATTGAGACCAGGTGCCAGGTATGTGATACGGCCGGCACCCACAGTCTGTATTTGTATTGAGGGTAATTTTCATTGGTGGCGCAGTGGCCACAGCCCCCCCTTCCTCCTCACTGTTACCTTCTCATTGGTGGCACAGTGGCAGCAGGATCACAGTGGGGAGGGACCCTCTCCTTCTCCACTTTGCCGGCTGTAATGTGTGCCGGACGTTTTAGAGGCATTCAGCACTGTGACATGCGACTGCCCCTATGACATCACTAAAAAACAGCGGTAATTAAGAAATGGCGATATCGCAGTTTCTTAATACCGCGGTATATCGTTAATACTTTTTTATTGCCCAACCCTACTCAGTACAGAGCTCGTGCTAGGGAGTCCTCATATTCATGAGCTCCTGACACTTCCCATCCCCTGATGCTGATTGACATTTTACTTCCTATAGCAGTCAGTGGTAGGGACTATGTTTCTGATTCCTTATACTTATAATTAGCCCCTATAGAATGCCTGCGCCTGATAACGGACCCCTATAGAATGCCCTATAACATATCAAAAATTTGGCAGTACAGTGTGTGTACTGTGTATTTTTCTAGTGATTGTGTGAGGGCTGCTTTTTTTTTTTATTGAAACTATTTTTGTGTGTGTGTGACTTTTTGAGCATTTATTGGTAAATTCTTTTGGAAGCCAGGTGAGAAAAAAAAATATTGCAATTCTGGCATTGTTTTTCTTACTCCTATCGCCGTGCATAATGAGTAATTAGATATTTTAGTAGTTTGGATATTTCCAGATGTTATATATATATATTAGTATTTTATTTTTTTGTTACATGCAAAATGGAAAAAAGAAAGTGGCGAGGGTGTATTATTTTTTTATTATTTTTTTATATATATTTTCAAGATGATTTTTACTAGTCCCCTCAGGGGACTCGAACGTCCAATCGTTTGATTGCTTGTACTATTCACAGCAGTACTTCTGTATTGCACTGAGCGGCTGTTTTACCACAAATCTATTAATGTGATTGGTGGCGTATCTTCCAGGCCTAGGTGCGTTCAGAAGTCCACTGCTGTTACAGCAACTGATTAGCACCCCATGATTACATAGCTAGGCTGCCGACCGGAGGACAGAGAGACCACACTACCGCCATCCAACCACTTGCTGTGGTCACTATAAGGGGTCTCTCTCAGAACATACGCCTAATGAATTTAGTGAGAAGACATTTCTAGGAATGACTTAGCATGTGTGACCATTGGCAATGGACATAAAGTAATGATAGACATCCTAAGGCCCCTTTCACACGAGTGAGTATTCCGCGCGGGTGCAATGCGTGATGCGAATGGAATCTGGACCCGTTAATTTCAATGGGGCTGTGTACATGTGCGTGGGTTTTCACGCATCGTTTGTATGTTGCGTGAAAATCGCAGCATGTTCTATATGCTGCAATTTTCACGCAACGCTGGCCCCATAGAAGGGAATGGAGGTACGTAAAAATTGCATCCGCAAGCAAGTGCGGATGCAATGCGTTTTTCATGGATGGTTGCTAAGAGATGTTTGTATACCTTCAGTTTTCTATCGTGCCTGTGAAAAACACATTAAATTGCATTGCACCTGCGTGATAAAAACTGAACGCGAACTGAAACAGACATTTTTCACTGAACGCATTCACAACGCATCCGGACCTAATTCGCACACGCTCGTCTGCAAGGAGCCTAAGAGTAAGTGGTTGCCAAGAACTTGCATCATAATCATGGCAGCCCAGCCTGGAAAAGAGTCACGGCTGCCTGAGAAGAGTCAAGTCACACATGAGCTCCTGCTCTCCCTGCTGCTGATTGGCCGTCGTCTTAGTGTCCTGCCTAGAAGAGAACTGCCAGTGACCAGTAGGTGGGTGGGGAGAGCAGGAGCTCATGTGTGTCCTGACTCTTCTCCAGCCTCTTGCTTTTACCTCGTGAGTGACACACTGCTGACATCAGAGGGTCTGATGCTATTTTATGCTTGCTGCCCTCGGTGAGGGTATATTCACTCGACTGTGTGTAATCCTTTCCATTTTGCAGTCTGCTAATAACGGAACCATGTGTCCGCATTTTGCGAACGAATGACTTTAGTTTGTGTTCCGGATGTCTTCTGTTTTTTATGGTCAGCAAAAAACAGAAGGAAAAAAAAAGAATTATTGATTCAAAGTTGTCAAGGAAATACGGAAACGGATCTGCAAAAAATGGATGACATACGGAAACCATTCCGTATGTCATCCGCAATATGCGGATCCGTTGACTTGAATGGGGCTGCGGACAATAGTAGTACAAGATTCATATTTTTGCGGACTGAAATGCCGAAACACAGATGCGGACAACATACTGAATGTTGTCCGTACGTTTTATTCACCCATAGGAATAAATGGATCTGCATGTATTTCGCAAAATGCGGATCGGAAGCGGATAAAATTATATGGTCGTGTGAATGTACCCTAAAGGTGATGACCGGTTCCCTTTAAGGGGAATAGAACCATGGGTGGCCCCAGAAAACACGTAACAGTAGTTAGACACTATTGGGGGAATCTATTATTCTCCTCACGCCAGTTTTTGGGTGTAAAAAAAAGTCAGACTTTGTGTGTGTGTGTGTGTGTGTGCCTAGATTTAGGCCCAGGTGGTGTTTCTACGCTGCCCTTGCCACTTTCCTGAGAAGGGGGTGGTGGTGGACCCGGTACATTTATCTTCTTTTATGCTGAATTTCTGGTGTAAAAGACGACTGAAGTCTTCACCAGATCATGTCGGATCATGTGCCTACTTTATAAAGGAGGCGTGGCCTTGTCATAAATTAGGCGCATCCTCCAGGCAGCCTGGAGTTGATGATTTCCCCCCTATATTCAAGTGATTCCAATTGAAAAATGATGGTGTGTATGATGCAGAGTACATTAAAGCGGTATTATCATCTTAATGATCACTGTTAAATCTGTTAATGATTTAACAGTGATCATTTTTCTAAATATATTTTATTATCAAATCCCCACCCCTTAGAAAAAAAATAAACCTATACTTACCTGACTGTTGTCTTCCGTCTCCCCTGGTTACGGCCACCACTCTTCTCATGAATCGCGGTGGCCGCGAGTGCGCAGACGACTTTTCTTTTCATCTCCCGGCCGGCCGCGCGCTGTACTGAACGCGCACGCCGAGTCCGCGCATGCGCCCTGGTGACTTCTTCCTGGCAAGTTTACTATACTGGCCAGGAAGAAGTCACTAGGGCGCATGCGCAGACTCGACGTGCGCGTTCAGTATAGCGCGCGGCCGGCCGGGAGAAGACATCAATGAAGATGGAGCCTGCCCCATGCCGAAACCAGGAAGTGGACGGCGCGCTGGGACCAGGTAAGTATGAAACGCCGTGTTGAGAAAACCCCTTTAATACTCATGGGACAGCCCATTTAAAGCGAACATGTCAGGTGATTTTATGCTGCGCTGTCTGCATGTAATAAGAGGGGGTAAAGCTGAGTTCTGTAATTCTGGAAGTGGGAAGTCCATGGCAGATTTGCTGGAATTTTTCAGCAGCCCAATACCCACCTTTTGAGGACATTCTTGTGGAAGATGCTGTGCAGCTCCTTTGCAAAATGAAAGGTGGAATCTGATTGGTTGCTCTGGACAACTAAGGGTACTTTCACACTAGCGGCCCTCTGACAGGCTGTCGGATCCGTCCTGCCGCTAGACTAGACGTGTGCCCCTGGACTGCTGCTCCGTCCCCATTGACTATAGTGGGGGCGGGGGCGGAGTTCCAATGGCAGCGCACGCCGAGAGGCAGCCGGACTAAAAGTACTGCATGTGTGAAACTAGCCTAAGGCCTCTTTCACACGGGCGAGATTTCTGCGCAGGTGCAATGCGTGAGGTGAACGCATTGGACCCATTCACTTCAATGGGGCTGTGCAGATGTGCGGTCATTTTCACGCATCACTCTGTGTGTGTTGCGGGAAAATCGCAGCATGCTCTATATTGTTTTTTTTCCACGCAACGCAGGCCCCATAGAAGTGAATGGGGCTGTGTGAAAATCGCAAGTAAGTGCGGATGCGGTGTGATTTTCACGCACGGTTGCTAGGAGACTATCGGGATGGGGACCTGATCATCATTATTATTTTCCCTTATAACATGGTTATAAGGGAAAATAATAGCATTCTTAATACAGAATGCTTAGTACAATAGCGCTAGAGGGGTAAAAAAAAATAATATATAACTCACCTTAATCCACTTGATCACGCAGCCCGGCTTCTCTTCTGTCGTCTTCTTTGCTGTGCACAGGAAAAGGACCCGTGGTGACGTCACTACGCTCATCACATAGTCCATCACATGATCCACCACCATGGTAAAAGATCATGTGATAGACCATGTGATGAGCGCAGTGACATCATCAAAGGTCCTATTCCTCAAAGAAGACGACAGAAGAGAAGCTGGGCTGCGCGAACAAGTGCGTTAAGGGGAGTTAAATTATTATTTTTATTTATTTTTTTAACGCAAGTTACTCTATGTGCATTCCGTCTACGTATGTCCACATATCCGTTCCACAAAAAAATAGAACATGTACTATTATTGTCCGCATTTCGGACAATTATAGTACTGTTATATTAGGGGCCAGCTGTTCTGTTCTGCAAAATACGGAATACACACGGACATCATCCGTATTTTTTGCAGATCTGTGTTTTGCAGACAGCAAAAAACATACGGTTGTGTGCGTGAGCCTAAGCCAAGAGTGGAGCCTACTCAGAGAAGGGTGACCCACACCTAGTTTAGGCTGAAATACCTGATGGAAATGGCTAGGCGTTACTGATTTGTACCTGACCAGATGCAGGTCTCTCCTAACATGTTGTCATGCAATATGTTAGGGCAGGCATGGCTAACCTGCGGCTCTGCAGCTGTTGTAAAACTACAACTCCCACCGTGCCCTGCTGTAGTCTGATAAATGTAGGTAGTCGGAATTGGAGTTTTGCAACAGCTGTAGAGCGGCAGGTTGGCCATCCCTGTTTTAGGAGCATAAAAGCGCTTCAAGTGCTAGTCCATGATGTACGCAGGGGGCTGGAAAGAAGCACTTGGTTTACCTCATGGTTCCTCACCACCTATCGGCAGCTCTGAAAACGGTCACATGACTGCTCATCACTTGCTAGTTTCAGAGGAACATGTGATCTAGAGCCAGGAAGTGATTTTTATTTTCCCGCACCCGTGATTGACACTTTTAGGAAGGCTGATAAGTGGATGTAGCGCTGCTTTTTCATTCCATTCATTTTCTCCTGCAGAGCTGAAGGTCACTATAGAAATCTGCTTCTGGCAACTTATGATTTGTTTGCTGATGATTTCATGTATGTCCATGTTTCTTATAATATTTTACCCTTTTATGAGGGGGAGGAAGTGGTAGCGTGCCCCGAAACAGAAACTCTTGAAATCACGTTGTCTGACGATTTTGGTTGACTTTGTGAATTCAGTCAGAAGATGAGGTGTGTACCGCCTCGCCCTTGGAATGAATGTTATTTTCAGCACTAGCATTTTTCTGAAAAACACAAAAACCCCTTCACATTTGTGGCTAGAAAGTCTCTTGTACAGACCATGTTTGTTCATATTAGGCTACTTTCACACTCGCGTTTGGTGCGGATCCGTCTTGTGTCTGCACATACGGATCCGCACCGATAATGCAAACGCTTGTATCCGTTAATAACGGATCCGTTTGCATTATTCATTCAAAAAAAAAGTCCGACTTAACTTACACTGAAAGTCAATGGGCGACGGATCCGTTTTCAATTGCACCATATTGTGTCAGTGAAAAACGGATCCGTCCTCATTGACTTGCATTGTAAGTCAGGACAAATCTGTTTGACTCCGCATCGTCAGGCGGTCACCAAAAGCTGCAAGCTGCGTTTTAGTGACCGCCTAAAAAATGCAACGGAGACCAAACGGAGCCAAATCAAATCAATGCATTCTGAACGGATCCTTATCCATTCAGAATGCATTGGGGCTGAACTGATCCGTTTTGGGCCGCTTGTGAGAGCCCTGAAACCGATCTCACAAGCGGACCCAGAAACGCCAGTGGGAAAGTAGCCTTATTTATGGAGGAAAATGTAAAATTATCTATTGAAGAAAAAACACTGCTAGTCCATGGACATGGCAGGTTTAAATACCATTTGACTGGTATTGTGTAGCTCTCCTTTGTCTCTTGCCACTAAAACAGCTCTGACATGGCGAGGCATGGAATCTGAAGGTGTCCCGTCATATCTGGCACCAAGACTTTAGCAGCCGATCCCTGAGGATTATACCCAGAGATTCATGGCATGTCGCTAGAATATGCCACTAATGTCACATAGGTGGAACCCTTTCATATCTCCAGAATGGCCCCCCCCCAAAGTGAAGGAGAGCCCCCTCACACATTCACTCTGTGCTCTCAACTTCTTTGGGAGTTCTGTTTTTTTTTCTTTTTTTTTGTAAGCCACATAGCTGTGAATGGAGAGTGCACTAAACATGCACGGCCACCTCTCTGTTCACAGATATGGGACATTCTGGAGATAGGACTCTGTATCAGAGGTGGGACCCGCTCTGGTGTGACATTGGTGGCATATTTTAGCAGATTGGACTTGATTTTCCAGCAAATCCCACTTATGCTCGATTTGATTGATATCTAGGAAATTTGGAGGCACCTTGAATTCTGTCATGTTCTTCAAACCATTCCTGAACAATTCTTGGGCACAATATCCTGCTAAGAGAGGCCACTGCCGTTAAGGAATACTCTTGCCATGAAGGTGTGTACTGGGTCTGCAACAATGTGGGTGGTACATGTCACAGTAACATGAACATAATGTCAGGACCTAAGGTTTCCCAGCAGAACATTGATTGCCCAGAGCAACAGATTGCCTCTGCCAGTTTGCCTTCTTCCCATCGTCTATCCTGTTGCTTTTTCCATGGTAATTTAAACCTGATTCATCAGACCAGGCCACCTTCCAGTGCTTCACAGGCCACTTCTTATGTGACCATTGTAAGCACTTTCAGCAGTTGATGGGGGTCAGAATGGAGACACCGACCAGTCTGCAACTACGCATCTCCATACCCTGCAAGCTGCAGTGCACTGGGTGTTCTGACAACTTTCTATTATAGCCTAACTTTTTCAGCAATTAGTAATCCTAGACCTTGTTGCCTGTTCATCAGTTGGCCTTTCTTGGACCACTTTTGGTAGGTACTAACCACTGTGTACTACCCCCACAAGACCTGCCATTTTGGAGATGTTCTGACCAAGCCATTTAGCCATCTCAATTTAGTCCTTTGTCAGAGTCCCTCAGATCCTTAGGCTTGTGCTTATTTCATGCTTTTAACTCAACTTCAAGAACTGCCTGTTCAGTGGGTGGCTTAGGGGACCATTCACACGACTGTTTTTGCATTGTACCGGCGGCTTTGTGGACATGTCTTTTCTTGGCTTGGCTGTGCCCGTAAACCACAGTCTCCCGTTGAAAGCAGTAAGAGGCGGTTTCTACATGACCACCTGGTGGCTTTTTGGTGCAAATTCCACTCCAAATTTGGCTTGCAAAAATGCTGTGTAAACAGCCACTTATATTTCCCACCCCTTGACAGGCGCCGGTGTCACTAGATGACCAGTGTTATTCACTTCATCATTTGATGTTTTGGCCGATAGGTGTATATCTATGTACTGTGGTTGTGGAACAGCTTGAACTTGTGTGGGGGTTTCAGCCATGGGTTGCTCCAGTAGGTTGGAATGTATTGAAGCTTTTTTGTGCTGCTCTTTTGTGTATTATGGCTAAATTTGGGTCTACTTGAAAAACTTCCATATTCCTTGGTATGCTGAGAGAAGCATGAATCACAACTTCTAGTCCAACCCTGTCTCGTATGTTTCTAAACGTTTCCTGCTTTCTCCTTCCTCCTCAGTAACGTGTTTCTTGACTTAGTCACTTCATAATGCTCCTTACTGCCTGTGTGTGTTCTTCAGACTGCTCTGTGGCCGTTCATAGTATGGAGGCAGCCTAAATATATATATGCACATTTGCCAGTTGCTGTGTATAAACTAATATCTTCTTCAAGGTCCAGCAAAATTCTCCTTCTGAGGAAACTATCAATAAATGGGTTGTCCGTGTTATAACAATGACAGAAAGGTCCCTAAAATGTAACCGCTAAGTCTTTCAGTAAATTTAGCATGCCAATGTCACATTGGTTCTAGGATGATGTGTCCTCCATAGTGAGGACAGGTCCCCACTTTGGTACATTGTTGTGGAGTGACATGTTATGTGCAATTGTGAGGGCAGAGGAAAGTGCAAAATCAGTAAAGCTACATTCACGCTAGGTGTGCGCATCTGTGGGTGGTGCAGGGGATATCACAATCGGCGTTGAAAATGCCGATCTTGATAAAATAACATGCTAAAGTTTGGGCACACTGTGAAATCATTACTGTGAACTGTTAATCAAGTTGATCTCCAAATTACGTAAAGTTAAAGATGACACATTGCCTTTTGAATTAAGCGAAAAACTTTTTTTTTTGTTTTACATTTTAAAAATGACAAAAGGGAAAGGGCCCAAAGTAAATTGGCTGCAGCGTTTGCTCAAGTGCTGAAGTCCCTTCAAACAGCTGATTGGTAGGAGTGCTAAGATCTCCACCGATCTGATATTGATTGCCTATCCTGAGGATGACTAAGCCGGAAAATGCCTTTAAGCATTCTAAGGCTCCATTCACACGTCCGTAATAATTGCGGAACAGGTGCTGACCCATTCATTCTCTATGGGGCAGGAATGGATGTGGACAGCACACTATGTGCTCTCCCCGCATCCGCATTTCTGGAGCGTGCTTCCGGTCCGTGGCTCCGGAAAAAAATAGAACATGTCCTATTCTTGTCCACAATTGCAGACAAGAATAGGCATTTCTATGGGGGTGTCGGCTGGGTGTATTGCGGATCCACAATGCACTGCGGACGTGTGAATGGACCCATAGGCTGCTTTTGAACATGCGGTAAAGTTAGGCTACTTTCACACTTGCTGTAGCCTTTTCCGGCAGGCTGTTCACCGGCAGGGCATGAATGGGGCCGGAGCGGACCTCCGGCGGCACAGTGGACTTGCGGTAGCACGGATCCAGCAAGCTGCTCTGGCGGGGAAAGTGAAAGTAGCCTTAGCCAGGCTCTGCTGGAACAGGCTCCTGACTGAGTTCACTGTATCTGACATAGCCAGCTAGAGCCATGCACTGCCAGACCCCATTGACTATAATGGGATTCGGCTGGTTTCTGGAGGGAGTGCTAGTTTTTTTTTGTCCGCCGGATACCCAGTACTCATTCTAGAAAACGGATGGATCTCATTATAGACCATGGGCCCTGGCAGTGTCCAGCTAGTCCGGATGTGGTAAACTTCAGCAGTCTGTTACTGCAGGTGTGAAACTAGCTTGGGCTACTTTCACACCTGCGTTAGGTGCGGATCCTTCTGATATCTGCACAGACGGCTCCGCACCTATAATGCAAACGCTTGTATCCGTTCAGAACGGATCCGTTTGCATTATTCATTTTTTTTTTTTTTTAAAGTCTAAATCAAAACGGATCCGTCCTGACTTACATTGAAAGCCAATAGGGGACGGATCCATTTTCAACTGCACCATATTGTGTCAGTAAAAATGGATCCGTCCCCATTGACTTACATTGTAAGTCAGGACGGATCCTGTTTGGCTCCGCATCGCCAGGCGGACACCAAGCAGCGTTTTGGTGTCCGCCTCCAGAGCGGAACGGAGCCAAACTGATGCATTCTGAATGGATCCTTATTTATTCAGAATGCATTGAGGCTGAACTGGTCCGTTTAGAACGGTTTGTGAGAGCCCTGAAACGGAATTCAAAACGCCAGTGTGAAAGTAGCCTTAAAAGGGTTGTCTGGGTTCAGAGCTGAATCGGACACATCCCCTTCTTTACCCAGGCAGTCTCTCTGAGTGGGGCATGAAATGGAGCTGTGTAGGGCCGAGCAAGGGCTTTTTTGTTTAGAAACTTAGGCTACTTTCACATTAGCATTAACATTTTTGACGGGTCTCAACACCAGAAAAAATGCTTCCGTTTTGTCCCCATTCATTGTAAATGAGGACAAAATGTAACTGAAGGTAACGGAATGCTCCAAAATGCATTCCGTTCCGCTCTTATACCAGAGAGTAAACCGCAGCATGCTGCGGTTTGCCTTCCGTCCTCTGATGCGGAGCACGATGGATCTGTCATGACCCACAATGCAAGTCAATGGGGAGGGATCAGTTTTCTCTGACACAATAGAAAACGGATCTGTTCTCCATTGACTTATAATGGAGTTCATGACGGATCCGTCTTGGCCATGTTAAAGAAAATACAACCGGATCCGTTCATAACAGATGCAGATGGTTGTATTGTCAGTAACGGAAGCGTTTTTGATGAACCCTGCCGGATCAAGCAAAAACGCTAGTATGAAGGGCTTCTGCCTAGCAGTATTCCCAGTGACTTCAGTCACTAATGGGTGGTCTTTATAGAGCTCCCCTAGCCGTTCTATAGGACCCCATACTAATGCCAGTGATGTCACCAGGAACACTGCTAGATCAAAGCCTTCGTCTAGCAGTGTAATTTTTTAAACAAAAAATAAATAAAATAAATAAACAAACGCCTTGTGCTTATACTACGTAGGGCAAGGGAGAGCATGAAAGCATCTGCTGAAAAAGCCCTTGCCCAGCACAATTCATATCAGAGGGGCTGCCTGGGTGAAGGAAATATGTCTGGGTTCAGCTCTAAACCTGGAACAACCCCTTTAAATGTGATTTCACCATTTTCTATGGAGAAACTATAAAATAGTCTGCTAGAACACCGTTTTGTTTAAACTCATCCTGACAGTCACTTTTTTCTCTTTTGTTTTTACTCCCTGCCTTCCAAGAGCCGTAATATTTTTATTTTTCCCATAGCTGTATGTGTTTTTTTTTCAGGACAAGTTGTACTCTAATGGCACCATTTAATTTTCCATATGGTGTAGTGGAAAGCTGGAAAAAAAATCAGAATGGGGTGGAATTGGAAAAATACACAATTCTGTCATTGTTATAGTGGTGTTTTTTTTTTACTGTGTGTCACAGTAAAAGTGACATGTTAACTTTATTCTCTGGGTCCTGCTGATTACAAATGTATATTGTTTTTGTTGTGTTTTAATACTTTAAAAAAAAAGTTTAAAAAAGATGTACAAAATTTTTCTGTGTGTTCTGTAAAAAAGAAGAATCAATATCTGATTGGTGGGCGTCCAACTCCCAGAAGCTGTTTGACGAGATGAGTGGGGGCTCCGTGTAAATACAGTTGTTTGTTCCATTCAAGTGAACAGGGGAAGAAATTGTAAGAACACTGCAGCGCTGCAACAGGGAGACAGCATGCAGGTATCCATTGAAGAGGACGCAGATCTTGCATGTGCGCTGTGGCCTCTTCAAACAGCCGATTGGCAGGGTTTCCAGTAGTAGGACCCCCAGCGAGCTGATATTGGTGATGTCATCAATATAGGAAATCTGACTACCCCTTAAAGGGTTTCTGTCGCCTCTTTTTACTCTATAGAGATGCGGACATGCACTGCTAGATTTCCGCTAGCATGTCTGCAATATACCGGTCCAATAGGGCTGTGTGCTTTTATGTTTAAAAAATAATTTTAGAGATGTGTAAATCAG
Organism: Bufo gargarizans; assembly: GCF_014858855.1. Taxonomy (NCBI): domain Eukaryota; kingdom Metazoa; phylum Chordata; class Amphibia; order Anura; family Bufonidae; genus Bufo; species Bufo gargarizans. Next base: position 296,626,259 of record NC_058080.1, read on the forward strand.
CCTGGTAAGGAGCCCAAGGGGCTGCACTAACCGTTCTCGAGCCCAGCCACGTCCCCCTGTGAAGGAGCCCAGCACCGCCTGTATCCAGGAATCTCCTACTTGCTTACAAAGTCAGATCGCCGCAATCTCGCGATGCGCGAGCTCGCGCATGCACAGTGCCAGCATAGTGTTCCTTCCCTGTGCTGGTATCGGCCTCAGGGTAGGAAATGCGCATGTGCAAGCTCGCGCACCGCAAGATTACGGTGATCTGACTTTGTGAGCAAGGAGGAGATTCCTGGATGCAGGCGGTGCTTGGCTCCTTCACAGGGGATGTGGCTGGGCTCCTGAACGGTTAGTACAGCCCACTGGGCTCCTTACCAGGCTGATTTACATATATATAAAATCATTTTTTTGCACTCAATAAAACCACACACAGCTATGGGACAGGTATATTGCCGCAATCTTGCCGTGCATGTCCGCATCTCTATAGGGTAAAAAGAGGCGACCGAATCCCTTTAAAGTGAATGGGTCTGGGCTGCAATGCCAAGCACAGCCTGTAGACGATGTGTGGCACTGATTCCCAGCTGATCGGTTGGGGTGCCAGGAGTAGGTCATCAATATCTGACACATGTACTGATTTGACTGGCAGCAGTGACTTGGGAAGTTGGCACTTCACACCCCCCAGGCAGGCTGGGACCGGGGGTATTTTCAGAGCGTGGACAACCCCTTTAAAATTCTTTTAAATGCTTTTAAAAATGCTTTCATTTCTCAAAAACAGACAAGCAAACAAGACTTATTCAATTATCAGATTATTTAAACAGACATGGTAAACGCTGTAAAAATAAAATAAATGACAGAATTGCTGTTTTTGTTTATCCCTCTTCACAAAAAAAGAAATAAAAAAGCAATCAAGCAGTCATATGTAGTCCATAATGGTTCCAATGAGAATGTGAAGTCATCCCGCCAAAAACAAGCCCTGCTACAACTTTATCAATCGGGAGATAAGGTTATGGCTCTTAGAATATGGTGACAAAGGTAGTGGAACAGTAATAACGGTAATCGTACTGGCCCACAGAAGTCAGAACCTAGTTCATGCCACAAGCTTAATGGAGCAAAATGTTGCGCAAAATTGGTTGCATAGTTGCTGTTTTTTTAATACATTTTTTTAGTTTGTTTTTATTGTACATCCCGCCCCCATATAGAGTTTAATTAAAGTTAAGCAAAAAGACATATGCTTTCAAAAATGGTGCTATTACAGAATACAACTCTTCCTGCAAAAAAACAAGTCCCATACAGCTGATGGAAAAATAAACAAGTTATGGCCCCAAAAAAGTTTCACACTGGCATTTATCTTTTCCGGCAGGGAAACAGCTTGCCTGATCCGTACTACAGTGTGCACACGTGGGCTTCCGGAAGTCCGCCCAGCCCCATTCACTATAATGGGGAGCGGCGTAGATCTGGCCGCAGCGCAGCAAATATGCAGAGGCTGCCAAACAAAAACTGCTGCGTGCAGTACTGATCTGGCAGACTGTTCCACTGCCGGAATGAGTGAGTGCCAGTGTGAAAGTAGCCTTACATACCATCATAAATCAATATAATGCTAGGAGGTCAGGACGGGAGTTGTCTCGTACTCGCGCTGCGAGTCCGGAGCGTGACACTCGCTCGTGTGAAACCAGTCTAACTCTATTTTGTAATTAATGTAATTCAGTTTTGCTGTGTGTGATTTCCTTTTTTTTCCCTTTACGGGAAGAAAATGCAGCCTACATGGACATATGTTGTTGGAAAACCCACATTTGTTTTTCTTTTGACTGCAACCAAAATGCAGCATCCTAACTGCAAGTGTTGTGTCCGTAATACAGGAGCAATAAAGTACCTATATGAAAGTGATGTCATGATTGCATTATATTAGGTTTAGGAATTTATTGTTAATTAGTTTGTAAATTGTATGCGGTAATTTCCAATACTTGCGTGCAAAAGTTGGGTGGTGCCTTCCAGAGGTTTGTGCGTTTCTTTAACACATGCAGCATTGAACGTAGACATGCGTTATGTATGAACTCCATACAGTTTTAGAAATTTTTGCAGACTATTTTTGCATAAGCACTAGAGGACAAATTTTAGTTGAGTTTGCTGCAAAGTTGCACGAAGGTGGTTGTGCGCATTAATCATTAGGTTATAGTTTTATACATGGGATGCTGTGTAGAGCTTAGGGCTCTTTCACACTTGCATTCTTTTCTTCCGGCATAGAGTTCCGTCGTCGGGGCTCTATGCCGGAAGAATCCTGATCAGTTTTATCCTAATGCATTCTGAATGGAGAGAAATCTATTCAGGATGCATCAGGATGTCTTCAGTTCAGGACCGGAACGTTTTTTGGCCGGAGAAAATACCGCAGCATGCTGCGCTTTTTGCTCCGGCCAAAAATCCTGAACACTTGCCGCAAGGCCGGATCCGGAATGAATGCCCATTGAAAGGCATTGATCCGGATCCGGCCTTAAGCTAAACGTCGTTTCGGCGCATTGCCGGATCCGACGTTTAGCTTTTTCTGAATGGTTACCATGGCTGCCAAGACCCTAAAGTCCTAGCAGCCATGGTAAAGTGTAGTGGGGAGCAGCATACTTACCGTCCGTGCGGCTCCCGGGGCGCTCCAGAGTGACGTCAGGGCGCCCCACGCGCATGGATGACGTCATCACATGGCACGTCATCCATGCGCATGGGGCGCTCTGACGTCACTCTGGAGCACCCCGGGAGCCGCACGGACTGTAAGTATACCGCTCCCTACTACTACTATGGCAACCAGGACTTTAATAGCGTCCTGGCTGCCATAGTAACACTGAACGCATTTTGAAGACAGATCCGTCTTCAAATGCTTTCAGTTCACTTGCGTTTTTCCGGATCCGGCGTGTAATTCCGGCAAATGGAGTACACGCCGGATCCGGACAACGCGAGTGTGAAAGAGCCCTTAGTAACGTGGGTGCGGTTTACAGTGTACAGTTTTAACAAATCGGTGGATGACAACCAAATATTACACGGCCCTTCTTTCAGTGTTTTAAGAGCACTTGTTCATTTATCCTTGAGTTTTGCACATCTCAATATATTACATTTGCATTGTTTTTATGTGTAAACCTCTGCTTGGATGTGAGTTTGGTGCATTTAAAAAAAATAATTTGTTTGTCACAAAGCATCATGAAGGTGGACATGGTTGTCAGCAGTCCGTTAAGACAGTTGCAATCATAAGTTTTAGGGATGAACGAATCGACTTCGGATGCTTAATCCAAAACCGATTCACATAAAACTTTGTTGTAATACTGTACGTAGCGGGCGCTCTGTACAGTATTAAAATGTATTGGCTCCGATGAGCCGAAGTTAACGAGACTTCGTGTAATAACTTTGTGAATGAATTATTACTGTAAAAAACTTTGATACTGAACTCCGGTTCGGTTCAAAGGTATGCTGGCTGTCTACTTTCAGAAAATATCTGGGTCTGAGGGTTTAGTATAACTTTATTTGGTAATTTAGGTTTTATTTGCGTATGTCAAAACTGCAAAAATTGTCCTGGCCACGAGCAAAATGTCCAAACGCCCCTGACAGTGGAAGGGTTAAGCTTACCTGTCATTTCAGGATGATAGGAACCCACTGATGTATCCTCCAGTTCTGTTGCGACTCTTTAGCTATATGCCTTTGGAGTAACATCTCCAGCAGGCTGTTCTGGCAAGGAGATGTCAAGGGGGCAGTGGCTTCCTTGCTTCAAGTCAAGGTAAGCACGCCCCCTAACCGTCCCTGCTTTTGTTAGATTGACAGCCTGTAGTGCGGCCGATATTTGCATAAGTCATGCGCAGCGCGCCGCTGGAACCCGGCTAAGAGCGGCGGCCATAGACGGGATCGCACCTTGCCAAGGAGCGCACTGCGCATGCGCGAGACTTATGCAATCCTGGCCTCACTGCAGGCTGTCAATCTAACAAAAGGGGGGACGGTTAGGGGGCGTGCTTACCTTGACCTAAAGCAAGGAAGCCGCTGCCCCCTTGACTTCAAGCTGGCCGGCAGGATAGCGCTGATGGCGCTTAAAACATTGTTTTTTGAACCTATGGAACATCAGACTAACGGATCAAACATATGATTAACAACAGACTGGGGGGTACTATGAGGTAATGCTGGCAGTTTTATATGCGTTTTTGAGGTGACAGGTTCCCTTTAAAATGATTTGCATATAATATCCACTGTGAAGGGGCTGATTTAGGATGGACACATTTCAAGGTCTTCATGAGAACCCAACAACTGATCTTTTACCACCTGTCTGTAGTAGCAGTAAACATTTTCTTACTTTGACATCTGCATCATTTTTATCCGTTTTGCTCTGGAACAGAGGTGGCCAACCCGTGGCTCTAGCTGTGGGGCCGGGAAGCAGTCGGGCTCACTCTCCACCCCATGCTCAGACCTCTCTTCCTGATCAGGCACTGGTGCTACTCTCTCCACCATGTCCTGATGCACCCAGTGTGAGTGCGTGTCTCCAATAGAACATGTCCTATTCTTGTCCATAATTGCCGACAAGAATAGGCAGTACTATGAGGGGTGTAGGCCGGGTGTATTGCGGATCCGCAATACACTACGGACGTGTGAATGGACCCTTAATCTCGTCCACTGTCACGGTTTCTTTCTGCATAGCAATACCCTGTCTCCATTTTTAGACACTTTTGCCTCCCACTAGAAAAAAAAAAAAAAAGGGGGATGAGGAGTTTAAAAATGCACCAGATTTATTAATGGCGAGTACAACCAGGATGTGGAATTGGAGATTTCTAGCAGCCTGAGCCAGTGTGTTGTGTGCATGCTGCCTGCCTGGTAGTACTGAATCTCCCTATACGGTGTTCTTTGGTGACCTCTGTTGCGTTTTTATTTAAAAAAAAAAATGCATCACACTCTGAATATATAAATATTATTTTTTGGGGGAAAAGCTAGATAAAACACAGTCCGCCATGAGGGTGCTATAGTGTGACACCCAGCCGAGAACTGAGCTGTAAAACTTGCGCGCAGCTTTTTTCTGGTTCTCTGCACAGTGACTGCAGTATACCATTACTCCTGTGTAATAAGCACATCACAAAGTCATGCTCAATAATGAATCGGTCTACAGCAGGGGTGCACAACCTTTTTTGGTCTGGGGGCCGCATTGTCACATCGCTCTATTTCAAGGGGCCGCAAATAAAAAAATGTTGATCGGCGCTCATCTGCCTATTACACAAGCCAGTGCAAAGTGACTGGGGAGGAAAGATCGCTACCACAGTCGTGCTGCAGATAATCGGACATCTTTCATCCTGATAAAATATGCAAATCAGCCGACAAATGAGCGATTCCTTGTTTATCGACTGATCAGCTGCCGATTTTACTTGCCAGATATAAGATATGAGCGCTCCTTATGAACAATTGTTCCCAGTAATTGTGCCAAATATCGTGCTGCAGCATAGCCCCGAAACCGAAGAGTTATACTTACCTGCTCCCCGCTGCTCCGGTCCTTCGAACTGCCCCCGCTGATTACACCTGGCAGTGCATGGACATGGTCATACACCACTCCAGCCAATGACTGGCTTAGGCCTCTTTCACACTTGCGTTGTCCGGATCCGGCGTGTACTCCACTTGCCGGAATTACACGCCGGATCCGGAAAAACGCAAGTGTACTGAAAGCATTTGAAGACGGATCAGTCTTCAAAATGCTTTCAGTGTTACTATGGCACCCAGGACGCTATTAAAGTCCTGGTTGCCATAGTAGTAGTGGGGAGCGGGGGAGCGGCATACTTACCATCCGTGCGGCTCCCGGGGCGCTCCAGAATGACGTCAGAGCGCCCCAGGCGCATAGATGACGTGTACATGCGATCACGTGATCCATGCGCTTGGGGCGCCCTGACGTCACTCTGGAGCGCCCCGGGAGCCGCACGGATGGTAAGTATGCTGCTCCCCGCTCCCCGCTACACTTTACCATGGCTGCCGGGACTTTAGCGTCCCGGCAGCCATGGTAACCATTGAGAAAAAGCTAAACGTCGCATCCGGCAATGCGCCGAAACGACGTTTAGCTTAAGGCCGGATCCGGATCAATGCCTTTCAATGGGCATTCATTCCGGATCCGGCCTTGCGGCAAGTGTTCCGGATTTTTGGCCGGAGCAAAAAGCGCAGCATGCTGCGCTATTTGCTGCGGCCAAAAAACGTTCCGTTCCGGAACGGAAGACATCCTGATGCATCCTGAAGGACGGACTGTCCATTCAGAATGCATTAGGAAAATCCTGATCAGTATTCTTCCGGCATAGAGCCCCGACGACGGAACTCTATGCCGGAAGACTATAACGCAGATGTGAAAGAGCCCTTAGGCGGTGATGTGGTCACAAGCAGCATGTCACTGCTGAAGCCAGTCAAGAAGCCTGCAAACAGAGCAGGAACCGGAAGATAGAGGCAGCACAGAGGACCAGAGCGGAGTAGAGCAGTTAATTATGAATTTTCTATTTCAGAGGCCATGCTGCAGGAACTTGTTAAAAATCATTTTTACCGGAAAAGTGGTGACATTTCCGTCCATCCTGCCTCCTATTGAAAAATCTGCATTTTCCTTCACTGCAGAGGACGGAGCTCACTGGTTATCACCATCTCCTGCCAATCCAGTTATAGGCGTCCTGCAGTAACCAGTAAGCACATTACCTTGCTAGTGGGGAAGGCGCCTATTGGTTAACACTTGAATGACCAGGCCCGAAAAGGCCTTAATGACCAGACACATTTTTGCAATTTAGCGCGCGTGGTGGTTCAAACGATTGTAACTATCTTATTTGTTGGACTACCAAGATCATTTTTACAACAATTTTTATTTGGGGGAAACTGTACAAAATATTTTTTTAAAGTATATATTTTTTCAAACTATAGCTCCTTATTCTTTAAATATGCAAACTGACACCAAAATAAATTATTATAATTAGTTCTCTATTTTGTGTATTTTGCTATATAATATAAAAAAGTTTCACGTGAATGGGGCGGTAATGGTGACAGTTTTGATTGGTGTGGGTGTTTTTTCTTTTATGTATATATTTTTTTTAACCATATATATTTCTGCTACAAGAGGTCATAAAAATACCTTGGGGGGACACTGTCACTTTTTTAAATTTTGCACTTTTTCATAAAAAGACTGGGGAGGGACAGTGAACACTCTTTTATTAAGCACTTTTCCTTTTTATTTTTATATATTTTTTTTATTTATTTATTTTTCAAAAAATTTAAAATTTTTAACTTTTTTTTAAATATATTTTTACCACATAATTTGTCCCCAAGAGGTCACTGAAAGACCTTTGGGAGATAATAAGTGACTTTTTTTGTACTATTTCCACTGTAACTCGAGCATCCAAAGGAGCCCCAGTTACAGGGAAACCAGCCTGCTGCGGAGGCTTTGTACCAGGGCAGCGCTCCTCTGTTCCAAAAACACCCAGGGATCACGTGATCGCTGGGTCTACACTGCAGAGCGCTCATAGAGGAGAAGGCAGAAGCGCTAATAAAGCGCTTCTGTCATCTTCTCGGCTTCCCTGCTCTCACTAATAGCCGGGGAGCCTTTCTGCTCCTGCTACAGTGCAGGAGAAAACCTGTGATCCATCTGCTGTGCGGCGCTCTGTGCAGAAACACAGCTGATTGCAGGATAAGCTGTGTTTCTGCCCAGCAGGGCGGGGGCCGCAAACCATGGCTCTGGGGGCCGCAGGTTGTGTGCACCCCTGGTCTACAGCATCATACACCTAATACTTTAGATGACAGACTGCACTTTGAGCAGAAATCTGTCCTTGCAGCCACTGTAGATGATAATTAGCAAAATTATTTCATAGAAATACTGGCCAAAACAGGTGAAATTAACAGTTTTTCAGTGTCTGTCTAATGTGAATGGGGCTGATTTCTAAATGAAACTTCTCAGGCTGTGTTCATTGGAGCCTCCCGTCGCTAAATCGGTCAAAAATACTGGAAAAAAATAGCTAAAATGTTGGACTCAATTATAGGAAATGGAGTCAATTTTGTGTCGTTAGTGTAATTAAGGGGGTATACACACGACCGTATGAATCGCGGAACTGCAAAAAGAAAAATTGCAGGCTGTCGCAAGCACAGGCATTATTTTGTTTGTACGTGTGCAGCCTGCTAAAATATTAGACTGTGTTGTATTTTACTTAGTGCTGCAGGCTTTTCCATAGGATTTATATCCTTCAGGAAGGTGTTTTGTGGCATTTTTGTGTTCTTTGACAAAAACCACTGTGGCCTGATGTTGCGTAAAAGTCTACAGTGAAATATAAAATGAACTTGCATACAAAGCCATCTGGTTTTTGGTATTTGTGTGACATTTTTGGGGTCGGTGTTAGGCCTCTTGCACACGAGAACCGGCCCGTGTGCACTCTGCATCACGGATGCGGACCCATTCACTTGAATAGGTCCGCAATCGCGGAGATGCGGAACGGAAGCATGGATCGGAACCCCACAGAAGCACTACTGCTATTTATTTATTTATTTTTTGAGGTGCGGACGGATCACGAACCCATTCAAGCAATTTGCGGTCCCCAATGCACAGAACGGATGTACAACGTTTGTGTGCAAGAGGCCTTAAGGCCCCTTGCAGACGAGCGTTCCTCCCGCAGCAAGTCCGCATCGCAGCTCCCACACTGAACTCCCAGCACTGACAGGGTCACATAGCATTATAGTGATTTATGATGCTGGGTTCACACGGGCGTTGCGGGAACATGCACGATTTTCCCCCTCGAGTGCAAAGACCCCAGACTTCACAGAAGTTCGTGTTTGGGTTCAGTATTCTGTAAATGTTATTATTTTTCCTGAATACAGAACCTGAGGGGTTAATTGTGGCGGATCACGGCGCACGTAATAGAGGCCAGGGATGGGATAAGGCTGGCACATGCCGGCTACGTTTGTATTCAGGCATATTAACTATATTCATTGGTGGCGCAGTGGCCACAGTCCCTCCCCTCCTCCTCCTCCTACTGTGTTCTCATTGGTGGTCAGCGGCAGCCGCACACAGTGGGGAGGGACTCTCTCCTTCTCCACTGTGCCGGCTCAGGAGAACATGGTGCGTGCCGAGAGCGGCGCATGCCATGTTCTACCGCGATATAAACAAAATCTCTATCGTTGGCCAAATTTATATAGTTTATATCGCATATAGTCTATATCGCCCTCCCCTACTTGGAGCCATTGGCTACTGAACTGAAAAAGTTAGTTGCCAAATTTAAATACATATAATTATAAATAAAAAAGACTTGGAGGAGAAGATGACAGTAGTGAGCCAGCTCTATATACAGCATACTTTCTGCCACAACTAGGAAACATAGGAGACTACAGCAACACATACCTCTTCCATCCATTGACATCTCCTGTCATGTAGATATTCTCTTTCCGCTTCTCCTTTGTTTGACCTAGACCTCCATGACAGATTCTTTCAGCCGTATCTAGGCTCTGCAGTGTTTGTTAGAAAAATTAAGAAGGCTAACATGTTTTTATTAGCCCCCCCCCCCCCCACATTTTCACAACCTCTCCACCTTGGTTTGCCAACAATGTCATCCTGCTGTCCCTCCCAGCCCTGTGCCCACTGTGCTCCCCAATGCCCCTGCTGAAAAAAGTGACCCCAGTAGACAGTGTCCCTATGGTGCCTCTGGCCATTATAATGCCCCCTAGAGTGCCATCCCCCAGTAATAATAATGTCTACTAAAATGCCCCCATTAATAATAATAAAACCCTATATTGTGCTATGTCCCTTATTATACCCCTGTAATAGAAATGCCCCTACAGTGCCTCCAGCATTAATATCTCCTCTTTTACCCCAGGTAAAAATGCCACTATAGTGCCCCTAGTAGTAGTGCCCATTTACAAAAGAATCCTGCTATAGTGCCCCAGGATTAAAGCCTGAAGCCTATTAGGGTGATCGGCGGTGGGGCAGAGTACTATCATCTCCTGTGCCCCGCCGCAGTATTGAACTGCAGCGGCGGGTCTAGTCGCAAATGGCGACAAGACTAAAAAGTCTTGTCGCCATTTGTAAATTCTAAGTCTCATTGCTGACCATTTTGGTCGCCATCTGGAGTATTGCTATGGCCTGCATAATGGAGCCATCCAGTTTCCGTTATGCAGGAGAGGACTTTCCTGCATAATGGAAAACGGCACAGATGCGTTTTGCAGCCCATAGACTTCTATTATCACGGAATAAATAACGGAATGCCTCTAAAGGCATTCCGTTATGCATTCCATCATAGAATTGCATTATGGTCCGTGGTAATGGAATCCATAACACAATTCACTTTTTACCACCAAACGAAGTGTGAACGAATTTCAAAATATGAAATTCGCTCATCTCTAGTGGTAACGCAAATATGAATTACTGCTAATTGCTGTGATTCACTTGTACCTGCTTTGGTTTTAAACTTGCAAGTACAGGTGTAGCACAGCGATTAGTAGTAAACCGTGTGTGATTACCAGAGCTTGGGAACAACATATAATGGCACTCTTTGTACCTGATTTAGGATATGGTCACGCCTCTGTTTAACTGCCAGAGTTCACAGGATACTGCTGTTGACTATTAACTATATTGGGATCTGGCCACTTTCCAGTAAAATGCCAATTTTTAACATGTAACAATTTTTGTCTGGCTGTAAAACTGGCATGTGTGCCAAAAAGCAGCCAGATCTCTGCTGGATCCAATTTTAGTCAATGGGGTCTGTCAATGAATGGTGAGATCTCAGGCTGTAAGTGAGCACAGGCTACAAGGCTAATGGATATTATTCAATAAGGCAAGAGGTGTTGATAATTACCCTTTAAAAAAAAAACTGTCTTGTTTTCATCAAAAATTCAATTTTAGCATATGTTACTGCTGCAGCAGCGTTATGCATAAAGCAAAATAAAGTTTATTCACATACCAGTGTTTTCCTTGAGTTTCTCCCTTCGTTGCAGCTGTATAAACATTTACAATATGGGGACCTTCTCAAGATGGCTCCTCTGCCAGTTCTGAGGCCAAAACTGCTTTCCCTCACTTCCCATACACACTTGCTGTAGCCAGCAGCTTCCTGCCAGCCAATCAGATTGGATTACTGAGAGACACGCCTCCTCACTCTGAAGCCTAATGCAGGCATGCAGTGCGAAGGACCGCCTCTCCGTCTTCCTAGCCAGAGACAGATGAGCCATAGCAACGGTCTTTTAAGGGAGCAGTGGAGAGGGACAGGAGACATTAATGAAAGCTAAAAGCATAGATCTGTTCAGTGTAAGTAAAATACAAAACAGAACCCTATATAGGGTACTGTACTGTATTAAACAGACATCAGACCCACTGGATCTTTAAGAACCAAGTGGGTCTGGGTCCAAAAAAAAAAAAAAGTTAAGAAAAAACACACTTATCACTGAATAAAAATAAATAAAAATACACTACACATATTGGGTATCGCCGCGTCTGTAACGACCTGATCTTTAAAACGGTAATGTTACTTTCCCCGCACGGTGAACGCCATAAAAAAAAAAAAAAAAAACTATGAGAAAATTTAAATTTTGCCCACCTTACTTCCCAAAAAATGTAATAAAAGTGATCAAAAAAGTTGCATGTATGCCAAAATAGTACCAATCAAACAGTCATCTCATCCCGCAAAAATCATACCCTACCCAAGATAATCGCTGAAAAAACTATGGCTCTTAGGCTATGGAAACACTAAAACATGATTTTTTTTTTTTTGTTTCAAAAATGAAATCATTGTGTAAAACTGAGACCCTACTCAAGATAATCGCCCAAAAACTGAAAAAACTATAGCTCTTAGACTATGGAGACACTAAAACATTTTTTGGGTTTTAAAAATGGTCATTGTATAAAACTTACATAAATTAAAAAAATTGTATACATATTGGGTATCTCCGCGACAACCTGCTCTATAAAATTACCACATTATCTAACCTGTCAGATGAATGTTGTAAATAACAAAAAAAAAAGTGCCAAAAAAGCTATTTCTTGTTACCTTGCCGCACAAAAAGTGTAATATAGAGCATCCGAAAATCATATGTACCCTAAGCTAGTACCAACAAAACTGCCACCCTATCCCATAGTTTCTAAAATGGGGTCACTTTTTTGGAGTTTCTACTCTAGGGGTGCATCAGGGGGGGGGCTTCAAATGGGACATGGTGTAAAAAAAAAAAACAGTCCAGCAAAATCTGCCTTCCAAAAACCGTATGGCATTCCTTTCCTTCTGCACCCTGCCGTGTGCCCGTACAGCGGTTTACGACCACATATGGGGTGTTTCTGTAAACTACAGAATTAGGGCCATAAATAATGAGTTTTGTTTGGCTGTTAACCCTTGCTTTGTAACTGGGAAAAAAAATATTAAAATGGAAAATCTGCCAAAAAAGTGAAATTTTGAAATTGTATCTCTATTTTCCATTTAATCTTGTGCAACACCTAAAGGGTTAACAAAGTTTGTAAAATCAGTTTTGAATACCTTGAAGGGTGTAGTTTCTTAGATGGGGTCACTTTTATGAAGTTTCTACTCTAGGGGTGCCTCAGGGGGCCTTCAAATGGGACATGGTGTAAAAATAACCAGTCCAGCAAAATCTGGCTTCCAAAAACCATACGGCGCACCTTTCACTCTACGCCCCGCTGTGTGGCCGTACAGTAGTTTACGGCCACATATGGGGTGTTTCTGTAAACGGCAGAGTCAGGGCAATAAAGACCCAGTCTTGTTTGGCTGTTAACCCTTGCTTTGTTAGTGGAAAAAATGGGTTAAAATGGAAAATTAGGCAAAAAAATGAAATTCTCAAATTTCATCCCCATATGCCAATAACTCTTGTGCAACACCTAAAGGGTTAACAAAGTTTGTAAAATCAGTTTTGAATACCTTGAGGGGTGTAGTTTATAGAATGGGGCGGTTTCTATTATGTGAGCCTCACAAAGTGACTTCAGACCTGTAGTGGTCCCTAAAAATTGGGTTTTTGTAAATTTCTGAAACATTTCAAGATTTGTTTCTAAACTTCTAAGCCTTGTAACGTCCCCAAAAAATAAAATATCATTCCCAAAATAATTCAAACATGAAGTAGACCTTTGGGGAATGTAAAGTCATCACGGTTTTTGGGGGTATTACTATGTAGTACAGAAGTAGAGAAACTGAAACTTTGAAATTTGCACATTTTTCCAAATTTTTGGTAAATTTGGTATTTTTTCATGCAAATTTTTATTTATTTTTTTACTTCATTTTACCAGTGTCATGAAGTACAATATGTGACGAAAAAACAATCTCAGAATGGCCTGGATAAGTCAAAGTGTTTTAAAGTTATGAGCACTTAAAGTGACACTGGTCAGATTTGCAAAAAATGGCCAAGTCCTTAAGGTGAAATAGGGCTGAGTCCTTAAGGGGTTAAACAATTGAATTTTTTTTTTTTTTTATGTAATGTACTGGTATATTATAATTTGGAATGAGCGAATTTCTTGTTATGAAATTAGTTTGCGTTTCGTTTGGTGGTAAAAGGTGAATTGCGTTATGGATTCTGTTACCTCGGACCATAACGCAATACTATGACAGAATGTATAATGGAATGCCTTTAGAGGCGTTATACATTCCGTCATAGTATTGCGTTATGACGCAATTCAGATTTTACCACTAAACGAATTTCAAAATATGAAATTCGCTCATCTCTAATTATAATAGAATCCATATTTGCTGTTTCGGCATTGTAAACAATCTACTACACACGGTGTTGGGTTATGTATATATAAATACATTGATGTAACCCCTTGAGCAGTCATTACATAAAAAATAATAGACCAGTACTTGGACAGGGCCCCAAATTTTTTTTGCACCATTGTAGGCCAAGCACTGGTTTTACGGTGGTAGAAGTCACATACAGCCATGTAGCCTTCTACTAGTGAGAGACCTGGAGATTTGTGACTGTTTGCTGCCCGGACTTGTTTCCTTACTCCTAGAAGTCTTCAGAGCTATTATTACTATAGCATGCTCTTTTGTCTTACCATGTTGTGGGCTGCTTGTTTCCATGGTCTTGCTGAAACAGACTCTTTCCCTTCTACCTGCTGGTCAGTGTCCAGGGCTCCATCAGATGTTTCATGTGCAGGATATCTAAGGGTGAATAAGCCTCAAAATACACAAATGGGTAGTATACTTGCTGGTGTTTTTGATTTTACTGCGTGGCAATTTTTCCCCCATAACTTTTCAAAATGTTTCAATCAATGTAGCTGTGTGATGACTTGTTTTATTGGCAAATGTTATAGTTCTGTAATGGTACAATTTTGGGGCATTTTAATAGGAACAAAGATGGAACAAGAAAACAGCAACCACCATTTTTTGGGGCTTCATATTTCTGGCATTCACCATGCGGTATAAATCACATTAGGCTACTTTCACACTGTCGTTTCGGCTTTCAGTTTGTGAGATCCGTTCAGGGCTCTCACAAATGGTCCAAAACAGATCAGTTTTGCCCTATTGCATTCTGAATGGAAAAGGATCAGCTCAGAATGCATCAGTTTGCCTCTGATCAGTCTCCATTCCGCTCTGGAGGTGGACACCAAAACGCTGCATGCTGCGTTTTGCTGTCCGCCTGACGAAGCAGAGCCAAACGGCTCCGTCCTGGCACACAATGCAAGTCAATGGGGACGGATCAGTTTTTTCTGACAGTCTGGCACAATAGAAAATGGATCTGTCCCCCATTGACTTTCAATGGTGTTCAAGACGGATCCGTCATGGCTATAGGAGACATAATACATCAAGCGCTGTGTATACAGCTGAGGAAGCGATCTGCTGCTTCCTGTCTCGGCCTGGTGATCATGTGACCGCCGGGGACGGGAGAGTGCAGGAGTTGACGGGTCTTGCATAGACCACGAGCAGCCCTGCACTGAGGCTGTATAGTATAGTATTATGCTGTACAGACTCTCTGGGAAGGGGTGTATTTCCACTACTATGTCAGCCCCAGTTACAGGAGAAATCTATAGTAAACAAAAAATGAAGTTAAAAGTCCCCCAGAGGTTTTGTATGACCTCATAAAAAAAAAAAGTTTCACATAAAAAAATATATATAATTCCCCCCCCCCCAAATCCGTTATTTAAAATTTTTTATATAGAAGGAAAAAAGAAAATGGACATATTTGGTATCACCGCGTTCGCAACGACCGGCTCTATAATACATTTTGAGCTCACCTCCCAAAAAACTAAATGTTAATCAATCAAAAAGTACCCCAAAATGGTAGAAATAAAAACGTCACCTCATCCCACAAAAAAATTAGACCCCACACAAGACCATAGTCACAAAAAATAAATAAATATGGCTCTATGAAAATTGCAACACAAAAATTTCTAAAATGCTCTTATTGTGTAAAATGTAAAAAAATACAATAAAGACATATTTGATATCGCCGCTTCTGTAACAAGTGAACGTGTTAAAAACCCCAAAACAAATACCATATTTTTACCCGATAAGACGCACCTAGGTTTTAGAGGAGAATAATAAGAAAAAAGTTTTTTTTATTAGATTTCAGGTCAGACCAGCAGTCAGAACCCCAATGTTAATCAGACCTCAGCTCACAGCGCCTATCAGACGCCCAATGTTAATAAGACCCTAGTAAGACCTCAGATCAGACCCCAATCAGACCTTAGATGAGAGCCCCATGCCTGTCATCAGCCCCCGTAGGCGCCCCCATTGCCTGTTAGCATTACCCATGCCACATAAAACTTAAAATAAAAAACCCACTTGCCTCTCCTGCTCCTGGACGCTGACGCTCCTCACCGTTCACACTCGGTCTTCCTCCACCTCCTCCTCCGTCTGCTGTGTTGTGAACTGGCGCGCACAGCATCAGGTCACAGCGTGCCCTCGCACTGTGCGCCTCATTCACAGCCGAAGACGGGTCCTCCGGTACTAATTAGCGCTAATTGAAGCTCTCATTAGCATTCGCCCCATAAGATGCAGGGGCATTTCCCCCCCACTTTTGGGGGGGCAGGTTGGGGGGTGCGTCTTATGGGGCGTAAAAATGATGCCAAAACTTTTTTTTATTTTTTTGTCACCTCACAAAAAACATATCAATCAATCAAAAAGTCATATGTACCCGAAAATGGTAGCAATAAAAATGTCCCCTTGTCCCGCAAAAAACAAGCCCTTACAAAAAATATGGCTTGAAGAAAATAGCAACACAAAAACAATGTGTAGAGAAAAAAAAATAAAAATACGTATTTGGTATCGTTGTGTCCATAATGACCGAATCTATAAAAATATCACATGATCTGCCCCATCAAGTGAGCGGTGTAAAAAAAAATCTTAAAAAATTACGCCAAACAGCTTTTTTGTGACTTCACATTCTAAAAATTAGATAAAAAGCAACCAGAAAGCCAAATGTACCCCAAAATGGTGCCAATAAAAACTACAGCTTGTCTCACACAAAATAAGCCCTCACGCAGCTCATTCAACTAAAAATAAAGTTATTGCTCTTAAAAACCATGACAGAAAATTCCATGTTAGAAAATCCAGATGCTGCTCCTTCCCTTCTGAGCCCTGGCATATTTCCAAATAACAGTTTACAACCACAATTGGGGTGTTACTGTATTCAGGAGAAAGTGGGTAGCAAATTGGGGGGAGAGAATATTCTCCTGTTATCTTGTGTAAAAACAAAGAAAGCCTAAAAGCACCATGGGCCTAAAGCACCATTTTCTTGTAAATAAATGTAATTTTTCATTTTCACACCCAAGTATTAAAAATTCTATGAAACAGTTGTTGTGAAGTGCTCGCTACACCCCTTAAAAATTCCTTGGGTGGTGTAGTTTACAAAATGTGGTGACTTTTCGGGGGTTTTCACTTTGGGGTTATCTCAGGCCTTTTCAAATGCAACATGGTGCCCAAAGACCATTTGAGCAAAATCTGCCCTCTAAAAACCATATGGCGCTCCTTGCCTTCTGTACCATCATGTGCCCAAACTGCGGTATACAACCACACATGGGGTGTTTCTGCAAACTGCAGAATCAAGGAAATAAATTTTGAGGTTTGTTTGGTTGTTAACCCTTGATGTGTTCCAGGAAAAAAAAATATTAAAATGGAAAATCTGCAAAAAAAGTGACATTTTGAAATTTTACCTCTATTTTGCTTTAATTCCTGTGGAATACCTAAAGGGTTAACAACATTTCTAAAACCAGTTTTGAATAGTTTGAGGGGTGTCCCTTCTAAAATAGGGTCATTTATGGGTTGGTTCTATTATGTAAGCCCCACAAAGTGACTTCAGAACTGTGGTCCTTTTAAAAAGTGGGCTTGCGAAGTTTTCTTAGAATTTTAGAAGCAATTCTTAAAATTAAGCCTTCTAACGTTCTAAAAAAATAAAATTTGAGTTTTTCAAATTTTTTCATAAAAAAAGAAAGAAATATATTGACTCTAATTTATGACTATCATGAAGTACACTGTGTCACGAGAGAACAATCTCAGAATGGCTTGGATAAGTAAGTGTTCCAAAGTTATTACCACATTAAGTGACAGGTGTTAGATTTACAAAATTAGGGCCGGTCTGGAAGTGTTTAAAAAAAAAAAAAAAGTCACATTTTAAAAGTGGCGAGCATCTTTTGATATGAGGGGAAACAAATTACTACTTTTGATTTATGTTATTTATTTTTATTTTTTGTTGTTGAAAATTATGCATTTATTGATAAATGTCCCCCAATATGTTACCAATGCAGCTGCACAGGTTTGGCATGTGTGAAAACCGGGTAACAACTTCTGCAGAGATGTCATGGAGGCTTAACTTTGTACATACATCCTTTATACACCACATCCATAAATATAATATCAGGACATCTGTGGGTATATACTATAGATGTAGTGTGGTCTTCAGCATACCTCCACATTAGG
This sequence comes from Bufo gargarizans, assembly GCF_014858855.1. NCBI lineage: Eukaryota > Metazoa > Chordata > Amphibia > Anura > Bufonidae > Bufo > Bufo gargarizans. The sequence continues at coordinate 296,644,078 of NC_058080.1, forward strand.
CATGAGTGAATCGGTTCATCTCGTCAACAGAGTTCTACACCTTTGGGGGTCTAATCCTTTGCAATGCAGTCCAATACTTCTGTATTGGAATGCATTGCCTGTATGAGTAATACTGTGTGTTACTCATACATATTCCGGGGCCTGTGAGATCCTTCTTTGGCAGCAATAACTTCAACCAAACATTTCCTGTAGTTGCAGATCAGACGTGCAAAACGGTCAGGAGTAATTCTTGACCATTCCTCTTTACAGAACTGTTTCAGTTCAGCAATATTCTTGGGATGTCTGGTGTGAATCGCTTTCTTGAGGTCATGCCACAGCATCTCAATCGGGTTGCGGTCAGGACTCTGACTAGGCCACTCCAGAAGAGGTATTTTCTTCTGTTTTTAAGCTATTTTATTTACTTCTATGCTTTTGGGTCGTTGTCCTGTTGCAACACCCATCTTCTGTTGAGCTTCAGCTGGTGGACAGAGTTAAGTTGTCCTGCAAAATGTCTTGATAAACTTGGGAATTCATTTTTCCTTCGATGATGGCAATCCATCCAGGCCCTGACACAGCAAAGCAGCCCCAAACCATGATGCCCCCACCACCATACTTCACAGTTGGGATGAGGTTTTGATGTTGGTGTGCTGTGCCTCTTTTTCTCCACACATAGTGTTGTGCGTTTCTTCCAAACAACTCAACTTTGGTTTCATCTGTCCACAGAATATTTTGCCAGTCCTGCTGTGGAACATCCAGGTGCTCTTGTGCAAACTGTAAACGTGCAGCAATGTGTTTTTTTTTATTTTTTTGGGGACAGCAGTGGTATCCTCCCATGAATTCCGTTCTTGTTTAGTGTTTTACGTATCGTAGATTCGCTAACAGGGATGTTAGCATATGCCAGAGAGACTGTTGTAAGTCTTTAGCTGACACTCTAGGATTCTTCTTCACCTCATTGAGCAGTCTGCGCTCTGGTCTTGCAGTTATCTTTACGGGGCGGCCATCCTAGGGAGAGTAGCAGCAGTGCTGAACCTTCTCCATTTATAGACAATTTGTCTTACTGTGGACTGATGAACAGCAAGGCTTTTGGAGATACTTTTATAACCCTTTCCAGCTTTATGCAAGTCAATAATTCTTAATCGTAGGTCTTCTGAGAGCTCTTGTATGCGAGGCACCATTCACATCAGGCAAGGCTTCTTGTGAAAAGCAAACCCAGAACTGGTGTGTGTGTGTGTGTTTTTTATAGGGCAGGGCAGCTGTAACCAACACCTCCAATCTCATCTCATCTCATTGATTGGACTCCAGTTGGCTGACACCTCACTCCAATTAGCTCTTGTCATTAGTCTAGGGGTTCACATACTTTTCCCGCCTGCACTGTGAATGTTTACATGGTGTTCAATAAAAACATGGTAACATTTAATTCTTTGTGTGTTATTAGTTTAAGCAGACTGTGATTGTCTATTGTTGTGACTTAGATGAAGATCAGATCACATTTTATGACCAATTTGTGCAGAAATCCATATCATTCCAAAGGGTTCACATACTTTTTCTTGCAACTGTATGCATCCACTGTGGCATGTACTATGGCACTATGGTTGGCACTGTTACTACATTTTTTTCTATACTTTTGGTAACTAGAAAGTTCCTTCCAACAAAATGGCCACTCTCATTATGTAGGCAAAATGTATGTAGACTAAATCCAGCCACCTTCTCCTAAACTTCGTGGCTCACGTACACAAGCATCAGAGTGGGGGGAAAACGGCTGAAACCTAAGAGATGAATACTCAGCTTTTTTATTTACTATTTCGTTTTTTCTAAGGGGAGCAGGATTGCATCCTTTCTCCCCATTCCTGTCTGGCTGCTCAGCCGTGACAGCATCGTGACCGTCTATTGTAGAGCAGAGTTCCTACTATACAGTACGTTAGGCTGCAGCGTTTGTACATGAGATCTGAAGACAGCACATCTCAGCAGTCTAAAGTTGATGCAGCGCTTGGGTGCAGTATAGAGCGTCCCCATCCCCTATTCAAATGTAGAAGCAGAGGCAGAAATTAGGAAAAGAACAAACCATTCCAGTCACGTTCTAGGATGGGTTGCTGGAGGCCATGATGGAGAATTCATTTAATTTATTTTTACCACACAGAAACCAGCATTAAAAGTATGTGGAAAAACAATAAAAGAATTCCCCCTTGTGGATAATACAACTCATCCTGCAAATAACAAGCTGCCATACAGCTACATCAAAGGGTTATGGCTCTCGGAATGCAACAAGGTTTAAAAAAAACTGCTTGGTCTAGGGCCCAAAATAGACCACAACGTAAAGCCAGTGCGACCACCTCGGTGAGGTGGACGGAGAAATAAGGAGAATAACAAACAGCAGGTGGCGCTATAAAAATACATTTTCTCGGATAGCTCAGTGGTCATACAAATTTTTTTTTTAATATGCATTTACAAAAGTATTTACATCCAGGTGCTGGTTTTAAAAATGTAGATTATTTTCCATGGGACAAACCCTTTAAATGGGCTTGTGAGAAAATAATAATAAACAGCTGAATGTTAGAAAACAAAACCTAAAGATTACTCGCCTCTTCTTTACCCTTGGCGATCCAGCATAGAAGCTTCAGAGCTTTTACCCTTGATCACCAGGGAAAAGAAGGTAAGTAGTCATGAAGGGTTAGTATTGAGCTTTCATAAATGCATTGTGTGTACCCTGTTAAAAAAAAAAAAAGTAAAGAGAATTGCATTATAAACATATTTTAGTCCTGTTTATATATATTTTTTATGCTGCCAGTGTATTAGTTTCCCCAGGGAAGAGAGAAATGATTCTGCGGTTTTGGGACATATTGCTCAGTTGGGCAACTTCCAGGCTGCTGAATATACTCCGTCGTAACACCATATGTCATGTACCATCCCTGTTTTGCCAGTGCCACTATTTTGATTAACGAGGCCATTGATGACATAAATCCAAGTATTCAGATTGTTCTTTTACAGATTTATTGCCTACCATGCAGAGGAGACGACATTCTTGACAGGTGGCATCACGTGTGTGGCTCTCTCCATTATAGTTTCTGCTCAGGTGTGTCCCTAATGCCCATAAACTATAATGGAAATATCTGCAGTCTGGAGCACAGTATAACTGATAAAGGGACCCCCAATCTCTTGATAGGTGGGAGTCGCACTTTGGAGGTAGCAGCTGTCCTCTTTTATGAGAAAGGGACAACCCCCAAGGGTTGCTTTTGACCCTCCATTTAGTTATGTTCTTAATCGCCTTACCTAACCCAGTTATTTCTGTTCCATAGGTGTCAGCTGCGATGCATGTTTAAAAGGAAACTTCAGAGGCCGACGATACAAGTGCTTAATTTGCTACGACTACGACTTGTGTGCATCCTGCTATGAAAGTGGCGCAACAACGACAAGGCACACAACTGACCATCCAATGCAGTGCATATTGACAAGGGTAGACTTTGGTAAGTAAGAGTCCTTTTTTGGTTCATATTTAGATTTTTATTTCCATAGAAGAAAGCACGTTTAAAGGGGCTGTAAGGCTGAACCCCACTAAGTCTATTTATTATTATTATTTTTTTAATTATTGGTGTTTTTAATATTAACCACCTCCGGACCGCCTAACGCACATGTGCGTTCCGGAGGTGGCAGGGCTGCGCACAGTCACGCATATACGCGTCATCTCGCGAGACGCGAGATGACGCGAGTATGCGCCCGCGCAGTTCGCGCCGGCATTTCATCGAGAGGTATTTCGTCAGCAACCTGCCAGCCAATGATCGTGGCTGGCAGGTTGCTGATTTTTAAAAAATCCAATCAAAGTGCCAGATAGCAGATCATATTTGTAAATATGATCTGTTATATGGCTGCCTGCTCCTCTGCTGGTTCTTTTCGTCGGTTGGATCCAGCAGAGGAGCAGGCTTCACAGTGAGTACACCAAACACTACACTATAGCCCCTGATCACCCCCCTGAACCCCAATTAACCCTTTGATCACCCCTGTCAATCACAAGTGAAAATAAAAAAGTGATCAGTGCAAACTGTCACTTTTTTTTTTCACTGTTATTGACCGTTAGGTTTTAGGTATAGTTTAGGTCCCTTGGTTAGGTAGTTAGCGATCAGTTAGCGCCCAGCCCACCGCACCGCAGTCCGTTATTCGCTGATTAGCGTATCGCTAATCAGCATTTGTACTTTTATAGTATCTGGAAGTGATCAAAACTGATCACGGTCAGATCTATAATAGTACTAGTGTCACTTTAGCTCGCCCTCCACCCAAAACGCAGTGTTTGCCCGATCAGGCCTGATCGGTCGCCCACACGTGCGTTCGCCCACACCCGCCCCACCGCAGTGACAAAAAAAAAATTTTTTTTTGATCACTGCACATTCACTTTACACGCACTGCGGCGATAAAAAAATCAGTTTTGATATTTTTTATCAACCGCAGCGGCCTCCGGTACTTCGCTAGCCTCCCCTTTGTAAGACAGGCTTGCTTTTTTTTTCTTGGGTAGTCTCAGGGAATACCCCTAAATTTAGTTGCCCACATGTCAAACAGGGGGTATTCCTCTGAAGAGGCCTACAGGCTTCTGACCCAGTCGGATGAGGAGTGGGAACCCTCATCTGATGAATCCAGCGGGTCAGAATACGAACCTGTAGAAAGCAGTGGCTCTCTGACCCAAAGTTCGGACGAGGAGGCTGAGGTCCCTGATACCACCAGGCGTACCCGGCCCCGTGTCGCTAGACCGCAGGTTGCGCAGGATCCGCTTCAAGAGCAGCAGAGTGGGGCTGGTGCTGTCGGATTACGTGGTGAGGCATACACCAGCAGCCCAGCCCTCCCTGGACCTAGTACCAGCACTGCCGTACAACCTGGTGAAGTAGCGAGCACCAGAAGGGCAGTTGAAGCTGGTACGGTGGCACGTGCAGTAGTGACCCCGTCGCAGCCACCGCAAAGACGTGCCCGTAGAGCCCCTAGAATCCCAGAGGTGCTGGCAAACCCTGATTGGCAGTCCCCAACTTCAGCCGCACCTGTAGTTTTCCCTTTCACTGCCCAGTCTGGAGTTCGGGTTGAGACGGCTCAGATCGGTTCGGCCCTGGGATTTTTTGAGCTGTTCTTGACTGCGGAGCTTTTAGACATAGTTGTGGCCGAAACAAACAGGTATGCCACACAATTTATCACCGCTAACCCGGGAAGCTTTTATGCCCAGCCTTTCCGGTGGAAACCAGTCCAAGTTTCCGAACTTAAAACTTTTCTGGGCCTCCTCCTCAACATGGGCCTGACAAAAAAACATGAATTGCGGTCATATTGGTCCACGAACCCGATTCATCACATGCCCATGTTCTCTGCTGCCATGTCCAGGGCACGTTTTGAGGCCATCCTGCGGTTCCTGCACTTTAGTGACAACACCGCCTCCCGTCCCAGGGGCCACCCTGCTTTTGACCGGCTCCACAAAATTCGGCCCCTCCATAGACCATTTCAACCAGAAATTTGCAGATATTTATACCCCAGAGCAAAACATCTGCATAGACGAGTCCCTGATACATTTTACCGGGCGCCTTGGCTTCAAACAATACATCCCAAGCAAGCGCGCCCGGTATGGGGTCAAATTGTATAAGCTCTGTGAAAGGGCCACAGGCTATACCCACAAATTTCGGGTCTATGAGGGAAAAGATCAGACCCTGGAGCCGGTCGGTTGCCCTGACTACCTGGGGAGCAGTGGGAAGACAGTTTGGGACTTGGTGTCACCCTTATTCGGCAAGGGGTACCATCTTTATGTGGACAATTTTTACACAAGTGTGGCCCTCTTTAGGCATTTGTTTCTAGAACGGATTGGCGCCTGTGGTACCGCGCGAACTAGTCGCGCGGGCTTCCCCCAACGGCTCGTTACCACCCGTCTTGCAAGGGGGCAGAGGGCTGCATTGTGTAACGAAGAACTGCTCGCGGTGAAATGGAGAGACAAGCGTGACGTTTACATGCTCTCCTCCATTCACGCAGACACGACAATACAAATTGAGCGAGCAACCCGTGTCATTGAAAAGCCCCTCTCAGTCCACGACTATAACCTCCACATGGGAGGGGTCGACTTCAATGACCAGATGTTGTCTCCGTATTTAGTTTCCCGACGCACCAGACGCTGGTATAAGAAGGTGTCTGTATATTTAATTCAATTGGCTCTGTACAATAGTTTTGTTCTCTACAGTAAGGCTGGGAGAACTGGATCCTTCCTCAAATTTCAGGAAGAGATCATCGAGAACCTCCTGTATCCAGGAGGTTCCGTGGCCCCAACCACCAGTGTAGTTAGCCGTCTACACGAGCGACATTTCCCCAATGTCGTTCCTGGTACCTCAACCCAACAGTCACCCCGAAAAAGATGTTGTGTCTGTAGCAGGAGTGGAATAAGGCGTGACACCCGCTATTTCTGTCCTGACTGTCCGGACCACCCTGCCCTATGCTTTGGAGAGTGTTTCCGGAAGTACCACTCACAGGTACACTATTAGCATAGGGATCATCTCACCAGGACAGGCACACAGGGCTATTAGGGCCCATTCACTCACTGCTGCTGCAAACGTCTCCTTTCACATGGGACAAAGTGCATAACGCACTTCGCCACATCTTTGGGCGATTTGCGCTTTGCACATTGACCCATGGGGAAGGAGAGGTTTGTTCTATAAAGGTAAAAAAACAAAAAAAAAAAAAAAAACAGGTAAGCAAACAGGTTAATGTTTAGTTCCAAAAGTTAAAGTTACATGTTCTGTTCCAAAGTTAATAAAAGTATTGCGTTGTGGCCTGTTTTTTTCTTTTTTTTTTTTTTTTGTCTTTTTACCTTCCAGGTGGACCAACCGATCTACTAGCTGCAGCACCGATGTGCATTCTGACAGAAGCATTGCGCTGCTGTCAGATTACACGCAAGTCGGTGTATGCGGCGCTGCAAGACGGGATTTTCTCCTCTGCAGTGACAGATACGTTTGCCGAGGCATACGAGCTGAGGAGGAGGCGGCGTTCCTATGCTTTGGCAAGCACTTTGTATGTATGTATGTATGTATGTGTGTATATATATATATATATATATATATATATATATATATATATATATATATATATATATATAAATAAATAATATAAAATAAAAAATCCCGGCAATGATTTATTCATCCACATCGATTGATGCGAATGGAGAAATCTGGTTTGCCAGGGCATACGAGCTAAGTGGGTATGGATGTTGGGCGGAGCTCCTATGTCCTGGCAGACGCCTTTCCCCTCCATTTTTTTTTTTTTTGGCAGAGATTTTTTCATCCACATTGATCGATGCGAATGAAGAAATCTGTGCCGTTCATTTTTTTCTTTCAGCCCAGAGGCTGAACGGAAAAAAAAATCTCATTACCTGTATGCTCAATATAAGGAGAATAGCAGAAACTCCTAATGCTGGCCATACATGTAATGATTGCGGAGACCCGCAAATGCCAGGGCAGTACAAACACCCCACAACTGACCCCATTTTGGAAAGAAGACACCCCAAGGTATTTGCTGAGGGGCATATTGAGTCCATGAAAGATTGAAATTTTTGTCCTAAGTTAGCGGAAAGTGAGACTTTGTGAGAAAAAACAAAAAAAAATCAATTTCCGCTAACTTATGCGAAAAAAAAAAATTTCTTTGAACTTGCCAGGCCCCTCATTGGATACCTTGGGGTGTCTTCTTTCCAAAGTGGGGTCACATGTGGGGTATTTATACTGCCCTGGCTTTTTAGGGGCCCTAAAGCGTGAGAAGAAGTCTGGGATCCAAATGTCTAAAAATGCCCTCCTAAAAGGAATTTGGGCCCCTTTGCGCATCTAGGCTGCAAAAAAGTGTGACACATCTGGTATCGCCGTACTCAGGAGAAGTTGGGGAATGTGTTTTGGGGTGTCATTTTACATATACCCATGCTGGGTGAGATAAATATCTTGGTCAAATGCCAACTTTGTATAAAAAAATGGGAAAAGTTGTCTTTTGCCAACATATTTCTCTCACCCAGCATGGGTATATGTAAAATGACACCCCAAAACACATTCCCCAACTTCTCCTGAGTACGGCGATACCAGATGTGTGACACTTTTTTGATGCCAAGGTGGGCAAAGGGGCGCATATGCCAAAGTGCACCTTTCGGATTTCACCGGTCATTTTTTACAGATTTTGATTGCAAAGTACTTCTCACACATATGGGCCCCTAAATTGCCAGGGCAGTATAACTACGCCACAAGTGACCCCATTTTGGAAAGAAGACACCCCAAGGTATTCCGTGAGGGGCATGGCGAGTTCCTAGAATTTTTTTTTTTTTGTCGCAAGTTAGTGGAATATGAGACTTTGTAAGGAAAAAAGAGAAAAAAAAAAATCATCATTTTCTGCTAACTTGTGACAAAAAATAAAAAATTCTAGGAACTCGCAGTGCCCCTCACGGAATACCTTAGGGTGTCTTCTTTCCAAAATGGGGTCACTTGTGGCGTAGTTATACTGCCCTGGCAATTTAGGGGCCCAAATGTGTGAGAAGTACCTTGCAATCAAAATGTGTAAAAAATGCCCTGCAAAATCCGAAAGGTGCACTTTGGAATATGTGCCCCTTTGCCCACCTTGGCAGCAAAAAAGTGTCACACATCTGGTATCGTCGTACTCAGGAGAAGTTGGGGAATGTGTTTTGGGGTGTCATTTTACATATACCCATGCTGGGTGAGAAAAATATCTTGGTCAAATGCCAACTTTGTATAAAAAAATGGGAAAAGTTGTCGTTTGCCAAGATATTTCTCTCACCCAGCATGGGTATATGTAAAATGACACCCCAAAACACATTCCCCAACTTCTCCTGAGTACGGCGATACCACATGTGTGACACTTTTTTGCTGCCAAGGTGGGCAAAGGGGCGCATATTCCAAAGTGCACCTTTCGGATTTCACCGGTCATTTCTTACACATTTTGATTGCAAAGTTCTTCTCACACATTTGGGCCCCTAAATTGCCAGGGCAGTATAACTACCCCACAAGTGACCCCATTTTGGAAAGAAGACACCCCAAGGTATTCTGTGAGGGGCATGGTGAGTTCCTAGAATTTTTTATTTTTTGTCGCAAGTTAGTGGAATATGAGACTTTGTAAGAAAAAAAAAAAAAAAATCATCATCATTTTCCGCTAACTTGTGACAAAAAATAAAAAGTTCTATGAACTCACTATGCCCATCAGCGAATACCTTAGGGTGTCTACTTTCCGAAATGGGGTCATTTGTGGGGTAGTTATACTGTTTGGGCATTGTAGAACCTCAGGAAACATGACAGGTGCTCAGAAAATCAGAGCCGTTTCAAAAAGCGGAAATTCACATTTTTGTACCATAGTTTGTAAATGCTATAACTTTTACCCAAACCATTTTTTTTTTGCCCAAACATTTTTTTTTTATCAGACATGTAGAACTATAAATTTAGCGAAAAATTTATATATGGATGTCGTTTTTTTTGCAAAATTTCACAGCTGAAAGTGAAAAATGTCATTTTTTTGCAAAAAAATCGTTACATTTTGATTAATAACAAAAAAAGTAAAAATGTCAGCAGCAATAAAATACCACCAAATGAAAGCTCCATTAGTGAGAAGAAAAGGAGGTAAAATTCATTTGGGTGGTAAGTTGCATGACCGAGCGATAAACGGTGAAAGTAGTGTAGTGCCGAAGTGTAAAAAGTGGCCTGGTCATGAAGGGGGTTTCACCTAGCGGGGCTGAAGTGGTTAAGTTAGTATGTGTGTCTGTCCTAGACTAGAATCCTCCACAACATCTTTTTTTGGGCTGTAATAGTTATATATACAATTTTTTATTTTTTTTTCCAAGCCTTTTGGTGGACTTTTTCCATGTGACATTTTTAGCAGCAGTGTGCTTTTCATTACAGTATTCCCTTCTCAATCGTAGCTCATTAACCACCTCAGCCCCCCTAGCCTAAACCCCCTTAATGACCAGACCACTTTTTACAATTCTGCACTACTTTCCCGGTTTATTGCTCGGTCATACAACTTACCACCCAAATGACTTTTACCTCCTTTTCTTCTCACTAATAGAGCTTTCATTTGGTGGTATTTCATTGCTGCTGACATTTTTAACTTTTTTTGATATTAATCGAAATTGACCGAAATTTTTGCAAAAAAAATTAAATTTTTCACTTTCTGTTGTACATTTCTATATAAATTTTTCTCTAAACTTATTGTTCTACATGTCTTTGATTAAAAAAAGAAGAAGTAGGGCAATGTGTTTTGGGGTGTATTTTTACATATACCCATGCTGGGTGAGATAAATATCTCTGTAAAATGACAACTTTGTATAAAAAAATGGGAAAAGTTGTCTTATAGAGAGATATTTATCTCATCCAGCATGGGTATATGTAAAAATACACCCCAAAACACATTGCCCTACTTCTTCTGAGTATGCGCGATACCACATGTGTGACACTTTTTTGCAGCCTAGATGCGCAAACGGGCCCACATTCCAATGAGTACCTTTTAGGAGGGCATTTTTGTGCATTTGGATTCCAGACTTCTTCTCACGCTTTAGGGCCCCTAAAATGCCAGAGCAGTATAAATACATGTGACCCCATTTTGGAAAGAAGTCACCGCAAGATCTTCCGTGAGGGGCATGGCGAGTTCATAGAATATAATTAAATTTTTTGGGCCCAAGTTAGTGGAATATGATTTTGTAAGAGAGAAAAAAATAAATAAATCATTTTCCGCTAACTTGGGCCAAAAAAATAATTATATTCTAGGAACTCGCCATGCCCCTCACGGAATACCTTGGGGTGTCTTCTTTCCAAAATGGGGTCACTTATGGGGTGCCCCTGGCATTTTAGGGGCCCTAAAGCGTGAGAAGTCGTCTGGAATATAAATGTCTAAAAATGTTTATGCATTTGGATTCCGTGAGGGGTATGGTGAGTTCATGTGAGATTTTATTTTTTGTCACAAGTTAGTGGAATATGAGACTTTGTAAGAAAAAAATATATATATTTCCGCTAACTTGTGCCCCCCCCCCCAAAAAAAAAAAACTTCTATGAACTCGCTATGCCCCTCAAAAGTGGTTTTTATAGCGCCGCAGCGATTTTAAGGTGTTTTTGCAGTGATTGGAAAGAAAAAAAATGGGGCGGTGGGGCGGACTGAACGCAAGTGTGCGCACAAGATCAGGCCTGATCGGGCGAACACTGCGTTTTTTGTAGAGCCTATAGAACATGTCCTATTCTTGTCCACAATTGCAGTCAAGAAAAGGCATTTTCTATATAGTTCTGGCAATGTGCGGATCCGCAAAATGCGGAAAGCACATTGCCGGTGTCCGTGTTTTTCAGATCCGCGGTGTCCGTGTTTTGTGGTTCTGCAAAATCAGACGCTGTTAACAAAACAGCGTCTGATATACCTTTCAAGGGTTAAAAAAAAAAATCGCATCTACAACCTGCCAGTGAATGATCGCCGCTGGCAGGCTGAAGATGAACTCATTTACCTTCGGATCCTGTGAACGCACGCTCCTGTGTGCGCGCGTTCACAGGAAATATCGCCTTTCGCGAGATGACGCGCCAGCGCGTCAAAGAGGAATAACCCGGCCGCCCGCAGGACGCAATCCTGCATTAGGCGGTCGGGTAGCTGTTAAACACCACACAGAACCTTTAGACCTCTTTCACACGAGAGTGGTGGATTGGCTCCGGGTGCGTTCAGTGAAACTCGCACCATTTTGCAAGCAAGTTCAGTCAGTTTTGTCCGTGATTGTGTTCAGTTGTTCAGTTTTTTTCCGCGTGAGTGCAATGCATTTTGATGCGTTTTTCACACACGTGATAAAAAACTGAAGGTTTACAAACTGCATCTCCTAGCAACCATCAGTGAAAAACGCATTGCATCCGGATGCAATGCGTTTTTCACGCAGGCCCATTCACTTCTATGAGGGCCTGGGCTGTATGAAAAACGCAGAATATAGAACATGCTGCGGTTTTCACGCAACGCAGAAGTGATGCATGAAAAGCAACGCTCATCTACACACACCTATTGAAATGAATCATTGCACCCGTGCGGAAATCTCACCCGTGTGAAAGAGGCCTTAGGGCAATGTACATGGGTGTAGCTATAGGGGGTGCAGAGGTAGCAGTAGCTACCGGGCCCAGGAGCCTGAGGGGGCCCAAAAACCCTTGTGCCATATAAGAGGACACTGGTATTATAGAAAGTACATGCTGGTCAAGTTACACCTCTGGCTGAAGGGAAGGGGTTAGGTCAAGAATTTGGATAAGGGGGGTGCTGTTTCAATTTTTGCCTTAGGTGGCACGAAGGCTATGTGTTTCCCTGTCCCTTGCCACAAAGTAGGGGGCCCAAGCTGAACTCTTGTACCAGGGCCCATGAGCCTTTAGCTACGCTCCTGGCAATGTATAATTTAGGGTACTTTCACACTTGCATTTTTCTTTTCCGGCATAGAGTTCCGACACAGGGGCTCTATTCCGGAAAAGAACTGATCAGTTTTATCCCCATGCATTCTGAATGGAGAGCAATCCGTTCAGGATGCATCAGGATGTTTTCAGTTCAGTCGTTTTGACTGATCAGGCAAAAGAGAGAACCGTAGCATGCTACGGTTTTCTCTCCGGCGAAAAAAACTGAAGACTTGCCTGAACGCCGCATCCGGCATTTTTTCCCATAGGAATGTATTAGCGCCGGAGCCGGCATTCAGAATACCGGAATGCCGGATCCGTCGTTCCGGCATGCGCATGCGCAGATCGGTAAAAATGAGAAAAATGTACAAGACGGATCCGTCGGTCAGCATGACAAGCGGAGAGACGGATCCGTCCTTGCAATGCATTTGTGAGACTGATCCGCATCCGGATCCGTCTCACAAATGCTTTCAGTCAGCGGCAGATCGGCGGATCCGACTGCCACAAGTGTGAAAGTAGCCTTACTGTTGTCTTCGTGGTCCGGTTTGCCAGAGGCGGACATTTATTTCTAACAAATTAAAGTATTGCATGACGTTGATAAAGTTGTTGCATCTTTAACCCCTTCACAATCGCCCATGGTCTTTTTACAGCTGCTGCTGTAAAAGATGGGGTGTGGTTAAAGAGGACCTTTCACTGGTCCTGACATTACAATATTAGTACCTGGCAGTGTAGGGCTTTATTAGTAGAAGTCTGTTCCCCCTTTTCACTTTTGCCTACTTGGGTGCTAATATCGGCATCGGTACAGGGAGGAGGAGACAGCCATTTTTCTCAAGGGAAGTCTTCTCCCTGGCTGTGAGCTGCCCAATTGCAACGGAGTGCATCACAGCCAGAAAGAAGAAGTCTTCCCTTGAGAAACATTGCTGTCTCCTCCTCCCTGTACCGATGCTACTCCCTGTACCGATGCCCTAAGATCCAGCTTTTAGGCCTCGTCCACACTTCCGTGTCAGTGTCTCGTTCGTGAAGAAAGTGTCAGTGTATCATCCCTAAAGATGTCTGTAAAGGATCTGTGATTGGTCTGTGTGTCCGTTTTTTCCCTCCGTTGCTCAGCATTATTCTCGAGCATTTTCTATTTGTCTTCTGTGAAAAATGGACACACCACGAATGCCATCTGTGTTGTGTCCGTGATTTTCACGGACCCATAGACTTCAATGGGTGTGCTTGGTCCGCATCACAGATCCATGATTTTTTGTTACTGACCCACGCTCCGTAAAAAATACTGAAATGTGAACAGACCCATTTAAATCAATGTGTATGTGTGGTGTCCGAGGAAAATGTGCACAGCACACGTCCATGAAAAACGGAAGGCCTTACGAACAGTTTTTAGCATAGGTTCCGGCTTCACAGCTGGTGTTAGAGGAAGCTCCGATCCCAGATGTTTACACTTTGATTACTGCTGTCCATGATCAAGGGAGTCTAACATCAGCCTGTGTCATACCGACTGGGTACACTAATACATTATAAGTCTGAGATAAAAAAAGTTATAAAATATCAACTTCACAATTGGATTTTAAAAGTTATAAACGATGTAATAAAAAATTGAAAAAGAATAGCAACCCCCCCCCCCCCCAAAAAAAATACTGCTATTATTTAGTATAAAATGCATTTTATTGTGCACCCATTAAATAAAAATGTACACATACATGAGATATTCACAGCACCATAATAACATGAAGAATTCATTTAACAGGTTATTTAGGGTGAAACATGAATGGCATGAAAAGTAATTTTTTGAAATTTTTTTTTTTTTTTTTTATTTATACAGTGTTTACCCCCAAAACAATGCCAAAAATAACATTTCTCCTGTGTAAAACAAGACACCAGACAGCCATGTCAATAAAAAAATAATTATGGCTCCTGAAATGCATAGAGAAAAAGCAAAAAAATGTTTTATTGTAATTAAGGCCCTTTCAAGCGTCATTACGTCTCGGGAGGCTTCTTCAGTGAGATTGTGCATGACGTTTTGCACTCCACTTTTACAAACTGACACACATGGGCAAGGGGCTCCTTTTTGGTACAGATGGTTAATGTGTCCATCCTAAAAGTAAAACAGCAGCAAAAAGGCGCAGATACGTTGATTAAATGTGGCCAATTGTTTTTTTTGTTTGTATTGTACTGTTAGTACAGAATGATTATTTTCTTTAATAAAGGGAAACCTTTGTAAAAAAAATCAACTTCCACATAATTCTTAAGACGTTCGTCTGAACAATTTATAATTTTTAGTGTGAAAATTAGCGATGGTGTGGGATATTGCAGCTTCATCCTCTTCGATTGAACGGAATGAAGCTGCAATTGCCTGCCCTGCTGCCACTGGATGGCGTGCCTGTAGTCAGTCCCATGTAAACAGTGAAGAGTCCACAGCGCTTGCCCTAGCAAATTATAAAAATAGCGTCATCCTGTTTTACTTTTTTTGTGCTTTAAAGTGCATTTTATATGTTCAATTTGTATAGCAGATGTCTACTTTATTCACAGATTTATACTATGGTGGGGAAGCTTTCTCTGTGGAGCAGCCGCAATCTTTTACTTGTCCTTATTGTGGTAAAATGGGTTATACCGAGACCTCTCTACAAGAGCATGTGACATCAGAGCACGCAGAAACCTCAACAGAAGTGGTAAGCGAATATAGTATGTCTTAAAGGGAACCAGATCCTTTATGAATAATACCGCGTCTCGTTATGTTGCTGCCTTCCAACCAAAAGCCGCTGGTATAGCAGTATGAGGACTAGCTTATTGTGGGGTTTGGTAACTTTTTTTTTTTTTTTTTTTTTTTTGGGTTTCTTCATTAACATTTATTACTTTTTGGGGCTGGGGAAAATAGGGAAAAAACAATTCTGTAGTTTTGCGTTTTTCTCTTAACATCCATGGGACAGGGTAGTATAAAAAAACATGATCTTTATTATACGGGTTCTCACAAACATGGTGTGATACAATCTGTTTGTGCATATGTTTTTTTTTTTTTTTTTAGCATGTTTACCAAATAAAACCACTTTTTATGGGGGTAATTTTTTTTTTTTTATATATATATAATGAACTTTATTAACCTTTGCCTCCCCCCTCTAATAGCCTAGATCAGGGATCAGCAACCTCCGGTACGCCAGCTGTTGTGGAACTACCACTCCCAGCAGGCTCCACTCACTTCTATGGGAGTTGCGGTGTCACCACACCTGGAGCGCTGAAGGTTGCTGACCCCTGGCCTAGATGCTGTGGGCTCTATTGACCCCAGCGTCGCAGTTAACTACCATGCCGGCTGTTGCAGCAGGAGCCACGCTTCAGCCGTGGTTATTCAGGGCGCTGTATCAGTTCTGCCGCCCATTCCAGAATTAGGGGAGCGGACGGCAGGTACTGAACAGACTACACAGCACTTCTTGTGCATAGAAATAAGCCAAAGGCAACTATAACGATTGTACAGGTATTATTGCAACCTCTGGACTCGCCTCCTTCTTTCTAATGTTTTTATTTTCTGATTGTAGAATTTTTTTTAAATTCTATTTCATGAACTTGATTATGAGTGCGGCTATCTTGCCTGAGCTGTCCTAAATAGCATTTAGATATATGCTTTACAGCAGCCACAATGGACAGAAGATTATTATCATTAACTTCTTTAGAAGCTTTTCCTAGACATGCTTTGTGACCTGTGTAGAGGTCAGGGTAGAGTAGATAACCTGTGATATCACCTAATGCAAATGGTAATTCCTGTGTTGCCTTTCTAATCCTGCCTGTAATCATTAGGAGATGACTGCTGAAAAATGACCTGTACAGTCCAAGAAGTAGTACTAATATTATACTTAATGGCCAGGGCAAAAACTGCTAGATTTTTGAATTTATTATATATATTTTTTAAATATAGTGACATTGAAAAAGGAAATACCATAAAATCTTTAAAATGGTTAATACAAAATCTTAATTTAAACAATAGTTCATTTTCTGATGACACATTCCCTCTAATTCAGATAGAAAAGTATACGGATGTACTTAAATTATGTTACTGTGGTTTCTTTTAAAGTAGCTTCTACTCTGCAATCGAATATTGGAATCCAGTAAGTAAACTGTTAATAAGAATGTAGCGAACACACTAAACCAGTGCACCCAGTTCTGTAAAATGTAGGATCATTTGAAAGGAGATGGAGTCTGGTTATGAACTCTCCTGGCTCCAGTTTGAGTGCACATAGGACGTGACACAATAGTAAAGGCTCCATGTCTCGTGCCTTTACTATAGGTGTGTTATCTGGACATAATGATGTTTGTCTCTTTACAGATATGCCCAATTTGTGCAGCATTACCAGGGGGAGATCCAAATCATGTCACAGATGACTTTGCTGCCCATCTTACACTTGAACACAGAGCTCCCAGGGATCTAATATCCTTTTTTTTGGAAACTTGGCACACGTTTATTGTTTAGAATGTAAATTCACAAAGCCACTGCTGTATATACATCATTGGAACACTATAAGATTATATTAGTAATATGAGTCACGGTAGGTGGCAGAGCGCCCTGGTCTAGACTTGCCTAATAAGCAACTGCTATTTATTAATTGGTATAGCATAAAAGGGGAATAAAATAAAAATCACACAATTGATAATATGGGAAATTCGTGCATGTGTTTAAATATTCACAAACCGTTCGATATACAGATTGGGGTTTGCTGGATTTCAAATAAAATCGCCAAATATTCAAACACATATGATGTAAAATGATAATTTATTGATGGAATTTAATACAAAACTCAATGAATGACATAAAAAGTTTAGCAGCAATACCTGAGATGCCATGACAAAGATACTCTCCCCAAGGTTATGGTCACATGTTAACTATAACTCACACGAGTATAGCCAAAAGTCAGTGTATAGTATCCCAATGCCTTGTGCAGGATCAGGGTGGAGTATGTAGGTGTGGTACACTACTGATTATAGTGGTCACTATACATTGTGTGTTTGAAGATTTGGTGATTTTAGGTACAGTGTCGCACATATTGCACCAATTGTGGTTTTGTAATTTTGGAGATTTGGGATTTCAAATGCTAATATCCACAGTCAACAATATAATGCACACAGCTGTAAGTGTTTTGCTGTCTGCAAATCGCAGATCCACAAGATACAGATAGCGGCTGAGTGCACGCCGCCATTTATTTTTAAACTTCCGTAGAAGTGTCATATTCTTGTCTGTAAAATGGACAAGAATAGGACATATTCAGTGTTTATTTTTATTTTTTATTTTTTTGCGAGGCTGCAGAACGGACGTTTTAATGCAGACAGTACACTGTGTGCAACACTGTGCATGTGCCACAAATCATTTTGAGTGACATCCTAGTGGAAGAGCAGCAGGGGCTGCTATTGAACGAGCCCCCCACAGGACTGTGAGTAAGCACTGTAGTGTCTCACCGGTACATACAGTTTATCTATATCGGGGATGGCCAACCTGCGGCCCTCCAGCTGTTGCAAAATTACAACTTCCGTCAAACCTGAACAGCCTACAGCTATCGTGGCATGTTGGGAGTTGTAGTTTTGCTGGAGGGAATTCCTGATCTATATAAAGAAAACAGACGTTTCTATATGTGCAACACAGAATGCAGTAATGGTTGCAACTATCTCGCCTAATGTATTAATAATCCACACTTAACCTGCATTAAGAAAAATGTCAAATTCAAAGCCGACAAAAATTCAAGTACCATGAATTTTTGATACTATTCTCATCCGCTTATATACAGATCCCTTTTAGGATCCACCCATTTTTTTATATTCGAGAATACTATGCATGTAAAACTCTAGGGCCCTTCAGTTCATGACCGGTTGTTGCATATTGTATATCTACTGGTTACACATTTTTATCAGTGGGAGAATCTTGGGAATGTCCCATTTTTATTTCAGTTTGAATATATTCATCAGTTAACTCTTCGATTGTGTGATTATTATTTTATTTACTTCTTATGCTATATTATTTAAAGGGAACCGGTCATCAACTTTATGCTGACCGTACTGAGGGCAGTATAAAGTAGTGACAGAAATGCTGATGTCAGCGGTGTGTCACTCATGGGCTAAAAGTAAGTGGTTGCTGAGAACCAGCTTCATAATAGTTTCAGCCCAGGCCCTGAAAAGAGTCCTGGTTATCCATAATCTCCTGCTCTCCCACCCATCTGCTGATGATTGGCAGTTCTCTCCTAGAGAGAAAGGGAGAAAACTAGGTAGAAGCCTGTCAGTCATCAGCAGGTGGGCGAGGAGAGCAGGAATTCATGTATAACCAGGACTCTTCTCAGGTGGCCGGGACTCTTTTTCCAGGCCCAGTCTGCAATGATTATGATGTTGGTGCTCGGCAACCACTTACATTTAACTTATAAATGACAGACTGCTGAAATCAACTCGCCTGTCTCTACTTTATTCTGCCATTAGTATGGACAACTGGATAAAGTTGATGACAGGTTCCCCTTAAAGGAGTTTTCTGGGAATACAGTATTGATGACCTGTCATCAGGATACCAAGCACAACACCATGCATTGTATAGCGCCTGTGCTTGGCATTGCAGCCCAAGCCCATTCACTTGACCGATTAACTGGCCTAGGAACAGGCCGCAATGCCCACCAGAATGCTGCAGGCTCTTCAAACGGCTGATTTGCAGGGGGTGTCGGGTGTCGCCCCCATTTGTACTTTTTATGTCATGTTTAAAAATGCAATTAGAGGTTTTCTGGGCTTAAAAATGACCTGTCACCTCTGCTGACATGCCTGTTTTAATAGCTACATGCATTAATTTCTATGGGACTGCCAAAAATTTCCTTCAGCCCCATAGAAGTGAATGGAGTGGTGTCCGTGCTTGTGCTTCCCATTATTTTTATGGGACTTCTAAAAATAGCTTAGCGCACCTCTTGGCTATTTTCAGCACTCCCATAGAAATTAATGACGGGTGGCCACTCATGCATGGTCCAGTCACCTTCTCTTCGTGGGCTTAGTTCTAGAGATAGGTGGGTCCCGCACTTACTGTATCATCCATTGGTGGCATATACTAGTGATATGCCACCAATGTATGAGATTTGCCAACCCCTTTTAAGCAATCTTACAGCTACATACTATTTATTTTTTTGCAGTTCTGGTAAAACCCTTGTTCCTTCCATGATATTTCTATATTTTGAACTCCCTTCTCACTTTGCTATTGTCTCCCTTAACTGTTGCTTATGATGAATCCAGTGGAGTTCGACACGTACGAAGGATGTTTCACCCTGGCCGAGGGTTGGGTGGTCCACGAGCTCGACGATCAAACATGCACTTTACTAGCAGTTCCACTGGAGGGCTTTCATCCTCGCAGAGCTCATACTCACCAAGCAATAGGGAAGCCATGGATCCTATAGCCGGTAGAGTACCTCTCTTAAAATATAACAAACTAGAAACATCAGAAAAAGATGATCTAGGTGATCATTTGTCATGATGTAGGTTATTGCTTCACTAAGAATACTCACAACTGTGTATTTTTCTGTTCTGTGCTCCATTCTTTTCATTAAAGGAGTTTTTCTGGTTTATACAATTTGTGACATTAAATCCTCAGTTTTCACCCCTTTAGTTGGAAAGTCTGTCCTGGTGACAGGATGGAAACACAGATGCTCAGCTCATTGCAAGACAACTCTTATACCCGTGTGTCCATCTCAGTGATCCTTATTGAATGACAGCAAGCATAGATCTTGAGAACTGTGATATATTGATAAAGAAAATATACTGGAAAGTTGTACAACTTTTCAGTATATAAAATATTTTTTTTGCAGAAACTGCAATTCCTTAGTTTTTAATTAAAGAGGATCGATCTGCCGTGGTCAAACAGATTCCAGTACCTTTAAGCATAGGTTTTCACTAACCCTCAAAACAGCACCCCAACACTAAGCACCCCACCTTCCCCCAAAATATTGTTGCTGTAACTGATGTCATTTTTTGCATCGGATATGCAAATCAGCCCCCCAGATTGTCAGAGGGCCGCTCTGTGCACAGGGGGTAATCAGCTCAGCTAGCACAATATTAGAGGGGCTTGATTGCGGCATGATCCCGCGTAGTATACCCTATCTGGCGAGATTATGCTCTCTTCTGTTGGTCCGGGAGTGGAGGGACAGACGAGCAGCCTGCATACTTATCTGGAGCTTCAACATGGTGGTGTCTATGCATCTACTGCAGGTTGATTCTCCCTTTTATGCTGAGCTGCAGTGGCTGTTCCCTTGACAGTCTGGAGACCAATATCCAATAAATTGTACAAGATTTTGTGTCTAATTTAAACACTATTTGCATAGGACAAAAACTGTTAAAAGTAGAAGCATGAATCGCCTCAACCGATCCCCCACCTCTGTTGTTCTGAAGCTGCTGCGGTTCCTGTTGCTCTCCACTTCCTGTCCGACTCTACATGCTGGAAATACTAGGAAAGGCCTGCTTTGCCAATCACCGAGTGAAGTGGGTCACTACTAAGACCAGGAACTTTTTTTTGCTGAAAATGGTGTTCAAGGGTGGACATTCACTTTAAAGGGATGTCCAGCTTTAATAATTAAAATTTGGCCAGCCATGCTCTGTACATAAAGAAAAGGCACACGCACTGCTCCCCACCGTTCTGCACCAGCAATGAGGGTCTCGTCTGGCCTTGCTTCCAGTCCCTGCCATGTAAAGTTTCCAGACAGGGTTTTGTGTGCTGCTGCAGCCATTAACTGACCTATGTGGTGATGTCCCCAAGCCGCATATGACGCAGCAGTGATGTGTTGTTTGGGGAACTAGCGAATGGCTGCAGTGGCACACATAATCCCATCTGAAAGTTTAGACACAAGGGACCGAACCCTCGGCGATTTAATGAAGCAGTGGGAGCATGAGTGGTTTTCTTTCTTTTTTTTTTTTTTCTTTATGTATGGCGCAGTCCTCGCCAAATTGAAAAGCTGGTTTAAAATTGGACTCCTTTTGTATACATTTGTAAGCATAAAAACTATTCTTATTCAGGATCTACTTTTTTCCGTTTATAGACACTGAAAATCAGATGCATGTATATATTTGTATTATAGATACATATGAAGATTATATGTTCATATTTTGTTTTCTTTTTATGCAGAGCTATTATCCCAATTATCAGGGGTAAGGCGCTCAACGGGTGGTCAGCTTAACTCAACGGGTCCTTCTGCCTCTCAGTTGCAACAGCTCCAAATGCAGTTACAGCTAGAGAGACAGCAGGCACAGGCAGCACGGCAACAATTAGAAACGGCACGGAACGCCACAAGGCGCAACAATGCAAGTAGTGTCACCACCACCATCACCCAATCAACAGCAGCAACCAACACATCCAATACGGAAAACAATCAGCAAACAATACAGAATTCACAGTTTCTCCTCACAAGGTATGGCTTCTTCATAGTCAGCATATGTATTGGGTGTGAGTTTAAATCTCCCTGTAGTCAGTAAAGCAGCGGAATTTTCTCCAAAAACATCTGCTGATGTGTTAGGTGGCCTAAGTTCAAGGGGTCTGTCTTGGTTATAAGAAAATTGGATTTCTGAACTGGACATACAACATGGCATCTGGGGCCACTCTAACTTTTGCATTTACTACTTTTTGTTCTAAGATCTGTTGTTGACTATTATTGTGTGAACGTTCTTATATCATTCACATTGTATGTATACAATCTGAAATTATGTTACGTTTTCCACCTCTAATTTGACTGAATCCTTCTAATTTAACCCATTTGCAGGTTGAATGACCCCAAGATGACAGAAGCTGAGCGACAGTCATTAGAAAGTGAAAGGGCAGATCGTAGCCTATTCGTCCAAGAGCTACTGCTTTCTACATTGATGCAGGAAGAAAGCTCCTCCTCAGATGAGGACGAGCGGGGGGAAATAGCTGATTTTGGGGCAATGGGTTGTGTAGATATAATGCCTTTAGATGTTGCTTTAGAAAACTTAAACCTAAAAGAGAGCAATAAAGGAAACGAGCCTCCGCCACCTCCTCTTTGATGACATCCCCCTTTGCAGACAATGTCCTCTGTGCTGTAACTGCCAATGAAAGTGGACAAACAACTATCTTTGGGTTTGTTTTGGTGATTGTAATTTCCGGTCTGTCACTCTTGTTACATTGTGTACATTCAAAAAAATGTAAAAAAAAAAAATTTGAAAAAAGACAGAGGCAAATATATATGACAAAATCACTTAACTAATTTTTACTTCTAGCAGATATGCATAGGTAGCAGTACCAGAGGCAGCTTGTCTGCTTCCTGTACCTTGACGCAAACAAAAATAAATAAAAAAAAGCTCTCCTAATCTCCCACCTTCAAAACTGAAAACGGAAAAAAGTATATGGAAAAAATCTCTAATGAAGCTGCTGTGTGTATTTATGAATATTAATTAATAAAACTGCTTGGATGGTTTACCGTAACTACTGCATGAGGTTTTTTGCAGCGTGCATGAGGTTTTAGTGACATTGTCATAAAAAAAAACAAAGAAAAAAAAATATGAGAAAAGTACAACTGGCTTAATTTTTAAAACTTTATTAGGCCATAAATCCCAAAGCTTTCCTAAACATTATTCAAAAGGTTTCAGCACCTGACGACATGCAGCGTTAACCTGGACTAGTGGGTTGTGGCTTTGGATCTTTTGAATAATGTGTGAGTGGTTTATTTTATGCAAGTTCTACAGTGGCATTAACTGAATGTTTATTTGCCCAATCGGAAACATTAGACCGTTTCAGATTACATTTAAAAAAAGAGCAGTTGTGCTCAGGAAAGAAATTTAATTAAGGAAAAACTCCACAAAAATGTATATTCTCTTACCTATTAGTAAGGTGCATGATATAAATTGTAATGAAGGTAATTTTCTTAGCAGTGGCTGAGCTTGTGAGTTATCCCCTCCCTTCTGGTCCTCAGCTGTGTCATGTGACAGACACTGACTCTCCAGATAATACAGAATCTTATGTGTTAACAGGAAGTCAGTTTCTCTATTCATTTCATGGGGGCCTCATAGGATTGAATAGCGAAACGGACACCATTTCCACACCAGTGGGTGAAGATTTAAAGGCTGGTGGAAAGGAGAACTGGCTTAGTTGCCCATAGCAACCAATCGGATTGATCTTTCATTTTCCAAAGAGGCTCGGAAAGTAAAAGGTGGAATCTAATTGTCTGCTGGGGCAAATAAGCCAGTTTTCCTTTGAACTAGTTTTGATAGGAGAGATTTATCGTGTCAGTTTGAGAATCACCATGTCGGTCACATGACACAGCTGAGGACCAGAAGGGAGGTGATAACTCACAACTACAGCCACTGGTTAAAAAAAAAAAAAAAATACAATTTACCTTTCTAATGGGCCAGAGAATAAAAAAAAATAGCGGTAGTTCTGTAACTTACTACCTAGAAAGTATTTGTTCCATATCTGACAAATTTTCATTGGCTAGTATAAACCAAATATTTTGCCTTTTCGAAAAGGATATGTAAAGGACCGTTAGCAAAAAATCCATCTAAATTGTTCTTAGTCTTTACCATTTCCTACAAAGACATTACAGTTAACCCACTGTTTGAAATTGCACATTTTGTGATCCAACCAATTTTGTTTTGTGTTTTTGTTAGCTTATTTTCATTTTTTTTATGTGGTTGTTTATAAAAAAAAGTAAAAAACAAAAAGTTTTCAACTGTTAAACTTGTTTTATCCAAGTGTAGGCTGATTCCTTTAAATGCTGTTTAAAAACAAGTTAGCACAGATTGTTGTCTTAGTTTTAAAAAAGCCCTTCTTTCACATTCTTAATAGTTTTTTTTCCCTGAATTCTCTTATTTATGTATTTGCTTAATAGTTTGCAGAGACTTGTCCGCAAAAGGAGAGCTTGAGGATCCCCGCCAGATTTTTGTCAATATACTATACATAATTCCTAATGCTAATGTTAGCACTTTTTTATTTATTGTTACTTTGATTATTCTTTCGGCAGCCTTTGATTAAAAATCATGCCACCTACATGCCTATACTATTAATCCTATTTGTAAAAATATGTACAGTGTTCTTTTTGTGCATAGACTTTCATAAAGGGCCTGACATAGTGGGTAGAAGTTTTTGTTTTTCTTTTTGTTTTGCAATGTAAAGTTAGCATATAAAGACAATAAAAAAGAAGAGTACGCACAGCTTTCTGATGAATTTACAAATATACTATCACTTGATCATGTATGTGTTTGCTCCTCTCTTCCCTTTTCCCTCACTTAAATTTGGTCAGTTTCTTGCAGCATCACCTTGTGTACAAAAAGAAAATGAACAGTGGTGTATGTAAACCACAGTAACACTGAGTGTTAGTGCTCGTTCCCCCTCACTTTTGTCCCAATATCCTATATTTCTGCTCATTCTAGCACTTGAATGTTTTATCCCATCCATGAGAGGGTTATGGTGCTAAAAGGGTTAAGAGGAGATACTGCTCAGTATATTGTAGTTGTTCAGCATTTTTTTTTCTTTCCTTTTTTTGTTTTATATTTTGTTGAGGGTTTTTGAAAAAGAAAAATTTATCCACCACGTCTCTTCAAGCTGTAGTCTTTTCAAACCCATTCTGCACAGTACAGCTATTCATTCAGTTCAATAAAGTATTTTCAAGACTGTTGACCCCTTGAGTTTCTTTTCGATCCTTTAATAGAATGTGGCGGTTGCAGTTTTATTATTTTTAGCCTTCTTGACAAGTGTTTGTTCCAAAGTGTATAATGGAGGATTCATAGTACCAACTAATTGCTCTGTGGTAGTCTAATCTTCAGTTTACAGCTTGGTGCAGTCTTAGTGAATTGAAACCTTCTGAATGCACATTAATAATTTTCATGATTGCGCATAATGGGAAATGTTGAGCTTCATCTAAACCTACAATAATATGTGTACACTTTTGCCCTAAGTGACAACCGCTGCTTTATTCACATAAGTCCCTTACTGATGCAGTACAACTTTAGTAGTACAAATGAAGTTTACTGTGAGCAGTCTCACATGGAAAAGTTAGGGAAGCAGAAGAGACTTATGGTCTTGAGAGTTTGAAGGATTTGAAGTAATACATTTATGGCCTATTTGGTTATTTAGCAAAATTCCCTTTTAACAAATCATGGATCAGCCACTGCAAGATAGTGAGGTGGCCATACACCATTTTCCCTAGCAAACGCAGCTGAACACCAGGAGAGAGAGAGTAAGGACAATCCATTGATCCCCAGGGTGGCTTCAGGCAGAGACAAGTTTGTAAAGTTGGAATAAGTTAACTGATATTTGTAGTTCCTGAACTTTGAATTTGTAGAATATGGTGGAATTGGTATGTGCATGACATTATTTGGGTGCGGTAATTTTATGCGTTTCAATTATTTAGACTTTTTTTTTGGTAAATACAAAGAGAGCATGGCTTTTTATAGAATTTTTTTATTTATTTTTTTGTCTTAATCTATACAAGAGGATTCATTCAAAATCAAAGCTGTGCTCACTAGGGCACAATTTCACGGAAGTTAAAATTGGTCCTTTTCATTTACTCTATTTAAAGTCTATGAAATTTTTTTTTTTATTATTCAATTGGTCTTTATTAAAAATGTTCACCAGTTTTTCCGCTACAGCTTTCCCTTTCAGTGCTTCTGCAAAATGTTGCTTTCTGCTTCACAGTGAATCTCTTACAGCTCAATCTTTAGTCCTTATCTGTAATTTTCTAACAGCCCATAAACGCATGCTAAATTCTTATCAGGACAGCAGAGTGGCTTATTGGTTAGCACTGGGTACTAAGGGAATCTGAGCAAGGGCAACATCTGCATGGAGTTTGCTTGTTCTCCTCATGTTTGTCTGGGTGTCCTCTTGGTACTCCGCTTTCCTCACACACTGCAAAGACATACCGATATGGAATTTATATTGTGATCCCCACTGGGGACTGTGAGTGATCACAATGTAAAGTGCTGCAAAATAAGTTGAAGCTATAAAAAAATTAATACATACAAGTTTGATAAGAGTTTAGCTTAAATTGGTGTTTGAGCTGCGAGGAATTCAGAGACATCAGAGCTACTCTCTGATGGAGCAGAAGATAAACTGTTGAGAATTTTCAATAAAAACCATATAAAAATGTGACTTTTAGCTCAAAATTAGTAGAATGCAATAATAAAAAATGGTCATATAAAGGTGTAAATAATCTTAAGTTATTTGCTGTCTTTAAAGGGGTTATCCTAGACTGAGGACCCCCCCCCCACAATGCCCAGACCTGTGAAACTGACCTGTTTCGCGACAGCTTCCCGATCGCTCCACGGTGATGATTACATCTCCCCTGCGTGCAGATAACAACATCCATCGACAGGGGTGTGCAGCCAATAGTAGACCGCGAAAGTTGCGTTTTTGAAAAAGAAAGTGAAATCACCCTGAGGAAACCTATCCTTTGTTATTTTCCTCCTTAATAGTTTTCATGAGAAATGAATGCTTTTAAAGGGGCTTTCCTACAGATGGCATTTATCACCTATCTACAGGATAGATAATAAACGTCAGATCAGTGGGCGTCTGAATGCTGAGACTCCTAGTAAACTTGAGAATGGGATCCCCAAATTCCCTAACTGAATGGAGCTGTAGTGCCCATGGTTGTTTCACCACTCCATTCACTGCTGGAAGTCCCAGCAGTTGGACCCTCAGCAACCCAATATTTAGCACCTATCCTATGGGTAGGCAATAAATGCTGTTTGTTGGACATTGTCTTTTATAGAGGTTGTCCAGGATAGGCCATCGTTATCAAATTGGCGAGGTCCAACACTTCCCTGACGATCAGCTGTTTGCCTGTTATTGATGGCGTATCCTTAGAACAGGCGTTCAGCATCAAAATCCTGGACACCTATTTAAGGAAGAATTAACTTCAAAATGAAGGTGGCATGATATAAGGAAATGTATTATGGAGTCCCTAAACATGAACAATTCTGTTAATGCAACTAAACACTGATGGCTTACTGGTCATTTTTAAGGCTTTATTCAGGATGACCGAAAAAATGTCACTCCATTCAGTGTTATCTTTGTTAGCCGAACTTTATTACAAGTTAATGGATTCAACCTATTTTGAAATCATACTGTAGGATTTAGTTTAATCCCCTGTATATTTTGTTTTCGACAAATCTGCCACATGAGAACATAGCTGAAGACAATTCTTTATGCTTAAGGCCTCTAGTACTTGTCTTGTACTTGTAGTACTGTGGTTAATTCTCCCTTTTGTGGATCTGCTCTCCTTTTCAAACTTTTAGTTACAGCTTCATAACTAAGAAATTCTAATGGCATCCTACTTTTAGTGTTGTATGTGTATGTTTTCATACCCCATTTATGTACTTGATAAAGATGCCTAAGACGGGGAAACAAAAGGATTTTAAGCTGACCACTTATAAAGCTTTATGTTTAAACTACTACCTACTCTGTCAAAGGTGAAGTTAGAAGAGCCCTAGATAATTTTCAGATGCTCTTGCTTTCCACCTTTCACCATCGAGTTACATTACAATAAAATCAAAGATGCAAAAAAAGTATGAGGATACATAATAAAAAAATAAAGGGAACCTGTCATCAACTTTAGGCTGCCAATACTAATAGCAGAATAAAGCAGAGACAGGTGAGTTGATTTCAGCGGTCTGTCATTTAAAAGTAAGTGGTTGCCGAGAACCAACATCACAATCATTGCAGACTAGGCCTGGAAAAGAGTCCCGTCCACCTGAGAAGAGTCCTGGTTATACGTGAATTCCTGCTCTCCGTGCCCACCTGCTGATGACTGACAGGCTTCTACCTAGTTTTCTCCCTCTCTCTCTAGGAGAGAACTGCCAAACATCAGCAGGTGGGCAGGAGAGCAGGAATTCATGTATAACCATGACTCTTCTCGGGTAGATTTGACTCTTTTCAAGGCCTGAGCTGCAATGATTATGATGCTGGTTCTCAGCAACCACTTACTTTTAGCCCACGAGTGACACACCTCTGAAATCAGCATTTCTGTCACTATTTTATGCTGCCCTCAGTGAGGTCAGCATACAGTTGATGACGGGTTCCCTTGAAAGGCTCTTTCATATGAGCGAGTTTTCTGTTTTTCACACATCACCTTTACGTTCAGAATCACATGTTCTGTATTGTGCATTTTTCTTGCAGCCCTGACTACATAGAAGTGAATGGGGCTTGCGGGACTAATGGAAGGAATCTGGATGCAATGCTTTTTTTTTTTTTACTGATGGCTGCTAGGAAATGTAGATTGTTAATCGTTTTTTCTTCACATGTGTGAAAAACGCATGCAATCCGGATGGAAAAAAACACACAAACTAAACACAATGGCAGAAAAAACTGAACTTGTGTGCAAAACTGTCACAATCCGTACCGCTCGCGTGAAAGAGGCCTAACGGTATGAACACTTTTGGGGGCAAGTATTTTTTTTGATTGCATTTACACATTTTAGGTTAAGTCATTTTATTTTAAATGTTTCTTTATTAAAAAGTCTGTATATGTAGTTAAAGTAAAAGCTGTAGAGGAAAAACTTGTGAACATATTTATTAAAGACCAATTTAAAATATAGCTTTGAGCTCAAACTGAGTAAAATGCAGCGATAAATTGCCCCCAAAGGTGGCCGTAGCCTTTAATGTTAACATTATCACCTGTGATATGCATTATGGCTATATATAACCTTTAATTTTTACACAGCTTGTAACATGGTTCCCGTAGAAGGCCATGGGGCTATACAATTCCTCCATATTTTTCTCATTCCGTATGGAGCCATGCTGAAATCAATATCAAGTAATAGAGTTATTCTGGAGCCCTATTGAGGCACCATATGGTAAAACTAGTCTAGGGCTCCATCTCCTTGTAACAAAGTCAAAGACCGTTTCTATGAAATCTAAAACATCTTTGTATAAAGTCTAGTACATAACGTCATATATTACAAGGGTTCTCCGAGACTTGGAACCCCTTTTTATATGGCCATGCAGGGGTTAAAAAAAAAAAAAATATGCTGGTGCCTGGCTGGAGAAGTTTGATGTGTCACCGCTGAAGGCCAATCAATAGCTTCAGCTGTGACTTATGCAAGCATGGCACGTTGCTGAGACCAGTGATTGGCTGTGAGTGTGGACAGCATGTCCCACTTCAAGACCAGTTGAGACCTTGCTGCTGGAACCGGAGCTCTGGTGACAGGTGAGTTTTTTTATTTATTTATTTTTAAACCCCTGCACCCTGCTTGGCTATATGAAAAGGACATCCTGGTCTTGGAGACCTCCTTTTAAACTGGAAATCCACATTAGATTAATCTTGGCTAATTTTGGGAACCTTGCCTGGAAGTCTAATGTATGTGGTCATGACTGAAAAAAGTGTTGGCCATGCCTAATACATTGTTCCTTTGGTAGATGGGCTGAATATTTCTCCTCCATACCTTGGCACCTATGAAGTAGAGCTGTATTGTTATCGCTTGTTTAGGCATAATGGCAAAACATTTTTTTTGGTACTTAATCCCCCACCACTTCCACCCCACTCGCTCCGGTTTCTCTTACAAGGCTGCAGTGGTGATGTAGCGGTATATAGCAACAGCTAATCATTGACTTTAGCAGTCTCTGGCTGTAAGGTTTTTTTTATTTTAACACATTTAGCAGCTTTGGGGAGGTATTAATATCAGTTGTCCTTATAGTCTACATTTTAACTAACAAATGGATTATTCACAATTAGAAAAACATGACGACAGTTTTTTTTTTTGTTTGTTTTTTAACAATGCCATACTTTAAATATAGTATTGACAGCTCTCTGTAGGGTGATGGAAAGATTTCTAGTGTCTCCACAGTCGCATGTTATTGAGTTCAGTCTCTAATTTGCCTGCTGACACAACTTGGCAAGACATGGCGTGGGCTTTACGATCAGATATACACTAGGTGTAAACAAAATGACTGATTTGAACACATTTTTTTGCAAAAGTGTGTGGTTTTTCCACCTGACATGTTTCATAAGTGACTAGAAAAGTGAGCGGGGCCTCTGTGGCCTGACAAATTCACTATATTTTACTCCCGAAATTATGGCACAGATCTATACCTGCTCACAGCAGATGTAGACCTCTTTTTCTGGTGCCCGGGCATACAAAACGTGCCAAATTTATTGAGGCATGTCCTTAATACATTAGGTGCATCTAACGCCAAAATGCTGGTTTTCCAAATACTTTATGAGAGAGTAGCGCATAGGGCTCCATTCTGCTTCACCACTGCAGAGATTACTCAATAGTTCATGAAAATGGAGCTACCCCTATCCTCCACTTACACCTTCTTCTGGGTTGATGCAAATAAATGAGGCACGATTGTCCCGTTTTTTTATTTTATTTCATCTTCATTTTGCATACATTTAGATGTCAAACCTGATTTGTACTTGCATCCTATTTCATAAACCTGTATATAGGAGTCCCATTAGAACTGGTGAGGATTTAAAAGAGCAGGACTGATTGGCATGACAGATGGGGAGACTAGGTGTCTATGCTCCGTCAACTGGAGATATGCTAATAGAGTTTTTCTTCTTTTTACCAAACTAATCCTATCAAACATCTGACCTTCGAGTTGGATTCGAGCTATTACCTTCAGTATATTCTATGTACAGCTCCAGGAATCGCACTTTCCTTCTCACATGCTCTGTATGTAATCCATTTCCCTCGATCACTTGAATGGCTTTTCTGTATATAATTCTGAACTAATATGTGTTTGTTATTCATACCCTGTATAGACTGTAAGCTCCCTGGGGCAGGGGACTCTGCCTTACATGTCTTCAGTTCTCTGTGAATATACTTGTACTTCTTCTTTAATTGTACATTACTCCCTTTACTGTATTCCTGTAAATTTTGCTATATAAATAAACTTGTACATACACACAAACACACATATATACAACATAAAATATATTTATTAAAAGTAAATGACTTTTCCCTGTGGCTTTGGCCTCAGGTGGAGTGTTAACAAGTGGTATTCATGGTTGATTTTATTAGTCCATGTATGGAGGGACAATAAACTATAGTAAATCTTGTCTACATGTGCATTTGAGTGCGATCAGTTGTTCCTTGTAAGCCGATTTTCCAGTCTGGGGAGAGACTGACCAATGTTTTTCAATGAAAATGTACTTCCAGTAGTTATGACGTCCATGTTTTCCCACTAAGGCTACTTTCACACTGGCGTTTTGGTTCCTGTTTGTTAGATCAGTTTCAAGGCTCTCACAAGCGGTCCAAAACGGATCAGTTCAGCCCCAATGCATTCTGAATGGATAACGATCCGCTCAGAATGCATCAGTTTGGCTCCGTTGCGCCTCCATTCCGCTCTGGAGACTGACACCAAAACGCAGCTTGCAGCATTTTCGTGTCCACCTGACGATGCGGAGCCAAACGGATCCTTCCTTACAATGTAAGTCAATGGGAACGGATCCGTTTTCACTGACACAATATGGTGCAATAGAAAACCGATCCGTCCCCCATTGACTTTCACTGTAAGTCAGGACGGATCCGTTTTGACTTAGACTTTTTTTTTTAAAGAATGCAAACGGATCCATTCTGAACAGATACAAGCATTTGCATTATAGGTGCGGATCCGTCTGTGCAGATACCAGATGGATCCGCAACGAACGCAGGTGTGAAAGTAGCCTAAGTAGACTGCATGCTCTGCCAACCTAGTTTCCCCAAGATCATTTTTTATATTCCGGTGAGAGACACATCATAACTGGAGGCACACTTTACAGTACAGTCCCATTTAGAGGCGGGTACTTTTTTTTTATAGTTAATGGGTGCCAAGTTTGCAGTTTACTCACAAAAACTGTCACAAACAATCCGTTTTAATGGCTGCATGGTTTTGCCCCCACTGATACATGGTGATATACTTTTAAAGGGGTTTTCTGAGATTTTGATATTGATTGCTAGTCCTTAGGATAGGTCATCATTATCTGAGGGGTGTCTGACTCTGGGCACTCCTACTTATCTCCTGTTTGAAGAGTATTGTATAGCGGCTTTGCTTGGTTTTGCAGCTAAGGCCTCACTTGAATAGAACTGAGCTGCGCCTAGGCCACGTGACCGATGAATGTGATGTCACTGACCTAGGAAGAGGCTGGAGAGCTGCAGGCTCTTCAAACAGGGAGTCGGACCTCCACAAGCAGATCTTGATGACCTATCCTAAGGATAGTTTGTAAGGCTGAAAAAAAGACATCATCCATCTCCAGGATAGGACATTCATATCAAAATCTCAACGTTAACAGATGCATGGAAGTCGCTACTTCATCTGTCACTAATATGCTCCTTTTGGGTACGTCCACATGGGATGTATATGCTGTAGATTGGTCTACAGGAAATCCGCAGTGTACAGTACAAGCAAAGTGCATACGATTTCAAGAAATTTCATTCACAAACTGAAAAAAAACCAATCTACAGTGTAAATTGATCTGTGGTGTGGATTTTAATCCACGTCGTGTCAGTTTGTTAGGGATATCCACAGTGGATTTGACCCTTTATAGTGCAATGGGTGAGATCCTCTGTGGATAATCTGCCACATGTGGCCATACCATTTCTGTATTTTGGGACTAATCATTAAAGGGGTTCTGCAGTTTGTTTAAACTGATGATCTATCTTCTGAATAGATCATCAGCCTCTGATCGGCAGGGGTTCGACACCCGGGACCCCTGCCGATCAGCTGTTTGAGAAGGCAGCGGCGCTCCTCACGGTTTACCACTGGCCCAGTGATGTCACGACTAGTATCAATGGCCTGGGCGGGGCTAAGCTCTGTTCACTTGAATGGAGCTTAGCCCCGCCCAGGCCAGTTGATACAAGTCGTGATGTCACTGGGCCAGCGGTAAACAGTGAGAAGGCCGCGGCACTGCTGGAGCGCTGCTGCCTTCTCAATCAGCTGATCGGCGGGTGTCCAGGGTGTCGGACCTCCGCCGAATCGATGCTGATCTATCGTAGGATAGATTATCAGTTTAAACAAACTGTAGAACCCCTTTAATGATTAGTCCTAAAATATAGAAACAGTACGGCCACATGTGGCAGATTATCCACAGAGAACAAACTGCAGAACCCCTTTAATCTTCTCTAGATGATACACATTTCTTTTTCTGCATAGCTACAAAATGGCTACTAATAAATATGCATGAAGGGCTCATAAGGGTAAATGCACAGGATTGTTCAGGATTTATGTGCGGACAATACTCAATGAAATCTGCAGATGTTCACAGGGATATCCGTGCGGTCAATCCGCATCCATTGGTGCTGATTTTACTCTCCCCATTGAAGCGAATGGAGAAAATCCGGTCAGGAAAAATAAAATAAATTTACATGCTGCAGATTTTAAAATCCGCACCGTATAGGTCAAAATGCACATGGAAAAAAAAATCAGCATTGTGTGAATTCCAATTTCAAATTCTCATAGAATATAATATACCTGACTGACGGTGCGGATTTTCTGCACACAGTCCTCATCGTGTGCATTTACCCTAAAGCAACAATTGGTTGATCATGTCACCTGACAATACCATACTCAGTCTGATTGGGCAGCTCCAGCCTTTGGACTCATTCAAACACAAACAGACCCTTCAGACTTGTTTAGTTAAAGGGACTCTGCCACCACCATCTTGGGCTTTTATGTGCAGTAAGACATGAGTATTACTGCAGATAAGGAGTCTATATCTCTATTTTTTTATTTATTTTTTCCCCTACTGCCCCTGTTACCCTGTTTACAGGGCTCAAGGTTGCACTGAAATACATAGTCCGAACTGCTGTGCCAAGCCAACATAACGGAAGGGATTCGTGTACACGCACGCCACTCCTGACAATGTATTTCAGCACAGCGCTTATACTCAGCAGGGGCATGGGGGAGCAGTAGGAAAATAAAAATTAGGGATCTGGACTCCTTACCTGTTGCACTGCTTATATATTACTGCAGATAATAGTCCAAGATCATGGTGATGGATTCCCTTTCAAAGCAAAAGTACCTGAAAAATAACGAGATGCTACGGAAATGAACATTATACATGAAAGAGAAATCTGTGATATAACTGATTTAAAGGGGTTGTCTCACTTCAGTAAATAGCATTTATCATGTAGAGAAAGTTAATACAAGGCAATAACTAATGTACTGTGATTGTCCATATTGCTTCCTTTGCTGGCTAGATTTGTTTTTCCATCTCATTATACACTGTTCATTTCCATGGTTATGACCACCCTGCAAGAAAAAGACCTAGTCTATGTGCACCCCTGCGGTCTCAGCCACCGGAGAGTTGCTTTTTCCTATAGTGTGCGTGCACGGCCACCACTGATGGATTGCAGGGTGGTCATAACCCCTGGATACAAACAGTGTATAATGTGATGAATCCAGTCGGCAAAGGAGGCAATCTGGACAATAACAATACATTAGTTAGTGCCTTGTATTAACTTTCTTTGTATGATAAATGCCATTTGCTGACATGAGACAACCCATTTAAGTGGATGTGGATGTAATTTTGATACAGTGGTATACCGAGATTATTAGCAGCAAAATTTGATAAGAAAAATTGCAACATGATTTATTGGAAGCTATAGATAGACCAAATCTTGGTAACTTTCTCAAGAAAATGGCCTACGGTTACTGTTGTGGCTGCACCTAAATGCTGGCATTATTAGCACCACACGGTAGCATGTTATTGTAGACATATTTATGCTGCCAAAAAGAATAATCCACCCCACCTTACCTGATGGGTCAAGGCTTATGATGTCTCATTTTGAGTAACCAGTAGTTGGTATAAAGTTAGACAGACGTTTCTAGACGTGCACCAGTTTTGTGTCAGTGTGATAGATTTGGCAAAAAGTCAATCTATCAACATGGATTCTAGAGAAATCTGAGAATTATCCCCTGGCTATCAGCTGTTATTTGTGGGGGAAGGCACACCTAGGCATATGTTACTGCGGAAATTTAGCATTACATGCCAGCTATTCATGTGAAGGGATAGCCACATAATGCTTGGACACACCAGAGCTGCTGCTATCGCAGGGTTTGTCTCTGTGCTGACAGATAGTTGTCCGAGTTGGCTACTTCCCTGTATGGCATCCATATGCCCTGGTTTTAAATCAATGATCTATAACCTAATGATTTATTAGAATTTTCTGTTTATAAAATGCTTCCAGTTTAGTGCCCATGCACACGGCCATATGTATTTTGCGGTCTGCAAAAAACACGGATGATGTCCGTATGCTTTCTGTATTTTGCAGAACAGAACTGCTGGTCCCTAAATAGAACAGAACTATCCTTGTCTGTAATCTGGACAAACGAAATGCACGTGGAGTAACTTAGGTTTTTTGTTTTGCGGACCCATTAAAATGAATGGTTCGCATATGGTGTGCAAATAAAATGGAACAGACATGGAAAGAAAATATGTTCCTGTGCATAAGCCCTTACATTGTATTTCTTATTAACATTTATTTAATACATATACCTTATGGACCAGGGATCAGCAACCTTTAGTACTCCAACTGTTCCTCCTTTTAACTTTTTCATGTGAGTTACAAGAACAGCCAAGATAGTGTAAATGCTGGGAGTTGTAGTTTCACAGCAGCTGGAGTGCTGAAGGTTGCTTAAGCACCAAAGTGCGTGGGTGCTCTACAGAGCACAATGGAAGTCAATGGGAGAACCTAAGCATTAAACCAGGCACCCCCTGCTCTGAAGAGGGGAGGGTGTTGGGACTCTAGTTCAGCTTAGGAGTCCCTGCCCTGGTTCTATATATATATATATATATATATCTATCTATCTATCTATCTATCTCTATCTATCCATATATTGAGTCAGTGCTTGGGGACACCCAATGTACAGTACAGACCAAAAGTTTAGACACATCTTCTCATTCAAAGAGTTTTCTTGATGAATTAACACATGTGGAATGATATACATAACAAAAAAGTGTGAAACAACTGAAAATGTCATATTCTAGGTTCTTCAAAGTAGCCACCTTTTGCTTTGATTACTGCTTTGCACACTCTTGGCATTCTCTTGATGAGCTTCAAGATGTAGTCACCTGAAATGGTTTTCACTTCACAGGTGTGCCCTGTCGGGTTTAATAAGTAGGATTTCTTGCCTTATAAATGGGGTTGGGACCATGAGTTGCGTTGTGGAGAAGTCAGGTAGATACACAGCTGATAGTCCTACTGAATAGACTGTTAGAATTTGTATTATGGCAAGAAAAAGCAGCTAAGTAAAGAAAAACGAGTGGCCATCATTACTTTAAGAAATGAAGGTCAGTCAGTCTGAAAAATTGGGAAAACTTTGAAAGTGTCCCCAACTGCAGTCACAAAAACCATCAAGCGCTACAAAGAAACCGTCTCACATGCGGACCGCCCCAGGAAAGGAAGACCAAGAGTCACCTCTGCAGCGGAGGATAAGTTCATCCGAGTCACCAGCCTCAGAAATCGCAGGTTAACAGCAGCTCAGATTAGAGACCAGGTCAATGCCACACAGAGTTCTAGCAGCAGACACATCTCTAGAATAACTGTTAAGCGGAGACTGTGTAAATCAGGCCTTCATGGTATAATATCTGCTAGGAAACCACTGCTAAGGACAGGCAACAAGCAGAAGAGACTTGTTTGGGCTAAAGAACACAAGGAATGGACATTAGACCAGTGGAAATCTGTGCTTTGGTCCGATGAGTCCAAATTTGAGATCTTTGGTTCCAACCACCGTGTCTTTGTGCGACGCAGGAAAAGGTGAACGTGAACGGATGGACTCTACATGCCTGGTTCCCACCGTGAAGCATGGAGGAGGAGGTGTGATAGTGTGGGGGTGCTTTGCTGGTGACACTGTTGTGGATTTATTCAAAATTTAAGGCATACTGAACCAGCATGGCTACCACAGCATCTTGCAGCGGCATGCTATTCCATCCGGTTTGCGTTTAGTTGGACCATCATTTATTTTTCAACAGGACAATGACCCCAAACACACCTCCAGGCTGTGTAAGGGTTATTTGACCATGAAGGAGAGTGATGGGGTGCTGCGCCAGATGACCTGGCCTCATCAGTCACCGGACCTGAACCCAATCGAGATGGTTTGGGGTGAGCTGGACCGCAGATTGAAGGCAAAAGGGCCAACAAGTGCTAAGCATCTCTGGGAACTCCTTCAAGACTGTTGGAAGACCATTTCAGGTGACTACCTCTTGAAGCTCATCAAGAGAATGCCAAGAGTGTGCAAAGCAGTATCAAATCAAAAGGTGGCTACTTTGAAGAACCTAGAATATGACATATTTTCAGTTGTTTCACACTTTTTTGTTATGTATATACAGTACAGACCAAAAGTTTGGACATACCTTCTCATTCAAAGAGTTTTCTTTATTTTCATGACTATGAAAATTGTAGATTCACACTGAAGGCATCAAAGCTATGAATTAACACATGTGGAATTATATACATAACAAAAAAGTGTAAAACAACTGAAAATATGTCATATTCTAGGTTCTTCAAAGTAGCCACCTTTTGCTTTGATTACTGCTTTGCACACACTTGGCATTCTCTTGATGAGCTTCAAAAGGTAGTCACCTGAAATGGTCTTCCAACAGTCTTGAAGGAGTTCCCAGAGATGCTTGGCACTTGTTGACCCTTTTGCCTTCACTCTGCGGTCCAGCTCACCCCAAACCATCTCGATTGGGTTCAGGTCCGGTGACTGTGGAGGCTAGGCCATCTGGCGCAGCACCCCATCACTCTCCTTCATGGTCAAATAGCCCTAACACAGCCTGGAGGTGTGTTTGGGGTCATTGTCCTGTTGAAAAATAAATGATGGTCCAATTAAAAAAACGGATGGAATAGCATGCCGCTGCAAGATGCTGTGGTAGCCATGCTGGTTCAGTATGCGTTCAATTTTGAATAAATCCCCAACAGTGTCACCAGCAAAGCACCCCCACACCATCACACCTCCTCCTCCATGCTTCACGGTGGGAACCAGGCATGTAGAGTCCATCCGTTCACCTTTTCTGCGTCGCACAAAGACACGGTGGTTGAAACAAAAGATCTCAAATTTGGACTCATCAGACCAAAGCACAGATTTCCACTGGTCTAATGTCCATTCCTTGTGTTCTTTAGCCCAAACAAGTCTCTTCTGCTTGTTGCCTTAGCAGTGGTTTCTTAGCAGATATTCTACCATGAAGGCCTGATTCACATAGTCTCCTCTTAACAGTTGTTCTAGAGATGTCTGCTGCTAGAACTCTGTGTGGCATTGACCTGGTCTCTAATCTGAGCTGCTGTTAACCTGCGATTTCTGAGGCTGGTGACTCGGATGAACTTCTCCTCCGCAGCAGAGTTGACTCTTGGTCTTCCTTTCCTGGGGCGGTCCGCATGTGAGCCAGTTGCTTTGTAGCGCTTGATGGTTTTTGTGACTGCACTTGGGGACACTTTCAAAGTTTTCCCAATTTTTCAGACTGACTGACCTTCATTTCTTAAAGTAATGATGGCCACTCGTTTTTCTTTACTTAGCTGCTTTTTTCTTGCCATAATACAAATTCTAACAGTCTATTCAGTAGGACTACCAGCTGTGTATCCACCTGACTTCTCCACAACGCAACTGATGGTCCCAACCCCATTTATAAGGCAAGAAATCCCACTTATTAAACCTGACAGGGCACACCTGTGAAGTGAAAACCATTTCAGGTAACTACCTCTTGAAGCTCATCAAGAGTGTGCAAAGCAGTAATCAAAGCAAAAGGTGGCTACTTTGAAGAACCTAGAATATGACATATTTTCAGTTGTTTCTCACTTTTTTGTTATGTATATAATTCCACATGTGTTAATTCATAGTTTTGAAGCCTTCAGTGTGAATCTACAATTTTCATAGTCATGAAAATAAAGAAAACTCTTTGAATGAGAAGGTGTGCCCAAACTTTTGGTCTGTACTGTAATTCCACGTGTTAATTCATAGTTTTTGATGCCTTCCGTGTGAATCTACAATTTTCATAGTCATGAAAATAAAGAAAACTCTTTGAATGAGAAGGTGTGTCCAAACTTTTGGTCTGTACTGTATTTAAATCTAATTTAGCCTCTATTTCTGTAAAGTTTCTAGTGGGATTCAAACTCACAACCTTTTACATTACAGCCAAGGATCTTAACCATTACACTATAGAGCTGCATGGCCAGTTACTCAAAAAAAGTGCAAAAACTTTGCAAAAGCGCCCGGTGTTGCCATCTACAGGACATT
Organism: Bufo gargarizans; assembly: GCF_014858855.1. Taxonomy (NCBI): domain Eukaryota; kingdom Metazoa; phylum Chordata; class Amphibia; order Anura; family Bufonidae; genus Bufo; species Bufo gargarizans. Next base: position 296,683,566 of record NC_058080.1, read on the forward strand.
TGATAGTATTGTACTTTGCAATGCAAAAGAATTGCAAAGTATAGTACAGCCATCAGTCGCACTGGATCTTCAAGATCCAAGTGGGACTTGATAAAAAAAAAAAAGTGAAAATAATTAAAGTAAAAATAAATAAATAAAAATGTAATTAAAAAAAATAAATTACCTTTTCCTATAAAAAATGAAAAATAAAAAAAAAATACACATATTCGGTATCGCCGCGTCCGTAACGACAGTCTTTATAAATGTATCACATGATCGACCCTGTCCGATAAACAAAATAAAAAATGTGTGAAAAAAAGCCATTTTTGTCACCTTACACCACAAAAAGTGCAACACTGAGCGATCAAAAAGGCGTATGCCCCACAAAATGGTACCAATAAAACAGTTTTTGGTCAAAGTGTAATAATGAATGATCAAAAAATCCTATGTACCCAAAAATGGTACCAATAAAAACCTCAATTCTTTCTGCAAAAAAACGAGCCTCTGATCGTCTTGATTGGCTAAAAAATAAATAAAAATATGACGTTCAGAAAATGGATACACAAAAACATAATTTCTTTTTCAAAAAAGTTTTATTTAAAACTGAAACAAACAAAGTAAACATATTTGATATCACTGCGTCCGTAGCAACCTGCTCTATAAAAATAGATGAATCGTGTAAAATATTAAAAATAACAAAACTGTGCCAAAACAGCCATTTTTTGGTTACCTTGCCTCACAAAAAACTTAATATAGAGCAATTAAAAATCATATGTACCCCAAAATAGTACCAATAAATCTGGCACCTTATCCCCCAGTTTCCAAAATAGGGTCACTTTTTGGGAGTTTCTACTGTAGGGGTGCATCAGGGGTGCTTTAAATGGGACATGGCATCTAAAAACCAGTCCAGCAAAATCTGCCTTGCAAAAACCATGCGGCGCTCCTTTTCTTCTGCACCCTGCCGTGCGCCCTTACATCAGTTTACGACCACATGTGGGGTGTTTCTGTAAACCGCAGAATCAGGGTAATAAATATTGAGTTTTGTTTGGCTGTTAACCCTCAATGTGTTAAAGAAAAAAATTTTATAAAATAGAAAATCTGCCCAAAAAGTGAAATTTAGAAATTATCTCCATTATCCTTTTAATTCTTGTGGAACACCTAAAGGGTTAACAAAGTTTGTAAAATCAGTTTTGAGTAACTTGAGGGGTGTAGTTTCTACAATGGGGTCGTTTATGGGGGTATCCACTATGTAAGCCCCACAAAGTGACTTCAGATCTGAACTGGTCCTTAAAAAGTGGGTTTTAGAAATTTTCTTAAAAATTGTAAGAATTGCTTCTAAACTTCTAAGTAGGGATGAGCGAACTCGAACTGTATAGTTCGGGTTCGTACCGAATTTTGGGGTGTCCGTGACACGGACCCGAACCCGGACATTTTCGTAAAAGTTCGGGTTCGGTGTTCGTCGCTTTCTTGGCGCTTTTGTGACGCTTTCTTGGCGCTTTTTGAAAGGCTGCAAAGCAGCCAATCAACAAGCGTCATACTACTTGCCCCAAGAGGCCGTCACAGCCATGCCTACTATTGGCATGGCTGTGATTGGCCAGAGCACCATGTGACCCAGCCTCTATTTAAGCTGGAGTCACATAGCGCCGCCCGTCACTCTGCTCTGATTAGCGTAGGGAGAGGTTGCGGATGCGACAGTAGGGCGAGATTAGGCAGATTAACTCCTCCAAAGGACTTCACTTGATTAATCGATCGATCTGCAGCTGTGCATCATTGAGCTGCTGAAATTCAAATGCTCACTCACTGTTTTTAGGCTGCCCAGACCGTTTGTCAGTCACTTTTTTCTGGGGTGATCGGCGGCCATTTTGTGTCTTGTGCGGTGCTGCGACCAAGTGCATCCAAGCTGCGACCAAGTGCATTTAACCCTCAATGGTGTGGTTGTTTTTTGGCTAAAGCCTACATCAGGGTGAAGCTGTCACACCAAGTGCATTTAACCAGCAATAGTCTGTTCATTTTTTTGGCCATATACTAAATCAGGGGCAAGCTGCGCCTGTCACCAAGTGCATTTAACCCTCAATGGTGTGGTTGTTTTTTGGCTAAAGCCTACATCAGGGTGAAGCTGTCACACCAAGTGCATTTAACCAGCAATAGTCTGTTCATTTTTTGGCCATATACTACATCAGGGGCAAGCTGCGCCCGTCACCAAGTGCATTTAACCCTCAGTAGTGTGGTGCGTCAAGCTGTGACACCAAGTGCATTTAACCAGCAATAGTCTGTTCATTTTTTGGCCATATACTAAATCAGGGGCAAGCTGCGCCCGTCACCAAGTGCATTTAACCAGCAATAGTGTGGTTATTTTTTGGCCATATCCCAGTCTAATTCTGTCACTAAATCCATACCGGTCACCCAGCGCCTAAATACTAGGCCTCAAATTTATATCCCGCTAAATCTCTCGTTACCGCTGTCCTGTTGTGGCTGGGAAAGTTATTTAGTGTCCGTCAAAGCACATTTTTTGTTCTGGGTTGAAGTACAATTCCCAATTTAGCAATTTCATAATTTAGTGGTTCCTGCTATATCAGAGCTATTTGAAATCTATCCCTAAAAGGGTATATAATATTCAAGGTGCACATTGGGTCATTCAGAATAACTTCACACACACCCGCTACTGTGTATTTCCAAGTCTAATTCTGTCACTAAACCCATACCTGTCACCCAGCGCCTAAATACTAGGCCTCAAATTTATATCCTGCTAAATCTCTCGTTACCGCTGTCCTGTTGTGGCTGGGAAAGTTATTTAGTGTCCGTCAAAGCACATTTTTTGTTCTGGGTTGAAATACAATTCCCAATTTAGCAATTTCATAATTTAGTGGTTTCTGCTATATCAGAGCTATTTGAAATCTATCCCTAAAAGGGTATATAATATTCAAGGTGCACATTGGGTCATTCAGAATAACTTCACACACACCCGCTACTGTGTATTTCTAAGTCTAATTCTGTCACTAAACCCATACCTGTCACCCAGCGCCTAAATACTAGGCCTCAAATTTATATCCTGCTAAATCTCTCGTTAACGCTGTCCTGTTGTGGCTGGGAAAGTTATTTAGTGTCCGTCAAAGCACATTTTTTGTTCTGGGTTTAAATACAATTCCCAATTTAACAATTTCATAATTTAGTGGTTTCTGCTATATCAGAGCTATTTGAAATCTATCCCTAAAAGGGTATATAATATTCAAGGTGCACATTGGGTCATTCAGAATAACTTCACACACACACGCTTCTGTGCATTTCCAAGTCTAATTCTGTCACTAAATCCATACCGGTCACCCAGCGCCTAAATACTAGGCCTCAAATTTATATCCCGCTGAATTTGAATACAATACATTGGGCCAAATAATATATTTGTTGTTGTGGTGAACCATAACAATGAGAAAAACATCTAGTAAGGGACGCGGACGTGGACATGGTCGTGGTGGTGTTAGTAGACCCTCTGGTGCTGGGAGAGGACGTGGCCGTTCTGCCACATCCACACGTCCTAGTGTACCAACTACCTCAGGTCCCAGTAGCCGCCAGAATTTACAGCGATATATGGTGGGGCCCAATGCCGTTCTAAGGATGGTAAGGCCTGAGCAGGTACAGGCATTAGTCAATTGGGTGGCCGACAGTGGATCCAGCACGTTCACATTATCTCCCACCCAGTCTTCTGCAGAAAGCGCACAGATGGCGCCTGAAAACCAACCCCATCAGTCTGTCACATCACCCCCATGCATACCAGGGAAACTGTCTCAGCCTCAAGTTATGCAGCAGTCTCTTATGCTGTTTGAAGACTCCGCTGGCAGGGTTTCCCAAGGGCATCCACCTAGCCCTTCCCCAGCGGTGAAAGACATAGAATGCACTGACGCACAACCACTTATGTTTCCTGATGATGAGGACATGGGAATACCACCTCAGCATGTCTCTGATGATGACGAAACACAGGTGCCAACTGCTGCGTCTTTCTGCAGTGTGCAGACTGAACAGGAGGTCAGGGATCAAGACTGGGTGGAAGACGATGCAGGGGACGATGAGGTCCTAGACCCCACATGGAATGAAGGTCGTGCCACTGACTTTCACAGTTCGGAGGAAGAGGCAGTGGTGAGACCGAGCCAACAGCGTAGCAAAAGAGGGAGCAGTGGGCAAAAGCAGAACACCCGCCGCCAAGAGACTCCGCCTGCTACTGACCGCCGCCATCTGGGACCGAGCACCCCAAAGGCAGCTTCAAGGAGTTCCCTGGCATGGCACTTCTTCAAACAATGTGCTGACGACAAGACCCGAGTGGTTTGCACGCTGTGCCATCAGAGCCTGAAGCGAGGCATTAACGTTCTGAACCTGAGCACAACCTGCATGACCAGGCACCTGCATGCAAAGCATGAACTGCAGTGGAGTAAACACCTTAAAACCAAGGAAGTCACTCAGGCTCCCCCTGCTACCTCTTCTGCTGCTGCCGCCTCGGCCTATTCTGCTGCTGCCGCCTCGGCCTCTTCCTCCGCCTCTGGAGGAACGTTGGCACCTGCCGCCCAGCAAACAGGGGATGTACCACCAACACCACCACCACCACCTCCGTCACCAAGCGTCTCAACCATGTCACACGCCAGCGTTCAGCTCTCCATCTCACAAACATTTGATAGAAAGCGTAAATTCCCACCTAGCCACCCTCGATCCCTGGCCCTGAATGCCAGCATTTCTAAACTACTGGCCTATGAAATGCTGTCATTTAGGCTGGTGGACACAGACAGCTTCAAACAGCTCATGTCGCTTGCTGTCCCACAGTATGTTGTTCCCAGCCGGCACTACTTCTCCAAGAGAGCCGTGCCTTCCCTGCACAACCAAGTATCCGATAAAATCAAGTGTGCACTGCGCAACGCCATCTGTAGCAAGGTCCACCTAACCACAGATACGTGGACCAGTAAGCACGGCCAGGGACGCTATATCTCCCTAACTGCACACTGGGTAAATGTAGTGGCAGCTGGGCCCCAGGCGGAGAGCTGTTTGGCGCACGTCCTTCCGCCGCCAAGGATCGCAGGGCAACATTCTTTGCCTCCTGTTGCCACCTCCTCCTTCTCGGCTTCCTCCTCCTCTTCTTCCACCTGCTCATCCAGTCAGCCACACACCTTCACCACCAACTTCAGCACAGCCCGGGGTAAACGTCAGCAGGCCATTCTGAAACTCATATGTTTGGGGGACAGGCCCCACACCGCACAGGAGTTGTGGCGGGGTATTGAACAACAGACCGACGAGTGGTTGCTGCCGGTGAGCCTCAAGCCCGGCCTGGTGGTGTGTGATAATGGGCGAAATCTCGTTGCAGCTCTGGGACTAGCCAATTTGACGCACATCCCTTGCTTGGCGCATGTGCTGAATTTGGTGGTGCAGAAGTTCATTCACAACTACCCCGACATGTCAGAGCTGCTGCATAAAGTGCGGGCCGTCTGTTCGCGCTTCCGGCGTTCACATCCTGCTGCTGCTCGCCTGTCTGCGCTACAGCGTAACTTCGGCCTTCCCGCTCACCGCCTCATATGCGACGTGCCCACCAGGTGGAACTCCACCTTGCACATGCTGGACAGACTGTGCGAGCAGCAGCAGGCCATAGTGGAGTTTCAGCTGCAGCACGCACGGGTCAGTCACCAATGACTGGGCCTCCATGCGAGACCTGTGTGCCCTGTTGCGCTGTTTCGAGTACTCCACCAACATGGCCAGTGGCGATGACACCGTTATCAGCGTTACAATACCACTTCTATGTCTCCTTGAGAAAACACTTAGGGCGATGATGGAAGAGGAGGTGGCCCAGGAGGAGGAGGAGGAGGAGGAGGAAGAGGGGTCATTTTTAGCACTTTCAGGCCAGTCTCTTCGAAGTGACTCAGAGGGAGGTTTTTGGCAACAGCAGAGGCCAGGTACAAATGTGGCCAGCCAGGGCCCACTACTGGAGGACGAGGAGGACGAGGATGAGGAGGAGGTGGAGGAGGATGAGGATGAAGCATGGTCACAGCGGGGTGGCACCCAACGCAGCTCGGGTCCATCACTGGTGCGTGGCTGGGGGGAAAGGCAGGACGATGACGATACGCCTCCCACAGAGGACAGCTTGTCCTTACCCCTGGGCAGCCTGGCACACATGAGCGACTACATGCTGCAGTGCCTGCGCAACGACAGCAGAGTTGCCCACATTTTAACCTGTGCGGACTACTGGGTTGCCACCCTGCTGGATCCACGCTACAAAGACAATGTGCCCACCTTACTTCCTGCACTGGAGCGTGATAGGAAGATGCGCGAGTACAAGCGCACGTTGGTAGACGCGCTACTGAGAGCATTCCCAAATGTCACAGGGGAACAAGTGGAAGCCCAAGGCCAAGGCAGAGGAGGAGCAAGAGGTCGCCAAGGCAGCTGTGTCACGGCCAGCTCCTCTGAGGGCAGGGTTAGCATGGCAGAGATGTGGAAAACTTTTGTCAACACGCCACAGCTAACTGCACCACCACCTGATACGCAACGTGTTAGCAGGAGGCAACATTTCACTAACATGGTGGAACATTACGTGTGCACACCCCTCCACGTACTGACTGATGGTTCGGCCCCATTCAACTTCTGGGTCTCTAAATTGTCCACGTGGCCAGAGCTAGCCTTTTATGCCTTGGAGGTGCTGGCCTGCCCGGCAGCCAGCGTTTTGTCTGAACGTGTATTCAGCACGGCAGGGGGCGTCATTACAGACAAACGCAGCCGCCTGTCTACAGCCAATGTGGACAAGCTGACGTTCATAAAAATGAACCAGGCATGGATCCCACAGGACCTGTCCGTCCCTTGTCCAGATTAGACATTAACTACCTCCCCATAACCATATATTATTGGACTCCAGGGCACTTCCTCATTCAATCCTATTTTTATTTTCATTTTACCATTATATTGCGAGGCTACCCAAAGTTGAATGAACCTCTCCTCTGCCTGTGTGCTAGGCCTAAATATATGCCAATGGACTGTTGCAGTGGTGGCTGACATGAAGCCTGATTCTCTGCTATGACATGCAGACTAATTCTCTGCTGACATGAAGCCAGATTGTCTGTTACGGGACCTCTCTCCTCTGCCTGGGTGCTGGGCCTAAATATATGCCAATGGACTGTTGCAGTGGTGGGTGACGTGAAGCCTCATTCTCTGCTATGACATGCAGACTGATTCTCTGCTGACATGAAGCCAGATTGTCTGTTACGGGACCTCTCTGCTCTGCCTGTGTGCTAGGCCTAAATATATGCCAATGGACTGTTGCAGTGGTGGGTGACGTGAAGCCTCATTCTCTGCTATGACATGCAGACTGATTCTCTGCTGACATGAAGCCAGATCGTCTGTTACGGGACCTCTCTGCTCTGCCTGTGTGCTAGGCCTAAATAAATGCCAATGGACTGTTGCAGTGGTGGGTGACGTGAAGCCTCATTCTCTGCTATGACATGCAGACTGATTCTCTGCTGACATGAAGCCAGATTGTCTGTTACGGGACCTCTCTGCTCTGCCTGTGTGCTAGGCCTAAATATATGCCAATGGACTGTTGCAGTGGTGGGTGACGTGAAGCCTCATTCTCTGCTATGACATGCAGACTGATTCTCTGCTGTCATGAAGCCAGATTGTCTGTTACGGGACCTCTCTGCTCTGCCTGTGTGCTAGGCCTAAATATATGCCAATGGACTGTTGCAGTGGTGGGTGACGTGAAGCCTCATTCTCTGCTATGACATGCAGACTGATTCTCTGCTGACATGAAGCCAGATTGTCTGTTACGGGACCTCTCTGCTCTGCCTTTGTGCTAGGCCTAAATATATGCCAATGGACTGTTGCAGTGGTGGGTGACGTGAAGCCTCATTCTCTGCTATGACATGCAGACTGATTCTCTGCTGACATGAAGCCAGATCGTCTGTTACGGGACCTCTCTGCTCTGCCTGTGTGCTAGGCCTAAATATATGCCAATGGACTGTTGCAGTGGTGGGTGACGTGAAGCCTCATTCTCTGCTATGACATGCAGACTGATTCTCTGCTGTCATGAAGCCAGATTGTCTGTTACGGGACCTCTCTGCTCTGCCTGTGTGCTAGGCCTAAATATATGCCAATGGACTGTTGCAGTGGTGGGTGACGTGAAGCCTCATTCTCTGCTATGACATGCAGACTGATTCTCTGCTGACATGAAGCCAGATTGTCTGTTACGGGACCTCTCTGCTCTGCCTGTGTGCTAGGCCTAAATATATGCCAATGGACTGTTGCAGTGGTGGCTGACGTGAAGCCTCATTCTCTGCTATGACATGCAGACTAATTCTCTGCTGACATGAAGCCAGATTGTCTGTTACGGGACCTCTCTCCTCTGCCTGGGTGCTGGGCCTAAATTTATGACAATGGACTGTTGCAGTGGTGGCTGACGTGAAGCCTGATTCTCTGCTATGACATGCAGACTGATTCTCTGCTGACATGAAGCCAGATCCTCTGTTACGGGACCTCTCTCCTCTGCCTGGGTGCTGGGCCTAAATTTATGACAATGGACTGTTGCAGTGGTGGCTGACGTGAAGCCTGATTCTCTGCTATGACATGCAGACTGATTCTCTGCTGACATGAAGCCAGATCCTCTGTTACGGGACCTCTCTCCTCTGCCTGGGTGCTGGGCCTAAATTTATGAAAATGGACTCTTACAGTGGTGGGTGACGTGAAGCCTGATTCTCTGCTATGACATGAAGACTGATTCTCTGCTGACATGAAGCCAGATTGTCTGTTACGGGACCTCTCTCCTCTGCCTGGGTGCCGGGGCCTAAATATCTGAGAATGGACTGTTCCAGTGGTGGGTGACGGGAAGCCAGATTCTCTGCTATGGAACCTCTCTCCAATTGATTTTGGTTAATTTTTATTTATTTAATTTTTATTTTAATTAATTTCCCTATCCACATTTGTTTGCAGGGGATTTACCTACATGTTGCTGCCTTTTGCAGCCCTCTAGCCCTTTCCTGGGCTGTTTTACAGCCGTTTTAGTGCCGAAAAGTTCGGGTCCCCATTGACTTCAATGGGGTTCGGGTTCGGGACGAAGTTCGGATCGGGTTCGGATCCCGAACCCGAACATTTCCGGGATGTTCGGCCGAACTTCTCGAACCCGAACATCCAGGTGTTCGCTCAACTCTACTTCTAAGCCTTCTAATGTCCTAAAAAAATTTAATTACATTTCCAAAATGATGCCATCATAAAGTAGACATATGGGTAATGTTAAGTAATAAATGTTTTATGAGGAATCACTTTCTGTTTTAAAAGCAGAGAAATTGAAATTTTGAAAATTGCTAATTTTTCTAACTTTTTGGTAAATTTGGGTTTTTTTAATAAATAAAGGTGAAATATATTGACTCAAATTTATGACTGTCATGAAGTAGAATGTGTCACGAGAAAACAATCTCAGAATGGCTTGGATAAATAAGTGTTCCAAAGCTATTACCACATAAAGTGATGCATTTGTAAAATTTGACCTGGACACTGGGGCATCAATGACCCTTGGTCATGAAAGAGTTAACATTCTTGGCTGTAATGTAGCAGGTTATGCGTTCGAATTCCGCCAGAAACTTTTCAGAAGTAGAGGTTAAATTAGATTAAAATTCAGTGACTCAAGCACACGCGATATTCGTCCGAGCATAGCAATGCTAGAGCCAAACTAGTGTTCGGCCCAGCACGCTCGCCCAACACTATTGCTGATCCCTGTTATAGAAATTGAAGAAGCATTCAAGAAGTAGAAATTGCAACAATGATTAATTGAAAATAGGAGGCTGCTAAAGCTCAGCACTGTTCACCAAGCATCCTGATGGCCTATTCTAGCATTTGGAAATATAATTACATTGGCTAAATCTGCTTGTTAGGCCACATGCACAGCACCATATGTATTTTGTGGTCCACAAACCACGGATCTACAAAATATGGATACTGGCCCTGTGAATCCTGCAATTTACCCAGACCCCATTGTCAAAATGCCTATTGTCTGCAAAAAGACAAAATAGAAAGTTGTGTTTTTTTTGCGGGACAGACATGTGGATATATGGAAGCACATGGTGTGCTGTCTGCATTTTTTGCATTCCCATTGAAATTTATAGGTCCACATCCAATCTGCAAAAATGTGGTTTGCATGCAGAAAAATAATGTGGTTGTGTGCATGAGGCCTTAGACATCAGGCAGCTTGCCTTCACAATTACCACTTGGAAAGATGGTGAACATTGGCCTAGTTTTGGTGGACCAAACCCTAGAATTATTTTTGTGGAAACCGGGTTAAAATGTTGCCCACCAGGGTGTGGACCAAGATTCTAATCCCACTGATGTATCTACACAGCTATGTACAAGGATCACCTTCTGCCAGATTACACTTAGCAGGAAGATTGTGGAGGTACATGTAGACCTGGAGCTAATGGGACATGATGTACAAGCCCTGTGGGATCAGATAAGGCTGAGTTCACATCAGCATTCATCTCTGTTACAGAAATCTGCACATAACGGAGCTGAGCGGAACCTACGGACCCCATAGACTATACTGGGGTCCGTTAGGTTTCCATTCAGAGGAAGGTTGCATGCACAACTTTTGTCTCCGCTTCAAAAATCTTCTGAGCAGAAACCTTATGTACCCCATTATAGTCAATGGCAGGGATGACTACCTGCGGCTCTCCAGCTGTTGCAAAACTACAACTCCCAGCATGCCCAGTCTTACTACAGCTATCTGCCAACAGCAGGGCATAGTGGGAGTTGTAGTTTTACAACAGCTGGAGAGCCACAGGTTGGCCAGCCCTGGTCTATGGCTTCCATAGGCTCAGTTCGGCGCCAAATCTGTCCTTTCCGTTCTTCTGCTCCTATAATGGAGCAGAAGAACGGAAAGGCTGATGTGAACTTATCATGTTGTAGATGATATGCAGGGTAGGCATTTTTGTGGTGAATTAAACAGCTGACTGTCAGAGTTGTCTGCTGCAAAAATGTGCAGAATGTGGGACTCTGCAAGAAAACCAAGGACTGTCATCTTGAAAATGTTGCTGAATACTAGGTGCTAGGAGATGATGCCTTTTGACCTGCATTTGTGGTAGAGCAGACTCATAGGGTCCACACCAGGCACCCACTATTGGGAGCCCCTCCACGGCCCTTCCTCATGTAGCTGCTAAATTGTAAGGACTGCGACAAGAACCTGGTACTAGCTCACAGTAAGAGTAAAATTAAACAGGGCAACGTCCATGTCTCCTACCCTGACCTTTTCGCTGGTCTTCTGCACAACAGATGAATTGCCTACTGTTTGGCCTTCCCTCCCAGCCTGATACCAGAATCTCCAGCAAATGCTACCACCTAATTTGGCCTGCCTGGTAGCTAGACATGCATGCATTAATCTTGAGAGCTATCCTCCATCACCTCAAGTTTCCATTCCATCCACCATGACGGCCACAAAGGGAGAGATAACCCTTGACCTCTGTAGGGGCAGGAATACACAGAGAGTTTAAGGTGCCCCCACCCCTCCTCCCCGTCAGTGTGTTTTTCCTGCCCCTACAGGTTAAGGTCGCAGAGAGAGTCCTCCCGGTGGGGAGGTGAAGTTTTTGCAAGTATTTACCTTCATCCCATGCTGCCTTCCCCCGGCAGGAGCTAAGGCTGGGCAGCAGTGGCTTAAGCTGGGACTTGTGCTCATTTCTGTTTCACAGTCTCCCTTCCACTTTGTGTCGGAAGCAGACCGCTGACGCCGGATCCATGTAGGACGCACGAGCTAGTGAGCGCGGCGTCCCTCTGATCTTACGGCCTGCAGGCGGGGGGGAGGCGGAGCCTGGCGCAGAGCTGATGACGCGCCCAGATGATGTTAACCTAGGAAGTGTTTAAAAATTGGCGCGCATGGAGCTGTGCATCACCGCCAGTATGTCCACTCCTGAGACTCCAGCATCCCGTCAGAAGGGTTCTGACCCCTCTCTGGCTGCTCCTTCTGTGAGTTCCCCTAAGGGGAGTATGGTTATTCTTATTTCTACATATATTATGTTATAAATTTGGTTGCTCTCCTTCACTCATCAGGGTACAAGAGATACTAAATCTAAGTCTAAATCCCTCAAGTGTGCAACCCGTGCCAGGAGACTTCCTGATAACTATAAAAAGAAGTTGTGCAAACAATGCATTTCTGACGTCTTAAAAGAGGAGCAACCATCTATCCTGTCTGAGATTAAATTGTTTATCCAGGATGAGATTAAATCGTTCCTAGCATCTCTGACTACTTCTAGTACGCCTATCCCGTCTGCCAAAAAACCTAGGTTATCCATTCAATCCTCCTCTGAGGCCGAGGATATTGATGAGGATACCTCTGCCTCTAGATGGGTACTTGAGAAAGAACTCTTCTAAGAGGTTGAAATCATAGAGGATGATAAAAAATACTTTTTTTCCCTCAGATGAAATGGAAGATTTACTGAAGGCAGTTAGGTCTACCATGGGCATAGAGGATATTCCCAAACCTCGTACGGTACAGGATGAGATGTTTGGGGGTTTACGTACAAAAAGAACAAAAGTATTTCCCATCAATTAAAATATCAAAGAAATGATATTGGATGAGTGGATTGACACTGAAAAAAAGACTAGGTGTGTCCAAAGAATTCAGGAACAGACTACGATTCGATCAAGTTAAATGTAAGATCTTTGATGAAATACCTAAAATTGATATTCAGGTGGCAAAGGTAGTCAAAAAGACAGCCTTACCATTCGAAGATGTATCACAACTTAGTGATCCAATGGAGCTCAAAGCAGATTCGTTACTAAGGAAGGCTTGGGAGGCATCTATTTTTGGGGTAAAGACCAACATTGCTGCTACATCCGTGGCAAGGGCCATGTACTTCTGGTTATGAGAATTAGAAGATCACCTAAAAAACAAAACCCCCTGAGAAGATATTATAAATTCCTTACCATTGTTAAAATCAGCAACAGCTTTTTTTTATCAGATGCCTCAGCTGAATCGAATCGGTACGCTTTGCTGCAAGAGATGCTGCCCTTTCCAATGCAGCTAGAAGAGCTTTATGGATGAAGGCATGGTCAGGGGATAAAACGTTAAAGTCTAAACTATGCTCTATTCCCTTCTCAGGGGAATTTGTTTTTTGGCCAGTGTTAGAAAAAATACTTGAAAAAACAGCTGATAAAAAGAAGGGGTTTCCGGAGGAAAAAGAAATAAAGAAAAGGCCCTTTCGTCAATTCCCGTTACAATCCAGGCCCTACAGGGGTAAAGGTAAAATGGGTCGCTGGAGCTACCAAAAAGGAAAGGGTAGAGGATTGTTTCTTAATCCCCAAAACAAACAGAACAATAAACAATGACGCCAAAGTGGGAGGCAGGTTGAAGAGTTTTCTAACCCAGTGGAATCAGGTTACGTCAATCCCATGGGCACTAAATATCATAGCTCAGGGATACAGAATAGAATTTTCTTCAACACCGCCAGAGAAATTCTCCATTACCATCCAAAACAGAAGTGTGGGAGAACAAATTTGGCAAGGTACTCAGGACCTACTCAGATCAGGAGTAGTCATAGAAGTGCCAGACTCCGAAAAGGGAAAGAGATTCTACTCAGGTCTCTTTCTAGTCAAAAAACCCGACGACACATTCTGCACAATAATTACCTAAAGCCCTAAAACAGATCCATAATATACAAAAGATTCAAGATGGAGTCAATCGCATCTACGATTCTGTTGATTCCAAAGGGTGCCTTTATGACGTCAGTAGATCTAAAAGACGCCTACTATCACATACCGAATTATCAGGCCTCACAAAAATACCTAAGATTTGCATTAAGAGATCCTGAGGGACTCCTCCATCACTTTCAGTACGTAGCCCTCCCCTTTGGTATCTCATCAGCTTCCAGAACATTTACCAAACTGGTGGTGGAAATGATCGCTTTTCTGCTCAGTAAGGGAACCAATATCATCCCCTACCTAGACGATTTACTAATAATTGGCAATTCAAAAGAAGAAGCCTTCAGGACTACAGAAGAAGTTATAAGTACCCTTTCAGATTTAGGATGTGGGTAATAAATCGAAAAAAAAAAACAATACTCACCCCATCTACAAAAATAAGGTTCCTGGGCGTAGAGTTAGATTCTGTATCCCAAACAACCTATCTACCCCAGGACAAAGTAAGATCTTTCAAAAACAAAATAAGTCGCTTTCAAAAATCCCACAGGTGTTCCATTCGGGGGCAATGAGCCTTTTAGGAAACTTAACTGCATGCATAAATTAGGTTCCATGGAGTCAGGCCCATACAAAAATCATGCAGTAATGGATCTTGAAAGAATTGGACAGGAAGCAGACGTCAAAATAGATCTGAACTGGTGGAAGGAAAAGAAAAAGTTGCTCCAAGGCATAAAATGGCTCAAGATCCCAGAGGCTCAGGTCATAACAGATGCCAGCTCTTCAGGCTGGGGTGCTAAGATAGGCCACCATTTTTTCAAGGGGGACCGGCCAAACAGCCTCAAAGGAATATCCTCAAACTTCAGAGAACTGAATGCAGTCCTTATGACACTCACAGAAGCAGTAGACTTATTAAAGAACAGGCATCTGAAGGTCCTCTCGGACAACATCACTACAGTGGCTTACCTGAAACACCAAGGGGGCACAAGGTCCGATTCACTGGGGAGTAGCAAAAAGATTTTTTTCCTGGGCGGAAACAAATATTCTCTCCTTAATAGCAGTCCATCTAAAAGGGTTAGAGAACCTAGAGGCGGACTTCCTAAGTCGAAAAAAAAAAATTGATCCAGGAGAATGGACATTAAACAACGACATTTTTCACGAGATCACTGCCAGGTGGGGTCTACCAAAGATAGATGTTTGCCTCCAGGGAAAATTCCCAGATCAGACGCTTCTGTTCAATAAATCCAAGGTACAGACCATGGGCAATAGATGCCCTATCAATAAGATGGGAGTGGGACCTAGTCTATGCGTTTACACCCTTTCCACTGATTCCTCGCTTACTGCAGAAATTACAGGAAGAAACAACAACAATGATCTTGGTAGCTCCCCACTGGCCAAAAAGAAGCTGGTTCTCAATCCTGAGACAGTGGGCATTAAAAGAACCATGGCAGATACCCTACAGGGAAAGCATGCTCTATCAGGGCCTGATAAACCACCCTAACCCCCCAGATCTACAATTTGACGGTCTGGATCCTGAGAGTGAATCACTAACAAGACAAGGCCTTTCAGACAAAGTAATCCTTACCCTTAAAGCTAGTAGGAAGAAAATTACATCAGCCATTTATCTCAAAGTCTGGAAAAGATTTTGCAGTTGGCTGGGGGAGGAGCATCCGAACACTTCTCCGCCGATTATTAAATACTAGACTCTCTGCAAAATGGGCTAGAAATAGGCCCGAGGCCAAGTACCCATAAAGTCCAAATATCGGCCAAAAGCACAAATATCGGTCTCGCAGAGCACAGATGGATAAGGAGATTTAATAGAGCAGCTTCTAGGTTAAGGCCAACCTTAAAGAGGACCTTTCACCTGGAAAAACATTGTGAACTAAGTATCCTGACATATACAGCGGCGCCCAGGGATCTCACAGCACTTACTATTATCCCTGGGCGCCACTCCGTTCTCCCGTTGTGCCCTCCGGTATCTTCGCTCACTAAGTTATAGTAGGCGGAGTCTGCCCTTGTTCTCCTGGGCGTCTCCTCCTCCTAGGCTGTAGTGCTGGCCAATCGCAGCGCACAGCTCACAGCCTGGGAGTTTTTTTTCTCCCATTCTACCAGGGCTACTGTCTCTTCTTGGGCAGAAAGAGTTGGTGTCTCATTAGACCAGATTTGCAAAGCAGCCTACTGGTCAAGTCTAAACACCTTTGTAAAACATTATCGCCTAAATCTTATGGCTTCTGCAGATTCTAATTGTTCTAGGGGATTGGAGTACGCACCATTTTCCATACCTTTGTGTGAAAGTGTATAGCATAGTCTGCTATTCTTTCTCTCACAGATCTTTCTCCCCCACTGGTAATGTTTTCTGCTTGGACTATATTCCATATGTCTGGTATGCAGTATTTTCCCAAGGGATTTTCCAATCATTCTGCCATGCTTCTAAATTATGATGTTGATTTATTCTAGATCTCTCGCCACTGGCAATTACTTCCCCTCTGGTTATCATAAATCCCATCCCTGGATATAATTAACCATCAATTAGATGTGTTTTTCTGTGTTAATCATTCCACAGAGGAGGATACCCTGATGTCTCCAACACTAAGGCTCTCCTCTGTCTCCTTAGTCCAACAAAGAATCTTCTGGGGAGGGGTCAGTCCTGGCAAATGGGCATTTGTTATAGGCCAAACATAGAATGTCTTCTGTTAAATAGGATTTGTTGAGCTGGGTAACCAATCTAGTAAATGCTCCACTTCTTGTACTCCATCTTTCAACAGTTATAATAGTTCCCTATAGAACTACTGGGTTATCAAATCCCCCAAAAATAATTAGGGTGTATGTATGCAACACTGTTTGCCATAGATCAGGCATGCTTAACCTGCCGGCCCTCCAGCTGTTGCAAAACTACAACTCCAGCATTCCCAGACAGCCTTCAGCTATCAGCCTACAGCAGGGCATGATGGGAGTTGTGTTTTTTTTAACAGCTGGAGGGCCGCAGGTTGAGCATCCCTGCCATAGATTGTCCCAGTATCCAATCCCGCTTTTTTCATGGAGAAAAAAGTCTGGCATGCAGGACTTTTCTCTCCGCTGATTTTGACAGAATCTGCGACAGAGGCCCCAAACCGAGCTTCCAATACAGATACAAACAAACCCCTAAGGCTACATTCACACGACTGTGAAAAACAGATGTGTGACAGATGTTTTCTTTAACGACTGTCACATGTCCATTTTAAGAACAATGGTAGTCTATGGAGTTAGCAGGTTTTTTTTGATGGCCAGTGAATAAAGGACGTCAAGAAAAATAGAATGTGTCACTGACAGTCCCCATACAGTTGAATGT
This sequence comes from Bufo gargarizans, assembly GCF_014858855.1. NCBI lineage: Eukaryota > Metazoa > Chordata > Amphibia > Anura > Bufonidae > Bufo > Bufo gargarizans. The sequence continues at coordinate 296,700,496 of NC_058080.1, forward strand.
TCTTAGAAGTTTTTAGAAAGCCAACAGTGAAAAAGAAGGGTGGAGTAGAAAAACTGAAGTAGCTTCTCTAGAAAAAAGTGTTAGATCTAAGAATAAGACACATTTTTTTCAAGTAACATGTGACACTTGATAAATGTGGCATAAAGTACTCCAACAGAGACGCAATCAAAACTGACTTCAACTATTCCCCTTGTGATAAATTCCCCCCTAAATGTTCTCCTTTCCTACCCATTGCCCTTGTTTCAATTTGTGGTATATGGTGGTTGAAACTATATATTACAAACTATGCTGGATCATCAGGTGATTCAGAATGAAAATCAAGTATCATAGTCTGAACTAAAAGATATATTTTCATATTCGCTAAATGTTGGCAGAAAAAATCATAATATGCATTTAACACTTCATTCTTTTATTCAATAGCATTGGCGCTCCCTGGTGGTGTTTTCTAGGTACTACAGAGTAATGATTTACTTTAAACAGGAAATCAAGTCATAATGATCAACTGATAAATTATTCAATATCGATACAAGATAACATTGACAAAACTTGTCACTTCCTGTTACTGGAAATTTGATAGCATTCTAACCAAAGGCTGTTTTATTAAAATATTGCATCAGATTTACAGTAAATTCTTGAGTAGTGCAAGGGGGATGAACACTTTCTGGAAAGCAGTCCTAGATCGAAAGTGATGTACTTAAATTTATGCATCAGATCATTGTTTCTGAATTTCCATTTTAAGAAGCTGTGAAGATCAATGGTTCACATAATTTCATTGGTATAGTTTGAAGCTCCAGGTCCACAAAGTAAAAATCTATATCTGAGCCGTCCACTATGACTTACAATGCAATGCATAATGGAGATACAGAATATTGTATAGCAGGGTTATTGAATACTGTCTAGGGGCCTTTTGGTGTTTGCCTTGTTTGGCAGAAACAGTCACTGACTGCTCATACATACATTATATACTTATGTCTCATGTGCATATTATACCCAAAGTAGACACACAACCTACATGCCCCCTAACAACTGGTATAACTAGGGCAGAATCTGACCTCTTCAAAAAGTTGTACTGAAGTGTTCGCTGACTACCTAGTAGTCATAGGAGCTCCCAAAAAGCAACTGAATGCTCCTTCCAATACCAACTTACATGTAATTACCCTAATTTCTCTTTACCCCCAAATGTTAAAAGCAGCATTCCCCCTTACAACAAGGTCCTTGGTGATGGAGATTTGGTAAGGATTAATGGTGTCCTTAATGCTGAGAAATACAGGCAGATACTTATTTATCATGCAATACTATCATGGAGGTGTCTGATTGGCTCCAAATATAATCTGCAGCAGGACAATGACCCCAAACATACAGCCAGTGTCATTAAGAACTATCAGTGAAGAAGAACAAGAAGTCCTGGCCTCCACAGAGCCCTGATCTCAACATCATCTAGTCTGTCTGGGATTAGATGAAGAAACTGAAGGATTTGAGAAAGTCTACATCCACAGAAGAGACTAGGTTTGTTCTCCATGATGTTTGGGACAACCTCCCTGCCGTGTTCCTTCAAAAACTGTGTTCAAGTGCACCTAGAAGAATTGATGTTGTTTTTAAAGGGAGTCTGTGACCAGATTTTGACCCAATAGACCGCTTACATAGCGCTCTAGCATAGCAGTCTATGATTCTAATGGTACCTTTGATGTTTTCTTGTGAAGTTCCCCAAGGCAAAAACTGACTTTTATTCATATGTAAATTAGGGCTCGCAAGTGCCCAGGGGCGGCGTTCACCTCGTTGGTGCCCAGTCTGTTCTGCCTCTTTTCGTCATATCCCCGCCCCAGCCTCTTCCTCTGCCCGCCCCGCTCTTTCTTTGCGTCCTCCTTCTCTGCAGCGAGATCCCGCGCCTGAGCTATCCATTGCTTGGCCGGGGCATGCGCACTGCGATGCCCATTGTGGGTGTCTCTGGTCCGCCTCCTCGCCGCTGATTCTCGCCGTTGGCCGGCGCATGCGCAGTAGCTACTGTGATGCCATGCCCACAATGGGCATCGCAGTGAACATGCCCCGGCCATACAATGGATAGCGCAGACCCGGGATCTCGCTGCAGAGAAGGAGGACACAAAGGAAGAGCGGGGCGGGCAGAGGAAGAGGCTGGGGCGGGGATATGACGAAAAGAGGCAGAACAGACTGGGCACCAACGAGGTGAACGCCACCCCTGGGCACTTGCGAGCCCTTATTTACATATGAATAAAAGTCCGTTTTTGCCTTGTGGGAACGTCACAAGCACACATCAAAGGTACCATTAGAATCATAGACTGCTATGCTAGAGCGCGCTATGTAAGCGGTCTATAATGTAAAAATCTGGTGACAGACTCCCTTTAAAGGCAAAAGGGGGTCATGCCAAATATTGATTTGATTTAGATTTCTCTTTTGTTCATTCTCTTGTGATTATTTTTATCAATTAAAAAATGCATTCTATTTTTGAAAACACTCTAACTGTGCAGCATTTTCCACACCTAAAACTTTTCCACCTACAAAAGACTATGCATAGGGGAATCCTGCATAAACACTATATCCCTGGTGCTAGATAACATTAGAACCACCAACAAATCAAATTAGAACACAGGAATTAAAAGTAATAAAAAGTCACAAATCCTTTATTGATACAATGTATAAGAAAAATGATCTATAATATATTAAAATGGCAATGACAGGCACATGAAAGATAACAGTGGACTGACTGGTCTCACGGGGGAAGTTTAAATATAGAGATGCATCATGAAGGGTCAGCCACAGGTGGGTGTTTTTCCAGGGAATATTTGGTATGTAATAGGATTAGCTGAACCCTTTAAATACAATCTATGGTTCAGAAGATATTTTTGTAGAAATATTATGTACAATATCAAGATTTATATACAACCATGTTTACAAATTGTTACGATATCTGTTCACATGTTCAATTGTATGTCCTGTGGGCTGGTTGCTGGATACGTGTGGGTCTAGAGCAGGGGTGCACAACCTTTTTTGGTCTGAGGGCCGCGTTGTCACATTGCTCTATTTCAAGGGGCTGCAAATTTAAAAAATGTAAATCGGCGCTCATTTGCATCAGCCTATTACACAGGCCAATGCAAAGTGACTGTGGAGAAATGATCACTATCACAGTCATTCTGCCTTCATTCAGTTATATTGATTATTGGTAGCCCACCCCTGATTACTCAGAGAGATGTGCTGCTAATAATTGTACATCATCTTTCATCCTGATAAAATATGGAAATCAGCCTACAAACGAGCGATTCCTTGTTTATCGAGTGATCAGGATCACGATTATACCGGCCAGGTATAAGATATGAGCGCTCCTATGAACACTTTTGTCCCAGTAATTGTCCCGAATATCGTCCTGCAGCATGGCCACTGAAACTTATAGTTATACTTACCTTCTCCCTGCTGCTCTGGTCCTCTGCACTGCCTCCATCTTCCAGTCCCCGCGCTGTTTACACCTGTCAGTGCATGGCCATGGTCACATGCACCTCTCCAGCCAAAGACTGGCTTCAGTGGTGATGTGACCACAAGCAGCATGTCACTGCTGAAGCCAGTTATTGGTTAGAGAGGTGCATGTGACCATGGCCATGCACTGACAGGTGTAAACAGTGCGGGGACCGGAAGATGGAAGCAGAGGGGGCAGAACAGAAGACCAGAGCATGGTTATTACCGCCTCCTGTCCAAGTTATAGGAGCCCTGCAATAACCAGTAAGCGCTTATCTTCACTGCAAGCGCTTTCCTTAACGGCAGTGGCCGGCGCTCACTGATTATTACCGCCTCCTGCCATTATAGGGGCCCTGCAATAACCAGTAAGCGCTTTCCTTAACTGTAGTGGCTGGTGATCACTGATTATTACTGCCTCCTACTGTTATAGGGGCCCTGCAATAACCAGTAAGTGGTTTAACTTACTAGTGGGGAAGGAGCTCATTGGTTAACCCTTTAATGACCAGGCTTGAAAAGGCCTTAATGACCAGACACTTCTTTGTGATATAGCACAAGTGGTTCAAACGGCTGTAATCTTATTTGTCGAACTAACAAAATAATTTTTGCAACAATTTTTTACGTGACAGATAGGGCTTAATAAAAAAATTTTTGTAGTTTCATTTGGGGAAACTGTACAAAACATTTTTTAAAAGTATTTTTTTTTTTCAAATTATAGCTCCTTATTCTTTAAATATGCAGACTGACACCAAAATTAATTATTATAATTAGTTCCCTATTTTGTGTAGGCCGTTTTGTTATATAATATGTATAGTTTCATGTGTGGGTGTTTTTTCTTTTATGAATTTTATTTATTTTTTCATTATTATTTTTTTCTTTCTTTTATCTTTTTTTAACTTAATTTTTAATATATTTCTGCTGCATGATATGTCCCCTAAGAGGTCATAAAAAGACCTTTGGGGGGCACTGACCCATTTTTTTTTATTTGCACCTTTTCTTTTTACTTTTACTTGTATTTTATTAATATTTTATTGTATTATTTTTTTTTCTTTTTTTTTATATTTTATTTATTTAAATATTTTTTAATTCCTTTTTTTTTTGTATTTTTTTTTTAGAACTTTCAATTTTTTTTCTTAAATATATTTTTGCCACATAATTTGTTCCCAAATGGTCATAAAAAGACTGTTGGGGGACAGTGAACACTCATTTATTTTGCACTTTTTACTTTTTTTTGGTATTTTTTTATAATATTCAATTTTTTTGCCACATAATATTTTATTTTTTATTTTTTCTTGTATTTGTATTTTATTATATTTTAATTTAGTTAAAAAAAAAAAATCTTATTTTTTAATATATTTTTTAAATGAACTATGTCTGTAAAGAGTCCTAGTTCCAGTAGTCCGTGTCTCCTAGTGAATGAAGTCTGTGTATCTGGGTCCCTGATCTGTTTGTCTTCCAGTGCTCCATGTCTGTTGCCCAGTGGCGTGCCTAGGGTTTGGCACCCGGGGCTGTTCCTTTCTCTGGCACCCCCCCCTATACATTAAAAAAAATTATACCCCCTCACAGCAGTCTTGCCCTCATTGTACAACCTTCACAGTAGTTTTGGCCAGATATGTGCCTCCTCATGGTAGTTATGCCCACACTGTGGCCCCTCACAGTATTTATGCAGTCACTGTACAACTTTCATAGTAGCTATGCCCACATTGTACGCCATTAAAGTACTTATCCCTTCATTATGCCCCCTTTACAGTAGTTATGCCATCATTGTGCCCCCTCACAGTAGTTATGCCCTCTCTGTGTCACTTTCACAGTAGTAATGCCTTATCTGTGCCCCCTTTGCAGTTGTAATGCCTCCTTTTGCCTCCCTCACAATAGTTATACCCTCTCTGTGCCCCTTTCACAGTTGTAATGTCCTCTCTGTGCCCCTTCAGAGTAGTTATGCCCTCACTGTGCTCCCATGACAGTAATAATGCCCATTGTGCCCCCTTCACAGTAATAATGCCCACTCAGTGCCCTATAACAATTATCCCCACTCCCTTGACAGGAGTAATGCCCCCTCAATGGTAGAAATGCCCTCTGTGCCAACTCTGTTGAAAAAAAAAAAAAAAACACAGTACCTACTCACCTGTCCTGTTCCTGAAGCTCACAGTCCTCTTTCCTCTGCAGGCACAGATCACTCTGCAGCACTGTGTGGGTGAAGCTTAGGCAGATTCCCGGTCTGCAGGCAATCTGTGCCTGAAAGCTGAATGGTGGAGCAGCCTGTGCACCCTCCCCCCACCTTACCACGCCACTGCTGTTGCCTGCATTTGTGTTTGCCTTGGATTTGCCTGTGCTCTGGTTCTGTATTATGCCATGCTTGTATTCCTGGTGATTTGCATCAGAGTTTCTGAGTCCCAGGGTCAGCTGCCAAGTATACCGGGACTATCCCAGGAGGTAGCAGTCTGGTCGCTAACCCGCAGTGAAGTCCACATCACTGTATAGGGGCTAAAGTGTGAATACCTGGGAGGCACCGGAATAACACCCTTAGGGTTTGGCCTAATGTCAAAGCGGTTACTTGGCACAGTGGTTCCACAACTATTGTCCGTATGCTTGATCTGTAACACTAATTGCTGCCCTTTTATTTTAAAATCCTTTTATCCTTTGTTTATTATTAGAAATTACACTGTTATCTCATTTGTACATGTATATTTGAGGATATTTTGATTAAAGGGATTGTGTCACCAGGTTTGGGGCTATAGAGCTGCGGACATGCACGGCTAGATCGCCGCTAGCATGTCCGCAATATATGTGTCCTATAGGGCTGTGTGGTTTTAATGTCTTTAAAAAAGGATTTTATAGTTATGTAAATGAGTGTTGAATGTGTCCAAGGGGCTGTACAATCTTACTTGTGCCCAACCGTGCCCAGCCACGCTCGCCTGTGATGGAGCCCAGCACCGCCTATGTCTCCTCCTTTCATCAACGATGGATAGCCGTAATCTCGCGATGCGCGAGCTTGCACTTGCGCTGTGACGGTATAATGTTCCTTCCATGTGCTGGCATCAGCCTCAGGGAAAGAACTGCGCATGCGCGAGCTCGTGCATCGCGAGATTACGGCTATCTATCGTTGATGAAAGGAGGAGACAGAGGTTATTGAATTGCAGCCTGGATGCAGCGGCCAGTGGCTGCTTCGCCAAGTGGGATGGAGTTGAAAAACCACCTTTCTAGGTGCCAGTTTCATAGATGGCATATTCTGATTAGTGGGGATCCGACACCCAGCACCCCTGCCGATCAGCTGTTTGAGAAGACAGTGCCTTCTCTCTGTGACATCACATTCATCGTTTCTGTGGCCTAGGAACAGCTCAGACGCATTCAAGCAGAGCAGCTATACAATGTATGGGTATGGCGCTGTGCTTGGTGAGCTTTGAGAAGGCAGCGGCGCTCACAGGAGTGCTGCTGCCTAAACAGCTGATCATCAGGGGTCCTGGGTGTCGGACCCCCACCGATCAGATACTGACGACATAGGTCATCAACAAAAAAAATCTTGGAAAACCCTTTCAAGGTTACATGCACACGACCGTGGTGTGTTTTGCTGTTCGCAAATCGCGAATCCGCAAATTACGGATGGCGTCCATGCGCATTCCGCAATTTGCAGAACGGCACGGACAGCCTTTTATATAACTGCCTATTCTTGTCCGCAAAGCGCGGACAAGAATAGGACATGTTATATTTTTTTTGCGGGGCCTAGGAACGGAGCAACGGACGCGGACAGCACAAGGAGTGCTGTCCACATCTTTTGCGGCCCAATTGAAGTGAATGGGTCCGCATCTGAGCCACCAAAACTGTGGCTCTGATGCGGACCGAAACAACGGCCATGTGCATGAGGCCTAAGGGCGTTGGTGGATCCCTTAGTGGCAATTTTGGAAAATATGTGGGATAAAATAGTTCTTCCAGTAGAATGCTGGTTAGCACGACAGAAACTCAACAGACTCTGGTATCGTCAATGGGAAGCTGTTCATGTTTGTCATCTGGCACTTACATTATTTTCGTTGTTCTGCTCCTATAACAGAGCAGAACAATGAAAAATAAAGACCACCAATGTGAACATGGCCTAAGAAAAGTAAAAGAACTGTTAACTTCATTAGAATTCATACAGTGTGGTGGATCGATTTTGATAAAAGTAATTCATTTCACAGCATTGAAAATCACAATAATTATGTTATTACACTTTCTAATGGTAGTATGCAATTAACCACTAGAGGGCAGATTAGCTTTAACAATATCAAGGGAAAGATTGAGTGAGCATATTAAAACATGCAGTTATTAGTAGTGTTGAGGTAGATGTTAACCATAAGTGAATTCAAACGGACTGGAAAACAATAAAAAAAAAATTACCTGCAGGATCCACTTTTAACTTTGTAAGAGAAAACTGTATCAAAAACTGCAAGTGTGATTTTAGTCTTTTCATCTAGTCATTAGTGATATTTAGCTGAACAAACTTTCCCTTACATACCTGTATATTATATTCTAAACACAATGCAACAACACTCTGCAAACATTGAATATCTGGATTATAATTGGGGATGAGTGAACGGACTTCGGATAAAGTCGATTCACATAAAACTTTGTTTCAATACTGTACGGAGCGAGCGCTCCGCACAGTATTAGAATGTATTGGCTTCGATGAGCCGAAGTTATTACTTTGTGAAGTCTCGCAAGACTTTGCATAATAACTTCAGAAATTGAGTTATACTGTAAAAAAACATTTCCCAAACTCAGGTTCGGTTCCAAAGTACCACTTGCTCCGTACAATGGCTTGCTCCTTAGAGTATTAAAACAAAGTTTTATGTGACTCAACTTCGGATGTTTCATTTTAGTTTTTATTTATTTTTACACTATTTAGGCATAAAAACCTATAAATATGAGGTATAGTAATAGTACTGACCCAGAGAATGAAGGGCATTTGTGAGTTTTGCTGCAAACAGGACATTGTGCGAACAAAACCCATAAAACGATGGAGGAATTGTGTTTTTTCCAATTACACCATTTTTTGAATTTTTTTTCCCGATTTCCACTACATTGTATGCCATAATTCATGGTGGCATTAGAAAGTACAACTTATCCCGCAAAAAATAAGCTTATACAGCTATGCGAACGGAAATATAAAAAAAGTTATGGCTCAAGGAAGATAGGGAAGAAAAATGAAAACGCAAAAACGAAAAAACCTCCGGTATCCTAAGGGTTAAGAGCTTTCTTTTTTGCTAGATAGATCATTTCACCTAGATACACTGGGGCAGTATGTATTAAGCACAATATGGCTGAATTCTAAAATGAATGCACACAAATGTAATCAATGCAATGTGTCAAATGTAGTATGTGCATTGTGCACCTAGTCAGTTTTGAAAGGTGCCACGTTCTGTGCCATTTTTGGCACTAATTCTTGATGTCTAATCTGCCTAGCAAGTTGTGCCAAATATTTCATATCAATTTTAAAATTGGTCCAATTTGCACTTTTTTTTTCCGATATACTGTATATCTTATGATGCTGTTAATAAATATGTGGATACATATGTGGATATGTGCCTAGTCTGGGTGCTTCTTCACTTTTAGGAGAAATCAGCATTTCATAGACTTGAAGAAGTGACTCCTAATATCTTGGTCATATCCTTGCGTATATACCGGTAATTGTCCTTCTGGGATATTGTTCGAACACTTTGTTTCCATTTCAAACATATATTGCAGATAACCGGTGCGCTCTCTGCTATATAAATCCCAGGAAGCACATGATAGTATGAGCTGTGCATTCTAACACTTGATGCTAAGATCATGGTGTCACTTTCACACAGTTCTTAAATAGAATCCTGGTTCCTGTGTGAGCAGTTCTAAAAGTATCTGACCTGCCTGTTCTGTTCTTTCAGATTTTATCAGGGGCCTTTGCCTCAAACAGAAATGTATTTAATTGACAATAGGTCCCTGTGTGTTTCTATTTTAATATTTTTTTTTATAATGGTCTGAGAAATAAAGTTGACATTATTTGCGTGCACAGAATCTGTAAGTGTCTGATTTGTTCCCTTCAATTCACTGTATTTGCTTGTATGTAGTTGCCCAATAGTTTCACCTTAGCGGTGCTTATCTTTCTTGCCTTATTAATGAGCCAGCCACACACTAGAGATAACCGTAGGCCAAACACTTCTTCCACTGAGAGATATCTCTCCTGAACCTCCTGCACGGCTGGGAGAAGGGGGAAAGACGCCTCCAGACACCTCTTACTGGTGGTTAATCTACCCAGAATAAAATAATCAGGCATGATGAAATCTAGCAACTTTTTCCCCCCTGATATTTGCCATCAGGGGAGAGTCGGGTGGCCCTCATACACACTAGATGGTTAACGAATCCCACTGAAATTGATGGATACAACCGACATACATCTGGTGTGTATGGCCAGCAATAGATGTGTGACGGTGAGGTCAGTGATAAGTGATGAGTTTAGTTGTGTCATTTCTAGGACAAGATAGTTGTGTGATCCAAATCAAGTGAAATGATGTTTGTACAGTTTGTCTGGTGTAGAGGCCTACATCCACTTTTTGAGTGCACTGTGCTGTCAGAGTTGCAGTCAAATATAGCATTACATGACTCAATCCAATCCTTTGGGTAAAACTGTTCACTGACACTCAAACAATTTCAAAAGTAAGGGGGAGCAAATCTACAGTAGTTATACAAATCTGATGTGTACATTCAAAGAGTAGAGTTCCCTTTGGTGAACATTTACATATATACTATACATAATACATATACACTGTACATATATCCTAGGGGGAGTAAAACTAGGAGAGTCACTTGTAGAGAAGGACTTGGCTGTACTTGTAGATCATAGACTAAATAACAGCATGCAATGTCAATCAGCTGCTCCTAAGGCCAGCAGAATATTGTCATGTATTAAATCAGCCATGAACTTGCGGGAAAGGGATTTAATATTACCACTTTACAAAGCTTTGGTGCAGCCTCATCTGAAATATGCAGTTCAGTTCTGGACACCAGTCCATAGAAAAGATCCCAAGGAGCTGGAAAAAGTAAAAAGGAGAGCAACTATACTGATAAGGCGCATGGAGAGTCTTAGTTATGAGGAAAGTCTAAAAGAATAACAAGGGGGCACTGCCTCCGAGTGGAGAAGAAAAGTTCAGTCTCCAGAAGCGCCAAAGCTTCTTTACTGTGAGAACTGTGAATCTGTGGAATAGTCTTGAGGCATCTAAGGTGGGACATGATTACCCTATACAAATATATAAATGGGCCATACAAAAAATATGGTGAAAAGCTGTTTCGTGTATAATCACATCAAAAGACAAGGGGGCACTGCCTCCGAGTGGAGAAGAAAAGTTCAGTCTCCAGAGGCATGAAGGCTTCTTTACTATAAGAACTGTGAATCTGTGAAATAGTCTTGAGGCATCTAAGGTGGGACATGATTACCCTATACAAATATATAAATGGGCCATACAAAAAAAATATGGTGAAAAGCTGTTTCGTGTATAATCACATCAAAAGACAAGGGGGCACTGCCTCCGAGTGGAGAAGAAAAGTTCAGTCTCCAGAGGCATCAAGGCTTCTTTACTGTAAGAACTGTGAATCTGTGAAATAGTCTACCTCCGGACGTGGTCACAGCAGGAAGAGTGGACAGTTTTAAAAAAAGGCTAAGACTTCCTTTACATCAATGTTATCAGCTCCAGCAGGCTGTTCCGGCAGAGAACAACCTGCTGGAACTCTCCTGATCCTGCATGGCCAGATGTTTCCACAATGCTTACTGGCCCCATTGACTATAATCGGATCTGGTGGAGATCCAGCCGTTACCCTGCAGATATGCTGGGATTCAGCCGGCTCTTGGTCAGGCACCATAAGTATGTTTTCATTTGCCCTTAATGTTGACCCTGGCTATGACAGGGATTTTGATGGCCCAGGGCAAATTCTGTCATTTATATTTATATCATTAGAAGCCAACACAGAATAAAGTGCAATGCACAATTATTTACAGGCAAGGTGGACGTTTAGAACAACCACTTTTATTCTTTGTATACATTGTTACAGAATTACCACTCTGTTCTGTGATGCTCTCTAGACAATTTAGAATAAAAAGAAGAACATTACCAAACTACTGTAATTGAAAAGAATCTTTAGTACTGTATTTTTCTTGCGATTTCCTGCCAGCAATGTCACTAGTTCTCTTTTCTGTTCACATGGGTACCACATGGATACTTTTATCATTAATCAACTTCTGCCCATAATTAAGGAAATGCTTGGGGATTTCCTTCAAAAGACATTAAATGGTCCAAATGTTTTCTGTTATGTTTGTGGCAGGAATAATTGATATTCAAGGCATGTTTAAGCACAATCCGTCATTTGTTTAGCTAGACTGAAAGAATGTGAAACAAATAAGGACGATGAAGGGTAAGCTTTCTCACTGATGGAGCTGCGAGTTACTGAATATTAACCAAAAATACAATATTATCCATATGACTGTCTGGCTTTTTGTCTGTCCATATACTCATCTATCCATTTGGTCATCACTTCTACTATGCATGTAAAACCCAATAACGAAATATCTTTCTTATTTAGCTGTTTGCTTCTGCATTTGTTCTGATTAAAAATGAGTTTTCCAGGTATGAAATATTGATGACTTATCCTCAGGATCTATTAGATTAGTACTTCAGTGCTGGTCCGACACTCAGCACCCCCAAGGTGTAACCGTGGTAGCTTGCCGCCAATGTCCCCCTACTCACCACTGCGGTCCCAGGCTGGCTCCATGTCGGGCTAGCACTGTCCTCCCTGGCCACCTCCGTCATTGTCCGGTCCAGCTGCAATGCAGGACAGGTAGCAGGGGTGGTCAGCTGCTGGTGGCTACCTAGTCACCACCGCAGTCCTGGGCTCTGTGCTTGCAGGAACTGTCCTGCCCAGACGCCCCCACCATGCTGAAGGGAAGAAATTAATGAAGCTTTATTTTTCTGTTAATTTTACCTGTCTGAAGTCTCTATTTAGCTCTTAGCAACCCTATTTCTCTGTGCCTCTATTTCAGCATCTTCCTAAGGGTAATTTCACACTTGCATTAAAGTTTTCCAGTATTGAGTTCTGTCACAGGGGCTCAATACCGGAAAAAAAAACAACTTTAGTTTTATCCCAATGCATTCTGAATGGAAAGCATACAGTTCAGGATGCATCAGGATGTCTTCAGTTCAGTCACTCTTACGGTATTTGGCCGGAGAAAATACAGCAGCATGCTGCAGTATTTTCTCCAGCCAAAATGCCGGAACACTTGCCAATGAAATGTATTAATGCCGGATCGGGTACCAAGTGTTCCGGAAAACCGGATCCGATTTCCCGATCTGCGCATGTGCAGACCTTTAAAAATGTGAAAAAAAATATACCGCATCCAGATCTGGAAACAAATGATATCCGTTTGCATATGGATTTCCGGATCCGGCATGCATTTCCGGCAACGGAACTGCCTGCCGGAATCCAAGAACGCAAGTGTGAAAGTACCCTTATGGCCTCTGCTGCACTTCCTGTGGTGATCTTTGCCATGTCATTGAGGCCATCCTGTATTTCCCTCACTTCCCATAAGCCCTTGCTCTCCTTAGATGAACTAGCATGACCAATCAGAATGCAAATAAGCTCCCCCACTACCCCAGAACAGTGTGTATCCTCTCAGATACAGCTAACCAGAGACAAAAAAGACCAATCAGAATGCAGATAACTTCCCCCACTACCCCAGAGCAGTGTGTATCCTCTCACATACAGCTAACCAGAGACAGACAAGACCAATCAGAATGCATATAACTGCCCCCACTACCCCAGAGCAGTATGTATCCTCTCACATGCAGCTAACCAGAGACAAGCCCTGCAATTACATGAAATCAGTAAGCATTTGTTTTAGCCTCTTAAAGGGAGTCTTTCACCTAAAATCACGATTATAGAACACTAACATCAGGATCTCCATTACATTCCCCATATTAGAATGCTACCTTCCATATTGCTGTCGATCGCCGATTTTCTCAGAAAAACACTTTTATTCAATATGTTAATTAGCTTCCATAGGTGCCCAGTGGCGGCATTCATGCGGCCGGCGCCTAGGCCTCTCGGTGCTTTTCATACGAAACCCCTCCCGTTTCACCCCTCTGGCCCGCCCTAGGTTCTTCTGATTACGTCCTCCTCTTAGTGAGAAATTCAGCGCCAGCGCCATTCAACACATTCTCCGCGCCTGCGCACTTCATTCCCCATTATGGGCAGAGGCACAAGAGCGTTTAATGCACATGTGCCGGCCTGTACATCCTGATCTAGCCGGCATTGTGCTTCTGCCCATAATGGGGAATGAAGTGCACAGGCGCTGCGAATCTGTTGAACGGTTGAAAATGATTACATTTAGTTTTAGTTTACTACTTTTCCATCATCCTCCCATCTTCTGGACAAATCATCCTACCACCCCCAATACTGTGTTGCTGTGCTCCCCAATACTATACTGCAAAAACAGATCAATCATGCAGATATTGCCCTTCAATAATTATTGGCACACAGTGCCCTAAAATAGCTGCACACAGCAAATAGTGCCCCTGACATTAATAGTGTAAACATGACGTCCCCCAAAAATAATTGTGGTAAGCTGATACTGTGCCAAGGTGCCCCCACAGTAATAATGCTCCCAAAAGTCCCACCAATACGAATAATTCTCTGCTAGAGCACACATGTCAGTAATAGTGCTCCTACAGTGCCCCCAACACATCCCTACTGTGCCCCAGAAGTAATAATGCTCCTATAGTGCCCATACTAGTAATCATGTTCCCCATAGACCCCCAGTAGTAATAAAGCCCATCATAATTCCCCCCAGTAGTAATAATTCTCCTTATAATGTGCAAGTGCAAAAAATACCCCTTTTTAATGCCCCCCAGTTAAGCTAATGTCCCCATAGTGCCCCATAATGTGCCAGTATAAAATACCCCTATATAGTGCCCCCCAGTAAATGCCCCCATAGTGCTCCTCAACCCCCTTCTTCCTAGTGCCCCCTATAATGTACCAGTATAAAATTCCCCATATATAGTGCTCCAGTAGAAGCCCTCAGTATAAAATACCCCTTCTTAGTGCCCCCCATCAGGGGTGTTGCTAGGGTCTGAAGACATCCGGGGCACGAGCCCACGTGAAGCCACGGCCCCACGCCATGAAGCCATGCCCTCATCGGCATCGGGGGCCTTCACTGTAGTTATTAACCCCTTTCAGCAGTCACCCCTTCAGTGAATGGGGGACTGCTGAAAGGGGTTAATAACTACAGTGAAGGGCCTAGCCGTCTGGGTAACCCCACAGATCATCCTAACCTATGATCAGCCTAATTTAAAATGAAGCAAACCGACCAAATATAAACTACTCACAGAAGTTGGAACCCATCAACCCCCCTTGTACTTGTTCCGCTACTTGCAGGCTGCACGGGTATGAGTTCAGAACTTCGGACCGAAGTGAGTGAAGTTCTGAACTCATGCCCGTGCAACCTGCATGTAGTGGAACAAGTACAAGGGGGGTTGGGGGATGATCTGTGGGATTTCCCAGACGGCTATGAATAGCCTAATAGATAAATAAATCCCACCAGCATAGGCATGCGCAGCCTATTGCATTAGGGTGTGCACCCTAAAGCACAAACACACACGCTGCGCGTGTATGTATGTATATATTATATACACATACACATATATATATATATATATATATATACACACACACACACACAAATACACTCTGCATACATACAGTACAGAGCAAAAGTTTGGACACACCTTCTCATTCAAAGAGTTTTCTTTATTTTCATGACTATGAAAATTGTAGATTCACACTGAAGGCATCAAAACTATGAATTAACACATGTGGAATTATATACATAACAAAAAAGTGTGAAACAACTGAAAATATGTCATATTCTAGGTTCTTCAAAGTAGACACCTTTTGCTTTGATTACTGCTTTGCACACTCTTGGCATTCTCTTGATGAGCTTCAAGAGGTAGTCACCTGAAATGGTTTTCACTTCACAGGTGTGCCCTGTCAGGTTTAATAAGTGGGATTTCTTGCCTTATAAATAGGGTTGGGACCATCAGTTGCATTGTGGAGAAGTCAGGTGGATACACAGCTGATAGTCCTACTGAATAGACTGTTAGAATTTGTATTATGGCAAGAAAAAAGCAGCTAAGTAAAGAAAAACGAGTGGCCATCATTACTTTAAGAAATGAAGGTCAGTCAGTCCGAAAAATTGGGAAAACTTTGAAAGTGTCCCCAAGTGCAGTCACAAAAACCATCAAGCGCTACAAAGAAACTGGCTCACATGCGGACCGCCCCAGGAAAGGAAGACCAAGAGTCACCTCTGCTGCGGAGGATAAGTTCATCCGAGTCACCAGCCTCAGAAATCGCAGGTTAACAGCAGCTCAGATTAGAGACCAGGTCAATGCCACACAGAGTTCTAGCAGCAGACACATCTCTAGAACAACTGTTAAGAGGAGACTGTGTGAATCAGGCCTTCATGGTAGAATATCTGCTAGGAAACCACTGCTAAGGACAGGCAACAAGCAGAATAGACTTGTTTGGGCTAAAGAACACAATGAATGGACATTAGACCAGTGGAAATCTGTGCTTTGGTCTGATGAGTCCAAATCTTTGGTGCCAACCACTGTGTCTTTGTGCGACGCAGAAAAGGTGAACGGATGGACTACATGTCTGGTTCCCACCGTGAAGCATGGAGGAGGAGGTGTGATGGTGTGGGGGTGCTTTGCTGGTGACACTGTTGGGGATTTTTTCAAAATTGAACGCATACTGAACCAGCATGGCTACCACAGCATCTTGCAGCGGCATGCTATTCCATCCGGTTTGCGTTTAGTTGGACCATCATTTATTTTTCAACAGGACAATGACCCCCAAACACACCTCCAGGCTGTGTAAGGGCTATTTGACCATGAAGGAGAGTGATGGGGTGCTGCGCCAGATGACCTGGCCTCCACAGTCACCGGACCTGAACCCAATCGAGATGGTTTGGGGTGAGCTGGACCGCAGAGTGAAGGCAAAAGGGCCAACAAGTGCTACCCATCTCTGGGAACTCCTTCAAGACTGTTGGAAGACCATTTCAGGTGACTACCTCTTGAAGCTGATCAAGAGAATGCCAAGAGTGTGCAAAGCAGTAATCAAAGCAAAAGGTGGCTACTTTGAAGAACCTAGAATATGACATATTTTCAGTTGTTTCACGCTTTTTTGTTATGTATATAATTCCACATGTGTTAATTCATAGTTTTGATGCCTTCAGTGTGAATCTACAATTTTCATAGTCATGAAAATAAAGAAAACTCTTTGAATGAGAAGGTGTGTCCAAACTTTTGGTCTGTACTGTACATACAGACACTCCGGCCCATAAGGCGCACCTAGGTTTTAGAGAGGGACAATAAGAAAAAAATATTTTTCATTACACTCAAGGTCAGACCACCAATCAGACCCCTAATGTTAATCAGACCTCAGCTGACAGCCCCAATAAGACCCCCAATGTTAATAAGACCCTAATAAGACCTCAGATCAGACCCCAATGTGAATGACCCCCAATCAGACCTCAGATAAGAGCCCCAGTGCCTCATATCAGCCCCCAGTTCCCCTCTTCAACCCCTCCAGTGTTCCTCTTCAACCCCGTGCTCATATCAGCCCCAGTGCCCCTCTTCAGCCCCCCAGCAGCCTCTCTTCAGCCCCCAGTGCCTCATATCAGCCCCTAGTGCCTCTCTTCAGCCCCCCAGTGTCCCTCTTTAGCCCCCAGTGCCTCATATCAGCCCCTAGTGCCCTTCTTTAGCCCCCAGCTCCCCTCTCCAGCCCACCAGTGCCCCTCTTCAGCCCCTTAGTGTCCCTTTTCAGCTCCCAGTGCATCATATGAGGTCCCAGTGCCTCACATCAGCCCCCAATGCCCCTCTTCAGCTCCCCAGTGCCCCTCTTTAGCCCCCAGCAGCCTCTCTTCAGCCCCCAGTGCCTCACATCACCCCCCAATGCCCCATATCAGCCCCCCAGTGCCTCATATCAGCCCCCCAGTGCCTCATATCAGCCCCCCAGCAGCCTCTTTTCAGCCCCCAGTGCCTCCATCAGCCCCCAAATAAAAAAAAATAAAAAACACTTACCGTTCCTGCTCCGGATGCTGCGGCTATTCACCACTCGGTAATCCTCTTGTATAGTCTGCTGTATTTGCGCGCACAGTGTGAGGTCACAGCGCGGCCTCACACAGTGCGCAGCCTTCACAGTGGAGCGCTGAGGACCAGGAAGGAAAGGGTATAGCTCTTCCCTGCCCTGACAGAACCTCAGCCCACCACCAGCTGCCAGCATAAACATTCGGGGCACTGGACAAAACATTCGGGGCTCCAGCCCTGAATGTTTTGACCTAACGACGCCCCTGCCCCCCATAGATGAGCCCATAGTACTCCTCTCTCCCCTTCCCCATAGTACCCACCATAATGTGCACCAGTATAAAATGCCCCTATACAGAGCCCCCCCATATAAAATACCCCTTCTTTGTGGCCTCAGTAGATGTCCCCATAGTGCCCCCAATAATGTGCCAGAAAGAAGTGCCCCCATAGATGCCCCCTTAGTGCCACCCAATAATGTGCCAGTAAAAAGTGCCACCAATAATGTGCCAGTAACAAGTGCCCCCATAGATCCCCCCAATCATGTGCCAGTAACAAGTACCCACATAGATGCATCCAATCATGTGCCAGTAACAAGTACCCCCATAAATGCCCCCAATCATGTGCCAGCAACAAGTGCCCCCATAGATGCCCCCCAATCATGTGCCAGTAACAGGTGCCCCCATAGATGCCCCCCAATCATGTGCCAGTAGCAAGTGCCCCCATAGATGCCCCCAATCATGTGCCAGTAACAGGTCCCCCCATAGATCATCATACCGCCTGCTCCGGCCTCTGATACGCTGCAATAATTATTTGTCGATCGATTAAGAAGGCATATCTAAGAGCTAGGGCACAGAAACAAATAGAACTACTCAACCCAAGGAAGAATAGAACTGTGGATAACAAAATTAGGTATGTGACCACTTACCATTCACGGTGGGAGGAAATGAGAAGATCAATAGCCAAACATTGGTCTGTTCTTCTAATGGATCCAATTTTGGAAAAACTTTTTCTGCCACATCCGTCTATCACGGCTCGGCGAGCAAATACGTTACGGGATAGTTTAGTCAGGAGTTATTTGGAGCCAATACCTCTCCAGGTTTTTTTTTCTGGAGTAGGTAGACAACAGGTGGGCCTTAAACCCTGTGGTGGATAACATGCAGCGAGCATCTGATTTTGTAGATGCATCAGGACAAAGAACATTTCAAATTAAACATTAACTCAATTGTTCTAGTTCCAAAGTGATCTATTATGCCTCCTGTCCATGTCCGAAAATATACGTGGGCCTAACTACCCGGGAACTCAAAGTCTGAGTGCGCGAACATGTGAAGAAATATCATCTCTACAAAATATATACTCTGCAAAATGGCAGACATTTAAAGGAATGTCACGCTTGTAATCCAAAGACTTTTAAAGGTGAGGGCAATAGTCTGTATTAAGGTTAATCTGAGGGCTGGTAATATAACGTACCCAAAAAATTGGCCCAAAAAGAAAGTTGGGGGATTTGGACCCTTGGGACTTTACGTCCCAGTGGTCTGAATGAGAATTTGGGTTTCTCGTCGTTCCTTTAACCACCCAGGCCACGACTGTGGATCCGGTATATGGTTTTCTACATGGTTTTATTGTTTACTTTTATTCATTATTTTTTCCTTTTCTCCAACAGGATGCTATGCATTCTTAGAACAAGCTCTCCAGCAGACCCTTTGGGACATTTGGGAGTTGATGGCCTTCTTTGCTCTGGAAACATTTTAATAGTTTTGCTGTATTTATTATATCTATTACGCATTATATCTCACACAACATGTATCAAGAACATGAGTTCTTCTTGGGGTAACTATGGCCCCCGCTGCACTAAACACCCGCTCTGACCCCATACCACTGGCCGGGCAGGACTGCCACAGTCCCCTGACCAGCCAGGTTTATCAGCATCTGTTCCAGCACATGAAGCAGTGGAATGATGTTGTTCATCTCGTAGTCCTGGCGACTGACAAATAACGTGGCCTCCTCAAAGGGCCTTAGCAAATGTCAGGTGTCACGCATGAGCTGCCACTGGCTGACATCGAAGTTACACAGGGGAGTACTTCTGTCTGCTTGGATCATCCAGAAATCATTTATGGCCTTTCTCTGTTCATATAGTTGGTTCAACATATGGAGGGTGGAATTCCAACGGGTGGAAATGTCGCATATCAGCCTATGTTGGGGGATGCCGTTCTGCCGCTGCAGCTCAAGGAGGGTGTGCTTTGTGTTGAAGTGCATTCAAAGTTTCTTGCCCATTTTTAGGATGTCTTGCAGATGGGTCGAAGACTTCAGGAACCGCTTAACAACCAGATTGAACACGTGTGCCATGCAGGGCACATGGCTCAGCCCTCCTTGACCCAGCGCCGATACTATGTTCTTCCCTTTGTCGGTCACCGTGGTTCCGATTTTAAGTTGTCACAGAGCAAACCAGGATTCGATTTATTGATGAAGGACATGGAGCAGTTCATCCCCTGTGTGACTCCGTTCGCCTAGGCAAATGAGGTGCAGAGCGGCGTCACACAGCTGTGCCCTGCACATGTGGTATGCTGGAGGGGCACTGTGAATTGTCCCTGCAGTGGAGGCTGAGGACACAGTGGAGGATGAGGAGACAGAGGCAGAAATTGTCGCAGGACCAATGGCGTGAAAACGTGGAGGCAGAAGCGGCGTCACCTGGCCAAGTTGCTGGTGTGGCTGTGCAAGAACCACATTCACCCAGTAGGCCGTAAAGGACATGTATTGTACCTGACCATAATTACAGTTCGACATGTCAGTGCTGCCGTGCACTTTAGCAGACACCGACAGGCTCAAGGACTGGCCCACCTTCTGTTCTACATACGTGTGCAAGGCTAGTACTGCCTTTTTTGCAAAGAAATGACGGCTTGGGACTCTCCACCTCGGCTTGGCACAATCCATCAGTTCTCTGAGTGCAGAGTCCACAACTTGGAAAGGGAGGGACTGCAGCATTAGCAACTTGGCCAGGAGCACATTCAGCTTTTACGCCGTTTGATGAGTGCATGCATACTGTTGTCTCTTGGCAATCGCTTCGGTAATCGATTGCCGACGGAATCATTGACGAGGAGTAGGAGGAGGAGCAGATCCAGCGGTTGCTGCGGCAGGCTGGACCACCACGGTTCTCCCAGGCCACTTTATGGTGACGCTGCATATGTTGACGCAGGGCCGTGGTGCCAAAATTGGCACCCTGGACACGCTTAACCTTCTGCCCACAGATTCTACAAATGGCCATGTTCACCTCCTCCAGCGGCTTAACAAAAAACTACCACACCATCGAGTAGGTGATTTTACCCCCAACACTCCGCACTGACTGACTGCTACCGCCGCTGCTTCCATGCACCCCTGTACCACTACTTTCTGGGTAGGTAGGCTCCTGCAAAGCGGGTGGTCTACCCCGGGCACGTTTGGCTCCCGACCTCCCACTGCTGCCACCCTGCTGACTCCTGGGCATGCTAGCGACTTGCTGACTCTGCCGCTGCCTCACGGGCAAGCTGCCACCCTCTTCTCCCAATGATGATAAAGCCCCTAATTCACCCGGCTTCCAAGTGAAATCAGCTACATCATCATCATCAAATACTGTCTGCACGTCACTGATGTCCTCCTCAACGGTCTCTGTGTCAGGAGCCTGACTGCTCGCAACACCAGCTCCCACGCCACTCTCCTCATCATTACTTGACCGCCTACCGGAGGAAGCTGTGGATGTCTCCTCCATCTCTTGGCTGGCCAGTAGCTGCTGACTGTCCTCTAGTAGCTCGTCCTCGCTGTATAGTGGAGCTGAGCCCACAGCATATAATACTTGTCTGGCTGAGGGAACACAAAAGGACAGAGGCAGGTTGAGGGCAGGTGACGGCACAGGGCCTGCTCCCGGGCCATGCCAACTAAGGGTTGTGTCTAACGAACCCACCGACTCTTGGCTGGGGGTGTCTGGCGTCACTTGGGACGAAGTGGATGACCGAGTCAACCATTCAAGAACCGCTGGGTTGCTGGTCAAGACACGACCGCTAGATGACACCGAGAGCTCAGGCCTCTGGCTGCGACTCCTACTGCCACGCCCCCTTACTCTGCTGCGACCTGTGCCTGCGCCAAAAACATTTAGGCCTCTGCCACTCCCCTGTGCAGGGCCTGGCACTTCTCTGTCTGATATACTGTTAGATCAAATAAATGGGAAGGAAATTAAAACACCCCAAAAAGTCTGTAATTTTCTCACTTCACCACACAACAGCTAATAAGCCCTTTTTTTCCACTAATACACGCCAAAGAA
Source organism: Bufo gargarizans (assembly GCF_014858855.1). Taxonomy (NCBI): domain Eukaryota; kingdom Metazoa; phylum Chordata; class Amphibia; order Anura; family Bufonidae; genus Bufo; species Bufo gargarizans. Next base: position 296,722,378 of record NC_058080.1, read on the forward strand.
GCCTTTAGAACATATAACTGCACCGCAGAACGGCAAATAATACATTTTTTTGCCACTGATACATGCCAAAAAGGGCTTTAGAACACATAACTGCAGCACTGAATGGCAAATAGGCCCTTACTTTTCTCCACTTATACACGCCACAAAAGGCTTTAGAACATAAAACTGCACCACTGAACGGCAAATAATATATTTTTTTGCTACTAATAAATGCCAAAAAGGGCTTTAGAACATATAACTGCACTGCTGAACAGCCAATAGGCCCTTACTTTTTTCCACTTATACACGCCACAAAAGGCTTTAGAACATATAAATGCACCACTGAACGGCAAATAATATATATATTTTTTGACACTAATACACACCAAACAGGGCTTTAGAACATATAACTGCACTGCTGAATGGCAAATAGGTGCATGTGGTCCGCCGCGGTTTCCCCATTGTACGCATTTTTTGCTGGGGACTGCCGTTTAGAACATATAACAGCACCGCAGAATGGCAAATAGGCCCTTAGTTTTTTCCACTTATACATGCCACAAAAGGCTTTAGAACATATAACTGCACCGCAGAACGGCAAATAATATATTTGTTTGCCACTGACACACGCCAAAAAGGGCTTTAGAACACATAACTGCACCGCTGAATGGCAAATAGGCCCTTAATTTTTTCCACTTATACACGCCACAAAAGGCTTTAGAACATATAACTGCACCACTGAACGGCAAATAATATATATATTTTTTTGCCACTAATGCACTCCAAAAAGGGCTTTAGAACATATAACTGCACCGCTGAACAGCAAATAGGCTCTTACTTTTTTCCACTTATACACGCCACAAAAGGCTTTAGAACATATAACTGCACCGCTGAACGGCAAACAATATATATATTTTTTGCCACTAATACACACCAAAAAGGGCTTTAGAACATATAACTGCACTGCTGAATGGCAAATAGGTGCATGTGGTCCGCCCCGGCATCCTCCATTGTATGCGCTTTTTGCTGGGGACTGCCGTTCTGCGGACCGCATGCGGAGGAATTACTTCCCTGGCTATAGACATGCTACAGTGTTTGGGTTTGGAGCATTTCCACCCATTTAGGCCTTTTTTCAGTGAGTTATTTTCTTTATGTGTATGGAATGTGCCGCTTAATTTTGTTGGTAACGTTCTTTTGCACCTGGCAGCTTGTGTGTCACATAGTCTGTTGTGGGTGCAGCTCATAGCTCTATTCTACCTCACAGTGCATTGGTGATACCACTATGGAGGCATGTGGGAGTCTGGCTGTGAGTTGGTTTCTAGCACTGTTCAGACCTTGTTCACACACCACAGGTAGTTTAGTGGTAGGACCCCATGTGTGCTGAGACACCGTGATGTGGTGCATGAGGGGCTCCGATATGTTCCTGACTGGAAGATATTGGCAAAGTTCTCAGCTTTTAACATCGGCTTGAGGAATTAACTAGTATTGTCAGTTGCATATCATTTTGGTGCATTTTTTGCTGTGATTTTTGTATTTATATATTTTTTCACCTGCACATTGTATTATTTTGTGTAAGATGTCCTTGTGGTGCATGTGGTCTGCCCCGACATCCTCCATTGTATGCTTTTTTTGCTGGGGATTGCCGTTCTGTGGACCGCATGCGGAGGAATTGCTCCCCCAGTTATATACACGCTACACTGTTTGGGTTTGGAGCATTTCCACCAATTTAGGCAACTTCTTTCAGTGAGTATTTTTCAAATGGGCCCGCAGAGCGGCAAATAATATATTTTTTTTCCACTGACACACGCCAAAAAGGGCTTTTGAACACATAACTGCACCGCTGAATGGCAAATAGGCCCTTACTTTTTTCCACTTATACACGCCACAAAAGGCTTCAGAACATATAACTGCACCGCTGAACGGAAAATAATATATACAGTATTTTTTTTACCACTAATATACTCCAAAAAGGGCTTTAGAACATATAACTGCACCGCTGAATGGAAAATATATATATTTGTGTGCCACTAATACACGCCAAAAAGGGCTGTAATTTTCTCACTTCACCACCACACAACGGCTAATAAGCCCTTTTTTCCCACTAATGCAAGCCAAAAAATGCTTTAGAACATATAACTGCACCGCACAAGGGCAAATAAGAAATTCATGCAAATCAAATTTTTCCTGAAATTCGGTTGAATTCCACTTCGTCAACTTCGATTCGCTCATCTCTAATAATAAAGCAAGCATCCTGAAGTCTAGGCCTTGTACCCTGTGTCCATATACTCTACAGAAAAATCAGGGTTGCAAAATAATTTGTTCTCAACAACTTGTATATGTATTCTCTAGGAGAGAATATAATAAAATCATAGTAAACACTCTATCCCTGAGCTAAGGATCTCTTCTTCTGTTGGATACTGTTGTCATCTAGGGGAGCATAGTAGACCAGACCGCCGCTTTAAGAAATTTTACTCTGTGTGCCCTTTCATTTGATCATTTATTTCAGTAATGCAACTTAAAAGGTGAAACTAACATATGAGATAGACGCATTACATGCAAAGCGAGATATTTCAAGCCTTTATTTGTTATAATTGGGATGATTATGGTTTATAGCTTATGAAACCCCAAAGTCACAATCTCTGGGACCCTTTGCTCAGGGGGTATGGATTAATTAGCTGACTAGACTGTGACACTTTGAGCCGAGAATATTGAACCTTTTCACAAAATTCTAATTTTAAGTTGCATTAATGCAACTCCTTTTAATTTGCATTACTGAAATAAATGGATTTTTGCACGATAGTCAAATTTTTCGAGTTTCACCTGTATATAATCATGTCTGTAAACTTGATATTACTATTCTATATAATGAACAGTGTCAAAATTACCCAACAACGTGCCAGAAGATCTACTTCCTGGTCCAATCTAAGGTCTAGGAAACACACTAGTTGGAGCTAACTTTGGAAGCAGTCATTTGCCACCAGGATCTATTTCTCATGGGTCGATACAAAACGTTCACATACATATGTATTAGGTCCCATTGGTAATATGTCTAATGTGTTTAATATTGTAGGACTGGATAAAGACATAGTAGAAAATGCTTCAGACACCGGCCTAACAAAAGCAATAATGCTTTACTCTATAACAATTTACAATTGAATACTTTTGATAGTGAACAAGAGTAAAATAATTGATCTGGAACAGGTTTAGAATATAAGTCTCTCCTAGTTATTCAATAGGGTGCTGTTGTGCGCAGCTTCAGTCTCAGTCTGCGATGTCTTAGGTAGTCAAACCGTTGGTATACAAGGAAACTTTAGCATTTTGCAGAATTCCTCTGCTAACGTGTTGTTGGTAGCGTTGCTGCTTCTCATACTGACTGACTGATTTCTGATGTCTGATCCACTTTGGTGATCTGACTGTGTTCCTGATAGGAATACATTGGCTAAAGTCTCAGCTCTTAACATCAGCTTGAGGGATTAGACAGTGTTGTCAGTTGCATATCTTTGTGGTGCACCTTTCACAGTGATTTATGCATTTTTATATTTGCATTCACACATTATCCCATCTTGTGTAGGATGCCATTGTGGTGCATTTGGTCCGCTGCCGACATCCTCCATTGTATGCATTTTTGATTTGGATTGCCTTTAGCAACGAATCACATGCGGAGGAATTGCTCCCCCGGTTAAAAACCCGCCACAGTGTTTGGGGTTTTTGAGCATTTCCTCCCATTTAGGCCACTTTATTTCAGCTATTTTCCAGAAAATGGAGACATAAAAACATATTTTTTTGTTTCAAAAATGCTTTTATTGTTTAAACCAAAATATATATTAAAAAAAACAGACATATTAGGTATTGCTGCGTCTGTAATGGCCTGTTCTATAAAAATATCACATGAGGTAACCTGTCTAGTGAACACCGTAAAAAAATTAAATAAAAACTGTGCCAAAAAGCTATTTTTTATCACCTTACATCTCAAAAAGTGTAATACCAAGCTATCAAAAAGCAGTATTTACCCAAAAATAATACCAATGACACCGTCATCTCATGCCGCAAAAAATGAGAACCTACATAAGACAATCGGACAAAAAATAAAAAAGATATGGCTTTTAGAAAATGGAGACATAAAAATAATTATTTTTTGTTTCAAAAATGCTTTTATTGCTCATCCCTGGTGATGGTCTGCCAGGCCTCTAATGCAACGGTCTTCAGTTCCTGCTTGTTCTTGGGGCATTTTCCCTTCAGTTTTTTCTTCAGCAAGTGAAATGCATGCTCAATCGGATTCAGGTCAGGTGATTGACTTGGCCATTGCATAACATTCCACTTCTTTCCCTTAAAAAACTCTTTGGTTGCTTTTGCAGTATGCTTTGGGTCATTGTCCATCTGCACTGTGAAGCACCGTCCAATGAGTTCTGAAGCATTTGGCAGAATATGAGCAGATAATATTGCCCGAAACACTTCAGCATTCATCCTGCTGCTTTTCTCAGCAGTCACATCATCAATAAATACAAGAGAACCAGTTCCATTGGCAGCCATACATGCCCACTACTACCACCATGCTTCACTAATGAGGCGGTATGCTTAGGATCATGAGCAGTTCCTTTTCTTCTCCATTCTCTTCTCTTCCCATCACTCTGGTACAAGTTGATCTTGGTCTCATCTGTCCATAGGATGTTGTTCCAGAACTGTGAAGGCTTTTTTTTATGTCGTTTGGCAAACTCTAATCTGACCTTCCTGTTTTTGAGGTTTACATCTTGTGGTGAACCCTCTGTATTCACTCTGGTGAAGTCTTCTCTTGATTGTTGACTTTGACACACATACAGCTAACTCCTGGAGAGTGTTCTTGATCTGGCCAACTGTTGTGAAGGGTATTTTCTTCACCAGGGAAAGAATTATTCGGTCATCCACCACAGTTGTTTTCTGTGGTCTTCAGGGTCTTTTGGTGTTGCTGAGCTCACCGGTGCATTCCTTATTTTTAAGAATGTTCCAAACAGTTGTTTTGGCCATGCCTAATGTTTTTGCTATCTCTCTGATGGGTTTGTTTTGTTTTTTTTCAGCCTAATGATGGCTTGATTCACTGATAGTGACAGCTCTTTGGATCTCATCTTGAGACAGATTCCAAATGCAAATAGCACACTTGAAATTAACTCTGGACTTTTTATCTGCTCATTGTAATTGGGATAATGAGGGAATAACACACACCTGACCATGGAACAGCTGAGAAGCCAATTGTCCCATTACTTTTGGTCCCTTAACAAGTGGAAGGCACATATGCAAACTGTTGTAATTCCTACACTGTTCACCCAATTTGGATGTAAATACACTCAAATTAAAGCTGACAGTCTGCAGTTAAAGCACATCTTGTTTGCTTCATTTCAAATTCATTGTGGTGGTTTACAGAGCCAAAAATGTTGCAATTGTCTTGATGTCCCAATATTTATGGACCTGACTGTATGTATCGTTTTTCTTGCATTTTGATACTGGAAAAAAAATAAAAATTGAATTTTTTTTCTTTTTTTTGCCATTTTCGGACCCCTACAAGTTTTTTGTAGTTAACTAGCACTGGAGTCTATAATGATTTTACTAGTTTCCTATCGAGCCGGGCCACAGACAGGGGCTCCGTAGGAAACACTGTGCAGCAGCCTCCTGTCATTCACTATGACAGGGTCTGTCGTACACAAGCTCCAGCTCCTCTGATCGCAACACGGGGGATCCAGAGCATTACCAGAAGCGTGTATTGAAAAAAAAAAGACTGTAAATGAAAAAGTTCCTGATCTTGGAGGCAAAGGAGGAAATAGAAATTAAGTATTAAAGGGGTTATGTAATCTTAGGCATTAGTGGCATGTTGCTACAAAATGCCACCAATGTCAGTTAGGTGTGGGTCCCACCTGTGGGGCCCACACTTATCTCTATAACGAAACACCAAAACTGAAAATAGCCAAGTGCACTGCTCAGGTCATGTCTAGGATTCGATGACTTTCTTACCCTCATCTTACATTTTCTACCTCTTGTACTAATAGTATATTACAAAAGATTTTTTTCTACCTTCTAGATTTCATTGCTTGGAGAAGGGCGTTGGCAGAACTTGAATAGAAGAGCACGTCCGTGAAGACTGCAGTCCAGTGAGAAAGATCCCAACAAGGATGAGTACGGCTGGCTTCAGTGCTGTGGACCAAGTGTCCCCTTCTCGGCCTCTACATCTTAGTAAAATTAGAGGAGGAGAAGGATGGACTTTCGTGGCATCCGGCATTGGCCGCCAAGCTACACCGAGTGGCACTTGGAATGTGCAGGGTGTTGGAGGAGGGCAGCAGCAGACTACTAAGAGAATCTCCTTAAAGGCTTTGTCTGTTTTTTTTTTTCTATTCATGACCTATCCAGATTGGTGGGGGAAGGGGGCGACTCCCGATACCCCCACGATCAACTGTTTGAAGAGAAGGCAGCACTCATACAAGCGCTGCCTTCTCCTCATTGTTAACCTGCTTACCGACTGCAGTGAAGAGCAGTGTAATTGCAACTATGACATCCCCATTCACTTCTATGGGACATTACCCTACTACTCACTTGGACAGGAAGGAGCTGTTCCATTGAAGTGAATGAAGTTGCGAGGGCAAGCAGGCAAAAAATGAGGAGAAGGCAGTGCTTGTATGAGCGCTGCTTTCTCTTCAAACAGTTTATTGGAGGGGGGACTGGTGTCGGACCTATCTTGAGACTATCCATACAAAAAAGCTTCTTTATTCATAGTGGGTCCATGAAAAGCATGTGTGCAAATGCACCAGTAAAGAATGCAACATTTCAGCTACATGGTAGCCTTTCTCAAGCATAACATGAAGTGAAATACAGGGGTTTTAATAGTGCTCATACCCCCTCAACTAATTATTACATATAATTATGTCAATATATGTAAAAAAATCACTGCCTCCAAACAGACATAAACCAATGCCAGTGTATCTTATCCTATCCACTTACTAATAGTGACTAAAAATCAGACCACATGGGACACGGCCATAGGCTTCACATCATATTGCACATCTCGGCGTTCCCCTAACGCTAATGCGCATGTCCAAGCACTTTTTCCCCCTTTTCGGACATGTGACCAGTTCCGATCACGTGACGCATCACGTGAGCACATTTCTGTCACGTGAGTGCCTGTATACACCATTCGTAACATGACACCTCCCTTCGCGTCAGCATACTCCGCCCTGTAAAAGAAGCGTCCTGTATCCAAGGAAACGCCCCACCATGTGGCACAAACACAGACTGATTACATCATTCATTGTGTTGTATAATAGTGAAATGACAGCACAAGGGGGTAGTATAGGAAAAAGGTCAAAAATTGAGACTTCTTGGGGGGCGTGGCCTGACCTGCATGGTGTGAAGAAGCAGAAGTGGCGAGCTCCTCCAGTATCCTGCGTTAAAACATTGCTTTATACCTTCCGACCTGCATTCCGAGCCCCAAACCTGCTGATCTAGCACCTCTAAGGCCTGGTACATACAGCGACGAGAGATATGTGGCGCGGCTGGGAGCTGACCGGAGTCCCTGTGGACTGCCGAGCTGGGTAAGTGGAGAGCGGCTTCTTGAAGTACCCCCCTGCCCTGCCTCCAAGAGACCGCTCACGTCTTCCTACCTGAATACCACCGGTAGGAACCCAGCCGGTGGTGAACCCTTCGGTGTCCTCCAGGAGTCTGAGCTGGGAGAGTGACAGAGCGGGAGCCTTGGAGAGGGTCGGGAGACACGTGGCGGGCGCCATCTTGAAGGTGAGAGTGCAAGGTAGAGACGGAGAGCCAGCGCTGACATCAGGAATTCGCGCAGACAGAGCTGCATGCTCCCAAGTCCCGCCATTCCTGGCTGAAGTTCAGCTCATCTAAATACCCTGGCCACAACATCAAGCATTACAGAGCATCTGGCCCTTTGGGAAGCTTCTGCACGAGGGTGTCGGTGTCCTGTATAAGTGGACTTCTCCTATCCCTGTCTATAACACTGAGTGTCTGCTAACTTAAAACAACTGGGGAAAGTTGAATAACAGTAGACCCAAAGGCAGAGTTGACAGAGTTAATCCTCTCTTTACACTATTGCATCAGCTTGTGTGTGCCTGCTTTATATGGGCCGCAAAACCAACACTCCTGCTGCGCCCCCGGCTGTTAAATCCTACATGGATACTGAAAGTCAAACAGAACAAGGGGATATGGATCCTAAAGCGGCGGTTGATTCTGTGAACGCATCTCAGATAATGAAGGCAATAACGACATGTCAGGCGACTCTTATTGCCAAAATTGATCATGTTCAATCTAATCTGAGTTGTCTACAGCATGATTTTGATAAAATACGTGAAAGAACCGCTGAAGCGGAGTGCAGGTTGAGTGATGTGGAGGATCTGGCTCGGGCTGGAGAAGCTGACACTAGACAACTACAGCAACAAGTTAAGATGCTGCAAGCTAGGGCTAAAGATGCAGAAAACAGAAACAGGAGGAATGATATTCGTATTTTAGGCCTACCTGAAAGGGCCGAAGGGAGCACTCCTGAAATCTTTGCTGAACAACTGATAAGAGATGTCCTGCAGCCTGCGACCCTCTCCACCTGTTTCGTCTTGAAAGGGCCCATAGGGACCCAACAAAACCGCTCCCCGCAGGTGCCCCTGCAATACCATTCATCATGAAGCTAAATTATAGGGACAGAGACGCTATCCTGTTAGCAGCTCGGCAAAAAGGCACAGTCACATATGAAAATGTCTGATTATTCTTTTATCCAGATTTTACTTCAGAAGTTCAAAAAAGGAGGCGGCAATTTAATGATGTCCGGGCGCGTCTAAGAGATCTATACATTAAGTATGCCATGATGTATCCTTCTAGACTTTGAGTTCAAGATGGAGATACGGTACGCTTTTTCGAATCCCCTGAAGCAGCTGCAGATTGGATTGACAGACTGCCAGATGTCAGACCGCGCCGTTGAACGGAGAAGGATCTAAGTGTAGATATTTGAAAGCCTTGTTATCTTTAACTATCTTATGTGTTCTCAATGCTCTGTACACATAACCTCGGTATAAGTTGTGCAAAGGTTGGCGGGTAGCCAAAAATACTTTTGGAGTGAGGAGACACGCTAGTTGAGGAGTTCAGCGTTTACTGTTTGTACCTCAGTTCCTCGGATGCCCATGTAGGGTAAGGGAGGGTAGGTTAGAGGTTAAACCCGAGAGTTTTTGTTCTAATTGAGGGATTAGGCTCATCCATGTTGGGAAGGATAGGGCAGGGTGGGTGTTTACAGGAGTTGGGAACAGTTTATCTGTATTTGTATCTGTCGTCGTATGTATGTGTGTGAATGTTTGTGCCTCCACAGGTCCTCAGGTTACTGGTACATTTCTCTGGTGGTGCTATGGCATTAGTTAAACTGGTGTCATGGAATGTTAGGGGTCTCAAGAATAAGATCAAACGTCCTTTAATATTCAACTATCTGAAAGGATATAACCCCGACATAGCAATATTGCAAGAAAGGCATTTAAGTGGCCAGAAAGTTCTAGCCCTTAGATGCTCATGGGTGGGGTCAGTTTACCATGCAGTGTATTCCAATTATGCACGTGGAATTTCTATCCTAATTGCTAAAAGTCTTCCCTTTCAGCTGATATCTGTTCAAATTAACAACTCGGGTAGATATGTACTTCTACATGCACACATTAGAGGGCTACAATATTTAATTGTTGGTGTATATGTACCTCCCCCTTTTCATAGAGGTATATTAGACCTTATTATGAGTAAAATAGCTATGTTCCCAGAAATCCCTCTCCTTATTGTGGGAGATTTCAATGCCACTTTGGATCCTGTTAAGGATAGGCTACGGCCGCAAGCGTCCCATAATAGGGCACTTGCAAATTGGGCGGAAGCGAATTGTCTTGTGGAAGCTTGGCGGCAACTTCATCCCATTCTTATACAATACTCGTGTTGCTCTGCCTCCACCGGATCTATGTCTCGTCTGGACATGGTTTTTATGAACAAAGGTCTATTACCATGTCTTAAGAATAGTGAATACTTACCTAGGGGGCTTTCTGATCACGCTCCCCTGTTGTTGGTCCTGTCACAGCCCATGGCCCCTCCTACTAGGTGGTGGCGATTGAACCCGATGTGGCTTGATGTTCGTTGTGTGGCGGCCAGTAACTATGATAGTATGATACAACATTGGACAAACAATGAGGGATCCTCAGATCCCTTGATAGAGTGGGATGCTTTTAAATCCGTTATGAGAGAGGCACTAATAAATGCCATAGCGACACATAGAAAGGAATTGCGCTCCACTAGGACCAAGCTTGAGACGGAAGTTTTTAGCAAGGAGCAACAATACTTAAGAGATCCAAATAATGACAATAAGGGATCCTGGCTGGAGGCGCAACGTAGGTTTTTCCTACATCTTACAGAACACACCCAAAATAAACTATTAGCCCAGAGACACTCAATCTTTTCAGAGGGTGACAAAAACGGTAGAGCTCTGGCATATCTAGCCCGCACAGAATCCCCTCAAACGGTAGTTGCAGGAATCATGTCAGACCAGGGGATATTGGTGACTGAGCCTGAAGAGGTGGGTCGTCAATTTGCTTCTTATTAAGCTTCTAAGACTGTCGGCAGTACAGCAGGCATGGATGACTTCTTGGCTGGAATTCAAATCCCCTCCCTGACAAGGGGAGATGGGGAGGCTTTAGCGGCAAGCATTACTGATGCTGAAATTGAATTAGCTATTAGTTCTCTTTCGGTAAGGAAGGCTCCTGGTCCGGAAGGTCTCCCGGTCAAGTGGTATAAGCTCAATCTTAAAGAACACAGTACCAGACTTGGTAAAAAATTTGCCTATGCTTTTGATCGGGGCGCTTTGCCCTCCTCCTTCTCTGAAGCCACTATTGTGGTGATCCATAAGCCTCCAGAGCAGTGTAGCTCATATAGACCCATATCATTACTAAATCTGGACGCTAAGATTTTAGCAAAGGTACTGGCGTTACGGTTGCGGGATGTCATCCTCTCTGTTGTGGGGGTAGACCAGTCGGGCTTTATGCCTGGGAGAACCACTGACATTAACTTGAGGCGACTGTATACCAACCTACAGGTCCAGCATGATAACAGGGACAGGAGAGCCTTAGCGTTGTTAGACAACGAAAAAGCATTTGATTCGGTGGAATGGGGCTTCATGTGGGCCACGCTTCAGTGAATGGGCTTTCCATCGAATTACTTGCGATGGCTGCGGATGCTCTATAATTCTCAAACTGCCAGGGTAAAGGTCATCGGATATGTTTCTGACCCCTTTCCTCTATAGAGTGATGGGAAGTGGCAGGGATACCGGAGAAACTCTCTTTATACGCAGACAACATGTTGGTATATCTAGAAAACCCTGATAGTTCACTGTCTGCCCTCATGGATACAGTAGACGAATTTGGGCGCTTTTCTGGGCTATGGGTGAACTGGAGCAAGTCATATTCCATATGGACCCAAGGAAAGGTTCTGGGTGCCAGTGAATAGGATATATGCTACCAGGTTGATTAAAAATTATCATCTTGCTCATCCGGAAAAACCATCTCCAGCGACTTTGGGTTCGGTGGCCCCTCGTAGACGGGGTACTGTCACAGGGTGCCTTCTCCTCAGTGCCACCGGCGCCCTGCGGTGAATTCGGAGTGAGGACGTGTGCTGCGTCCTCGTCTCCAGAACAACGGGGTTGGAGAGGACCTGGCCGCGCACGCCTCCTTAATGTGGCCGGTGTCCTCCGCTCCCATGTTACTGTGAGGAGTCTGAGCGCCGAGCTGGGCACTCGCCACTCAGCTGTATGGCGTTTCCCGAGTCCTTAAGGACACAGATGACGTACCGGTACGTCATGGGTTTAAAACGCGATTGCGGCGCGGCGGGGGTTAATCGGAACAGGATGCCCAGTGAAATAATTCATTGGGCATCCTGTCACAACGCCGGGGGGGGGGAGGTCATGTGACCCCCCGTATTGGCGATCGCAGCAAACCGCAGGTCAATTCAGACCTGCGGTTTGCAGCGCTTTCTGCAGTTTCTGGTCCCCGCGGTCCCTGACTTGAATATTCATTGGCGTCCAGTGGGTATACCAGAGCGTCAGCACATTGCTGACACTCTGGTATAAACGGCTGACATCTGTGCTGTGATGTCAGCCGTTTAACCCTTTCCATACCACGGTCCGTACGGACCGATGTACGGAAAAGGTTAACAGTCAGGGAACTCCCTCCCTCTCCCATCGGGGGGCTGTTGTGCCTTTGCAGCTCCCAGACAGGATGGTGTCACAGAGGGAGGGAGCCCCCCTCCTTCCCCTTCCCCGTCTGCATAGTTTTATGCAGACGGGGAAGGTTCCCATGGCAACAGGACGCCTTCTCAGGCATCCTGCTGTCCATGGTGCCGAACAGATCTATGCTAAAGGCATAGATCTGTTCAGACAAAGTGTAAGTAAAATACAGTACTATACACTATATAGTGTACTGTACTGTATTATACAGATTTCAGACCCACTGGATCTTCAAAAACCAAGTGGGTCTGGGTAAAAAATAAATAAAAAAAAGTGAAAAAAGTAAAGATAAAAAAAACACATTTATCACTGAATAAAAAAATAAATAAACAAACACACTACACATATTAGGTATCGGCCGCGTCCTTAACGACCTGATCTATAAAACGTTCATGTTACTTTTCCCGCACGGTGAACGCCAAAAAATAAAAAAATAAAAACTATGAGGAAATTGAAATTTTGCCCACCTTTCTTCCCAAAAAAGGTAATAAAAGTGATAAAAAAAGTTGCATGTACGCCAAAATAGTACCAATCAAACCGTCACCTCATCCCGCAAAAAATGAGCCCCTACATGAAACAATGGCCCAAAAAATAAAAATAAATATTGGTCTCAGACTATGGAGACACAATAACATGATTTTTTTTTTGGTTTCAAAAATTATATTATTGTGTAAAACGTACATAAATAAAAAAAGTATACATATTAGGTATCGCCGCGTCCGTATTGACCAGCTCTATAATAATATCACATGACCTAACCCCTCAGATGAACACCGTGAAAATAAAAAAATTAAAACTGTGCTAAATAAACCATTTTTTGTCACCTTACATCAAACTGTCATGTCATCCCTCAAAAATCATACCCTACCCAAGATAATCGCCCAAAAACTGAAAAAACTATGGCTCTAAGGCCCCATGCACACGGCCGTGTTTCACAGCCATGTGCGGGCCATGGAACCGCGGCCTGGATCCCTCCTGAGAGCAGGAGCGCACGGCGTCACTGGTTGCTATGAGGCCGTGCGCTCCCTGCTGCCGCCGCAATACAGTAGTACACTGGTATGATCTATACCAGTGTATTACTGTACTGTGCCGGCAGCAGGGAGCGCACGGCGTCATAGCAACCAGTGACGCCGTGCGCTCCTGCTCTCAGGAGTGATCCAGGCCGCGGTTCCACGGCCCGCACACGGCTGTGAAACACGGCCGTGTGCATGGGGCCTTAGACTATGAAAACACTAAAACATGATATTTTTTGTTTCAGAAATAAAATCATTGTGTAAAACTTACATTAAAAAAAATATATACAGTACAGACCAAAAGTTTGGACACACCTTCTCATTCAAAGAGTTTTCTTTCATGACTATGAAAATGGTAGATTCACACTGAAGGCATCAATACTATGAATTAACACATGTGGAATTATATACATAAACAAAAAAGTGCAAAACTGAAAATATGTCATATTCTAGGTTCTTCAAAGTAGCCACCTTTTGCTTTGATTACTGCTTTGCACACTCTTGGCATTCTCTTGATCAGCTTCAAGAGGTAGTCACCTGAAATGGTCTTCCAACAGTCTTGAAGGCGTTCCCAGAGATGCTTAGCACTTGTTGGCCCTTTTGCTTTCACTCTGCGGTCCAGCTCATCCCAAACCATCTCGATTGGGTTCAGGTCCGGTGACTGTGGAGGCCAGGTCATCTGGCGCAGCACCCCATCACTCTCCTTCATGGTCAAATAGCCCTTACACAGCCTGGAGGTGTGTTTGGGGTCATTGTCCTGTTGAAAAATAAATGATGGTCCAACTAAACGCAAACCGAATGGAATAGCATGCCGCTGCAAGATGCTGTGGTAGCCATGCTGGTTCAGTATGCCTTCAATTTTGAATAAATCCCCAACAGTGTCACCAGCAAAGCACCCCCACACCATCACACCTCCTCATCCATGCTTCACGGTGGGAACCAGGCATGTAGAGTCCATCCGTTCACCTTTTCTGCGTTGCACAAAGACATGGTGGTTGGAACCAAAGATCTAAAATTTAGACTCATCAGACCAAAGCACAGATTTCCACTGGTCTAATGTCCATTCCTTGTGTTCTTTAGCCCAAACCAGTCTCTTCTGCTTGTTGTCTGTCCTTAGCAGTGGTTTCCTAGCAGATATTCTACCATGAAGGCTTGATTCACACAGTCTCCTCTTAACAGTTGTTCTAGAGATGTGTCTGCTGCTAGAACTCTGTGTGGCATTGACCTGGTCTCTAATCTGAGCTGCTGTTAACCTGCGATTTCTGAGGCTGGTGACTCGGATGAACTTATCCTCTGCAGCAGAGGTGACTCTTGGTCTTCCTTTCCTGGGGCGGTCCGCATGTGAGCCAGTTTCTTTGTAGCGCTTGATGGTTTTTGTGACTGCACTTGGGGACACTTTCAAAGTTTTCCCAATTTTTTGGACTGACTGACCTTCATTTCTTAAAGTAATGATGGCCACTCATTTTTCTTTACTTAGCTGCTTTTTTCTTGCCATAATACAAATTGTAACAGTCTATTCAGTAGGACTATCAGCTGTGTATCCAACTGACTTCTCCACAACGCAACTGATGGTCCCAACCTCTTTTATAAGGCAAGAAATCCCACTTATTAAACCTGACAGGGCACACCTGTGAAGTGAGAACCATTTCAGATGACTACCTCATGAAGCTCATCAAGAGAATGCCAAGAGTGTGCAAAGCAGTAATCAAAGCAAAAGGTGTCTACTTTGAAGAACCTAGAATATGACATATTTTCAGTTGTTTCACACTTTTTTGTTATGTATATAATTCCACATGTGTTAATTCATAGTTTTGATGCCTTCAGTATGAATCTACAATTTTCATAGTCATGAAAATAAAGAAAACTCTTTGAATGAGAAGGTGTGTCCAAACTTTTGGTCTGCACTGTACATATTAGGTATCTCCACGTCCGTATCGACCGTCTCTATAAAAATATCACATGACCCTAAGGTGAACTCCTTAAAAAAATAAAAATAAAGACGGTGTAAAAAAAGCTATTTTTTGTCATCTTACGTCACAAGAAGTGTAATAGCAAGCGATCAAAAAGTCATATGCACCCCAAAATAGTACCAATCAAACTGTCATCTCATCCCACAAAAAATGAGACCCTACCTAAGATAATCGCCCAAAAACCGAAAAAAATGTGGCTCTCAGACTATGGAGACACTAAAACATGATTTTTTTTTGGTTTAAAAATGAAATCATTGTGTAAAACTTACATAAATAAAAAAAAATTGTATGCATATTAGGTATGGCCGCGTCCGTGACAACCTGCTCTATAAAAATACAACATGATCTAACCTGTCAGATGAATGTTGTAAATAACAAAAAAACACAGTGCCAAAAAAGCTATTTCTTGTTACTTTGCCTCATAAAAAGTGTAATATAGAGCAACCAAAAATCATATGTATCCTAAACTAGTACCAACAAAACTTCCACCCTATCCTGTAGTTTCTAAAATGGGGTCACTTTTTGGGAGTTTATACTCTAAGGGTGCATGAGGGGGGGCTTTAAATGGGACATGGTGTAAAAAAAAAAACTGTTTAGCAAAATCTGCCTTCCAAAAACCGTATGGCATTCCTTTCTTTCAGCGCCCTGCCGTGTGCCCGTACAGCAGTTTACGACCACATATGGGGTGTTTCTGTAAACTACAGAATCAGGGCCATAAATAATACGTTTTGTTTGGCTGTTAACCCTTGTTTTGTAGCTGGAAAAAAAATATTAAAATGGAAAATCTGCCCAAAAAGTGAAATTTTGAAATTGTATCTCTAATTTCCATTAATTCTTGTGGAACACCTAAATGGTTAACAACGTTTGTAAAATCAGTTTTGAATACCTTGAGGGGTGTAGTTTCTAGAATGGGGTCATTTTTGGGTGGTTTCTATCATGTAAGCTTCACAAAGTGACTTCAGACCTGAACTGGTCCTTAAAAAGTTGGTTTGAGAAATTTCAAGATTTACTTCTAAACTTCTAAGCCTTGTAACGTCCCCCAAAAATAAAATGTCATTACCAAAATGATCCTAACATGAAGAAGACATATGGAAAATGTAAAGTAATTACGATTTTTGTAGGTATTAATCTCAGAATGGCCTGGATAAGTCAAAGCGTTTTAAAGTTATCACAACATAAAGTGACATTGGTCAGATTTGCAAAAAGTGGCCTAGTCCTTAAGGTGAAAATGAGCCCGATCCTTAACCCCTTAAGGACTCGGCCCTATTTCACCTTCTGGACTTGGCCATTTTTTGCAAATCTGACCAGTGTCACTTTAAGTGCTGATAACTTTAAAACGCTTCGACTTATCCAGGCCATTTTTTCGTCACATATTGTACTTCATGACACTGGTAAAATGAAGTAAAAAAATATCATTTTTATTTATAAAAAAAACAAAATTTTAATTTTTTGGTTTATTGCAAATTTCCAAGTTTCAATTTCTCTACTTCTATAATACATACAGTTGCAAGATAAAGTATGTGAACCCTTTGGAATTATATGGATTTCTGCACAAATTCGTCATAAAATGTGATCTGATCTTCATCTAAGTCACAACAATAGACAATCACAGTCTTCTTAAACTAATAACACACAAATAATTAAATGTTACCATGTTTTTATTGAACACAGGAGCAAGGTAATAATAAAAGGTATTATTACCTTGCTCCTGAGGAAGGGGTTTTGTACAACCCCGAAACGCGTAGAGCTTTATTTAATAAAATATATGAAGATAACTATCTCAAGATTGGATACCACTGTTTTCCATTTTGAAGACCACGACAAGCAGACTCGGCCGGGGGGGTACTGTCTCAGGTAAATCTACTGCACCTGTTTGGCAGCCCCCCAGTGAAGTGAGTAAAAATTGCTATACAAGATCTACTTGTTTCCGTAAGTGAATTCCAGCGACCCTGGCCGGGGGGTATACTGTCCTAGGTATTTGCAACCACTGACCTATGTGACAGCCCCCCCTAGTGAAGTGAGTAATTCAGTCCACTTCAGGATATAATCGCCTACAAAACTTATTTTGTGCTTTCTTTTTCTGACATTCTTACTTGGGGGTCACTGTCGCAGGTGCCTTTATACCTGCTTGACAGCCCCCTATTGGAGTAAGTTGCTATTTGTTGCTATTTTCCGGCCAATACTGATCACTCGTTTATTCGTCCCTTCCAGGGATATTATCTTACCTAACTGCGCTGATATACATTTATAGTTTTTAATTTTATATTTTTAGTTTTATGTTTGTGGGGTTTAGGCGCTATCAATGTGTATTTAGAAGTTCTGAAGGTCACTAACACTATAGACCCAATATTACACATATATACTTTTTTCTCTGGCTATCTAAGTGTTTTAGCCTGGTGCTAACACAATATTTTGGTGCAGCCTCCCCTATTACTGTCGTCTGTTAATTTTTTTTTTAAATAAAATATAATAAAAACATTTTCTTCCTTGGTCCACATAGAAATAATATTCCATCTCCAGTCCCATCACCGTTGGCGCCTTGCAAGTGGGATATTCCTTGTACTAAGGTCTTCCTAACCTCCTTTCTTTTGTTATTTTTTGCACCTTTCTGTTTATTGAACACACCATGTAAACATTCACAGTGCAGGTAGAAAAAGTATGTGAACCCTTGGATTTAATAACTGGTTGAACCTCCTTTGGCAGCAATAACTTCAACCAAACGTTTCCTGTAGTTGCAGATCAGGCGTGCACAACGGTCAGGAGTAATTCTTGACCATTCCTCTTTACAGAACAGTTTCAGTTCAGCAATATTCTTGGGATGTCTGGTGTGAATCGCTTTCTTTAGGTCATGCCACAGCATCTCAATCGTGTTGATGTCAGGACTCTGACTGGGCCACTACTGAAGGTGTATTTTGTTCTCTTTAGGCCATTCTGTTGTTGATTTACTTCTATGCTTTGGGTCGTTGTCCTGTTGCAACACCCATCTTCTGTTGAGCTTCAGCTGGTGGACAGATGGCCTTAAGTTCTCCTGCAAAATATCTTGATAAACTTGGGAATTCATTTTTCCTTCGATGTGAGCAATCCGTCCAGACGCTGACGCAGCAAAGCAGCCCCAAACCATGATGCCCGCACCACCATACTTCACAGTTGGGATAAGGTTCTGATGTTGGTGTGCTGTGCTCTTCTTCCAAACAACTCAACTTTGGTTTCATCTGTCCACAGAATATTTTGCCATTACTGCTGTGAAACATCCAGGTGCTCTTGTGCAAACTGTAAACGTGCAGCAATGGGTTTTTTTGGACAGCAGTGGCTTCCTCTGTGGTATCTTCCCACGAAATCCATTGATTCGCTAACAGGGATGTTACCATATGCCAGAGATCTTTGTAAGTCTTTAGCTGACACGCTAGGATTCTTCTTCACCTTATTGAGCAGTCTGCGCTGTGCTCTTGCAGCCATCTTTACAGGATGGCCACTCCTAGGGAGAGTAGCAGCAGTGCTGAACTTTCTCCATTTATAGACAATTTGCCTTACCGTTGACTAATGAACAGCAAGGCTTTTGGAGATACTTTTATAACCCTTTCCAGCTTTATGCAAGTCAACAATACTTAATCGTAGGTCTTCTGAGAGCTCTTTTGTGCGAAGCATCATTCACATCAGGCAATGTTTCTTGTGCAAATCAAACCCAGAACTGGGCAGGGCAGCTGTAACCAACACTCTTGGAGATGTCATTAGTCTAGGGGTTCACATACTTTTTCCACCTGCACTGTGAATGTTTACATGGTGTGTTCAATAAAAACATGGTAACATTTAATTCTTTGCGTGTTATTAGTTTAAGCAGATTGTGATTGTCTATTGTTGTGACTTAGATGAAGATCAGATCACATTTTATGATGAATTTGTGCAGAAATCCATATAATTCCAAAGGGTTCACATGCTTTTTCCTGTAACTGTAGTAATACCTCCAAAAATAGTTATTACTTTGCTTAGAAGTTTAGAAGCAAATCTTGAAATTTTCAGACATTTTCAAAAACCCAATTTTTAGGGACCAGTTCAGGTCTGAAGTCACTTTGAGAGGCTTACATAATAGAAACCACACAAAAATGACCCCATTCTAGAAACTATTTCACTTTTTTGGCAGATTTTCCATTTTAATAATTTTTTTCCAGTTACAAAGCAAGGGTTAACAGCCAAACAAAACTCAATATTTATGGCCCTGATTCTGTAGTTTACAAAAGCACCCCATATGTGGTCGTAAACTGCTGTACGGGCACACGGCAGGGCGCAGAAGGAAAGGAATGCCATACGGTTTTTCTAATGCAGATTTTGCTGGACTGTTTTCTTTTACACCATGTCCCATTTGAAGCCCCCCTGATGCACCCCTAAAGTAGAAACTCCATAAAAGTGACCCCATCTAAGAAACAACACCCCTCAAGGTATAAACTGATTTTACAAACATTGTGAACCCTTTAGGTGTTCCACAAGAATTAATGAAAAATAGAGATACAATTTCAAAATTTCACTTTCTTGGCAGATTTTCAATTTTAATATTTTTTTTACTTTTACAAAGCAAAGGTTAACAGCCAAACAAAACTCAATATTTATGGCCCTGATGCTGTAGTTTACAGAAACACCCCATATGTGGTCGTAAACTACTGTATGGGCACACGGCAGGGCGCAGAAGGAAAGGAATCCCATACTTTTTTGGAAGGCAGAATTTGCTGGACTGTTTTTTTTGACACCATGTCCCATTTTAAGCCCCCCTGTTGCAAACCTAGAGTAGAAACTCCATAAAAGTGACCCCATATAAGAAACTACACCCCTCAAGGTATTCAAAACAGATTTTACAAATGTCGTTCACCCTTTAGGTGTTCCACAAGAGTTATTGGCATATGGAGATGAAATTTCAGAATTTAATTTTTTTTGCCAATTTTCCATTTTAATCAATTTTTCCCAGTAACAAAGCAAGGGTTAACAGCCAAACAATACTCAATATTTATGGCCCTGATTCTGTAGTTTACAGAAACACCCCATATGTGGTCGTAAACAGCTGTATGGGCACACGGCAGGGGGCAGAAGGAAAGGAATGCCATGTGATTTTTGGAAGGCAGATTTTGCTGGACTGGTTTTTTTTTTGACACCATGTCCCATTTGAAGCCCCCCTGATGCACCCCTAGAGTAGAAACTCCAAAAAAGTAGCCCCATTTTAGAAACTACGGGATAGGGTGGCAGTATTGTTGGTTCTAGTTTAGGGTACATATGATTTTCCGTTGCTCTATATTACACTTTTTGTGAGGCAAGATAACAAGAAATAGCTGTTTTTATTTTTTGTTATTTACAACATTCATCTGACAGGTTAGATCATGTGATATTTTTATAGACCAGGTTCTCACGGATGCGGCGATACCTAATATGTATACTTTTTATTTATTTATGTAAGTTTTACACAATGATTTAATTTTTGAAGCAAAATTTTTTGCGGGATGAGATGATAATTTTATTGGCACTATTTTGGGGTGTGTGTGACTTTTTGATCGCTTGCTATTACACTTTTTGTGATGTAAGGTGACAAAAAATTGTCTATTTGGCACAGTTTTTATTTTACATTTTTTACAGTGTTCATCTGAGGGGTTAGGTCATGTGATATTTTTTAGAGCCGGGCGATACGGACGCGGCGATACCTAATATCTATACTTTTTTTTATTTATGTAAGTTTTACACAATAATATCTTTTTTGAAACAAAAAAAAATCATGTTTTAGTGTCTCTATATTCTGAGTATATATCTGTAAAGAATAAATCAAGGCAACTGGACATACTGTAGATTTCTCGTTGGAAGAAATCTACAGTACGTTCAGTTGCCTTGATTTATTCTTTACAGATATATACCATGACCTGGATAAATGAGAACCTTCACAGGTCTATATTCTGAGAGCAATAGTTTTTTCAGTTTTTGGGCGATTATCTTAGGTAGGGTCTCATTTTTTTGCGGGATGAGATAGCGGTTTGATTGGAACTATTTTGGGGTGCATATGACTTTTTGATCGCTTGCTATTACACTTTTTGTGATGTAAGGTGACAAAAGATGGTTTATTTAGCACAGTTTTTATTTTTAATTTTTACGGTGTTCATCTGAAGGGTTAGGTCTTGTGATATTTTTATAGAGACAGGCGATGTGAACGCGGCGATACTAAATATATGTACTTTTTTTATTTATGTAAGTTTTACACAATAACAGCTTTTTAAAACAAAAAAATTATTTATTTAGCAAAGTTTTTATTTTTTACGTTATTCATCTGAGGGGTTAGGTCATGTGATATGGTTATAGAGCCGGTCGATACGGACGCAGCGATACCTAATATGTATACTTTTTTTTCACCCTATTTTTTACCAATTTTTTTTTTTACTTTATTTGGGGAAAATGACGGTTTTGTTTATTTTTACTTGAAACTTTTATTTTTTCAACTTTCACTTTATTTTTTGTCCCACTTTGGGACTTGAACTTTTGTGGGTATATTCCTTTACAATGCATTCCAATACCTCTGTATTGGAATGCATTGGCTGTATGAGTAATACTGTGTGTATTACTCATACAGCTTCCGGGCCTGTGAGATCCAGGAGGCTGGATCTCACAGGCTCTTCACCGGAAGGCAGCGCAGAGGCCTCAGGAAGGCATTGCGCTGCCTTCCATGCCATCGGGTCCCCCCCACAGCCCCATGGGGACCCGATGGCACTCCGCCCGCACAATAAAAAGCCACAAACCGCAGGTCTGAATTGACCTGCGGTTTGCGGCGATCACCGACACGGGCATTTAGCTGAGGTGCCTGCTCAATGATTTGAGCAGGCACCTTGTTCCGAGCACCGCCCGCCAGGCGGCGGTGATCGGAACTATAGATGACGTACCGGTACGTCACGGGTCCTTAACCCCTTAAGGACCAGGCTCATTTTCACCTTAAGGACCAGGCCATTTTTTGCAAATCTGACCAGTGTCACTTTAAGTGCTCATAACTTTAAAACGCTTCGACTTACCCAGGCCGTTCTGAGATTGTTTTTTCGTCACATATTGTACTTCATGACACTGCTAAAATTGGGTCAAAAAAGTTAATTTTTTTGCATAAAAAAATACATTTTTTACCAAAAATTTTGAAAAATTAGCAAATTTCAAAGTTTCAGTTTCTCTACTTCTGTAATACATAGTAATACCCCCAAAAATTGTGATGACTTTACATTCCCCATATGTCTACTTCATGTTTGTAGCATTTTGGGAATGATATTTTATTTTTTGGGGATGTTACAAGGCTTAGAAGTTTAGAAGCAAATTTTGAAATTTTTGAGAAATCTTCAAAATCCCACTTTTTATGGACCAGTTCAGGTTTGCAGTCATATTGTGAGGCTTAGATAATAGAAACCTCCCAAAAATGACCCCATTCTAGAAACTACACCCCTCAAGGTATTCAAAACTGTTTTTTCAAACTTCATTAACCCTTTAGGTCTTCCACAAGAGTTGATGGCAGATGGAGAAACAATTTTGAAATTTCTATTTTTTGGAAAATTTTCCAATATAATCAATTTTTTCCAGGAGTAAAACAAGGGTTAACTGCCAAACAACACTCAAAATGGGTTGCCCTGATTCTGTAGTTTGCAGAAACACCCCATATGTGGTTGTAAACTACTGTTTGGCCGAACGGTAGCACATAGAAGGAGGGGAACACCATATGGGTTTTGGAAGGCAGATTTTGCAGGACTGGTTTTGTTTATACCATGTCCCATTTGAAGCCCCCTGTTGCACCCCTAGAATAGAAATTTCAAAAAAGTGACTCCATCTAAGAAAGTACACCCCTCAAGGTATTCAAAACTGGGTTTACAAACTTTGTTAACCCTTTAGGTGTTCCACAAGAGTTAATGGCAGATGGAGAAACAATTTTGAAATTTCTATTTTTTGGAAAATTTTCCAATATAATCAATTTTTTCCAGGAGTAAAACAAGGGTTAACTGCCAAACAACACTCAAAATGGGTTGCCCTGATTCTGTAGTTTACAGAAACACCCCATATGTGGTCGTAAACTACTATTTGGCCGAACGGTAGCACATAGAAGGAGGGGAACACCATATGGGTTTTGGAAGGCAGATTTTGCAGGACTGGTTTTGTTTATACCATGTCCCATTTGAAGCCCCCTGTTGCACCCCTAGAATAGAAATTTCAAAAAAGTGACTCCATCTAAGAAAGTACACCCCTCAAGGTATTCAAAACTGGGTTTACAAACTTTGTTAACCCTTTAGGTGTTCCACAAGAGTTAATGGCAGATGGAGAAACAATTTTGAAATTTCTATTTTTTGGAAAATTTTCCAATATAATCAATTTTTTCCAGGAGTAAAACAAGGGTTAACTGCCAAACAACACTCAAAATGGGTTGCCCTGATTCTGTAGTTTGCAAAAACACCCCATATGTGGTCGTAAACTACTGTTTGGCCGAACGGTAGCACATAGAAGGAGGGGAACACCATATGGGTTTTGGAAGGCAGATTTTGCAGGACTGGTTTTGTTTATACCATGTCCCATTTGAAGCCCCCTGTTGCACCCCTAGAATAGAAATTTCAAAAAAGTGACTCCATCTAAGAAAGTACACCCCTCAAGGTATTCAAAACTGGGTTTACAAACTTTGTTAACCCTTTAGGTGTTCCACAAGAGTTAATGGCAGATGGAGAAACAATTTAGAAATTTCTATTTTTTGGAAAATTTTCCAATATAATCAGTTTTTTCCAGGAGTAAAACAAGGGTTAACTGCCAAACAAAACTCAAAATGGGTTGCCCTGATTCTGTAGTTTGCAAAAACACCCCAAATGTGGTCGTAAACTACTGTTTGGCTAAACGGCAGGACATAGAAGAAGGGGAACGCCATACGGTTTTTGGAAGGCAGATTTTGCTGGACTGGTTTATTTACACCATGTACCCTTTCAAGCCCCCTGATGCACCCCTAGAGTAGAAACTCCATAAAAGTGACCCCATCTAGGAAACTACGGGATAAGGTGGTTGTTGTTTTGGGACAATTTTTGGGGTAAATTAGATTTTTGGTTGCTCTATATTACTCTTTTTTGAGGCAATGTAACAAAAAAATTTAATTCTAAAATTGTTTCTACATTCGCTATTTAGTTTTGTGGAACACCTAAAGGGTTAACATAGTTTGTAAAGTAATTTTTGAATACCTTGAGGGGTGTAGTTTCTTAGATGGGGTCACTTTTTTGGAGTTTCTAGTCTAGGCTACATCAGGGGGGGCTTCTAATGGGACATGGTGTAAAAAAAAAAAAATGTCCATCAAAATCTGCCTTCCAGAAACCGTATGGAGTTCCCTTCGTTCTATGCCCTGCCGTGCGGCTATATAGCCATTTACGACCACATATGGGGTGTTTCTGCAAACTACATAATTGGGGCAATAAATGTTTAGTTTTGTTTGGCTGTTAACCCTTGCTTTATTACCGGCAAAATGGATTTAAATTTAAATTTTGCCCAAAAATAGGTGTTTTGGCACCGTTTTTATTTTATATTTTTAACACCGTTCATCCGAGGCGTTTGGTAAAAAGTTATTTTTATAGCGACGACTTTTACGCACGCGACGATGCCCAATATGTATGGCTCTCAGACTTTGGAGACACTAAGCAGGCATCCTAAAACTGCGGCCCTCCAGATGTTGTAAAACTACAATTCCCACCATGCCCTGATGATGGCTGTAGGTTGTCTGGGCATGCTGGGAGTTATAGTTTTACAACATCTGGAGGGCCGCAGTTTGAGGATGCCTGCACTAAAACTAATATTTTTTGGGGAAAGAAAAATTGTTTTCGTGTCTCCAAAGTCTGAGAGCCATAGTGTTTTATGTTCTCTAGTGAACTGTTGGGGATTATAAAAATTTAGTACTCCATGGAAGTGTGATACTCCCTGAAGCAATCGATAATGCAGAGGCCCGGATGATCGGGGCACGTGTCACATTGAGTTGTGGTGTCCTTCCGTATCCCCCTCTTGTGACACACTCTGCACTTTTTTTGGGTTCGTCCCTTCTTTCCAGTATGGGGGACCACACCTGGAAAGTGTTGGCCAGGGACGATCCGGGCGCCTCCAGTTCCCGAGGTACTCCGGCCTGCTCTTTCCCGGTCCGAAAAGATCAGGTCTTTGAGGACTGCCTCATAGAATTGGAGGAATGTCCCTGTGCTGCCAGCGCTTCGGGATAGTACAAAAGAGTTGTACATGGCAACCTGCACCATGTAGACCGCAACTTTTTTGTACCATGCCCGGGTTTTGCGCATGGCGTTATATGGCGTGAGGACTTGATCAGAGAGATCAACTCCTCCCATATACCGATTGTAGTCGACGATACAATCGGGCTTGAGGACCGTTGCCGCGGTACCTCGCACAGGGACTGGGGTGGTGCTGTTACCGTGGATTGTGGACAGCATAAGGACATCCCTCTTGTCCTTATACCTGACCAGCAACAGGTTTCCACTGGTAAGTGCACGGGTCTCACCCCTGGGGATAGGTACCTGGAGGGGGTAGGCAGGGAGGCCGCGTTGATTTTTCCGCACGGTCCCACAAGCGAACGTGGATCTGGCGGCAAGGGACCTGAACAAGGGAATGCTGGTATAAAAGTTGTCCACGTACAAGTGGTAACCCTTATCCAGCAGTGGGTACATAAGGTCCCACACGAGTTTCCCGGTAACACCCAGAGTGGGGGGACATTCTGGTGGTTGAATCCGGGAATCTCGCCCCTCGTACACACGAAATTTGTAAGTGTACCCTGAGGTACTCTCACAAATTTTGTATAGCTTCACGCCATACCTCGCCCGCTTTGTGGGAATGTATTGGCGGAAACTGAGTCTCCCCTTGAACGCAACGAGAGACTCATCAACCGCGACCTCCCTTCCAGGTACGTAGGCCTGCTGAAATGTGGCCCCAAAGTGATCGATGACCGGCCGTATCTTGTACAGCCGGTCATAGGCAGGATCACCTCGGGGTGGACATGCTGCATTATCGGAATAATGCAGACATTTCCGGATGGCCTCAAACCGGTGACGTATCATGACCATACTGTACAGTGGGGTCTGGTACAGGACGTCCCCACTCCAGTATTGCCTGACACTGGGTTTTTGGACTAGACCCATATGCAGCACGAGGCCCCAAAATGTCCTCATTTCGGCTGCACTGACCGGCGTCCAGCCACCGGGTCTAGCCAAAACTGAGCCTGGGTTTTGAGCGACGAACTGTTGGGCGTACAGATTCGTCTGCTCCACCATCAAATTCACCAGTGGGTTACTGAAAAAAAAACTAAAAAAGTCTATTTCAGTAAACCCCACTGTGGGAATCTGGATTCCAGGATTGCCAGCGAAATCCGGAATCTCAGGCTCAAAGTCCACTGGGGGACACCAGCTAAGTTCATCGGCAGGGGGCTCCGGTGAACTTATTTGGTGGGCCGGGAAACCAGTACGAACCCCAGGGCGGCTCGTACTAGGGTGGGCCACAGGATCCCTAGCATGTGTGGCCCCTGGCTCCGCCTGGCGGCGTCTCCGCTGCCTTGGTGGCTCATCGTCATCCGATGATGATGAGGAGGATGCGGATGACAAAAGGAACGTGGGGTCATCCTCATCCTCACTGGGGCTCTCAGAGTCGGAGGCAATCTGGGCATATGCCTCCTCGGCCGAGAACACCCGGCGGGCCATGGGTGTGTGTGTGTGTGCGTGTGTATGTGCGTGCGTGTAAACCTTTATTCTATGTGCGTGTGTGTGGGGGCACGGGTGTTCACGTACTAAAAAGTCCAGGCAAAAAAAAGTGTTAGGAAAAAAAAAAAAAAAAAAAGTTCAAACTTGCTGATCTGCGGTTCAACGCTGATCAGCGGTCGGTGGGGTGGTGGGGCGGGCGATGCGCTAACAGTGGACGGACGCTAAAAAGTGCCGGCCAGTCAGCGCACGCAGAAAAAAAAAAAAAGTGGTGGTGGGGGAAGGGTCTGGTGGTGGGGGGAGGGGGTTGGTGGGGGGGGGCTGGTGGTGGGGGGGGGGGCTGGTGGTGGGGGGGATGCGGGGGGGGCAAGTGGCAGGGGGGGTCTGGGGTCTGAAAGTTGAAAAAAAAAAGTTTGGAATAAATGTGCTTTTTTTTTTTTTTTTTTTTTTCTAACTTTTCCCTTCTATCCCTGCCTAAAGGTGCCTCTCCCTCACTGACCCTAACCTACCTGGGTGGCGATGGGTGCAGGAGGGTGATGGATGCCGATTTAGGGGGACACAGGAGCTGGTGCTGGACGATGCTGCACGGTCAGGGTGCTGGACAGGAAGAGGAGGGGAGAGAGGAGCGCAGGAAGTTTGAATCTCGCGCCTCTCTCCCCTGCACCAATCAGCACCCTGGACAGCGGCGTTCAGCACCAGGGCCAGCTCCGCCTCTGCAAATCCTCGGACTGCGATTGGTGGTGTAAAATTACGCCACCGATCGCAGTCTTTTTCCGGTTCATCGGGTCACAGGACACCCGAATGGACCGGAAACGCAGAAAACCGCAGGTCTGAATTGACCTGCGGTTTTCTGCGATCGCCGATACAGGGGGGGTCCAATGACCCCCCCCTGCGTTGTTACGGGATGCCGGCTGAATGATTTCAGCCGAAATCCCGTTTCGATTAACCCCCGCGGCGCCGGAATTCAGATTTTAAGTCAGGACGTACCGGTACGTCCTCGGTCCTTAAGGACTCGGGAAATAGGGCGTACCGGTACGTCCTCGGTCCTTAAGGGGTTAAGGACTCGGGATCCATGCCGTACCGGTACATCATGGATCCCTAAGGGGTTAAGGTCCTATAACTTGTGAATCTTCCTCAGTGATATTCCTGTTTTTTTTGTTTTTTTATCGCCTGCTCCTTGCGTCCGGTTGCATTTCCTGGTATTTGACTCCTGCTTAGCCTTTGACTTGTCCTTGCCTACTCCCAGTGTCTAGTTCCTTCTACTAGTATTTACTCTTGGTTTGTGTTCTGACTTCGCTTCTGCTTTCCCCCTGGTACTGCCTTGACCTCCTGGTTTAGACCTTGCTTGCTTGACTACTCTGTGTTTGTCTGTCCCACTGCTACACAGAGTGACAAAAGCTGTTGGAAAAAATAATTTCAACTGGTGTGATATACCAATTGCCCCCAAAAAACTGATTGAAACAGTGGTGTTATATACCAATAATATACTTTCTATATAGTGCATTTGGGTAGTGCAGCATTTGTTTGTGGTTTTGCTGCGTTATCTCAGCTACACAGAGTAACAAACGCTTTTGGAACAAATAGTTTCTACTGGTGTGATAGACCAGTTGACCCCCCCAAAAAGTGATTGAGGCAGGGGTGTGATATACCTTCTTCGACAAATACTGCTCTTCTATAGGGATTTCGTTAGCCATGTTTTTAATCCAATTTTATATTTTTTGTTCTTTTAAACATATGTATATTTGACCTGCATTTGTACTGTCCTTCAGTAAAATTGATATCCATTGACCATCTAATAGACCTCCAGCCACATAATCACTTGATCTTTTCTGTACAGTGAATGCATAATTTTTGGAGTCTGTAGTCCACTGGCCTACTGTAAAATTGATATCCAATGACCGTGTAATCAACCTCCAGCCACATACTTACTTGTTCTTTTCTGTATGCTGAGTGCATAATTTTTGGTGTCTGTAGTCCACTGGCCTGCTGTAAAATTGATATCCAATGACCGTGTAATCTACCTCCAGCCACATACTTGCTTGTTCTTTTCTGTATGGTGAATGATAAATTTTTGGGGCCTGTAGTCTACTGGCCTGCTGTAAAATTGATATCCAATGACCGTGTAATCTACCTCCAGCCACATACTTACTTTTTCTTTTCTGTACAATGAATGAATAATTGTTTGGGCCTCGGAGGAAATGATTTTGTAGTAAAAAGGTCACAGAGAGGCAAAGAGTATTATCAATCATGTTACATGACAGACAGTGTGTGTATATATACTGTATATATATAAATCCAAGAAATCCATGGCACTTCCTTCAGTAAAAACGTAAGTGTTTATTCGCCAGAGATACAACGTTTCGGTTCGCACACTGGAACCTTTTTCAAGCAGTGATGTTAAAGGGGAGTGCACATAACATATTTATAGCATGTTTCATATCAATCAATCAGTAACATAATTAAGTGCAATAAATAACATAATTCATCAAAAGTACATGTCATGATTCTAAAATGCATAAAAAGCAAGTGAAATTTATAATACACATTTAAATGACTTGGATATGTGTATCCAAGAGCCCGTGTTGGTTAAAGTGACCGTGAATCATATTTCATATAATTCCAACAATCAACAGTGCCCAGGTGATGTGCATAATTAAAAACTAAGGCTACACACAAAATTAATCATTATTTGACATGCGATTCGTCGTTTGTGATATATGTGTTGTGGTGCCCTTGCTCATTATTGTATGTAGGAGAAACTACACTTGATTTCAAGACACGTTTTAATTACCATCTTTACACCATCCGTAAAAAGTGGATGGAATTACCAGTGTCAAAGCATTGTACAGAAATGGGACATGGTGAATGAGACATTAAGTGGATGCTCGTGGACCATATCCCTCTATCGGGGAGAGGTGGGAATAGAGTATTATCCTTAAAGAAAAGAGAGATCTTTTGGATCATGAAATTGAATACTTTAAAACCAATGGGATTAAATGTTGAGTTCAGACCTTGGATATGTACTTAGATGGCGTTCTGTCTGGATGTGGTCCCGGGTCCTGTTCTGTCTACCTGCTAGTTATATGTGGGGTGCTTGGAAAGAAGATTTTGTTACTAATGCTTTTCCCTGATTATGATTATGTTTACTTGCAGATTATGTAAAGTTGAGCGTTCGGTGGACACAGAAGTTTTTGGGATCCTCGCCACACATGATGATGCTTTTTGACAGGGGTGAGCTGCAGATAATTATTAGATTAACAAAGGGGATGCGGATTAGATATGCTAGAGCCCTGTATTATGGGAGCCTGATGCGCGTCCATGAAAACCCATGATAACAGTGTGTGATGGGACCACCTAGCATTTATGCTGCCTGGACTGCTGTTTGTGGTGGTTGATCCTCCCTGCCAAGATACTTTTAGGCCTCATGCACACGACCGTTGTTTCATTCCGTGTCCGTTGTTCCGTTTTTCGTGATTTTCTGCGGACCCATTGACTTTCAATGGGTCCGTTGAAAACTTGGCTAATGCACCGTTTGTCATCTGCGTCCGTGATCCGTGGTTCCAGTCTGTCAAAAAAATATAACCTGTCCTATTTTTTTCACGGAAAACGGTTTGTGGACCCATTCAAGTCAATGGGTCAGTGAAAAAACGCAGAGGCACACAAGATTGCCATCTGTGTCCGCATCCTTTTTTTTCCTATCATTTGCATGGCAAACTTGACTTAGACTTTTTTTTACTTTCCTTCATGTCTGGTGATCCTCCAAAAATAAAGGAAGACACACGGAAACAAAAACGGATCACGGAACAACAGAACCCAATTTTGCGGAACGGAACACAACAAAGGTCATGTGCATGAGGCCTTATTCTACTGAATTGGGGGAGGGGTGAGCAGGGCTAGACACTGCATTTGGGGACAAGTGCAGTGTCGCCTTTGCTGCCCTTGGATACAGCTGGTGGGATTAAGCAATCTCAACAGATGTTGATGACCCCGCAGGTAGAGCAATTATATTTGCACCTGATGCCTGTTTAATAATGATAGCTCAAATAGAGATGGTGTCTCCATTATCCGGAACTTCAGATGACATTTACACTTTGGGAAGAACGTAGCTACCAGAGTGAAACAGTCAGATAGGGAATTTTGACCTTTAGAATGTAGGAGCTTAGTCATGTGATGGTTGTCGTAGCAATGTGTACTAATATGCCTCACGTGACTCTAGGATCCCGATCACCTGGCTTCCTAACTTCCGATCAGCTGACTTTCAGGTCACGGAAGACTGCCGTTACTAGGAGAAGCTGCGCAGGGCAGTTGTGCTTGCACCACGCCAGACCCTCTTGTGCCGCTTGGATCCCGATCAGGTCACGAACGCTCAGTTATTGTTTTTAATCAAGTTAATTATGCACGTCACCTGGGCACTTTTTGTTGTTGTTGGAATTATATGAAATATGATTCACGGTCACTTTAACCAACACAGGCTCTTGGATACACATATCCAAGTCATTTAAATGTGTATTATGAATTTCACTTGCTTTTTAATCATGTATTTTTGAATCATGACATGTAATTTGATAAATTATGTTATTTATTGCACTTAATTATGTTACTGATTGATATGAAACATGCTATAAATATGTTATGTGCACTCCCCTTTAACATCACTGCTTGAAAAAGGTTCCAGTGTGCGAACCGAAACGTTGTATCTCTGGTGAATAAACACTTACGTTTTTACTGAAGAAAATGCCGTGGATTTCCTGGATTTATATTGCTTTTTGAAGCCCGGATTGCTTCATCGGCCGCTGGCACCCGCCATCACAGATTTAGTGTTGTGCCGTTCACAGTTGCTGAACACTTGCTATATACACTCAGATCCATAAATATTGGGACATCGACACAATTAGAAAATTTTTGGCTCTATACGGATTTGGATTTGAAATGAAACAAACAAGGTGTGCTTTAACTGCAGACCGTCAGCTTTAATTTGAGGGTATTTACATCCAAATCAGGTGAACGGTGTAGGAATTACAACAGTTTGCATATGTGCCTCCCACTTGTTAAGTAATGGGATAATTGGCTTCTCAGCTGTTCCATGGCCAGGTGTGTGTTATTACCTCATTATCCCAATTACAATAAGCAGATAAAAGGTCCAGAGTTCATTTCAAGTGTGATATTTGCATTTGGAATCTGTTGCTGTCAACTCTCAAGATGAGATCCAGAGAGCTGTCACTATCAGTGAAGCAAGCCATCATAAGGCTGAAAAAACAAAATAAACCCATCAGAGAGATAGCAAAAACATTAGGCAACTGTTTGGAACATTCTTAAAAAGAAGAAACGCACCGGTGAGCTCAGCAACACCAAAAGACCGGGAAGACCACGGAAAACAACTGTGGTGGATGACCGAAGAATCTTTCCCTGGTGAAGAAAACACCCTTTACAACAGTTGGCCAGATCAAGAACACTCTCCAGGAGGTAGGTGTATGCGTGTCAAAGTCAACAATCAAGAGAAGACTTCACCAGAGTGAATGCAGAGGGTTCACCACAAGATGTAAACCATTGGTGAGCCTCAAAAACAGGAAGGCCAGATTAGAGTTTGCCAAACAACATCTAAAAAAAGCCTTCACAGTTCTCGAACAACATCCTACGGACAGATGAGACCAAGATCAACTTGTACCAGAGTGATGGGAAGAGAACAGTATGGAGAAGGAAAATAACTGTTCATGATCCTAAGCATACCACCTCATCAGTGAAGCATGGTGGTGGTAGTGTCTTGGCGTGGGGATGTATGGCTGCCAATAGAACTGGTTCTCTTGTATTTATTGATGATGTGACTGATGAAAAAAGCAGCAGGATGAATTCTGAAGTGTTTCGGGCAATATTATCTGCTCATATTCAGCCAAATGCTTCAGAACTTATTGGACGGTGCTTCACAGTGCAGATGGACAATGACCCAAAGCATACTGCAAAAGCAACCAAAGAGTTTTTTAAGGGAAAGAAGTGGAATGTTATGCAATGGCAAAGTCAATCACCTGACCTGAATACGATTGTGCATGCATTTCACTTGCTGAAGAAAAAACTGAAGGGAAAATGCCCCAAGAACAAGCAGGAACTGAAGACAGTTGCAGTAGAGGCCTGGCAGAGCATCACCAGGGATGAAACCCAGCGTCTGGTGATGTCTGTGTGTTCCAGATTTCAGGCTGTAATTGACTGCAAAGGATTTGCAACCAAGTATTAAAAAGTGAAAGTTTGATTTATGTATATTTAGTTATTCTGTCCGATTACTTTTGTTCCCTTAACAAGTGGGAGGCACATATGCAAACTGTTGTAATTCCTACACCGTTCACCTGATTTGGACGTAAATACCCTCAAATTAAAGCTGACAGTCTGCAGTTAAAGCACATCTTGTTTGTTTCATTTAAAATCCATTGTGGTGGTGTATAGAGCCAAAAATGTTAGAATTGTGTTTATGTCCCAATATTTATGGACCTGACTATATATAATATATATATATATATATATATATATATATATATATTATAGCCAAAAGGATGGCGTGGTAGTCTGGTCTGGACTAGATCATGACTAGCCAAAGGAGTGGGGTTAACACAGGAGGAGGGAGTTGCGAAGTGCAGGGGCAGGGGCTCATACAAAAATTTGCTGTGGGGCCCAGTCACTTCTAGCTACGCTTCTGCTCTCAACAATAGTACAGGTGTAGTGACAGGCAGTAGGTTAAATAGCTAACTTAACTTGAAATAGCAACAGTCTTAGGCCCCTTTCACACGGGCGAGATTTCCGCGCGGGTGCGATGTGTGAGTTGAACGCATTGCACCCACACTGAATCCTGACCCATTCATTTCTATGGGGCTGTTCACATGAGCGGTGATTTTCACGCATCACTTATGCGTTGCGTGAAAATCGCAGCATGTTCTATATTCAGCGTTTTTCACGTAACGCAGGCCCCATAGAAATGAATGGGGTTGCGTGAAAATCGCAAGCATCCGTAAGCAAGTGCGGATGCGGTGCGATTTCCACGCATGGGTTCTAGGTGACAGTCTATTCACTGTATTATTTTCCCTTATAACATGGTTATAAGGGAAAATAATAGCATTCTGAATACAGAATGCTTAGTATAATAGTGCTGGAGGGGTTAAAAATAATAAAAAAGTTAACTCACCTTCTCCTCTTGTTAGCGGAGATGCCGGTCTGTTCTTTAGCTGTGGGCTGAAGGACCTGTGGTGATGTCAGATCACATGCTCCATCACCATGGTGATGGACCATGTGATTGGAGCATGTGATCTGACATCACCTCAGGTCATTCAGTCCACAGCTAAAGAACAGACCGGCATCTACGCTAACAAGAGGAGAAGGTGAGTTAACTTTTTTATTATTTTTAACCCCTCCAGCACTATTATACTAAGCATTCTGTATTCAGAATGCTATTATTTTCCCTTATAACCATGTCATAAGGGAAAATAATACAATCTTCAGAACATCAATCCCAAGCCCGAACTTCTGTGAAGAAGTTCGGGTTTGGGTACCAAACATGCGCGATTTTTCTCACGCGAGTGCAAAACGCATGACAATGTTTTGCACTCGCGCGGAAAAATCACGCATTTTCCCGCAACGCACCCGCCTCTTATCCGGGCAAAAAACATGACGCCCGTGTGAAAGAGGCCTTACTCTGAATTGTTCTGGCATTGTACTCAAGTTTCTCGTGTAGTGTAGTCACGCAAGGAGTGTTTTCCACTTTACATAGCACATGGCATAAAATAACTACATGGCACACTTAAAGAGTAACTAAACCTTTACATAAACGTTTAATATGTTGTCCCTAATGCCCTAATAAAACGGTCTCAAATATTCTTTATTAAAGGGGTTCTCCGGGAATTAAGAAAATGAAAAAACATTACTTTATTATAAATATATTTCCAAATACCTTTTATTATTTATAATGGCTTATGTTGTCTAGGGAGCAATCCTCAGGGGAAGCAAAATGGCAGCTGTCCTGTTAGTACACACAAAATCTGTCCTAATCACACAGCAGGACAAGTTACTTCACATCACTGAGCTAAAGAGCTGCCCCATCCTCCTCTCTGCTCTACCTGTCTGGGGTTATGATCCTGAATACAGATGATAAGATCTTCAGCTGAATCTCCGTAGGAATGGAGTTCATGAGGAGACATGAAGTACAGACCGGAAGGACAGAACAGACTGTGGGCTGTGGTAATGGAGATTGCATATAATAGTTGTTGTTCATTATCCATACCCTCCCCTCTGTACTTCATGTCTCCTCATGACCTCCATTCTTATAGAGATTAAGCTGAAGATCTTATCAGCTGTATACCGACAAGCAGAGCAGAGAGGGGGATGAGGCAGCTCTTTAGCTCAGCATTGTGAAGTAACTTGTCCTGCTGTGTGATTAGGACAGGTTTTGTGTGTACTAATAGGACAGCGGCCATTTTATTTCTCCTAATGATTGTCCCCTAGACAAATCGAGCAATTATAACTAATGAAAGGTATTTGAGAATATATTTATCATAAATTAATATTTAAGTTTTTTAATTTTATTAATTCCCAGAGAACCCCTTTAATAAATTTTCTATTTTTACTACACTTTTCCCTACCTAAAGCACACCATTCAATGTGTGCTAAAACTCTGTTCTCTGTACACCGCTGACAGCTCATTGGTGTACGGAGTAAATTTTAGCTATGGGGCCGCAGCAGCGCTGTAAGTACAGGCAGGAGCACATATTGCTGCTCCTGCCCGAGCTCCCTGGACGATTACTAACTCCTGGCATAGCACATGGGTACCCTGTACTCATGTACTATGCCAGGCATAGCTGAGTGGAGCGGGCTTCTGCTTCTGCCTGCTCCGCTAAGCTAAGAGAGCTGACATGCACTTCTCTTAGCTTAGTGGAGAAGGCAGAAGCAGGAGCCCTCTCCGCTCAGCTATTCCTGACATAGTACATGGGTACAGGGTACCCATGTGCTATGCCAGGAGTTAGTAATCCTCCAGGGAGCATGGGCAGGAACAGCAATATGTGCTCCTTCCCGTATTTACAGCACTGCTGTGGACCCATTTATAAAATGTGTACTCCGTACACCGCTTAGCAGTATCAGCATCTTTGGTGAGCACTAAAGATGCCTGTGTGTAACAAGTAGGATAGGCAGGATGATGGGCAATTATAGTTAGAGCATATGTACATAGTCAGGTACTGAGGTAGTGACAAGAGGCGGCTGGAAGCCTCTGTATGTTACACGCAGGCATCTTTCTGAAGACTGAAGACAGATTTGTTTCAGAAATCCTATTAGATCTTTGTTAAGAAGACTCTTTACACTCTTTTTTTCTAGTTGAAAGTAATATCTTTCCCTAAGGCCGAATGCACACAGCCGTGGAACACGGACGTGAGCGGTCCGTGGCATCCTGCCCTGGCATCCTACTGACAGCAGGAGCGCACGGCGTCATTGGTTGCTATGACGCCGTGCGTTTCATGCCGCCGCTGCACTACAGTAATACACTTGTATAGATCATACGAGTGTATTACTGTAGTGCAGCGGCGGCATGAAGCGCACGGCGTCATAGCAACCAATGACGCCGTGCGCTCCTGCTGTCAGCAGGATGCCAGGGCGGGATACCATGGACCGCTCACGTCCCTGTTCCACGGTCGTGTACATTCGGCCTAATAAAGTATATTATGAAAAACATCCCTGTCCTTACACAATATTAAATGTAAACTGAAATTACAGTTACACTTTAAATATGGGTAGATATAATGACATGCAATAAATATAAAATATACAGAACAGAATTGCGGACATGTGAATGGACCCTTACACTTTGCTTCTAGTGTTCCTCTAAGCTGTGCTGATGCGTGGCCGCGCAGAAATTATTGTGCCCCCGCTCACAAGTTTAATAAGTCCGCTAAGCGGCTGCTCACCCGCTCACCCTGCTTGTCCTGGAAACTCAATCCACAAAACAGGAGCATGGTCACATGGCTTACAAGCAATCACTGTGTCTTTTTCAAGACAATGACCAAAGTGTTATCTCGTGTATTTTCACTAAGTAGATCAGTCTTGTGGCCAGAAGCAGATGGAGTTTCTGGAAGTGTGTGTACACATGTCCTTGATACACAAAGATGTCTACAGTTGTGGCCAAAAGTTTTGAGAATTACATAAATACTGAAAATTGGAAAAGTTGCTGATTAAGTTTTTATAATAGCAATTTGCATATACTCCAGAATGTTATGAAGAGTGATCAGATGAATTGCATAGTCCTTCTTTGCCATGAAAATTAACTTAATCCCCCAAAAAACTTTCCACTGCATTTCATTGCTGTCTTTAAAGGACCTGCTGAGATCATTTCAGTAATCGTCTTGTTAACTCAGGTGAGAATGTTGACGAGCACAAGGCTGGAGATCATTATGTCAGGCTGATTGGGTTAAAATGGCAGACTTGACCTGTTAAAAGGAGGGTGATGATTGAAATCATTGTTCTTCCATTGTTAACCATGGTGACCTGCAAAGAAACGCGTGCAGCCATCATTGCGTTGCATAAAAATGGCTTCACAGGCAAGGATATTGTGGCTACTAAGATTGCACCTCAATCAACAATCTATAGGATCATCAAAAACTTCAAGGAAAGAGGTTCAATTCTTGTTAAGAAGGCTTCAGGGCGTCCAAGAAAGTCCAGCAAGCGCCAGGATCGTCTCCTAAAGAGGATTCAGCTGCGGGATCGGAGTGCCACTAGTGCAGAGCTTGCTCAGGAATGGCAGCAGGCAGGTGTGAGCGCATCTGCACGCACAGTGAGGCGAAGACTTTTGGAAGATGGCCTGGTGTGAAGAAGGGCAGCAAAGAAGCCACTTCTCTCCAAAAAAAAACATCAGGGACAGATTGATCTTCTGCAGAAAATATGGTGAATGGACTGCTGAGGACTGGGGCAAAGTCATATTCTCCGATGAAGCCTCTTTACAATTGTTTGGGGCATCAGGAAAATGGCTTGTCTGGAGAAGAAAAAGTGAGCGCTACCATCAGTCCTGTGTCATGCCAACAGTAAAGCATCAGTCCTGTGTCATGCCAACAGTAAAGCATCCTGAGACCATTCATGTGTGGGGTTGCTTCTCACCCAAGAAAGTGGGCTCACTCACAATTTTGCCCCAAAACACAGCCATGAATAAAGAATGGTACCAAAACACCCTCCAATAGCAACTTCTTCCAACAATCCAACAACAGTTTGGTGAAGAACAATGCATTTTCCAGCACGATGGAGCACCGTGCCATAAGGCAAAAGTGATAACTAAGTGGCTCGGGGACCAAAACGTTGACATTTTGGGTCCATGGCCTGGAAACTCCCCAGATCTTAATCCCATTGAGAACTTGTGGTTCTCAGAGGCGGGTGGACAAACAAAAACCCACTAATTCTGACAAACTCCAAGAAGTGATTATGAAAGAATGGGTTGCTATCAGTCAGGAATTGGCCCAGAGGTTGATTGAGAGCGCATGCCCAGTCGACTGTTCAGATAACAAGTCTGTTTGTCAGGACAGTCCATCTGCTTCCCCATTTAACTTGCCTGGGCGATAGGTCGTAGGGCTGTAGGGCCAGACTCCACCGCTACAGACGCCCATTGTCTCCAGAGACTCTGTTTAGCCAAATCAGTGGGTTATGGTCGGTGGGCACCGTGAAAGATCGTCCATACAAATACGGCTGTAGTTTCTGCAGAGCCCATACCAGCGCTAGGCACTCCTTTTCAATAGCTGCATACCCCACCACCTGGGGTAGTCTTCTGGCTGAGGTAGGCTCCATGGTGCTCACTGCCGTCGGCGCCCACCTGGCTCAGCACTGCTTCCAACCTGAAAGTAAAGGCATCTGGTTCCCACCATCAAATTTAGAGATTGTCTGGCTCCCGAGTCCAGGTATACTTGGCTCCCGAGTCCAGGTATACTCGGGCGGTTGGAATTCGGACGATATTTCCCCCTGCCACTCGTACTGCAATGGCCCGTCCTGTATGGTCATCAGATCTCACCATCCGCAGCTGTACTAGTGTGATAGTGGCACCACTGTACTGGAGCCCTTGAGTGGTGTGTCCATTGACTTTCACCGGTTGCCTATGGTGTTGGCGGTTATCTAGAGCGGCTGCCTGCACAGTGTCCACTCCTCGTCCCATCTTCCTACCATCATTATCGGGGACTCCTCTACAAAATGGACTGCTGCTCTTTGGGGTCCCGCTGTATCTCGGTTCCACTGCGGAGACTGTGGGCGATTTTGGGGGCAGTTGCTCCGGATGTGTCCCACCTGATTGCATGTATAGCACCTTCTCCCATCCGATCGGAGAAGGGGTGCAGGCGATGCCAGAGGAGGAGGGTACAAAGGTGTTGGACAGTTTGTTTTTACTGGGGGACGAGGTATCACCACCTGAAAGGGTCTCCTGACTGGTCGAGCTTCAGGTCGAGGAGGCCTCCTCTGGGCTCCCGCTGTAGCTCGGTTCCAATGCGTAGAGCGTGGGCGATTTTAGGGGCAGTTGCGTCGCATGTGTCCCACCTGATTGCATTGAAAACAGCGGGGCTCGTTGCCAGCTGGGCGTCGTGGGTTGGAGAGTATTGGTATGCTAGGGGATTGGTACCTGGTTGCTGCCACCGGTGGTGGTGGTGTCTCGGCCTGAAGGGGTTGTATCCGAAGTGTTGTACATGCCGCTTTGCGGGTATCGGCATACTAGTCCGCGAGTTTGGCTGCTTCAGGTAAGGAGAGGGGTCTGCGGTCCCTTACCCAATCCCTGACGTCGATCTGGACGTGGTCGTAAAATTGTTTCAGTAAAATGAGCTGCAGGACATCTTCCAGTGTGGTGGCCTGGCAGCTTATGACCCAATTGGAAGCGGAGTGTTGCAAACGACAGGCCCACTCTGTATAGGAGTCTCTGTACACTTTGTGGGAGTCTCTGAATTTTCTGCGGTACACCTCTGGGGTTACTGCGTACCGAGCTAGGAGCACTTTGTTCACTCGTGCATAGCTGTGGATTTCCTGCTCTGGTACAGCCCTAAAGGCATCAGCTGCTTTTCCTGATAATATCGAGATCCATTCGTCAGCAGCCACTCTGTGTAGGGCACACTGGCTCAAAATCTGCCAGATAGCCATCGATCTCGCTTTCATTTTCATTAAAGCTTTTAAATGCGCTGAAGGGGATCTTTCGCGAATCAACTGTGCTGTTCCCTCCGTTTGGTAGAATTGCTGCCGTTCGCTGGGTTTTCAGCCAGCCTCAGTTGTAGCTCTCGCTGTTCCCTTTGGTTCGCACGCTCTGTCACACTATTGATCACCTGTAGGATGATTTCGGTAGATGGGTTTGGCCCGAACAGTGCCAGTCGTTCCTGATTTCCCTGTTGATCGGTAGTTCTGTCTCCTGACTGGTCGGTGTTGCTGCAGCCAAGTTCTCCAGGTCTAGTTCCATTAATTCAGCAATTATGACACGCTTGACTTTGTTACTGGCAATCCCTCCATGAACTCCGAACAGTTCCTTTAGTGTTCTGCGCTTAAGCTGTGTGTACCAACCTTCCAATCACTGTACACGAGTGCCTTCCTTGGATTCTCAGTGCAGGGAAAAGGGATGATCCCACTGCTTGCCACCAGTTGTGACGGTCTGAATATGAGTTACCGTCTGTCATTCCCTTATTCCCATGAAATAATATCGCCAAGAATCCACAGAGTAAAATATCGCTGGTGTCGCATAATAATCCACACAGGAGCCTGCTACAGAAGTATGCTGGGGACAGACTTGGAGGGCATGCTGCTGCATAACACAAGGAGTGAAACCACTGGCAGGAACACACCATCCCATCTCAGTGATAGTCTATCACTGGGATGGTGTGTTCCTGACAGTGGTTTCACCTCTTGTGTTCTGCAGCAGCATGCCCTCCACCTATGTACAGCCTATACCTATATAGAGCCTACAAAGATATACTGCCTATACCTATATATGGCCTAAATATATTGTGAGACAGTGACAGGTCTCACGCAGGTTGGAGGCAAGGAAGGGGTGGATAGTGCGGTCCACACCCCTGTTCAACCACAGGTGAGACAAGCTGGATGTAATCAGGCTGGCATAAAGCACCTCCCAGGGTGTCAGAAGGGGGGAAGTGTGTTACCTGTAGACAGAGGCCTGGAGGCTCTGTCTGTGTGGTCTCAGCTGGGCTAGGCTGATGGACCACGAGGCTAAGTGACAGCCTGGAATTTGGGGGATGCAGTGACGCCTGCAGTACAAGGGCCACAAGGTCAGAGTCGGGAGGACTGCTGGACCACAATCCCCCAAAGGGACTTGCGTTTGCTACAGCTTGGAGGCTGCTGGGCTAGCTGAGAAAGCCGCAGGTTATGACCATGTCTGAACAGTACTCTATAGGTGAGTCAGGGATTCTACCCTTTCCCATTTCGTCCTACGGCAGCACAGAATGGGTTAACTTTGTTCTCATCCGATCCTAGGACTGCCCACCTAGATAAAAGGTACAGATTAAAATAATTAAATCATTAGCAGTGACCAATAAAGGCTACTTCCTCCAGAACCTCCTTGTGTTTTTTTTATTGTCCTCATCGGAGGATGAAGCCCACCTATGATCCTCGTTGGAGATGGCCGTTTGTACCTGGTTCTTCCAGGTCAAGGCCGGAGAGTGTTTTTTAGCCATGTATGTTTCCCTGGCTCCACTCTCGTCCCGCTTACCTCCCGCTGCGTCCCTTCAGCGTCCGGCCATTGCTTTGGCTGTTAGCGCTGTACCGCTCGGAGATTGCCGCTTCCGGTTTCCTCCATTTGGAACGCATCGTGGAACGCAGACGTGGTGCGTCTGACGTCATAGGCACGCTTCCCACTCCTTTTGGGCGCCAAATTCAAAAATCAGGTATAAAAAAGCGGGACTATGCAGAGCTCAGATGCCCTGGTACTTAGGCAGCTGAGCTCTAGTGGTTTAAAGGTATTGCCTGTCCTATTGTCAGGCAGTTAACCCCTGACTACCTTGCTATATTTCTTTGGATGACTTATACCTCCTTTTTGTTTTTTAGATGTCCTCCTCATCCAGCAAGAGGGCTCGCAAGAGCAAACACAGATTGTGTCAGGGTTGTGATCAACCTCTTCCTGATGACTTCCTGCAGGATCTCTGCCTCAGGTGTTTCCAGGACACACAGGAAGCTATACCTGCAAAAAAGAAACAGAGAGCTGAGTCTGCACGCTGCATCTCCTGTCAGCAGCCCTTACTGGGAGACCATATCTCTAACATCTGTGAGCAGTGCTCCCATCCAGGTGAAGCGTCAGATGACGACACCACCGAAATGATGTCCCTGTTTAGGGCTTTCCTTAAGCAATCAAAGTCAAAAAAGTCGTCAAAAAAGAGGAGACGTCGGTCTCCGTCTTCCTCCTCTGTGGATTCAAGATCAAAAGGCGAAATCTCCTCTAGTTCTGAGGCTCCTGTTCTAGAAGATAACTTTCTATTCAACAAGTCTGATACAAATCATCTAATTAAAGAAGTAAAGAGTATCATGGAGACCAGTAAAGAAAAGGCCAGTAGCCATGATGAGGATAATCTCTTCTACTTCCCGAAGAAGAAGGCGTCGGTGTTTCCAGGTCACCCTGTTCTTGATGCGGTTATGCGTAAAGAGTGGGAACATCCAGTGGCAAGGCTGAACTTAGGCTCCAGATTCAGAGCATTATATAAGACGGATCCGGCGGAATCCTCGAGCTGGGAAGGCACTGCTAGGGTAGACCCAGCAGTGACGAGATTAGCCAGGAAATCTTTTTTTCCATCAGACGACTCAGCCTTGTTGAAAGAGCCTATGGAGAGGAAGGCGGATGGCCTCCTCAAGAGGTCACACACCTACCTGGCATCTCTTAATAAAGCAGCCATGGCATCAGTCCCAGTGGCGCGAGCTCTCAGAGTATGGTTAAGCCATCTTGGCAGGGACATTGAAGACGGTGTCTCCAGAGAGGAGCTCCTGAAACAAATACCTAACCTGAAACTGGCAGCAGAGTTCCTCTGTGATTTCCTAGTAGATACGATAAGGTTTACGGTGAAGAACATGGCTCTCACGAACTCCATACGAAGATCGCTCTGGTTAAAACTCTGGTCTGGGGATCCATCTTCAAAGAACAATTTATGTTCCCTCCCTTTTGAGCCGGGAGAATTGTTCGGGTCTCACCTGAATAAACTGTTGGAAGCAAATATGGAGGATAAAGTATTAAATTTTCCTCAGACCAAGCGGAAGGAGAAACCCAGGAGTTTTTGTTCCTACAGACAGGATCCCAGAAGATCAGGATATAGAGGTCGCTCAAACCGAGGAAGATCTGACCGTAGAACTTGGGGTTCGTCTGAGAAATCTAAGAAGAAAATGGAAGAGAATAGGC
Organism: Bufo gargarizans; assembly: GCF_014858855.1. Lineage (NCBI taxonomy): Eukaryota > Metazoa > Chordata > Amphibia > Anura > Bufonidae > Bufo > Bufo gargarizans. The sequence continues at coordinate 296,765,643 of NC_058080.1, forward strand.
CTCAGAAACAGGAATTCTGACGCCAGAATTGTAAGGGTAGGAGGTCGTTTATCCCATTTTTACCAGAGCTGGCTTCAGATTACATGAGACAGCTGGGCTCTGGACATCATACGAAATGGCTACAATCTGGAGTTCAATCACGCACCAAGGGACAGGTTTACTGTAAACAAACCGAGGGATCCACAGATCTTCTGTCACGAGGGTGTCAAGAGCCACGTCTGACTCCGTTATACCCGGGGTCAGGAAGTCGCAGCGGGTGGCTGCGCGCTCTATGTCTAAAGATCACGGTGTTTCTTAGTGTTTGTTTTCTGTGTATGCCTTGCTATCCTTTTTGTCTCACTCAGGGATCCGTAGCTTCTCCTCCTCAGCTGTTTCTTGTCTGCCACTCCCAAACTCCTTATATTCTCCTCTCACACTTCTCTTGTTGCCAGTTATAGAGCTTCCTGCCTGGACATCTATGCTGACCCACTGGAGCTGAGAATCTGGTTGTTGTTCCAGAGTGCTACCCTCCGGATCCCTGTTGGGCTTTTGTTGTCTCCTGTTGTTGCCCACCTGGGATTATATGTTTAGTTTGTATTGTCTGTCCTCCCCTTGGTGTTTTCCTTTAGAGCTAGTGGTGCGGACTAGTGTTCCCACCGCCCTGTTCACTATCTAGGGCTCATCCTAGGGAAAGCCAGGGTTTTAGGCACGTGATCGGCGTACGGGTGAGGAACCCGTCTAGGGACGACAGGGCAGCCAGGTGCCAGCCGCAAGGTGAGTCAGGGGTCACCACCTTCCCTCTCACTAGGGCAGGGCCTCCCTCTTTTCCTCCCTCCGTGTCAGGTATGTGACAGTTACGCCGATCGTGATATTATAACTGGCCCTTATTTTTTTTGAGAAAAAAAATAAATATTTTTTTTTTTTTTCTCTCTACTTAGAATCCAATATGGATCCTATTGCTGCTTTGGCAAAACAGCTTCAAGGCCTGTCTTTGGAGGTGGCAGGATTGAAGGCGTCTGTCCTCCAACAGCAGCAGCAAATGCAGCAGACCGTAAGCCCAGCGGTTGCTATGGGTAACCAGGTTGTTACAGAACCCAAGGTTGTTCTTCCTGACAGATTTTCTGGGGGAAGGGACAAATTTGTGTTGTTCCGTGAGGCCTGCAAATTATATTTTAAGCTGCGCCCTTACTCCTCAGGTAATGAAGAACAGCGGGTGGGGATTGTTATTTCCCTGCTTCAGGGGGACCCGCAATCCTGGGCGTTCACGTTACCCCCTGGTTCCCAGGCTCTCCGGTCAGTGGAGGGATTTTTTGGGGCTTTGGGTCTCATATATGATGACCCTGACCGTGTCGCCCTGGCTGAGTCGAAGTTACGGAGACTCCTACAGGGAGATCGGCCAGCAGAGGAATATTGCTCAGAGTTCCGCAGGTGGGCTACGGATACTCAGTGGAACGACCCGGCTCTCAGGAGTCAGTTCTGCTCTGGGTTATCTGAAAGGGATGCGCTGGTGCTGTATGAGACCCCCCTTTCCCTTGATGCTGTTATGTCCCTCTCTATCAGGATAGATAGACGTCTTAGGGAGAGATCGAAAATTCCTGAGCAATCGGTAACCTCTCCCAAGCAGCAGTTAGTCTGTACTGACTTGGATGAGCCTATGCAGCTAGGAGGAACTTCTCGTCAGGTCCGTCCTCCTGAGGTTCGCCGTAGGTGGGGGGCTTGTTTTTTCTGTGGGGGGAAGGGTCATTTCATTAATGTCTGTCCCTCCTTTCCCAAAAACAAAAGACCGTCGGAAAACTACTAACCCCAGGCTGTGCGGAGGATGTCAGCCGGGGGGTATACGTTTCCTCCATACGAACATCTCAATTTGTGTTGCCAGCGGTTATTGTTTTTGGTGTTAAGACGGAGTCTATTTCTTTTTTTCTAGACAGTGGTGCAGGGGTAAATTTGATAGATGCCCATTTTGCCCGCACTATGGGTTTGTCTCTCTGTACGCTGCAGAGACCCATTCCCATATTCGCTATTGACTCTGCTCCTCTGTCTCAGAGAAACCTCACTCACGTTGTCCATAACTTACATCTTCGGGTAGGGGACCACCATAAGGAGCGTCTTTCATGTTACGTTCTGGAGGGCCTTCCCTCTCCTGTGGTATTGGGTCTTCCCTGGTTGGTAGCGCAGAATCCAGTGGTGGATTGGCAGGCCAGGGAGATATTGGAGTGGAGTGAGCATTGCAGAGAGAAATGCTTAAATAACAATTGCTTAATCGCCTCCATAGCTTCCCTACCTACATTTATTTCGGACTTTGAGGAAGTTTTTTCTGAAAAGGGTTGTCAGAAGATACCACCTCATCGTCCTTATGATTGCCCGGTTAACCTGATTCCCGGTGCAAAATTACCCAAGTCCAGGTTGTATAATCTTTCGGGTCCCGAGAGACAAGCCATGAAAGATTATATCTCCGAGAGTCTGGCCAAGGGACACATCAGACCCTCTTCTTCACCCGTGGCTGCAGGGTTTTTCTTTGTTAAAAAGAAAGATGGGGGCCTGCGTCCTTGCCTAGATTTCCGTGAGCTAAACCGGATAACCGTCCGAGACCCATACCCTCTTCCTCTCATTCCTGACCTTTTTAATCAGATTGCGGGTGCTAGGTGGTTCTCCAAACTTGATCTTAGGGGGGCCTACAATCTGATTCGTATCAAGGAAGGGGATGAGTGGAAGACAGCTTTTAACACCCCTGAGGGGCATTACGAAAATTTAGTCATGCCTTTCGGTCTGACCAATGCCCCTGCTGTCTTCCAACATTTCGTTAATGATATTTTTAGTCATCTCATCGGCAGGTTTGTAGTCATATACCTAGATGATATCTTAATTTATTCGGCTGATCTGAAAACACATGAAGTACATGTCAGGCAAGTACTGCAGGTCCTACGGACGAATAAATTATATGCGAAAATGGAAAAATGTGTCTTCGCCGTTCAGGAAATACAATTCCTGGGATATCTATTATCTGCTTCAGGTTTCCGTATGGATCCTGGGAAGGTCCAGGCAATTTTAGATTGGGATCTTCCTGAGAACCTTAAAGCTCTACAACGGTTTTTGGGTTTCGCAAATTTCTACAGAAAGTTTATTAAAAATTATTCAGTGATCGTTAAACCCCTTACTGACATGACTAGGAAGGGGACTGATTTTTCTAAATGGTCTGACGCCGCTAAAATTGCATTTTCCTCTCTAAAAGAGAGATTTACCTCGGCACCTGTTCTAATTCAACCTGATGTCTCCCAGCCTTTTATTGTTGAAGTTGATGCGTCGGAGGTGGGAGTGGGGGTATAAAGGGGGAATATTAATCACCAATATTATGCGAATATCGATAATTAATATTCATAAATAGGAGGAGCCACCTTGTGATGACTCCGCCTATTTATGCCTTTATATAATAAATACACAATACTTTTGCTATGCTTTACACTAATCACTAATGCTAGCTGCAAGCGCCTTACTAACTCGCTACCGCTAACAAGTACACGCTACACAAAGGGTACAAATATAACGGTATTTATTTAACACACTAAGCACGCAATACACTAACAATACACAGCACTACACATATACAATACTCAAACTACGCTACAAGTTCCCGATTCCACCCATAAACTAACTATACAATACACACATACAGGTATAACAACCCACCCGCCTAGTTCTATACTGTCCCTACAGTTTGTTTGCAGAGCAGAAGCATGCTCTACAGCGCAGCAGTGCAGGGGTTCACCAGGGGTTGCAGGGGTTAACCAGCGGGGCTAACTGCAAGGGTTAACCAGGGGAATGGGGGTGTGGCAGGGGTTAACCAGGGGTGGTTCACAGTACTCAGGGGGTACCTCAGAGTAAGGGTTGACTTAATCAGGGGCACAGGAGGGCACAGCAGGATAGGGGTCAGGGATATGCCAGGAGTTAAGGGGTACTGGCAGGGAAGGGGTTATGTGAAGCAGGGCAGTAGGAATGGGAGGAGGGTTCGTTGGTGGGATAGGGTTAAGGGGGGGGGGGGTGATACTTAATGTCTCCTGGGTCCGGTCCTTCAGGAGCGGGCGGCCAGGCACTTCTGTCGAGCGCCGATCGCGCTCTCCGATTCCGGTCCGGTCAGCTGCCACGTGGGAGGCCCTGACTCCCTGAGCGCAGGACGCGCTCCTCTATAAAGGTGGGTGGGGGGGTCCCGATGTCCTGAGCGCCGATGCGCTCTCCAGTGGGGGCCCGATCCTAACTTCTCTTGGCGCAGGACGCGCTCTCCTCATGTGGGGGGCCCAGACCCAACTGAACTCTGGAGTGCCGGGCCGCCGGATCTTTAAACCCGGCCGCCCGCACTCCCGCGCTGCGCCGCCCACCAGGGGGCGCGCGATATGACGTCACTGCGCCGGCCCGCACATCGGGGACGCGCTGCAGACAGGCGGGAGATGCCTTTGATCTCCCGCCTGCTGCCCTTAGCATTCCGGACAGTGCGATTGTAATCGCACTGTCGGAATGCGCATAATAGGAGGAGGGGAGGCTTCTCCCCTTCTTCTATCATGCGTAATTATCTCCAGCAGCGCTGGAGATAATTACAACAAAGGGCTCAGATTCTGTTGAATCTGAGCTCTTTGCATCCATCAGGATGACCGGACCCTTGTCCAGTCATTCTGATGTAATTAGCCAGATTGCATCGGTTTGAATGCTTGGGGCACATTCAAACCGATGCACCTGGTTTCAGGTGTAGGAGGGGGGGATACGTATAATATACATGAGTATGGATGCTTGGGGCACATCCATACACATGTATATACATTAATATTAGGGACATAAGGGGGCACATAATTATATAAGGGGGCACAAGCCCTTACATTATAAGGGGACACAAGCCCCTACATTATAAGGGGACACAAGCCCCTACATTATAAGGGGACACAAGCCCCTACATTATAAGGGGACACAAGCCCATATATCCCACAGGGGCCACCATGAGCCCCTGGGGATCCCCATGAGCAGACGTGCGCAGATGTTGGGCACATCTGCGCACATCATCCCATGATGCGGTGGATAATGCATGCACATATACCATACATGCCCGCACATGTTTGCAGGCATGCATGGATATATATGCATACGGCTCAACCGTTCCTCAACAGGGGGCTGTATTGTCTCAGGGTCCGTCTCCTGGCAAATGGCGTCCTTGCGCTTTCTTTTCCAAAAAATTATCTGCAGCAGAAAAGAACTATGATATTGGAAATAGGGAACTGTTGGCGATTAAACTGGCGTTTGAAGAGTGGCGTCACTTCTTAGAGGGAGCAATCCACCCCGTCACGGTAATTACGGATCACAAAAACCTTCTGTACCTAGAATCGGCTAAGCGTCTCACCCCTAGACAAGCTAGGTGGTCGCTATTCTTTACCAGATTTAACTTTGTAATCACCTATCGTCCTGGGGCAAAAAATACCAAGGCAGACGCATTGTCTCGTAGTTTCCCTGGAGGGGGTAATGTTAGTGATCCGGTACCTATTTTACAAAGAGGAGTGGTTGTCTCTGCTGTACACTCTGTTCTAGAGGGAAAGGTGTTAGAGGCCCAGGGGGACGCCCCGGCCTCTTGCCCCTCAGAGAAATTGTTTGTACCGTTAAACCTGCGTCTTGAGTTATTGAAGGAACATCATAATTCGGCACTTGCTGGGCACCCGGGTAGTAAAGCAACCTTGGAGCTATTGTCTCGTCGTTTTTGGTGGCCAAGGTTGCGTCAGGATGTAATAGATTTCGTGTCTACTTGTTCTACTTGTGCACGCGCGAAAGTCTCTCATACACGTCCAGCAGGGTCTTTATTGCCACTTTTCATCCCCAATAGACCATGGACACATCTATCAATGGATTTCATCACTGACTTACCTTTGTCTGCGGGTAAAACAGTTATCTTGGTAGTAGTAGACAGGTTTAGCAAAATGGTACATTTTATTGCGCTACCCGCACTTCCTAATGCTAAGACTCTTGCTCAGGTGTTTATCAGTGAAATCGTGAAGCTTCACGGGGTCCCTTCCGATGTGGTTTCGGATCGGGGAACCCAGTTTATTTCTAAGTTTTGGAAAGCTTTTTGTACCCGTTTAGGGGTACACTTATCCTTTTCCTCAGCTTTCCATCCTCAGTCGAATGGACAGACTGAGCGTACCAACCAAAACCTAGAAACATATTTAAGGTGTTTTGCGTCTGAAAACCAAGAGGTGTGGTCATCATATTTACCGTTAGCCGAGTTTGCCATAAATAATCGCCGTGAGGAATCCACTGGCAAGTCACCATTTCTTGGTGCATACGGTTTTCATCCCCAATTTTGTACTTTCAAAGAGGGGGGGTCTTCTGGGGTTCCCGAAGAGGAACGGTTTTCTTCATCTCTTTCATCGGTATGGCAGAAGGTGCAAGCTACCTTGAAAAATATGAGTGGTAAATACAAATGCATGGCCGATAAGAAACGGTCGCCAGGTCCGGACCTAGGAGTGAATGACTATGTGTGGTTGTCTACTAGGAATATTAAGTTGAAGGTTCCCTCTTGGAAACTGGGTCCTAGGTTCATTGGTCCTTATAAAATTGTAGCCGTCATTAACCCTGTGGCTTTTCGCCTGGAGCTACCTCAGACTTTTAAGATCCATAACATCTTCCATAAGTCGTTGCTCAAGAAGTATGTTCCACCTCTAGAACCATCACCGCTGCCACCTCCTCCTGTTGTTGTGGATGGTAATCTGGAGTTTCAAATATCAAGAATTGTTGATTCTCGTCGGGTCCGCCGCTCTCTTCAGTATCTGGTGCATTGGAGGGGTTACGGTCCCGAGGAAAGAATGTGGGTTCCAGCGTCAGAGGTAAACGCCAACAGGTTGATTCAGGCTTTCCATGTCTCTCATCCGGAGAGACCTGGTCCTGAGTGTCCGGAGGCCCCTCGTGAAAGGGGGGGTACTGTCACGAGGGTGTCAAGAGCCACGTCTGACTCCGTTATACCCGGGGTCAGGAAGTCGCAGCGGGTGGCTGCGCGCTCTATGTCTAAAGATCACGGTGTTTCTTAGTGTTTGTTTTCTGTGTTTGCCTTGCTATCCTTTTTGTCTCACTCAGGGATCCGTAGCTTCTCCTCCTCAGCTGTTTCTTGTCTGCCACTCCCAAACTCCTTATATTCTCCTCTCACACTTCTCTTGTTGCCAGTTATAGAGCTTCCTGCCTGGACATCTATGCTGACCCACTGGAGCTGAGAATCTGGTTGTTGTTCCAGAGTGCTACCCTCCGGATCCCTGTTGGGCTTTTGTTGTCTCCTGTTGTTGCCCACCTGGGATTATATGTTTAGTTTGTATTGTCTGTCCTCCCCTTGGTGTTTTCCTTTAGAGCTAGTGGTGCGGACTAGTGTTCCCACCGCCCTGTTCACTATCTAGGGCTCATCCTAGGGAAAGCCAGGGTTTTAGGCACGTGATCGGCGTACGGGTGAGGAACCTGTCTAGGGACGACAGGGCAGCCAGGTGCCAGCCGCAAGGTGAGTCAGGGGTCACCACCTTCCCTCTCACTAGGGCAGGGCCTCCCTCTTTTCCTCCCTCCGTGTCACGTATGTGACAGTTACGCCGATCGTGATATCTTCCTTTTGTTAAGAGAGTTCATAGAAAAGGGAGCTTTGGAGCCAGTTCCAGACGATTCAAAGAACTCTGGAATCTACTCCAGAATTTTTTGCGTACCCAAAGGGAATGGGAGAAGTCGGCTAATTATAGACCTGCGCTACTTAAACCGTCATCTAAAGAAGATCCATTTCAAGATGGAAACGATAAGGTCCATCGCTGCTGTCCTCAGGAAGAACCTATTCATGGCTTCTTTAGATCTCAAAGACGCCTATCTGCATATTCCGATAAATCCACAGTCAAGAAGATTCCTGAGAGTTGCCATCAAAAGAGGCGGAAACATTTTGCGGTACCAGTTCAGAGCTCTTCCTTTCGGGTTATGTTCAGCCCCGAGGATATTCACGAAGATAGCGGTACTTATTGCAGTAGAACTTCGCCTGAGGGGGATCCAAATCTTCCCATACCTAGACGACTGGTTGCTGGTAGCCGGTACAGAGAAACTCCTGCATCAACATCTGGAGCAGACAGTGGGCCTCTTACAATCTGTCATGGTCTTACCTTCTTGCTGTTCTCCTTCGTTTGACATGTGCTGGCGGCCATCTTGGTTTCTGGGTTTCTTGTAGCCTCCCACCCTGCGGCTTCTCCTTCCCACTGGGAGGAGCTGGATGCCTAGCTCATATATATAGGAGGTCTGTGGCTTCAGTTCCTTGCTTGGTCCTCCTGTGTTCACATGCTTCTAAGACTGCTGCTGCTTCTGGTTCCTGATCCTGGCTTCGTCTGACTACCCTGCTGGTTCCTGATCCAGGCTTCGTCTGACCACCCTTCTGGTTCCTGACCTCTGGCTTCGCAAGACCCTGCTTCGGTTTAGCCATCCGTTTGGACTTTTGCCTTACAGCTTGATTTTCAATAAAGCCTTCTTATTTCCACTTATCTCTTGTTGTACGTCTGGTTCATGGTTCCATGACACAATCTGTGGGTTTCCTAATAAATTGGGAGAAATCGGATACGGTCCCAGCAACATCCAAAAACTTCCTGGGGTTTCTAGTAGACACTGTCACCATGAAGCTCTATCTTCCTATGCCAAAGGTGGAAGTACTGAAGAAGGAGATGAGAACCCTGATGTCCCTCCACTCTCCTTCGGTACGAAGGGTTATGAAAACTCTGGGTCATATGACGTCAGTTTCAGAAGCTGTCCCTTGGGCAAATATCCACAGCAGGGATCTTCAGATGAATATGCTGCGAGCTTGGCGACTCTCCAGACTCAGGTTGGACGCGAGAATAAGGCTGGAACCAGCGACAATTCGGTCCCTCAGATGGTGGTTACGCACAGAAAATTTGGTCAAAGGAAAGAGCTTCTAGTTCCTGTCTCCGGTCATCATAACTACGGATGCCTCCGGCCAAGGATGGGGAGCCCTTCTTCTGGACAAGTGGGTGCAAGGCCTCTGGACGCACGAGGACAGGATGAAATCCTCGAACTACAAGGAGCTGAAGGCGGTTCTGTTGGCTCTTCGCCACTTCAAGGCCGATATATTGGGGAGATCCGTTCTGATCCGTTCGGACAACTTGACTACCGTTTTCTACCTGAACAAACAGGGAGGTACGAGGAGCGGACTTCTTCTGGAGCTGTGCAAAACTATCTTCAGCTGGGCGGAATCACACCTGCTGGAACTAAAAGCAGCGCATATCAGGGGCTGCTGCAATACGCAAGTGGATCGTCTGAGCAGGAAGATGGTGAACCAAGCCGAATGGGAGCTCAATCAGTCCGTTTTTCACCAGATTACAGAGAAGTGGGGCTCTCCTGCATGGGATCTGATGGCGACAGCAGAGAACAGAAAATTGAGCCAGTTTTGTTCGCTGAACAGCTTCGACAGTCCAACAGTGGTGGACGCCTTCACCATGAGCTGGGAACGCCTATTCATCTATATATTTCCCCCGGTACCTCTCATCCCGAGGGTTCTTCGGAAGATAGCAGAGGAGAAGCCTCAGGCCATTGTGATCGAGCCTTTTTGGCCGAGAAGGTCGTGGTTTCCCCTTCTACTTCACTTGTCCAGGGGGAACTTCTGGAGACTTCCCCTGCGGCCAGATCTCCTGTTGCAGAACAACCTGTATCATCAGAATCTACAACATCTACACCTTACGGCCTGGAGGCTGAGAGAAGCAGACTGGAGAGAAGGGGCTTGTCACAATCGGTAATCGACACCCTGCTGGCGTCTAGGAAAGACTCTACCAACAGAAAGTACGCTAAAGTCTGGTGAAAATATCTATCCTGGATGTCGCAGACCGGCCATGAAACCATCGATATTTCTTCCATCTTGCAGTTCCTTCAAAATGGGTTCCAGAAAGGGCTCAAGCCAAATACGTTAAGATCCCACATGACAGCAATAAACTCGGTAACAGAAAATGAATTCCTTCATCATCCTTTGATATTCCGGTTTTTTAAGGCGATCAAGAGGCTCAAACCTGTTCATAGAGACCCGGTTCCCATCTGGGATCTTGCTCTGGTACTAAAGAGGCTTGCAGCTCCCCCATTTGAGCCATTACAGGAAGTGGACTACAAATGGCTCTCCTGCAAGACTCTGTTCCTTACAGCAATTACGTCTGCCAAAAGACTGGGGAAACTTCAGGCATTGTCTTCAAAATTCCCATACTTACGTTTTCTGCCAGATGGGGTTCTACTTCGTACTATGCCAGCTTTTTTGCCTAAAATCCCTTCAACAGCAAACAAAAATAGAGAGTCGTTCCTCCCAGTATTCTTTCCTGAGCCTCTGGACGAGAACCAGAAACTCTTACATACATTGGATGTTAAAAGAGCTCTGCTTATCTATTTGCAAAGAACAAGAGAATTCAGAACAGTAGAAAACCTTTTTGTCCTCTTCTCTGGGCCAAGAAAGGGTTCTTCTCCTTCTAAGGATACTTTGGCAAGATGGATCAAAACCACAATATTGGAAACCTATTCTCTGGAAGAGATACCACCTCCATTTCCAGTGAGAGCACATTCCACCAGGGCCACGGCTACTTCTTGGGCAGTGGTCGCACAGGTCTCGATTGAAGAAATCTGTAATGCAGCATCCTGGTCTTCATCCCTGACCTTCGTCAAGCATTATCGTTTGGATGTTAACACTAGGAGCTCAGCCTTTGGTACCGGGGTTCTGTCTGCAGCTCTGAGTGAAGATACCCCCCTTGTGATCTATGAAAATCCCATTCTGTGCTGCCGTAGGACGAAATGGGAAAGGAAAAATTCTTACCTGGGATTTTACTTTCCTTGAGTCCGTAGGCAGCACAGAATGGGTTAACTTTGTTCTCATCCGATCCTAGGACCGCCCACCTAGATAAAAGGTACAGATTAAAATAATTAAATCATTAGCAGTGACCAATAAAGGCTACTTCCTCCAGAACCTCCTTGTGTTAATACAAATAGACTCAGACCAAGAATTATGCCAAAAACAATAAGAAATTTATTAGGGCGGGTATACTTGTGCTGCCTACGGACTCAAGGAAAGTAAAATCCCAGGTAAGAATTTTTCCTATGTTTAGAGCCCAGCCGGGCAGGTATTTGTTTTGTGTTATTGTTTGTTGTTGCTGGTGTTGCACAATAAATGCAAAGTTTGGACAGTATATCCGTGTCTGGTGAAGTAACCTGTGAGAATGACCCCTGGAGAAGAGCTAACCCCCCCACAATATATATACAGTCTACACCTATATACAGTCTATATCTATGTACAGTCTACACGGTGTAGGTTGTATATAGTTATAGACTGTATATAGATATAGGTTGTATATATGCATATAGGTGTAGGCTGTTTATAGATATAGAATGTATATAGGTGTAGGCTGTTTATAGGTATAACCTGTGTATAGGCTGTATATAGGTTTATATATCTATCTCGTATCTATCTATCTATCCACCCACAGGGGTTATATTGTCTGGCATGGTGTAATCTCCATACATTTGCTGTACAGTATACATTATAATCCCTGTACCATGCCGTAAAATATACATTGCAATCCCTGCACCATGCTATACAATATACATTATAATCCATACACCATGCTGTTCAATATACAATATAACACCAACACTGTGGGGTTATGTTGTATATTGTAAGGCATGGTGTATGGATTATAATTTATACTGTACAGCAGTGCAGGAATTATAATGTATATTATACAGCATGGTGCAGGGATTATAATGTATATTGTACAGCATGGTTCAGGGATTATACTGTATATTGTACAGCATGGTGCAGGGATTATACTGTATAGTACGGGATGGTGCAGGGGTTACATTGTATGCTCTTTAATGTGACAATTATCTTAGGTTTTCACCCACCTTTGATGGCACTGTGCCCAGCTCAGCAGCTGCCAAGGCTTACAGGGCAAATAAAAACAGAAAAAAAGGGAAGTTACTCCAATCCAGGGGGATCAAGCAGAATCCCAAAGTAAATGAAGGATGAGGCGCCGACAGGAAGGGGATGGTAAATAGTAGAACAGTGAGAAAAGGTTAAGGGTAGGCAGCTGTAGAAGGATGTTTAACACAGTCAAACACCTAAGACAAGGTGCTAAAAAGACATATGGTGTCGGTTACAGTGGTGGCCAAGATCCATAAAATGGATTCGATAGGTAACAAGGCTCAATGCGTTTCGGGGAACAATCTTCCCCTTCAGGAGCAGGTGCTAAAAAAAACATATATACATACAGAAATAAAGCTACAAGGGAGTGCTGCCAGACCTTTTCCATGGATATATATATATATATATATATATATATACACACACACACATGTATGTGTTCCCTTTTTTGCGTTATTTATCACCAGATATTATATCTTTTGTGCATATTATAGTTGCCATATAAACTATCTAGTCCATATAGGCCTACCCATGGCACATTTCCCGTAAAAACCCTCCTAATTATCTTTTGGATTTCCCTGGTTGCATTCCAGCTTGGAGCGCATATCCTGTCCTATTCGCATCATCGCAAAGGACTTTTTCCGGCGGCGATCCGTGCACCTTGATGCATTCCAGGGTGACACGCATTGACGGTTTGTTGCCCTGCCACTGGTTGCGTTCCAGCCTGGAGCGCATATCCTGTTCTATGCGCTTCTGGCGGCGATCCTTGCGCCTGATGCGTTCCAGTGTGGCACGCATCGTATGTCCGGTCTGCCACTTTCGTTTCCGGCGTCCATGCACGCGTTATGAATCCAATCACAGTCGGCATCTCCCTATATAAGTGGTATGCTGCTCTATGTATTTCTGTATGTATATATGTTTTTTTTAGCGCCTGCTCCTGAAGAAGGGGGGGATTGTTCCCCGAAACGCGTTAAGCCTTGTTACCTATGGAATAAAGTGATTGATCAGAAGCTTGCCCGTCTATGCTGCCATCAATCTCTGTCAACTCTACATGCGATCCTGGCCGGGGGGGTTAAAGTCACATGTGTCATGAGTTTATCCTGGTGACTACCCCCCAGCGAAGTGAGTGCTCACTATTTTATGGCTATTATTTTCATGTTGTTTATCCGCATGCTTTTATACTTTATATGCATTTTAACTATATGCTGATTCCGTGGCATTAGTATCTTACATTGCACTGGGGATATTTGATCCCCCTGATCTACCTATTGTACATGCATTTGTATATTTCAGTTCCTATATTTCTACCACATAGCATCTCCTTTTTTCATTTGTGATTCTGGGGAGTGGCGCTTAGCATTTTGCACCATTTTATGGATCTTGGCCACTGCTGTGACCGACACCATATGTCTTTTTAGCACCAAGGCTTACAGGGAACACTGTTTGCTTCCTGCTTGACATACAAACAGCATGCAGGATCATGCCTTACATCAGGCTCTGCCTGGTGCCTTTTCCTCACTAATGTCTTCTACCGGGAATTAGTTTCCCTCATGTAGTGCCCTACATATATGTGCAATGATAATAAGCTTTGTTATACAATTAAAGTCAATACTCATGTTCTATATCAGGGATGCTCAACCTGCGGCCCTTCAGCTGTTGTAAAACTACAACTCCCAGCATGCCCTCCTGTAGGCTGTCCGGGCATGCTGGGAGTTGTAGTTTTACAACAGCTGGAGGGCCTCAGGTTGGGCATCCCTTTTCTATATATATGGATGAAAGGCTTTCAGCATTTTCTCTGGTAAGTCCAAGGGACACCAGTTTCAACAATTATAATGGGTAAAGTGCTTTTCTACATTTAATTGCACTTCTCAGTAGAAGTTTTTTTTTTTATTATTATTTTTTTTTTTTTCCACTCTAACTAGAAAATTGTAGTTTGACTGTAGTGCGGTTTAGAAATGATTCATATTTGCAGGAGTCCACTGTCTGGTTCTTAAATGTTGGAAAAGCTTGTTTACTGGCTATAAATTTCTGGATATCCATCCAATATAATAATTCACCCTATATCCATAAAACAAATTAGAACTGGTTGAAATCAATTGTCTGTCTTGTTTCCTAAAGGGGTTGTACAGGACAGTGGCATAGCGCAGGCTGCCATTGCCTGGGGCAAACTAAGTATTGCACTCTGCAACCTGTGGACATGCCCCTCTTTATACCACAGTGTAGTTCACTGTGTCACGGGTTGCCATACGTACTCGCTTTAGTGGCTCTGGCGTACTGGCTATGGTGGATTCTGTGTATGTTTATTTCTATGAGCTACATGCAGTTGCTGCTTTCTGTGTGTGAACTGTGGCTTGTACCTCTCTCTTTGTATCCAACACTAACGCTGGGTTACACACCTGAGTGTTCTGAAAGGAGCGCTCTGTATGCGCGATTGTACCGGCGTTTACAATCGCGCATACAGAGACAAGCGAACGCCCATTGCCGCGCGTTCCCGAAAGTCTATGTACGGGAACGTGCGACAAAACGCCCCAAAGAAGCTCAAGAACTTTTCTGAGCGTAGGGATTCAAACGCGCTGTAAAACGCTCAAGTGTGAACCAGGGCCATAGGGAAGCATTGGTTTTCATGTGTTGAGTGTTTTACAGCGCGTTTGAACGCGCTGTAAAACTCTCAGGTGTGAACCCAGTTTAAGGCCTCTTTTCCCCTCCCCCACGACAGCACCTTAGAGAGAGATGGCTCCGCCCCAGGACAGGAAACCTGCAGCATAAAAAGGTGGAGCCGGTCTCCCACCTCAGTGAGGTTTCCTGTCCTGGTACGGGAGCCTGCCGTGTCGTCCTGACCTGGAAGTCCCGGTAGAAGCCGGAGGGTTAGGGCGGCGTGTGGTACCTGTCCGACCATTCCCCAGAGGCGTCGGGGGCGAGATTCCGGTGTCGAGATCCCGGATCGCAAGGGCAGAAGGTGCCGGTCCCTCAGGCGAGGAGGATAGCACCAGCGGCTGGAGGGGGGCCAGAAGGCCTCGGCATTGCTGCAGACTAGCCGGGACGCCGCCGGATGTAGACGCTGTTGGAGGCGTCTGAAACAGGAAGTGCCATGCATTCCACGGCCATGCGCTTCCGGTCAGGTGACCGGAAGTTCGACATCCCGGCAATTTTAAACCGGCTCCAGGCAGGTATGAGGGTGCTGGGGTGTTTTAGACGCTGGTGTCCGAATTCAGAGTGCCAGAAAGTGGACCAGGTGGTTCCAGTGCTATCTTGGCATGGTGGGTCTACAGTAGCTGTGTATCTCTCAGGTGAGAGGAATACTTGGTGGCAGTATATAACTTGGGCAATGTTTTTATCAGTGCAGGTTTTTTCCTTCACTATGGACGAAGAGAGGAGGTCTGAAAGTGTGGATGTGGAGATCCTGCCACCGGTATTGTGAGTCCTATTCTCGGTCCTTAGAGGGTCTAGGCTGTTTCTCAGATTTGGGTATGTTCCTTTTTTCTTAGACGGTGCCTAAGAAGGTGGCGGCAAAGAAAAAGAACAAGGAATGCCCTATCTGCAAGTGCCCGCTGTCTTCTTCTTACACTAAAAAGCTCTGTCAGCAGTGCATTGAGAAGACGGTGGCTGAGGAGACTCCAAGTCTTTTGAAAGACCTTAAGTCTATTATGTCTGAAGTTAAAAATTCCCTGAGAAGTAGGAAAAGAAGAAGAACAGTGAGGCAGGAGTCCGACGTGGATTCGGAAGATAGCGATTCTCTCTCTGGGGATGAGGACTCTAATGATTCCTTTTCTTCTGAAGATAACATAAGAGAAGGAAAGTTCCTATTTCCAGCGGAAGATACGGACAAATTGTTAAAAGTTATCCGGTCTACCTTGGAGTTGGAGGATACCAGAGAGGATAGATCGGTAGAGGATGTCGTGTTTGAGGGACTTAGGGAAAGAAAGCGTAGGTGTTTCCCTATCCATAGGTCTATTTCAGCGGTGATAGAAAAAGAATGGAAAAAAACTGATAAAAAACCATTCATTTCTAAGACCTTTAAACGGAAGTATCCATTTGAGGAAGAGGCGTCTACATCTTGGGACAAGGCCCCGAAACTGGATGTAGCCATTTCCAAGATTTCTAAAAAATCCTCGCTGCCCTTTGAGGACATGGGATTCTTAAAGGACCCCTTAGATAAAAGAATAGATTCCTCCCTTAAGAATGCGTGGGAGTCTTCTGCGGCTGCTTTCAGGCCTAGTATAGCTGCCACTGTTGTTGCAAGGTCTATGTCACTGTGGTTGGAGAGGCTAGAGGGGCAGATTAGGGAGAAATGCCCTAGAGAGCAGTTATTAGCTTCTATACCGACCTTCCAGAAAGCCGCGGATTTTATTGCGGATGCCGCGGTGGACACGGTGAGGCTGGAAGCAAGAACCGCATTCCTTTCCAATTCTGCGCAACGTGCTTTGTGGCTTAAGAATTGGAAAGGGGGAGATTTGCCGTCCAAGCTGAGGCTATGTAGCATTCCCTGTGATGGCCAGTTTCTTTTCGGGTCGGAACTTGACTCCTTACTCGAGAAAGCGGCAGATAGGAAGAAAAAGTTTCCCCAGGAATCTTTTACACAGTTCAGGCAATATAAACGGCCCTTTCGGAACCCGACAAGGTTCCAGAATAAGAAGCAGAAGGGGGACAGAGAGCAGGGAGCAAGGTCTAGATCAGGAAATAAGGGCTTTTTGTTTGGATCAGCCACAGCTCGTGCGGGAAAACAAGGAAAGCAATGATGCCATGATCCCAGTAGGAGGAAGATTAAAGTTCTTTCTTCCTGCTTGGGAAAAGATGGCAGGGAAATGGTCTTCTGCGGGAGGGTTTAAGATTGGAGTTCTTGAGTTGCCCCGCAGAAAGATTTGTGATTTCGAGGTTTTCTCTCATCATGCTGCAAGAAATAAAAAAACTGATAAGCAAGAAGGTGTTGATTCCTGTCCCAGAGTCAGAGCTAGGGAAGGGTTTTTATTCCACCCTGTTTTTAGTAAAGAAACCAGATGGGTCGTACCGGACTATAATAAATCTCAGATATCTGAACAAATTCCTGAAAGCCAGAAAATTCAAGATGGAAACCATCAGGTCAGCGATATATCTTTTGTCTCCAGGCTGCCATATGGCGGTCCTGGATTTAAAAGATGCTTACCATCATATTCCGATTCATCCAGATCACCAGAGATTCCTCCGGGTGGCTGTGAGAACCGAGGTGGGACTTCTTCACTATCAGTTCCAGGCTCTTCCCTTTGGCCTCTCCATGGCACCTCGGATCTTTACCAAGGTAGTGGCGGAGATGGCTTCCTTCATCAGAAGGGAGAACATCACGTTTTTACCTTACCTGGACGACTTTCTGGTGGTGGCCCAGTCTCAGGAGGAGTGTGCCAGGTCTCTGAATCGGGTTATGGAGGTTCTTCAGTCTTTGGGGTGGCTGTTGAATATCCAAAAGTCCAGGTTGGAGCCGTCAACGAGCCAGGTTTTTCTGGGTCTGGTTTTAAATTCCAGGCTGGAAAGAACTTTCCTCACAGAGGAGAAGGTAGCCGGGGTTCAGGGAGTAGTTCAGAGGGTTCAGTCAGAACAGACCCTGTCTATAAGAAAAGCTGTCCCTGTTAGGAGTTCTAACTTCCTGCATGCCAGCAGTCCAGTGGGCTCAACGACATTCCCGCCAATTACAGGGAGAGATCTTGACTGCCACAAGACGGGCAGGGGCATCCCTGGAGTCAGTTATAAGATTATCAGAAGTGACTCTTTCATCCCTAGATTGGTGGAAGGAAGTGGAAAATCTGAACCAGGGACTTCCCTGGTCCTTTCCGGAACCGGTGGTTGTTACTACGGACACCAGCCCCTGGGGTTGGGGGGCTCACGTGGAGGATCAGATCTTTCAGGGAGAGTGGTCCCAGGGTCAGAGACGGTTTTCGTCAAATCGAAAGGAGCTGAGGGCGGTTTTGCTGGCCTTGAGAGCAGTTCTTCCGATGATCCAGAACAGACATGTGAGAGTGATGTCCGACAATCGGACAGTGGTCTCATATCTCAATCATCAGGGAGGAACCAGGTCAGATTCTTTACTGAAGGAGACAAGATGGATTTTCGAGGAGATAGAAGGGAGAGTGCTTCATCTCTCGGCCATTCATATCAGAGGGGTCGAGAATTCTCGAGCGGACTTCCTGAGTCGCCACAGATTACGTCAGGGAGAGTGGTCTCTGAATCCAGTAATTTTCTCCCAGATAGTAAGATTATGGGGTTTCCCTTCAGTAGACATGTTCGCCACAAGAGAAAACAGAAAGGTACAGAATTTTTTCTCCCTCAGTCCAGAGGAGTGCCCATCTGGGGTGGACGCCTTCCTCCAGAGATGGGATTTTCCGCTAGGCTATGCCTTTCCCCCCGCTTCAGTTGATTCCACTAGTAATAAGGAAGATCAGGTACGAAGGGGCAAGTGTAATTCTGATAGCCCCCTTCTGGCCGAAGAGGGTGTGGTTTTCCCTGTTGAGAGCGATGTCAGTTTCGGATCCGTGAATCTTGCCAGGAATTCCAGACCTATTATCTCAGGGTCCAGTGTTCCACCCGGAAGTAGGGTCTCTACATCTTTCGGCATGGAATTTGAGAGGTCATTTTTAGCTATTCAGGGATTCTCTAAGGAAGTCATTTCCACTTTGATGAAAAGTAGGAAGGAGGTGACGAATGTTATTTATGCGCGAGTATGGAGAAAGTTCCTGTCCTTTATAGGCGCAGAAGGGGTTTCCTGGCCGTTAGATTTCTCTGTAGTTCAGGTGTTGGATTTTTTACAGAGGGGATTGTCCCTCGGGTTGGCAAAAAGTACACTAAAAGTGCAGGTGTCAGCTTTATCGGTCTTGGGGAAAAGAAGTTTAGCCATGGACCCTTGGGTGGTTAGGTTTTTTAAGGCAGTGGATAGGATTATGCCAGTAGCAGGCCCTAGATTTCCTCCCTGGGACCTTAACTTAGTGCTTAACACCCTTACCAGACATCCCTTTGAACCTCTAGCCTCTTGCTCGGTTAAAGTACTTTCCCTTAAGCTAGTTTTGCTGGTAGCTTTAACATCAGCCAGAAGGGTTGGGGAGATTCAGGCCCTCTCTATTAACCCCCCTTTTATGTCCATCAGAGAAGACAGAGTGGTTCTCAGACCAGATCCTGGTTTTATGCCAAAGGTTCCTTCTAGGATTAATAGGGCTCAGGAGGTAGTTCTTCCAGCTTTCTTTTCAGAACCAAAAGATAACAGAGAGAAGGAGCTGCATTCCCTGGATGTCAGGAGGTGTATTTTGCAGTACCTGGAGGTGACTAAAGACTGGAGGAAGTCTTCTGCCTTATTTGTTCTGTTCGGTGGGGCTAGAAAAGGTAATACTGCCTCTAAGGCTGCTATTGCCCGGTGGATCAGAGAAGCTATATCCTTGGCGTATTCAGTATCCGGTGTGTCTCCCCCTATTTCTGTGAGGGCTCACTCCACGAGGGCGGTGTCCACTTCTTGGGCAGAGAGGGCCAGCGTATCTATTGAACAGATCTGTCGGGCTGCCACCTGGTCTTCTCCGTCCACCTTTTATAAGCACTATAGGCTTCAGCTTGACTCTATTTCTGACCTTCTCTTTGGCACTAAGGTCTTGAGTTCTGTCACCCACCCTGAGCATGATCTCTGAAATCTCTCTCTAAGGTTCTGTCGTGGGGGAGGGGAAAAATGATGATTACACTTACCGGTAATCGGATTTTCCTGACCCCACGACAGCACCTCTTTATTCCCTCCCTATTAGTGTAAGTCTGTGTGTTCACGGGTGTTGCAAAAAAAAAAAAAATATATATATATACAGTATGTTAAAACTAAACTAACGTAAGGGGGAGTCCCTCTCATGCTCTGGAAACTCACTGAGGTGGGAGAGCGGCTCCACCTTTTTATGCTGCAGGTTTCCTGTCCTGGGGCGGAGCCATCTCTCTCTAAGGTGCTGTCGTGGGGTCAGGAAAATCCGATTACTGGTAAGTGTAATCATCATTTTCACACGGGCGTTGCGGGAAAAGGTGCGGGTGCGTTACTGGAACATGCACAATTTTTGCAACATTGTAATGCGTTTCGCACGCGCGTGAGAAAAATCGGCATGTTTGGTACCCAAACCCGAACTTCTTCACAGAAGTTTGGGCTTGGGTTCGGTGTTCTGTAGATTGTAATTTTTTCCCTTATAACATGGTTATAAGGGAAAATAATAGCATTCTGAATACAGAATGCATAGTACAATAGCGCTGGAGGGGTAATAGTAATTTAACTCACCTTAATCCACTTGCTTGCGCAGCCCGGCTTCTCTTCTGTGCTGTGTACAGGAAAAGGACCTGTGGTGACGTCACTCTGGTCATCACATGGCCCATCACATGATCTTTTACCATGGTGATAGATCATGTGATGGACCATGTGATGACCGGAGTGACATCACCACAGGTCCTTTTCCTGTACACAACACAGAAGAGAAGCCGTGCTGCGCGAGCAAGTGGATTAAGGTGAGTTAAATTTTTTTTTTTTTAACCCCTCCAGCCCTATTATACTATGCATTCTGTATTCAGAATGCTATTTTCCCTTATAACCATGTATAAGGGATAATAATCAAGATCGGGTCCCCATCCCAATCATCTCCTAGCAACCGTGCATGAAAATCTCACCGCATCCGCACTTGCTTACGTTTTTAACGCAGCCCCATTCACTTCTATGGGGCCTGCGTTGTGTGAAAAACGCACAAAATAGAGCTTGTTGTGATTTTCACGCAACGCACAAGTAATGCGTGAAAATCACCGCTCATGTGAACAGCCCCATAGAAATGAATGGGTCCTGATTCAGTGTGGGTGCATTGCGTTCAACTCATGCATTGAACCTTTGCGTAAAACTCGCCCGTGTGAAAGGGGCCTAAGGCAGATGCGGTGCGATTTTCTAGCACGGTTGCTAGGAGATGGGATGGGGACCCGATCATTATTATTTTCCCTTATAACATGGTTATAAGGGAAAATAATAGCATTCTTAATACAGAATGCATAGTACAATAGGGCTGGAGGGGTTAAAAAAATAAAATAAAATTTAACTCACCTTAATCCACTTGTTCGCGCAGCCCGGATTCTCTTCTGTCTTCTTCTTTGCTGTGCAGTAGAAAAAGGACCTGTGGTGACATCACTGCGCTCATCACATGGTCCGTCACATGATCCATCACTGTGGTAAAAGATTATGTGATAGACCATGTGATGAGCGCAGTGACGCCATGAAAGGTCCTATTTCTCAAAGAAGAAGACAGAAGACAAGCCAGGCTGCGCAAACAAGTGGATGAGGTGAGTTAAATATTTGTTTTATTTGTTTTAACCCTTCCAGCCCTATTGTACTATGCATTCTGTATTAAGAATGCTATTATTTTCCCTTATAACCATGTTATAAGGGAAAAGAATACAATCTACACAACAAAAATCGCACATTTTCCCGCGACGCACCCACATCTTATCCGGGCCAAAAACATGATGCCCGTGTGAAAGAGGCCTGAGTAGTTCCTTACACGTAGATGTGTAGGCTGGCTGCATGCACTCTGTATTCTGGCTATGGTGTTTCCCTCTGGCTGGTTGTGTGATGCGTGCTGGCTACAGCTTTCTGTGTGAACTTGGGCCTGTGTTTTGGATACAGTCTGTATTATCTCTGCTGTGTTTCTTGTGTTTTGTTCTTGTGGGGTTAATGTTTTGGTCGGGGTGTACCTACTAGGTGGTCAGATGCAGTGAACAGCCGCCGGGGACCTTCATCAGGCTGTTCTCGGAACTGCCTGCTCCTGGTGACCGCATTTGTTTCAGACCGGCTCGCGGCACAGGCACAGGTAAGAACTTACCTGTGCATCACCGGACTTGTGATTTAAGATGGCAGCTCACATGTGTTAGCGGGCGAACACGGCGAACTGGCCATCACTGGTCAGATGGTCTGGTTACCTGCTTCATCCTGTTAGCTGTGGGTTTGGAGGTCAGTCTGTATCCAGCTGTGCTGGGTGCATGATCATTTGTACATGATCTGGGTTATTCCTTCTGCCCTGTCTGTGTGGTCACCTAGTGAAACATCAAGGTCACCCTATCTTGGTCTCTGCTAGATGTTTCCTCGCATTCATGTTTCTGTCTGTTCGCCCATGGACTAACGGAGTTCTCCGGAGGGAGAACATCTAGTCTATGTGTGCAGATCTGACTAGGACCGCTATCAGGGGCGGATTGAGAACCCTCAGGGCCCCTGGGCAAAATAAATCAAGGGCCCCCTTACAGGCCCCACCCATGTTCTGCTGCAAGCCCCACCCTTGTCCCGCCTCCATGCCCCGCCTCCAGCCACACCCTACACAATCTTTAATAAGCAAATTTTGGTATGGGGCCCCCTCCCCCCCAAGAAAACTACTGATCGTTACAAAAAAACAAGCCCTCACATAGACCGAAATATAGAAAAGTAATTTTTTTAAGTAATTAAACCAAATAAAAACTATACAAGTTTTGTATCGTATTGAGCCGCAGAATAAAGACGTCATTTTTAGTGAATGCCATGATGTCAAAACCTGAAAAAGCTTGGCTGAATTGTGTGTGTTTTTTTTCTTAACCCACAAAGAATTAATTTTTTTCCTGCTTTCTGATACAAGACATGGCAAATTAAGTGGCGACATTTAAAAAATGCATCTTGTCCCACACAAAAAAAGCCCTCATATGACTATGTAAATGGAAAAATAAAAAGATTATGGCTAATGTAAAAATGAAAATGGGTCCGGTCTTTAAGGGGTAAAAGGTATCAAACTACAATGTTTTATATTGCTTGCTCTTTTTGAGAGCATCAGGGTTTTTGCACATTTTACATACACAGCTCTGCTACACACACAGCTCTGAGTGGCACATTATATATCACTGTTGCACATTTTACACACACTACTGTGCTGGATTCACACTATACACCTATCCAGGGCCGGTAGCCTATCTATATTTTGGCGCCCCCCCACCCCCAATTTCACATTTC
Source organism: Bufo gargarizans (assembly GCF_014858855.1). NCBI lineage: Eukaryota > Metazoa > Chordata > Amphibia > Anura > Bufonidae > Bufo > Bufo gargarizans. The sequence goes on from NC_058080.1 coordinate 296,788,532, forward strand.
TGCCCCTCATGATTCATGTCCATTTCTTGCCCCCCCATGTGCCAATATCCTAGTGCCATTCTCTCCCCCTGCCCCCTAATGTGCCAGTATCAAGTGCCTCTCTTCTCCCCCCCTCCATGTGCCAGTATCATAGTGCCACTGTGCCATCCTCTCCCAATGCCCCCTAATGTGCCAGTATCAAGTGCCTCTCTCCTCCCCCCCTCCATGTGCCAGTATCATAGTGCCATCCTCTCCCCCTGCCCCCTAATGTACCAGTATCAACTGCCTCTCTCCTCCCCCCTCCATGTGCCAGTATCATAGTGCCATCCTCTCCCCCTGCCCCCTAATGTGCCAGTATCAACTGCCTCTCTCCTCCCCCCTCCATGTGCCAGTATCATAGTGCCACTGTGCCATCCTCTCTCAATGCCCCTAATGTGCCAGTATCAAGTGCCTCTCTCTTCCCCCCTCCATGTGCCAGTATCATAGTGCCACTGTGCCATCCTCTCCCCCTGCCCCCTAATGTGCCAGTATCAAGTGCCTCTCTCCTCCCCCCTCCATGTGCCAGTATCATAGTGCCATCCTCTCCCCCTGCCCCCTAATGTGCCAGTATCAAGTGCCTCTCTCCTCCCCCCTCCATGTGCCCGTATCATAGTGCCATCCTCTCCCCCTGCCCCTAATGTGCCAGTATCAAGTGCCTCTCTCCTCCCCCTCCATGTGCCAGTATCATAGTACTATCCTCTCCCCCTGCCCCCTAATGTGCCACCATCAAGTGCCAAGTGCCTCTTTCCTCTTCCCCCCCATGTGCCAATATCAGTGCCATCCTCTCCCCCTGCTCCCTAATGTGCCAGTATCAAGTGCCTCTCTCCTCCCCCCCTCCATGTGCCAGTAAAGTAACAGTCCGGTATAAAAAAAAATTCTACTTACCTCCATGTCGGCGATGCGATGCAGCCTCTAGTGTTCCTGTTTAGCCTGTCTTTCAGAAAAGTTTAAGATGGGATTCAAACCCATGACCTTCTGTATCAGAGGCAAAGCACCTAACCACACGGCCATAAGAGCTGTACAGCCAGTTACTTAAAAAAAAAATTATATATATAGATATATGACTTCTACTGTAGATAACTTTGATAGTGTACAACCATACACATGACAGTTGCCCCAACACACCCAGCTCTGCTACATCCATACAGTGTGCTGGGGCAGCTGTCATGTGTATGTACACTAGGTATCAAAGTTACCTACAGTAGAAGTCCCAGGAGAAACTTTTCTGAAAGACATGCTAAATGACTGAGATTTAAATAGACCTCATAGCTCAGAGTGTCTCGTAGGTTAGAGTGTACAGGTCCTTCTAAAAAAATTAGCATATTGTGATAAAGTTCATTATTTTCTGTAATGTACTGATAAACATTAGACTTTCATATATTTTAGATTCATTACACACCAACTGAAGTAGTTCAAGCCTTTTATTGTTTTAATATTGATGATTTTGGCATACAGCTCATGAAAACCCAAAATTCCTATCTAAAAAAATTAGCATATTTCATCCGACCAATAAAAGAAAAGTGTTTTTAATACAAAAAAAAGTCAACCTTCAAATAATTATGTTCAGTTATGCACTCAATACTTGGTCGGGAATCCTTTTGCAGAAATGACGGCTTCAATGCGGCGTGGCATGGAGGCAATCAGCCTGTGGCACTGCTGAGGTGTTATGGAGGCCCAGGATGCTTCGATAGCGGCTCATCCAGAGTGTTGGGTCTTGCGCCTCTCAACTTTCTCTTCCCAATATCCCACAGATTCTCTATGGGGTTCAGGTCAGGAGAGTTGGCAGGCCAATTGAGCACAGTAATACCATGGTCAGTAAACCATTTACCAGTGGTTTTGGCACTGTGAGCAGGTGCCAGGTCGTGCTGAAAAATGAAATCTTCATCTCCATAAAGCTTTTCAGCAGATGGAAGCATGAAGTGCTCCAAAATCTCCTGATAGCTAGCTGCATTGACCCTGCCCTTGATAAAACACAGTGGACCAACACCAGCAGCTGACATGGCACCCCAGACCATCACTGACTGTGGGTACTTGCCACTGGACATCAGGCATTTTGGCATTTCCCTCTCCCCAGTCTTCCTCCAGACTCTGGCACCTTGATTTCCGAATGACATGCAAAATTTGCTTTTATCCAAAAAAAAGTACTTTGGACCACTGAGCAACAGTCCAGTGCTGCTTCTCTGTAGCCCAGGTCAGGCGCTTCTGCTGCTGTTTCTGGTTCAAAAGTGGCTTGACCTGGGGAATGCGGCACCTGTAGCCCATTTCCTGCACACGCCTGTACACGGTGGCTCTGGATGTTTCTACTCCAGACTCAGTCCACTGCTTCCGCAGGTCCCCCAAGGTCTGGAATCGGTCCTTCTCCACAATCTTCCTCAGGGTCCGGTCACCTCTTCTCGTTGTGCAGCGTTTTCTGACACACTTTTTCCTTCCCACAGACTTCCCACTGAGGTGCCTTGATTCAGCACTCTGGGAACAGCTTAGGCTACTTTCACACTAGCGTTCGATCGGATCCGTTCTGAACGGATCCGATCATAATAATGCAGACGGAGGCTCCGTTCAGAACGGATCCGTCTGCATTATTTTTAGCATATAACAGCTAAGTGTGAAAATAGCCTCGTACGGATCCGTCCAGACTTTCAATGTAAAGTCAATGGGGGACGGATCCGCCTGAAGATTGAGCCATATTGTGGCATCTTCAAACGGATCCGTCCCCATTGACTTACATTGTAAGTCTGGGCGGATCCGCACGGATCCGCACGCCTCCGCACGGCCAGGCGGACACCCGAACGCTGCAAGCAGCGTTCAGCTGTCCGCCTGTCCGTGCGGAGGCGAGCGGAGCGGAGGCTGAACGCCGCCAGACTGATGCAGTCTGAGCGGATCCGCTCCATTCAGACTGCATCAGGGCTGGACAGCTGCGTTCGGGTCCGCTCGTGAGCTCCTTCAAACGGAGCTCACGAGCGGACCGACGAACGCTAGTGTGAAAGTAGCCTTATTCTTTCAGAAATTTCTTTCTGTGTCTTACCCTCTTGCTTGAGGGTGTCAATGATGGCCTTCTGGACAGCAGTCAGGTCGGCAGTCTTACCCATGATTGCGGTTTTGAGTAATGAACCAGGCTGGGAGTTTTTAAAAGCCTCACGAATCTTTTGCAGGTGTTTAGAGTTAATTAGTTGATTCAGATGATTAGGTTAATAGCTCGTTTAGAGAACCTTTTCATGATATGCTAATTTTTAGAGATAGGAATTTTGGCTTTTCATGAGCTGTATGCCAAAATCATCAATATTAAAACAATAAAAGGCTTGAACTACTTCAGTTGGTGTGTAATGAATCTAAAATATATGAAAGTCTAATGTTTATCAGTACATTACAGAAAATAATGAACTTTATCACAATATGCTAATTTTTTGAGAAGGACCTGTATGCCTGTCAGCCCGGGCCCCGAAGCAGTCGATTCCCTGGCACTGCACATTATGTTATTCTGCGGCGGGCCCCCATCCCGGCCGGGCCCTCGGACCATGTCCGGAGTGCCTGACCGGTCAGTCCGCCCCTGACCGCTATGTAGCAGAGTTTGCTTAGGATTTAGTCGCCTGCCCAGTTCTCTCCTGTGGTCTGCAAGATTGAATGGTTAGTCAGGGAGCCAGCTGGAGCAGGGGCCCTCTTGCTCTTTGGATGACATCCATGTGCATTCCGTATTTTGTAGAACGGAACAGTTGGCCCCAATAGAACAGTACTATTCTTGTCCGTAATGCAGACAATAATAGGACATGTTCTATTTTTTTTGTGGAAGAAACATAAGGAAACAGTTCTGCATATGGTCTGCAAAAAAATGTAATGGACACGGAAAGAAAATACGTTTGTCTGCATAAACCCGACAGATTTTTGGTGCAGACACCTCCAATACAGAGAGCGAGGCAAAGAGACCAAAGTAGAGGCAGGCTACAAGTTCTCAGGCATGTTACACTCACTCTGGATGCATGCATGAGGGGTATAGTATATATTAATATTTTTTATATGATATGTGGGTGCAGCTTCGAAAGAGATAAGATTTAATATAAAGCTTGCAAAGATTCATAATTTTGGATAAATAGCACAGATTGGGGACATTTATTAAAGAAGTCCATTTACAGGGAAATGCAAGTGATTTGGCATTGACTTTGAAACAGACATCCATGTCCACCACCAAATGACATAATCTGAGTTCGGAATATGACACATATCCTCACACAGGAGAAATGGAAGGAACACAGGGCTGAAGACTGTGTAAGTCAAAGTCAATAGTTGTAGGAGTATTGGTTTAGCACACCCAGTCTGACTGCACAAAAGTGATGTCACCTGGAAAGAGTTATTCCGTTCTGCTTTCTGTGAGATTGCAATGAGTAGACTACTTCTATTCACTGACCTTACAAAAAAATATTTTCACAAGCTATTTTCTCTCCCAAATCTGTAGGAAAGATAGACAAAAACACCCTTGAATCATTTACAATCTATTTCACTCTTAGGGCTCATTTAAAGGGGTTGTCTCACTTCAGTAAGTGGCATTTATCATGTAGAGAAAATTAATACAAGGCTCTTACTAATGTATTGTGATTGTCCATATTGTCTCCTTTGCTGACTGGATTCATTTTTCCATCACATTATACACTGCTCGTTTCCATGGTTACAGACCACCCTGCAATCCATCAGTGGTGGTTGAATCCGGACCCATTCATTTCTATGGGGCTGTGCACACGAGCGGTGATTTTCACGCATCACTTGTGCATTGCATGAAAAATCGCAGCATCTTCTATATTCTGCATTTTTCACGCAACGCAGGCCCTATAGAAGTGAATGGAGTTGCGTGAAAATCGCAAGCATCCGCAAGCAAGTGCGGAAGCAGTGCGATTTTCACGCATGGTTGCTAGGAGATGATCTGGATAGAGATCCGATCATTATTATTTTCCCTTATAAGATGGGTATAAGGGAAAATAATAGCATTCTTAATACAGAATGCATAGTATAAAAGAGTTGGAGGGGGTTAAAAAATGAAATACATTTTTTTAACTCCCCTTAATCCACTTGCTCGCGCAGCCCGGCTTCTCTTCTGTCTTCATCTTTGCTGTGCACAGGAAAAGAACCTTTGATGACGTCACTGCACTCATCACATGGTCCATCACATGATCCATTACCATGGTAATGGATCATGTGATGGACCATGTGATGAGCGTAGTGACGTCATCAAAGGTCCTATTCCTCAAAGAAGACAGAAGACAAGCCAGGCTGCGCGAGCAAGTGGATTAAGGGGAGTTAAATTTTTTATTTTATTTTTTTAACCCCTCCAGCCCTATTGTACTATGCATTCTGTTTTAAGAATGCTATTAGTTTCCCTTATAACCATGTTATAAGGGAAAATAATACAGTCTACACAACACCGAACCCAAACCCGAACTTCTGTGAAGAAGTTCGGGTCTGGTTACCAAACATGCCAGTTTTTCTCACGCACGTGCAAAACGCATTACAATGTTTTGCACTCGCGCGGAAAAATCGTGCATTTTTCCGCAACGCATCCGGACCTTATCTGGACACGCTCTTCTGCAAGGGGTCTAAAGCTTAGTCCAAGTTATGAGGCCCATCACTGAAGTGTTCTCCTCACAGAGTATACCCTGCACTGGTCCTCACACCAAACGCTGGTCAGGTCTGAAGCCTAAGACCTAGTCCTGGGCCATGAGTAGGCTGTTCAGATGTCTGATTTTATTGCGGCTCGGGTGCGGACCCATTCACTTCAATAGGGCCACAAAAGATGCGGACAGCACTCCGTGTGCTGTCTGCATGCGTTGCTCCGTTCTGTGGCCCCACAAAAATGATAGATCATGTCCTATTCTTGTCCGTTTTGCGGACAAGTATAGGCATCTCTATAATGGGCCACCTGTTCCGTTCCGCAAATTGCGAAAGGCACACGGGCGGCATCTGTGTTTTGCAGATCCGCAATTTGCGGACTGCAAAACACGGCACGTTCGTGTGAACGAGCCCTGACACAGAAAAGAATAACGTATAGAAAAAAGAAAAGGGAACTTTGTGCTGCTATCCCAATAAGGTCCAGGAGGATTGACTACATTTCAATGTGTAAAAACAATGCATTTCAGGACTGAGTCCCTTCCTCAGGTCATACACATAAAAAATGTCAGTTCTGGTGGCTCATACACAGGATCAAGGGCAAATTGGGGAGGGGATCATGTAGCATATCAAAGAAGACCTAAAATTTCCCAGAAATCGATTGCTGCAATCAGATTTACAAACTGAAAAGAATGGCGTGGTATTAAACAAGCAGGAAGTGCTCAAACCCACATGCAGTTGTGCCTATATATAGGGGTGCAAATCCTGCACTTGTGGCCCGTTGCTAATGACTATCCCCAGCAAAAATGCATACAGTGGAGGATGCCCGCAGCGAACCACAAGTATCACAATAAACATCCTACACAAGATAGCAATTATGTGGATGTAACATAGTAACATAGTACATAAGGCCGAAAAAAGACATTTGTCCATCCAGTTCGGCCTGTTATCCTGCAAGTTGATCCAGAGGAAGGCAAAAAAAAAAAAAAAACCCTGTGAGGTAGAAGCCAATTTTCTCCACTTTAGGGGACTATAAACTTCCTTCCCGACTCCAATCAGGCCATCAGAATAACTCCCTGGATCAACGACCCCTCTCTAGTAGCTATAGCCTGTAATATTATTAAGCTCCAGAAATACGTCCAGGGCCCTCTTGAATTCCTTTATTGTACTCACCATCACCACCTCCTCAGGCAGAGAGTTCCATATTCTCACTGCTCTTACCGTAAAGAATCCTTTTCTATGTTTGTGTACAAACCTTCTTTCCTCCAGACGCAGAGGATGTCCCCTCGTCACAGTCACAGTCCTGGGGATAAATAGATGATGGGATAGATCTCTGTACTGACCCCTGATATATTTATACATATTAATTAGAGCTCCCCTCAGTCGTCTTTTTTCTAAAGTGAATAACCCTAATTTTGATAATCTTTCAGGGTACTGTAGTTGCCCCATTCCAGTTATTACTTTAGATGCCCTCCTCTGGACCTTCTCCAGCTCTGCTATGTCTGCCTTGTTTACAGGAGCCCAGAACTGTGCACAGTACTCCATGTGTGGTCTGACTAGCGATTTGTAAAGTGGTAGGACTATGTTCTTATCACGGGAATCTATGCCCCTTCTGATGCAACCCATTATCTTGTTGGCCTTGGCAGCAGCTGCCTGACACTGGTTTTTGCAGCTTAGTTTGCTGTTTATTAAAATTCCTAGATCCTTTTCCATGTCAGTGTTACCAAGTGTTTTACCATTTAGTATGTACGGGTGACTTGCATTTTTCCTTCCCATGTGCATAACTTTACATTTATCAGTGTTAAACCCCATCTGCCACTTATCTGCCCAAGCCTCCAATCTATCCAGATCGCTCTGTAGTAGTATACTGTCCTCATCAGTGTTAATTACTTTACACAGTTTGGTGTCATCTGCGAAAATTGATACTTTACTATGCAAGCCTTTTACAAGATCATTAATAAATATATTGAAGAGAATAGGGCCCAATACTGACCCCTGAGGTACCCCACTAGTGACAGTGACCCAATCTGAGTGTGTACCGTTAATAACCACCCTCTGTTTTCTATCACTGAGCCAGTTACTTACCCTCATACAGATGTTTTCTCCCAGTCCGAGCATTCTCATTTTATATACTAACCTTTTATGTGGTACAGTGTCAAATGCTTTGGAGAAGTCCAGATATACGACATCCATTGATTCGCCGCTGTCAAGTCTAGAACTTACCTCCTCATAGAAACTGATTAAATTAGTCTGACATGACCGATCCCTCACGAAGCCATGCTGATATGGCGTTATTTGCTTATTTCTGTTGAGATGCTCTAATATAGCATCTCTCAGAAAACCTTCAAACAGTTTACCCACAACAGATGTTAAACTTACCGGCCTATAGTTTCCAGGCTCTGTTTTTGGCCCCTTTTTGAATATTGGCACCACATATGCCATGCGCCAATCCTGTGGGACATTCCCTGTCAGTATAGAGTCTGCAAATATCAGAAATAAGGGTCTGGCTGTATGTCATCCGGTCCTGGCGATTTGTCTATTTTAATCTTTTTAAGTCGCTGATGTACTTCTTCCTGGGTCAGACAGGGCACTTTTAATGGGGAATTTATTTTTGCATTCTGCATGTCATCTGACAATTTATTTTCCTCAGTGAATACATTGGAGAAAAAAATATTTAACAGCTTTGCTTTCTCCTCATCGCTCTCTGCGACTTCCCCCTCATTACTCTTTAAAGGGCTGACACCTTCAGATTTATACTTTTTAACATTTATATAATTGAAGAACATTTTAGGGTTAGTTTTACTCTCTTTGGCAATTAATCTCTCGGTCTCTAGTTTGGCCGCTTTTATTTGTTTTTTACATGTTCTATTTTTTTCCTTATAGTTTTTCAGTGCTTCCGTGCTCCCCTCCTGTTTCAGTGAATGATATGCTTTCTTTTTGTCATTTATTGCTTTCTTAACAGTTCTATTTATCCACATTGGTTTCTTTTTGTTCCTTAACCTTTTATTACCATACGGTATGTACCTCTCACAATGAGATTTTAGGATGTTTTTAAAGATATCCCATTTTGTGGCTGTATTTTTATTTTTGAGGACTTTTTCCCAGTTAGTTTGGCCTATGACCTCTCTTAGTTGGCTAAATTTAGCTTTTTTGAAGTTTGGTATTTTTGTTCCTCCCTGTAGAAACGCTCTTTTGAATGATAATTGGAAGCTTATTACTTTGTGGTCACTATTTCCCAGATGTCCCCCAACCTGCACGTCTGTTGTTCTGTCCGGCCTATTGGTTAATACTAAGTCCAGTATGGCCGTCCCTCTAGTCGGGTCCTGAACCAGTTGGGAGAGGTAATTGTCTTTGGTTATTGCCAAGAACCTGTTTCCTTTATGAGATATACAAGTTTCAGTTTCCCAGTCTATATCTGGGTAGTTGAAGTCCCCCATAATAACCACCTCATTATGATTTGCCGCCTCGTCTATCTCGTTTAGTAATAGATTTTCTGTGGACTCTGGTATATTAGGTGGTTTATAGTAAACTCCTATTAGTAATTTATTGTTGTTTTTAGCTCCATGTATCTCTACCCACACTGACTCCACATGTTCATGTCCCTCACTTATATCTTCGCGGAGTGTGGGCTTTAGACCGGACTTTACATAAAGGCAGACCCCTCCTCCTCTCCGGTTTTGACGATCCTTTCTAAACAGACTGTAACCTTGTACATTAACCGCCCAGTCATAGCTATCATCCAGCCATGTCTCAGTTATTCCCACTATGTCATAGTTCTCCTCACACATCACTAATTCCAGTTCACCAGTTTTATTAGTCAGACTTCTGGCATTAGTATACATACATTTGAGAGGTTTATGTATATTTTTTACCCTACACCTTTGGTTCTGAACTGTTCTAGTCCCTCCTTCCATTCCTCCCCCAGTCCCATTACCTTGCCCCCGGTCTCTATCTGCGCTATCTTCCCGTCCTATAACGTAATTACCCTCCCCCCCAGTCCCTAGTTTAAACACTCCTCCAACCTTCTAGCCATCTTTCTCCCCAGCACAGCTGCCCCTTCCCCATTGAGGTGCAGCCCGTCCCTACGATAGAGCCTGTAGCCGATAGAAAAATCGGCCCAGTTCTCCAGGAACCCAAACCCCTCCTTCCTACACCAGTTCTTGAGCCACTTTTTAATCTCCCTAATCTCCCGTTGCCTTTCTTGTGTGGCTCGTGGTACAGGCAGTATTTCGGAAAATACTACCTTTGAGGTCCTTGCCCTCAGCTTTTGACCTAAATCCCTGAAATCATTTTTAAGGACTCTCCACCTACCTCTAACTTTGTCATTGGTTCCGATATGGACCATGACCGCTGGATCTTCTCCAGCCCCTCCCAGTAATCTGTCATGTGATAATCAATATAGCAATATAACAAAATAATAACAAAGACAGGTATACTCTGTGGTCTTACTAAACCCTCAAACTGATTTTAAAATTGAGAAATTAGCCAACATGTCCTACGGTGTAGGACATGTTTGAGCCGGAGCACCGCGCCAAGGTTCCTCAAGTAGCTCGGGGACCTAACATTCACCTACCTGTGCCGTATGGGCAATACCAGGGGCCAGTGGGCAAATTACAGGAGCATGAGTTCCGACTCACAAACAACTCACCAGTTACCTCCAGCATGTAACCATGCTTGCAATGGGAGGAGGGAGGAGTCTGCGAGTCCCACTCAAGACTGACTGATATGGCCCAGGCCTCACAGGTGCACCTAAATGAGGGTTTAGTAAGACCGCAGAGTGTACCTGTCTTTGTTATTTTGTTATACTGCAATCAGATTTGCAATATCTTGTGGTTCAAAAGTTATCAACACAGAAAGTTCTACATTTCAAAGTTTTGTGTTTAGCACCAGGGACAACACATTAAACATGTCAAATACCTCCTCTCACTGCAGCCCAAGGAGACTACAGTCCCAGAAGGCTCTGCATCCAAATCAGTGGGAATTTCAACCAATCACAGAGCGAATTGAGGTCCCACTGTTATTTCAGCTATGTGAATCATTGGGTGGGTGGGTACTATTACAGCCATACCAGGGTATTCTGTATGATGATGGATATTATATACGGGTGGTCTATATGAGGATGTGTACTCTATTTTTATGTCCCGCTGTCACGGGTATGATGTCCTCCTTTGTGGGCATAATATTCAACTTTTTAGGGTTATCAAAGTGGCCACCCTATCATTCAGGCCTGTGACCTATGTCATCTGCTCATCATTGCATCTCTAGAAGGATGCAGGAGCTCAAAGCTAGGCTTAGCACAAACCACCTTCCAGAAATTCTGCATAGAAAACATTGACACTTGTTCCAGCCACAGTACAGTCCCTGACAAAAGTCTTGTCGCTTCTCTATTTTGCAGAAACTCCTGCTATTAACCTGACTTTTAATTAATCAATTGGTGTTAGAATTAGTTTCACTGAAAAAAGATTTATAATTTAATCAAGACAGAAAGGTCAAATTTTGGCAAGACAAAACTTTTGTCGCCTATACAGAAATTGAAAAACTTTACTGCAAATCCAAAAATATGTCAGCAAATTAAGTAGTGGTGCTGTGAGATCCAAATGTAATATCTTGTATGACTTCCATGAGCTTGAAGGACAGCATCCATGCGGTTTGGCAAGGTTTCATACAATTTATTGATGAAGTCATCAGGAATAGCAAAGAAAACAGTCTTGCATGCCTCCCAGAGTTCATCAATATTCTTTGGTTTCGTCTTCCATGCTTCCTCTTTCATCCTACACCACATATGCTCAATGATGTTCATGTCTGGTGACTGGGATGGCCAATCCTGGAGCATCTTGATCTTCTTCGCCTTAAGGAACTTTGATGTGGAGATGGAGGTATGTGATGGAGCACCATCCTGCTGCAGAATTTGGCCTTTTTTATGGTTTAGAATATAAGAGGTAACTAAGATTTCTAGGTATTTTAGACTATTGATGTTGCCTTCCACCCTGCAGATCCCTCGCACACCCCCATACTGGATGTAACCCCAGACCATGATTTTGCCTCCACCAAACTTCACTGTTTTCTGGGTAAATCTCAGCTCCATGCGGGTTCCAGTAGGTCTCCTGCAATATTTGCGGCGACTGTGGTGTAATTCAACAGAAGATTCATCTTCTGCCACTTTTCCAGCATCCATCCTTTTAGCAGGCTGTGGCCCTTGGCAAATGCCACACAGTTTTTCAATTGTCTTTTGTTTAGTACTGGCTTATGGGCACTGATTCGACCATGGAGGCCATTTCGAGACAGAATCCGACAAACTGTTCTGGTTGACACAGGGACTTCAGGTGACCAGGTCTCTTGGAGCTCTGCTGCAGTGGAAAATGGGCTGGCCTTGGATTTTTTAGCCAACAAACGGTCCTCTCGGGCAGTTGTCTTGCGGGGTCGGCCTGACCTGGCCTTGTCCAAAACGTCTCCAGTCTCTTCAAATCTTTTTTTTTATCATCTGAATTGAAGGTGTCTGCCACATCAGCAGTGGATCTGGTCTTCAGCCTCTTGATAATCAACACTTTAGTCTCCGGGTGAATCTTAGGCATGTTTGCCGAGGTATAGTTGCAGTTGATGTGAAGGTCTAGTGTACTGGGTTTCTTGACTGGGGTTCTTTTTATACACACCTGAGACCTAATTGATCGATTATTAGCCACAGGTGAAGCTCATGACAAGGCGACAACAATTATGTCTTGGCAAAAATTGACTCAATGGGCTTTTCCAAGCTGTGAATATTAGATTACTTTTTGTCAGTTTCGTTTTGCACTGAAACATTATTACAAAAGCTGTTGGGATTCAAATGACCCATTTCTTGTAACAAAATCTTGATTAGAAATATATTTTAGCGGCACTTCAGGTCAATTTGTACACAAGCGACAAGACTTTTGTCAGGGACTGTACATGCCCTTAACGTCCATTAAGAGGTTTTCCGGACCTACCCTATAATGGCCTGAATAAACTAACCTGTGGAGGGAATAATATACTTACCCTCTGCTGTACAATCGATTCCCTGATTTTCTGTTTGGTTACATTATGCCCTCTTCAGCCAATTCCTCTCCTTCTGGTGTAGTCTCACCCGGGAATAAGTCTTCTGGACCTCTGTAATTGATAGCGCGTCATCCTTGGTGTCACTATCGACTGCTGTCCTGCAGACTTCAGGGTGATGGCTTTCTTTCTCCAGACACTCACAGCAGTGTCAACCCCTTTCCAGGGGCGTAACTACCATAGCGGCAGACCATGCGACTGCTATGGAGCCCAGGGCAAGTGCGGGCCCAGCTGGGATCATCCCCTTTTTTTACTGGATGTGAAAACTTGGTAAGGACCCTACTCTCTAAAGAAACCGCTTTTAGCAAATGAGGCAGTGGAAAAATGGTCCAAGGGTCAATGAAAGGGGTTTAGGCAGAAACCCTTCTGTCCTGTGTGTGTGTGTGTGTGTGTGTGTGTGTGGGGGGGGGGGGGGGGGTGGCCTGGTTTGATCCTTGCTATGGGGCCCTTACTTCTCTATGCACGCCACTGTCCCATACATACCACCCTGTTACTGTTGTGTGGGGAGAGCAGGAATGTATTATTAAGTAATTATGAAAGAAAACATCCTTCACTTGCTGAGTGTGACCTACTCAGAATAGATGCTAAGCACAATGATTGACAAGGTGTGTGGTGAAGAGCAGAACAGAGGCCAGTGATAGCAGGGCAATATATTTAGCAGATTGCTCAGGACAATGGAAAGCAGCAAGAAAGTCGGTGAAAGGTGTCAGAACACACTGCCGATTGTGTATGAGGATGCTTACCTGCAGACCGGTCATTCTGATATTAGGTGCAGCAAGCCCCTGAGGTGCCAGGGTGGAGGATGATAGTGGTAGTGGCTCTGATGATGATGTTTCACGGTGTACTACCTCAGTGTTGTAACCTGTTTCCCCTTTGCAGCTGCAAAATCTGTAATGCTTTACACGGGTTAACTTGATGTCTTTCTCTTTCTTTGTAGCCATGCAAATTCTCCAAAATTTTCTCTCATGTTCTCTCTGAAGGGGATCTGTTAGTCTCCAGGTGCATTAAAGCTAAATGCCTGAGAAGAGGAGAATATACTGTCTTCTCCCTGCCTCTTACAGGCCTGTGAGGACACGGTCTACTCCTAGCACTAGAATCCTCTGGAACTAGGGGTGGAGCCAGCAAACACCTTCAGCTACAAAATGAGCTAAGTCAGGATGTTAGCTATCAGGATAGATAATCAATATCAGATCTGCAGGGGTCTGACACCTGGCACTCCTGCCCATCAGCTGGTTGAAAAGGGCTGCACTGTGCCAGCACTGCCTTCCCTTCATTGTTTACTTGCTCTGCGTCGTAACAGCAGCAGGGAGCAGGTGTAATTACACCTAAGCCACCCCAATAACTTCAACGAGACTCGTTAATACTCAAGTGTATAGTATAAATAACATCACTCCCTCCCACAGCCGCCTCCAACATACAGTCCCATATAAATAACAAAATCCCCTTCCACAGCCGCCTTCAACATACAGTGCCATGTAAATAACATCATCCTGCCCCAGCCCCCCCAACATTCAGTCTCATGTAAGTAACCTCACTCCCTCCCACAGCCGCCATCAATAGTGTTGAGCGAACTTGTGTTTTAAGTTCGGCGTCTAAAGTTCGCATTCGGGTTATCGAAGAATCCCATTATGAATTCCGCTACCACGGACCACAACGGAATTCGGATTCTTTGATAACCCGAAGCCGAACTTTAGATGCCGAACTTAAACCACAAGTTCACTCAACACTGGCCATCAACATACAGTCCCATGTAAATAACATTATTTCATCCCCCAGCCCCCTCCAACATACAGTCCCATGTAAATAACATCACTCCCTCCTACAGCCACCATCAATATACAGTCCCATGTAAATAACATCACTCCCTCCTACAGCCACTATCAGCATACAGTCCCATATAATTAACATGACCCCCTCCCCAGCCATCTCCAAAACAAAGTTTTATGTAAATAACATCCCTCCCTTCAGCCCTAATATACAGTCCCAGTTAAATAACCACAACTCCCAGCATTGCTCCTCCTCTCCCTTCACTTACCTCTCTTCATGTAGCAGACATCACTACAGCTTCTTCTCCTCTTCACTGCCGTCCTCTCCTGCACTGGTCACATGATGGTGACATCATCGCAGGTCCTTCCTAACCACTACCTGTATTGCTGGTCACATGACCTGTGATGTCACCACAGGTCCTTCAGCTCTTCCAGTGCATTAGATTCAATTGTATTGCCGTCCTGAGGATGGCAATACAGTTGTATCCAGCTGGCAGGCAGGACATTCGGGACAAAACATCAGAGGCTCAGGCCCCGAATGTTTTAACCTAGCAATGCCCCTGCTATGTACTATAGCTTTACCACACTGAGATATGCTCAGAAAGCTAATATACGTATTACTGCTTTATTCACGAGAACAATATATGATTATGAAGACACCAGAAATATGTGTTAGCTTATGAGAATAGACAAATCATATATATATATATATATATATATATATATATATATATATATAGATACACACAGTTGCAAGCAAAAGTATGTGAACCCTTTGGAATTATATGGATTTCTGCACAAATTGGTCATAAAATGTGAACTGATCTTCATCTAAGTCACAACAATAGACAAAAAGTATGTGAACCGCTAGACTAATGACATCTCCAAGAGCTAATTGGAGTGAGGTGTCAGCCAACTGGAGTCCAATCAATGGGATGAGATTGGAGGTGTTGGTTACAGCTGCCCTGCCCTATAAAAAAAACACACCAGTTCTGGGTTTGCTTTTCACAAGAAGCATTGCCTGATGTGAATGATGCCTCGCACAAAAGAGCTCTCAGAAGAACTACAATTAAGAATTGTCGACTTGCCTAAAGCTGGAAAGGGTTATAAAAGTATCTCCAAAAGCCTTGCTGTTCATCAGTCCACGGTAAGACAAATTGTCTATAAATGGAGAAAGTTCAGCACTGCTGCTACTCTCCCTAGGAGTGGCCATCCTGTAAAGATGACTGCAAGAGCACAGCGCAGACTGCTCAATGAGGTGAAGAAGAATCCTAGAGTGTCAGCTAAATTTTTACAAAAGTATCTGGCATATGCTAACATCTCTGTTAGCGAATCTACAATACGTAAAACACTAAACAAGAATGGATTTCATGGGAGGATACCACAGAGGAAGCCACTGCTGTGCAAAAAAACATTGCTGCACGTTTACAGTTTGCACAAGAGCACCGGGATGTTCCACAGCAGTACTGGCAAAATATTCTGTGGACAGATGAACCCAAAGTTGAGTTGTTTGGAAGAAACACAGAAACACACAACACTATGTGTGGAGAAAAAGAGGCACAGCACACCAACATCAAAACCTCTTCCCAACTGTGAAGTATGGTGGTGGGGTATCATGGTTTGGGGCTGCTTTGCTGCGTTAGGGCCTGGACAGATTACTATTATCGAAGGAAAAATTAATTCACAAGTTTATCAAGGCATTTTTCAGGACAACTTAAGGCCATCTGTCCACCAGCTGAAGCTCAACAGAAGATGGGTGTTGCAACAGGACAATGTCCCAAAGCATAGAAGTAAATCAACAACAGAATGGCTTAAACAGAAGAAAATACGCCTTCTGGAGTGGCCCAGTCAGAGTCCTGACCTCAACCCGATTGAGATGCTGTGGCATGACCTCAAGAAAGCGATTCACACCAGACATCCCAAGAATATTGCTGAACTGAAACAGTTCTGTAAAGAGGAATGGTCATGAATTACTCCTGACCGTTGTGCACGTCTGATCTGCAACTACAGGAAACGTTTGGTTGAAGGTATTGCTGCCAAAAGAGGGTTCAACCAGTTATTAAATCCAATGGTTCACATACTTTTTAAACCTGCACTGTAAAGGTTTACATGGTGTGTTCAATAAAAACATGGTAACATTTAATTCTTTGTGTGTTATTAGTTAAAGCAGACTGTGATTGTCTATTGTTGTGACTTAGATGAAGATCAGATCACATTTTATGACCAATTTGTGCAGAAATCCATATAATTCCAAAGGGTTCACGTACTTTTTCTTGCAACTGTATATATGTGTGTTAATGCTATAGCGTGGTGCTAAGTGATTGGTTTCTTTTTTCATCCAAATTTAACCCATAATAAAAGTCTATATCCTTATCATATTGAGAATAATGTTTTTAGGCTTAAAAAGCTAATAGATATTGCCGATTTCTTTATAATCACATAATGTGCCTGTGAATAAACTGGTAATAGTTTTCAGGTTTGTAAGCAAAAACACAAAAAAACACCATTCTCAATATAGTAAGGCCTATAATTATTATTTATTATAGTATAGCCTTTTTATTATGGACTAAATGAGAGAGAAAAAAGCTTGTATAAGTCATTACTCAAACCTGTGATCTCTACATGCAAAACCATGCACTTATTACTAAGCTATAGCATTACTACATAGAGAAGTATGTATTTTCAATTCTTATAAGCTAACACAAATATTACTGCAGTCTTAATAATAATATATTGTGTTCGAGAATAAAGCAGTAATATGTACAGTCGTGGCCCAAAGTTTTGAGAATGACACAAATATTAGTTTTCACAAAGTTTGCTGCTAAACTGCTTTTAGATCTTTGTTTCAGTTGTTTCTGTGATGTAGTGAAATATAATTACACGCACTTCATACGTTTCAAAGGCTTTTATCGACAATTACTTGACATTTATGCAAAGAGTCAGTATTTGCAGTGTTGGCCCTTCTTTTTCAGGACCTATGCAATTTGACTGGGCATGCTCTCAATCAACTTCTGGGCCAATTCCTGACTGATAGCAACCCATTCTTTCATAATCACTTCTTGGAGTTTGTCAGAATTTGTGGGTTTTTGTTTGTCCACCCGCCTCTTGAGGATTGACCACAAGTTCTCAATGGGATTAAGATCTGGGGAGTTTCCAGGCCATGGACCCAAAATGTCAACGGTTTGGTCCCCGAGCCACTTAGTTATCACTTTTGCCTTATGGCACGGTGCTCCATCGTGCTGGAAAATGCATTGTTCTTCACCAAACTGTTGTTGGATTGTTGGAAGAAGTTGCTGTTGGAGGGTGTTTTGGTACCATTCTTTATTCATGTGTGTGTTTTTGGGCAAAATTGTGAGTGAGCCCCCTCCCTTGGATGAGAAGCAACCGCACACATGAATGGTCTCAGGATGCTTTACTGTTGGCATGACACAGGACTGATGGTAGCGCTCACCTTTTCTTCTCCGGACAAGCCTTTTCCTGATGCCCCAAATAATTGGAAAGAGGCTTCATCGGAGAATATGTCTTTGCCCTAGTCCTCAGCAGTCCATTCACCATATTTTCTGCAGAAGATCAATCTGTCCCTGATGTTTTTTTTTGAGAGAAGTGGCTTCTTTGCTGCCCTTCTTCACACCAGGCCATCTTCCAAAAGTCTTCGCCTCACTGTGCGTGCAGATGCGCTCACACCTGCCTGCTGCCATTCCTGAGCAAGCTCTGCACTAGTGGCACTCCGATCCCGCAGCTGAATCCTCTTTAGGAGACGATCCTGGCGCTTGCTGGACTTTCTTGGACGCCCTGAAGCCTTCTTAACAAGAATTGAACCTCTTTCCTTGAAGTTTTTGATGATCCTATAGATTGTTGATTGAGGTGCAATCTTAGTAGCCACAATATCCTTGCCTGTGAAGCTATTTTTATGCAACGCAATGATGGCTGCACGCGTTTCTTTGCAGGTCACCATGGTTAACAATGGAAGAACAATGATTTCAATCATCACCCTCCTTTTAACAGGTCAAGTCTGCCATTTTAACCCAATCAGCCTGACATAATGATCTCCAGCCTTGTGCTCGTCAACATTCTCACCTGAGTTAACAAGACGATTACTGAAATGATCTCAGCAGGTCCTTTAATGACAGCAATGAAATGCAGTGGAAAGTTTTTTGGGGATTAAGTTAATTTTCATGGCAAAGAAGGACTATGCAATTCATATGATCACTCTTCATAACGTTCTGGAGTATATGCAAATTGCTATTATAAAAATTTAAGCAGCAACTTTTTCCAATTTCCAATATTTATGTAATTCTCAAAACTTTTGGCCACGACTGTATATTGGATTTCTGAGGATATTTCATTGTGGTGAAGCTATAGTAAATAGAACATATGATATGTAGATGCTAGGACACAGCATGTCTAACCCTGTCAATCAAGGGGACGGGGGAGTGTGCAGAGCACAGAGGGTGTTACAAAGCAGTGCTCAATTGATTCAGTCCCGCCTCCTGGTGCTCTAACTTCTCATTTGCATATGAATAAAAGTACAGATTTCTCTGCAGCTGCTGGTTTAATAGGGTTGGTCATGGTGACAGACGCTTTAAGGACTCACTCCTGCTATTATAAGCTTTCTGTATTATTCTAGGAAAATCCACACGTGCTCAAACACCATATATGTTCCCTAAAATGTTTATACATTGTTTCAGACCAAGTACACTTCTTCCTGGAAACAGTATTCCCTACTGGTGTAGTACCCTAGACCTGGGGCAACTACAAATTGTTTATATTGTTATGTAATGCATTTAACTTTTTGTTCCTGACCATAACTACCAGCAAGGAAGGAATAGCAAGTGTTAGTGGAACAGAGTTAACCCCCCAGTTCCTCCCCTCTTGGTAGGAATAGGCTGGTCCTTCTTTCTGCCAGTAGGGGGAGTTTCTGTGTAGCTAAAGGGAGGAGATGAGGCAAGCTACAGTGATCTTGCTACCTAATATTCAGAGGGAAACATTCAACTTTGTCCTCAAGTAAACTCTTGACAGTACAGACAGCAGAGTGATATGCTACTTCTGCATTTACACTGCTGTAAGGTGAGGGAATACAGCAAAGCCACCCATCACCAAACAACCACTAGGCCAGTAATACCTAAGTGTTGAATTCCCACCAACCAAATTGCAACTATATTCTTGCTGGTGCCAGAGAACATTTGCACTTAAAGCCTGCTGCTATTGTATTTATTTTAAGTTGCACTTAGTATAAATAACTTTGTTACGTTTAACTCTGGCCTCATTCTTCGGTATGATAATTCCACTACACCAATCCCCATAAACGAATGCCCTGAGGGAGTTCACTGTGACACAACATTTCATCAGGGCCACTACCACCTCTGTCCTTGTTGAGAAAGGGTTGAAACGTATGCATATATATCCATACATGCATGCAAACACGTGCATGCATGTATGGTATACAGGTTCATTATTTTCTGTAATGTACTGATAAACATTAGACTTTCATATATTTTAGATTCATTACACACCAACTGAAGTAGTTCAAGCCTTTTATTGTTTTAATATTGATGATTTTGGCATACAGCTCATGAAAACCCAAATTTCCTATCTAAAAAAATTTGCTTATTTCATCCGACCAATAAAAGAAAAGTGTTTTTAATACAAAAAAAGTCAACCTTTAAATAATTATGTTCAGTTATGCACTCAATACTTGGTCGGGAATCCTTTTGCAGAAATGACTGCTTCAATGCGGCGTGGCATGGAGGCAATCAGCCTGTGGCACTGCTGAGGTGTTATGGAGGCCCAGGATGCTTCGATAGCGGCCTTAAGCTCATCCAGAGTGTTGTGTCTTGCGTCTCTCAACTTTCTCTTCCCAATATCCCACAGATTCTCTATGGGGTTCAGGTCAGGATGTAGTGTCCCACTAGGTAGGAGTGGGCACTACACAAGGGTCAATTGGGTAGCATGTTACTTCTACTCACAAGGGACAGTGCTATTGTATTGATCTATGCATTTAATGTAATTTACTGTGTGTTTTACATGCAATATTTCCCCTGTCATATGCTTTGCAGGCCTAGTTGGGTGTAGTTAGACATCCCAGACACTAGAGGGAGATAGGGAGCCCCTAGTATAAATGTCCAGGCCCAGACAGGGAGAGGCGGGGTCATAGTCAGGAGTCTCTGGAGACAGAAGTGAGAAGGCACCAGCCCAAGATATGCTGAGAGCCTCCTCCTGACATGCAGCTGGACAGACCGAGTTCATTCCAGGGGACTAGAGGAGTTACCTCGTCAGCCTGAAGCTCCTGAGGCTAAGGATAGCTCAGTTGAGATACCCCAGTAGCAGGACAGAACCTCCTGGGAGAAACCCACAGTCCTGCACCATTCAAGTAAGGATATTTCCAACAAAGATAAGTAAAACTGATGGGCAGAGGCATTAGAAAGCAAAGCAAGGATTTAATACGAGAGGAAGATATATATATTTTACCAAGGATTTAAGCCACCATTTAGGCATCCGGGCCTTGGGATAGAAAGCCAGACAGGAGTTCTAAAAGAACAGTGTACGCTATTTCTGAGGAAAGGTACAACCTGATTCTGAGTGCATTGTGGATTTACCCTGTGAGTATCTTGCATAATCAATGCCTGCCATCTTGTGAAAATAAGCCTGCTTGTGAAGCTTGTGCTCTAAAGGACTGTATTACCAGCTGTATGTATAAAGTTGGACTGTTAAGTAAAGCAACGTTTGGTTCACTATACCATCTGTGTACCTCACTTATTCCAACTAGAAACCGGTGTGCCACCGTTAAAGGCACTGGCGTCACGAACCTTAAAGGGACCTTGCCCCAGGCACTCAAAATACCCGTAACATCCAGGGCACCTCATCCACCATCAGGTCTGGTTCCTACATACAGAGTGTGCCCCAGAGGAACCGTGTCTACCTCTCCTTCACTGCCACATGCCTGCCCAGGGTTCTCCAATACAGTGAGCAACCCTCGATTGCCCATAACCGTGACCTCACTTCGCTATACCCTGCAGGTCTGGCGTGTTGCATAAATTGGCGTCACGAACAGGATACGAACATTCCTGCGCCATTGCGGATACAAAAACTGTGTGCTGTTTATTGCCTTAAAGTGACAAGCCCTAATTGCTTTATTGAAAATTGCTGGGCCAAAGTGAACTGTGATAATTGCGGTGTGAAGATTGTATTATCTGGACTGTTTTCTGCTTATTTAAACCACCGCTTGCTGTCAGTGAATAGACAGCGATTTTGCACAAAGATGGCCGCTTAGCTTGATTGGATTTGTTTGCTGCGTCATCTTCATACTGAATTGGCGGTAAAAATTGGCGCCTTCTGCTGAAAAGTGCGGGAAGGCTGTATGTCGGCGCCACCGCCCTGTCTGGACATTTGCATGTCTGCTGAAATGGACTCCGCCTCCCCCATACTGGAGTACCTGGGGGGCGGCCTCCCAGTGCAATGGGAGGATCTGTCTGAGATTGTTGGCGCCACCCTGTCGCTCTCCAGAGAAGGATCGAGCATGTTGAAGAGTGAAGACTGCTCTGCTGGGATGGCTGCGCCTGATCTGCTAAAAATGAACATTGTTGGTGTAGAGCAAGAGGACGCTCCACCGGCCTACTCTCCGGGACCGGAGAGACCCGCCTGCCCGCCACCGAGGACGCAACCGGAGACCTACTATGGCTCCTGGAGAGACTTTTTCCAGCCCTCGTTTAAGTGGTCAGCTTTAATGGCAGAGATCCGGGAGGCCGCAATATAGAAGACTACTAAAACTAAAATATACTATGAAGAACTGGCAAAGACCGTTCATGAGTGCCACACTGACACCCAACCCCGCCTGGAAAGGAGAATGGGGTTGGTTGTGGCCTTTGACAAGGACCGAGGCTTCGGGTTCATCAAAGACTATATTACCGGCAGAGACTTATACGTGAATCGGAGCTCCGTCAAGCGGAGTTACCTCCCAGAGCATCTGCATAACCTCCGCGAGGGAGAGGAAGTAGAGTTCACCCCTGCCGAGGGCCTGCGAGGCCCCTACGCCACTGCCGTGTCCCGTCCTAAAAAGAAAATGGAGGACTGGGACCTTGATGAGGACCACCCTGGCTGCGAGCGCGAACCTGTGCGCTCTCCAGAACCGGCCCATCATGCCTTTCAAGAACGGGGCTCCTTCATTGGCCCGAACGTCTTTTGGCAACCAACAGTGGTGGAGAAGAGGGTAAGCCCATGGCCCTCACCTGAGCTGCCTCGCAGGGAAAAGACTGTCCGTGAACTGCAAGATGCCGAGAGATTCCGTGCTGCCCTGGACGAGGTAACTCGAAGCTCCTGAGGTTAAGGATAGCTCAGTTGAGATACCCCAGTAGCAGGACAGAACCTCCTGGGAGAAACCCACAGTCCTGCACCATTCAAGTAAGGATATTTCCAACAAAGATAAGTAACACTGATGGGCAGAGGCATTAGAAAGCAAAGCAAGGATTTAATACGAGAGGAAGATATATATATATTTTACCAAGGATTTAAGCCACCATTTAGGCATCCGGGCCTTGGGATAGAAAGCCAGACAGGAGTTCTAAAAGAACAGTGTACGCTATTTCTGAGGAAAGGTACAACCTGATTCTGAGTGCATTGTGGATTTACCCTGTGAGTATCTTGCATAATCAATGCCTGCCATCTTGTGAAAATAAGCCTGCTTGTGAAGCTTGTGCTCTAAAGGACTGTATTACCATCTGTATGTATAAAGTTGGACTGTTAAGTAAAGCAACGTTTGGTTCACTATACCATCTGTGTACCTCACTTATTCCAACTAGAAACCGGTGTGCCACCGTTAAAGGCACTGGTGTCACGAACCTTAAAGGGACGTTGCCCCAGGCACTCAAAATACCCGTAACATCCAGGGCACCTCATCCACCATCAGGTCTGGTTTCTACATACAGAGTGTGCCCCAGAGGAACCGTGTCTACCTCTCCTTCACTGCCACATGCCTGCCCAGGGTTCTCCAATACAGTGAGCAACCCTCGATTGCCCATAACCGTGACCTCACTTCGCTATACCCTGCAGGTCTGGCGTGTTGCAAGGAGAGTTGGCAGGCCAATTGAGCACAGTAATACCATGGTCAGTAAACCATTTGGCACTGTGAGCAGGTGCCAGGCCGTGCTGAAAAATGAAATCTTCATCTCCATAAAGATTTTCAGCAGATGGAAGCATGAAGTGCTCCAAAATCTCCTGATAGCTAGCTGCATTGACCCTGCCCTTGATAAAACACAGTGGACCAACACCAGCAGCTGACATGGCACCCCAGACCATCACTGACTGTGGGTACTTGACACTGGACTTCAGGCATTTTGGCATTTCCCTCTCCCCAGTCTTCCTCCATACTCTGGCACCTTGATTTCCGAATGACATGCAAAATTTGCTTTCATCCGAAAAAAGTACTTTGGACCACTGAGCAACAGTCCAGTGCTGCTTCTCTGTAGCCCAGGTCAGGCGCTTCTGCCGCTGTTTCTGGTTCAAAAGTGGCTTGACCTGGGGAATGCGGCACCTGTAGCCCATTTCCTGCACACGCCTGTACACGGTGGCTCTGGATGTTTCTACTCCAGACTCAGTCCACTGCTTCCGCAGGTCCCCCAAGGACTGGAATCGGTCCTTCTCCACAATCTTCCTCAGGGTCCGGTCACCTCTTCTCGTTGTGCAGCGTTTTCTGCCACGCTTTTTCCTTCCCACAGACTTCCCACTGAGGTGTCTTGATACAGCACTCTGGGAACAGCCTATTCGTTCAGAAATTTCTTTCTGTGTCTTACCCTCTTGCTTGAGGGTGTCAATGATGGCCTTCTGGACAGCAGTCAGGTCGGCAGTCTTACCCATGATTGCGGTTTTGAGTAATGAACCAGGCTGGGAGTTTTTAAAAGCCTCAGGAATCTTTTACAGGTGTTTAGAGTTAATTAGTTGATTCAGATGATTAGGTTAATAGCTCGTTTAGAGAACCTTTTCATGATATGCTAATTTTTTTAGATAGGAATTTTGGGTTTTCATGAGCTGTATGCCAAAATCATCAATATTAAAACAATAAAAGGCTTGAACTACTTCAGTTGGTGTGTAATGAATCTAAAATATATGAAAGTCTAATGTTTATCAGTACATTACAGAAAATAATGAACTTTATCACAATATGCAATTTTTTTGAGAAGGACCTGTATATGCACGCATTGACTGCCATATCATAGGATGATGTGCCCAGCATCTGCGCACATCTGCCCTTGGGGGCCCACAGGGACTCATTGTAGCCCCTGTGGGAAATATCTGTGCCCCCTTAGTATATATATATCTGTGCCCCCTTAGTATATATATCTGTGCCCCCTTAGTATATATATCTGTGCCCCCTTAGTATATATATCTGTGCCCCCTTAGTATATATATCTGTGCCCCCTTAGTATATATATCTGTGCCCCCTTAAAATCTGTGTCCCCTTATAATACCTGAAACCAGGTACATTGGTGTGAATGAGGGAAAGTTTGGGTTAGGCAGGGAAAAAAAAAGGGAAAGTTAGCTTTGATTGCATCACCCTGTTAGGGTGTCTGGGGTCCACAGCACACCTGTGTGACCCTAAACCCCCCAGTGGTGCTGCCACTTGCCCCCCCCTGCCCCCCCCCACTTTTTTGGGGTGCAGGATTTTATTTTTTTGTGTGCGCTGACTGTGGCCGGCACTCTTAGCATCCGGACACTGTTAGCGTCCGGCCACTGTTAGCGAATTGCACACCCCACCGCTGATCAACTTCGGACGGTTCATCAGCGGTTTAGAATGGGTTTTTTTTCAAATTTTTTTTGCCCTTTTTTTAGTTATATTTTTTTTTTCTGTTCGTTTTAGGGTCAAGTCCGCGAACACCCGTGCCCCCACACACACGCACACCAAATAAAGATTTACACACACGCACATACACACGCAGACACACACTCCCCTATGGCCCACCGGACGTTCTCGGCCAAGGAGGCATACGCCCAGCTTGCCTCCGACTCCGAGAGTCCCAGTGAGGACGAGGATGACCCCACATTCCTGTTGTCATCCGCGTCCTCATCATCTATGATGATGAGCCCCTAAGGCGGACGGAGACGCTGCCAGGCTGAGCAAGGGGACCGCCATGTTAGGGACCCTGTGGCCCAGCCTAGTACGAGCAGCTCTGGGGCTCGTACTGGTTTCCCGGCCTACCAGTTAAATGCACCGGAGCACCCTGCCGGTGAACTAGTCTGGTGTAGCACAGAGCGATACGAGCCTGTGATTCCTGATTTTGTAGGCCAATCAGGAATCCAGATTTCCACAGGGGGCTACACTGAATATGACTTTTTTTTTTTTTTTCGTTGCTCAACACCCGGGCTCCTTTTTGGCCAGGCCTGGTGGCTGGACGCAGGTCAGTGCAGCCGAAATGAGGACATTTTGGGGCCTCGCGCTGCATATGGGCCTGGTCAAGTAACCCAGTATCAGGCTGTACTGGAGTGGGGACGTCCTATACCAGACCCCACTTTACAGTACGGCCATGACACGCTCCCGGTTTGAGGCCATCCGGAAATGTCTGCATTATTCAGATAATGCAGCATGTCCCTCCCGAGGTGATCCTGCCCATGACCGTCTGTATAAGATACGGCCGGTCATCGATCACTTTGGGGCCAAATTCATGGAGGCCTATGTACCTGGAAGGGAGGTCGCGGTTGAGGAGTCTCTCATTGCGTTCAAGGGGAGACTAATTTTCCGCCAGTATGTGCCCTCCAAGCGGGCGAGGTATGGCGTGAAGCTATACAAAATTTGTGAGAGTACCTCAGGGTACACTTACAAATTTTGTATATACGAGGGGCGAGATTCCCGGATTCAACCCCCAGAATGTCCCCCCACTCTGGGTGTTACCGGGAAACTTGTGTGGGACCTTATGCACCCACTGCTGGATAAGGGTTACCACCTGTACGTGGATAACTTTTATGCCAGTATCCCCTTGGTCCAGTCCCTTGCCGCCAGATCCACGTCCGCTTGTGGGACCGTGCGGAAAAATCAACGCGGCCTCCCTGCCCACCCCCTCCAGGTACCTATCCCCAGGGGTGAGACCCGTCCCCTCACCAATGGAAACCTGTTGCTAATCAGGGATAAGGACAAGAGGGATGTCCTTATGCTGTCCACAATTCATGGTAACGGCATCACCCCCCACCCCTGTCCATGTGCGAGGTATCACGGCAACGGTCCTCAAGCCCGATTGTATGGTCGACTACAATCGGTATATGGGAGGAGTTGATATCTCTGATCAAGTCCTCAAGCCATATAACGCCATGCGCAAAACCCGGGCATGGTACAAAAAAGTTGCGGTCTACTTGGTACAGGTTGCCATGTACAACTCTTTTGTACATGGCACATCAGGTGTGGTCCCCCATACTGGAAAGAAGGGACGAACCCCAAAAAGGTGCAAAGTGTGTCGCAGGAGGGGGATACAGAAGGACACCACAACTCAATGTGACACATGCCCCGATCATCCGGGCCTCTGCATCATTGGTTGCTTCAGGGAGTATCACACTTCCATGGAGTACTAAATTTATATCCCAATTTAGCACTGACATCGGATAAAAAAACTGGTTCTCAGACTTGAGACACCCAAAAAAACTAAAATAATTTATTGAAAGAAGACATATTAGGTATCGCCGCGTTCGTAAGAATCTCCTCTATAAAAATACCCCATGACCTAACCCCCCGGATTAACACGGTCCAGAAAAAAAAAGGTGCAAAAAAAGATTTTTTTTTTGTCACCTTACATAATAAAAAGTTTAATAGCAAGCGTTCAAAAAGTCATATAGCCCCCAGTTCAAAAAAATAAAGAAATGACACTTAGACTTTAGAGATGCAAAACATTTTTTTGTATCAAAAAGGATAAAATAGTCAAAAAGCTAAATAATTGTAAAAATGATTAGACTTATTAGGTATCGCCGCGTCCGTAAGAATCTCCTCTATAAAAATATCCCATGACCTAATCCCCCAGATTAACACGGTCAAAAAAAAAAAGTGCCAAAACCACTATTTTTGGCACTTTGCCATTTAAATCCGTTTTTTCCGGTAACAAAACAAGGGGTAACAACTAAACAAAAGTTAATATTTATTACCCTGATACTGCAGTTTACAGAAATGCCACATTTGTGGTCGTAAACTGCTGTATCAGTAAAAGGGAGGCCGCAAAAGGAAAGGACCGATATGGTTTCTGGAAGGCCGATTTTTTTACATCATGTCCCATTTGAAGCCCCCCTGATGCCCCCCTAGAGTAAAAACTCCCTAAAAGTTACCCCATCTAAGAAACGACACCCCTCAAGGTATTAAAAACTGATTATACAATCTTTATTAACCCTTTAGGTGTTCCTCAACAGTTAATGGCAAATGGAGATGACATTTCAGAATTTCAATTTTTTGGTAACCTTGCCTCACAAAAATTTAATGTAGAGCAAGCAAAAATCTGATGTACCCTAAAAATAGTTCCCAAAAAAATGCCACCTTATCCCGTAGTTTCCAAAATGGGGTCACTTTTAGGGAGTTTCTACTCCAGGGGTGCATCAGGGGGGTTGAAACAGGACACGGTGTAAATAAACCGGTCCATAAAAATCATCCCTCCAAAAACCAAACGGCGCACCTTTCACTCTACGCCCCGCTGTGTGGCTGGACAGTAGTTTACGGCCACATATTGGGTGTTTCTGTAAACGGCAGAGTCAGGGCAGTAAAGATACAGTCTTGTTTGGCTGTTAACCCTTGCTTTGTTAGTGGAAAAAATGGGTTAAAATGGAAAATTAGACAAAAAAAATGAAATTCTCAAATTTCATCCCCATTTGCCAATAACTCTTGTGCAACACCTAAAGGGTTAACGACGTATGTAAAATCAGTTTTGAATACCTTGACGGTGTAGTTTCTTAGAAGGGGTCAAAAAAATGGCCTGGTCCTTAAGGTGAAATAAGGCTGTGTCCCTATGGGGTTAACCCCTGATCTACCGACCCTTATTTTACCCTCACCACCATCCCTCTCCCTGATCATAACCCCCACCATCTATTCCCCCAACGATTAACCCCTGCCACTCACCACCATCCCTCTTCCTGATCGTACCCCACTATCCACCCCTATTATTCCCCTGTGCCCCATCACACAATTGCAAGGAATTAACCCTTGCATTGACCAATCCCCTACCTAAGTACTGCAGGAGCATCCCTGCTCCCCATTTCCCCCAGACTGTAATTTCTGTGTCTGTGGCCTGCATTCAACCCTGCAGTGCCAACGTTAACCCTCGTTGTTCCCTTAGGGATAGGACTAGTACCAGGTGGCGTGGGCTGTTAATATATATATATATATATATATATATATATATGTGTGTGTGTACTGTATCAGATAGTTTTGTGGGTGGAATTTGGGAACCGTGTAGTGTAGTTTAGTACTGTATTTATACTGCTGTATTGTTAGTGTATTGCGTGCGTAGTGTACTAGGTATTAATAAATATCCTGTTTTACTTGTAACTATCTGTGTAATGTGTGGTATTGGCGATACTTAGTTCAGTAAGGCGCATGCAGCTAGTTTAGTGATTAGCGTAAGGCAAAGTGATATTAGTGTTATTAGAATATAAAGGTATAAATAGGCGGAGTCATCAATAGATGGCTGCTCCTATTTATGAATATTCATTATTGATATTTACATAAATATTGGTAATTAATAGCCCCCTTTACAGTCCTCTACTTTGGCTCCTCAGGGGGTCTCTGCAATGGCAGTGACCTCTTTAAGTAGAATAATGTGATCTGCCAAACTGCAAAAATTGCTCAGGAATAGTTTGAGAAGCATGACAAAGGTTTCAAGGTGGAGACTTGATTATAAACCCAGGCCAGTACACAAAAGTAATGGTGTTCCAGCAAATACGCCTCTTACCATAAATTATCTTACATCACAAGAGTAATTAGAATAATTATTACATTAAAACGTAGCTTTTATTACCCTTAAACTAAACTGTGCTAAAAAAAAAGTGAGAAAAAAAGACGTTTGTATCTTTCTGGTATATTTATACAATTTTTACATATTCTGATTAGTTTGCTTTATTTTCTCACCTTTTTTTTTAGCACATTTAACCATTATTTACCTTTTACTTATTTAATGTAATACTTATTCCAATTCCTCTTGTGATGTAAAGTGGTGACTTGGCGTTGAGGGAAGTGTTGGATTTAAATATATATGTATATATGCCCTTACATATATGCATGTATATTGGCCCTTTTGCATGGGCTGGTCCAGGTGGTATGGGTGTATACATGGAGATGTATGTATGCCCCATTGTCAGCATACATCTCTATGTATAATATATCCATAGGCAGGTGGGCTTATTACTGCCCATTTATGCCCCAGAATTATATTGTGTATATGTACATGCAGGTAGATGTGCCCCAAACATCTATATATGTGTATCTGCCATGGCTCTCCCCCAGGTATATATATATATATATATATATATATATAGGCCTATGACTGCCCATGTATGCCCTAGGTTTATAATGAGTATATATGTGTATATAGATGCGCCCCAAGTATATATATATATATATATATATATATATATATATATATATATACTTAAATTCACCCCATAGGGACAGCGTTCAGCCAGTTCCTGCAGGTGGCTGGTGACTTCAAAGGCTAAGGGATCACAATTGATCTGAGGCCTTTTGTTGAGTTTATCAGCCTAGTTACTATGCTCTGCCCCACCTTAAGTTTGTGACATGGCTGGGCGTGTGGTGCTGCTAGCCTCAGGGGGCCAACTGGCAGGCATACGTCATAGTCACACTATGATGTCACATCCCTGAGGAGGGGGGAGGTGGGCTGATATAGGAGCCCGAAACCAGGAACAGGGGTCTCTTGCATCTGGACTACAATCAGAGACACATGGGAACAGCTCCCTGAAGAAAGAGAGGCCACATGCCATCCCCTAACCCCTAGCTGCTGACCTCATGCCTCAGCATTAATCCCTGATGAGCCTGTACCCTGGAGGCAGCCCCAGTTACCCCTTTAGCTGCCCTGTAATCCTACCCCCTTCACTGCGTCCTGCTTACCCCAGCAGCAGCTGATGGTGTGTTAACCCTTAGCCTCCCATAGGGATAGCTTAGATCCAGGTTGGGTTGGGCTGCTAAGGAATGTATGTAAGTGTATTAGAGTGTGGAGTGGAATTGGGAATTGTAAATTGTCTAGTGTAGATAGGTTTGGATTGTGGTGTGTGTGTCTATATGTGTGTATATATATATATATATATATATATATATATATATATATATTTATAACCATTGATCTATAAATATATATAGATATAGCGTATAATTAGACTTGTATTATGGTCCCTGACCATTAACCCCTTCACTACATGCTGCCCTGCAAGTCCCTGCAGAGCATAAACACCCTTTCATGAGTTACCCCTTGCCCCGCCTGTCACGGCTGAGGATGGGGAAAACCCTCAGCCGTGTGGTATCAGAAGGCGGATGGTCAATGCCAGGCCAGGACAGGAATCAGGGAGCAGGTCACCTCCTACACATCCCTAATTCTGACCCTGTCTCCTATCCGTATGAGCCAACCCTGAAGGTAGGAGGGCTCATACTCCGGAACCTGATATTCCTGCTAGCCCTCAGGGTGGCCCTGGACTAGGAGCAGGGTAAGACGACCTGGTCCTCCTAGACACTGAGGGACTGTAGTCTCACTGGCCAAGCTACAAAGAAATGGGAACATGAACAGACATACGGCAATGACAGGTAAGTGAGACTAGTACCACACTTACCTGCCACAGACACACAACCTGGAACCCACGTGCAAGTGCTGCTGTCCACAAACAACACAAAGGACACCGCACACACAGACATCACACGGGAACCCAGGAAACCATATTCAGCAATAAATAAAGACCAAACAAACATCTTCTAAACACCATACATAAACATATGACCACAAGGGTGGCCCCCACTGGCAGATGGAATTACACAGGAGGCTGCTCCAGCTAACCATGGCTGAAGTACCCCTCAGACTAGAGATATTCACTGAGGCTTTATAGGCCCAAGTAGCCACACCCAACAGACATACCCAGTGTTCACACACACAGAAGGGAATTAACCCTTCCAACACAAGGCAAGGGAAGATGGCCACTTAAAGGGGAAGTACACACATAAACCCATACTTCACCTGTTGCCGCGGGCAACGGCATGCGTGGCAATCATGTCCTGGGGATCAGCCATAGGGCTGAGACACTGCCACCACATGCACACAACACCACACGTTGCCACGGGCAACCAAGTGAAGGAAAGTGTCACAAAACACAGCATAGGCCGTGACACTGCCTTGCCCAGAACTCTGTGTTCCTTGGCCTGCATGTATGTACTCCTGTAGTGCCACAATTGTGTTTACCCCTTACTGATATTTGTGTGTATGGTACTGTATTATTAGTATACTACGTGTGTTATGTTCTGTAAGGATTAATAAATACTGTGTTTATAGCTATTGTGTAACATGTGGTTACTGGCGGTAGTTAGTAAGGCGCATGCAGCTAGGTTAGAGATTAGCGTAAGGCAATCAGTAGCGATTTGTTGTTAATTTAGGCATAAATAGGCAGAGTCATCACTAGACGATCTCCACCTATTTATGAATATTAATTATTGAGATTAGCATAAATATCAATAATTAATAGCCCCTTCAACACTTGGCATTCAGATTTCCCTCAATCAATCTGATCGAGCATCTGGGTGATGTACTGGAAAAACAAGTCTGATCCACAAAGGCTCCACCTCACTACTTATAGGACATATAGGATATCCTGTTAAAGTCTTATTGACAGATCTCAGTAGCTAAGAAGTTTCAATACCACATCTGTGTTCAATGAATCCAACCTACTTAGTCCTAGATACCACAGGAAACTGCCAGAGGTCTTGTGGAGTCCATGCCTCAAATCATCTGAGTTGTTTTGGCAGCATGAGAGGAACCTACATATTTTAGGCTGGTGGTGTTACATCAACTTCTTTGCATTAAATATAAAGTAAATGTGTTGGTGCCGGTGGATCATCATCAATACTAGATAAATATCACTAGTAAATGACTATTGATCTTTTCAGGATTAAAAGAATGTCTGATTGAAAAGATAAAATACCTTATGATTTAAATATTCATTTTTAAAATATTTTTTCATACTATAATATACTGTATATATGCAAAAAGTTTAGTTTACATCATATGTGAGCTTAATTCAATAAATTCTCTTGCACTTTATAGATGGAAATTTTAGTCACAGTATTGATATACAGGGAGCTTTTTGCTCCAAAAACACTGTTAGTCATAGAATGATGTAAGAGGTTTTGTGGTAAGAGAAGGAAATGAATCAAGACCTTAGGCCTTTGTACATGTACTGATGAAGGGTCACACACCAGCTATCTATCATAAAGGCTGTTCATGTGCTAATCACCAGTTTCTTCATTCTTAGTACTGTATATTCTAAAATACTTTAAAGCATTTATAAATGTACTGTCTCCAAAGAAGGCTAGTAAGATGGGCCATATCACCAATGGTAGAAGCAGTGCTGAGTGGGGCCCCTGGGCCTTCCAACCTTTTGACAGAAAGGAAACGGATAATATTTGCTAAAAGTGATTGATTGGCCCCCAAACCAATTTTAGTTATAGTCCCCATCCCCTATTCTTCCAGTCCCCAGCAGAATGGAAATGTGATCCATTTGTGGTCATATGCACCACACCATATGATGGCCTCAGGGGTGACATTTTCCCAAGTGGCTCATGACCACAGAGACTCAAAGGTTAAGTGATGCCTGGAGAAATGTCATTGCTGAGGCCAGTCAATGGCTGCAGTGGTTCATGTAACCATGGATGGAATGTCGCAGTTATGGTTTGCCAGGGACCAGATGCTTTAAAAAGGAAGCCTTCGCAAATGCCAGGGAATATATGAATGGGATGCTGCCGATCCCTGGTTTGCTGAGACCCCAGGGCAATTGTCTTTTTTGCTGTTCCAAAATTCTGGCACCGAAGACAGTGGACCTAATCAAGTATCAGATTTAATTGGGAAACTCAATTCTTTGAAAAATGAAAATCTTGGAAAGCAAAAAAGCAGGAGAGAAGAATTTAATAAAACAACCCCCCTCCCCCACATCAAGTAAGTCTAGTGCAGAGAAATGAGTGTCATTCTGTTAACTTCTTCATCCAATACTTATGTCATCTGTCCATGTCCCCTGCTGCTCTGCTCTGTCCTGTGGGCATGATACCTACGCTACTCACCATGCTGCTGCTGTCTCCATGCATCTGCCTTGTGCTCTAGCCTCTGTCTCCTTAGAATGTGCACACTCACCTCTGGCCACTTAAAGGGCCAGTGCATGTGCTTCCAAATCCTGGGGGTCCCTGGGTATTTAAGGCACCCTCTCCAGGCAGAGAATGCCTGAGCTTAAGGTTCTGTGGTGACCAGCAAAGGTGTTCTATTGTGTATTCTCTTGTGCTATTGCAATTTACCTGTGTTTGTCCCTGTCTGTGCTTCAGCTTGTACTTGCCCTGCCTGTGTGTTCCAGCACTTCCAGTTTCACTTCTGTCTGTGTTTAAGTTAATCATGTCCGTATGTCTCGTCTGTGTTCCTGCTAAGTGTCCAGCCTGCCTGCCTCATCTGTAGGTTCACTATGAACCTGTCTGCCTGTTTATCCTGTCTTCCACCAGCTACGTTTCAGGTGTGCTGTTTGGATCTCAGAAACCTGCCTTCAAGTCTTAGTGACTGCTCAGACTATACCTGTGCTTTTCCTGTGTTTTTTATGCATTTTATGTACCCTGAGTCCCTGACTGCAGTGGGTCAGCTGACAACTACATCGGGACTATCCTATGAGGTAGCAGCCCGGTTTCTTCCCTGCAATGAAGGCAAGGTCCCTGTACAGAGGTTAAATGGTGAAACCAGGGAGGGTCTTAACCGGAATAACGCCCTTAGGATTTAGCCCAAAGCCAAACTGATTAGTTGGCACAGTGGGTCCACAGTTGTTGTGGTGATAATGACCTATAGTGTACAAGAACACCTTGGAAACTTGCCATGGAGGGACAAGAGTAAGGCCAGATTCACACAGCATTTAGCCCTCCACTGGGATTTCTGTCAGGGGTATTTGTTTGAATGCCGATGCAATGGGTACATTCACTTCAGTGGCTCTTATGGAGTCCAAAGGATTCATCTTTGGACTCCATTTGACCTGCTTTCCATTCATTTCCATATATTGTCCTTTACAAAGAGGATATTGCAGTGAAAGGTAAAACAAAGTGTGAACCCAACTAGCAAATACAGGTCCTTCTAAAAAAATTAGCATATTGTGATAAAGTTCATTATTTTCTGTAATGTACTGATAAACATTAGACTTTCATATATTTTAGATTCATTACACACCAACTGAAGTAGTTCAAGCCTTTTATTGTTTTAATATTGATGATTTTGGCATACAGCTCATGAAAACCCAAATTTCCTATCTAAAAAAATTTGCTTATTTCATCCGACCAATAAAAGAAAAGTGTTTTTAATACAAAAAAAGTCAACCTTTAAATAATTATGTTCAGTTATGCACTCAATACTTGGTCGGGAATCCTTTTGCAGAAATGACTGCTTCAATGCGGCGTGGCATGGAGGCAATCAGCCTGTGGCACTGCTGAGGTGTTATGGAGGCCCAGGATGCTTCGATAGCGGCCTTAAGCTCATCCAGAGTGTTGTGTCTTGCGTCTCTCAACTTTCTCTTCCCAATATCCCACAGATTCTCTATGGGGTTCAGGTCAGGAGAGTTGGCAGGCCAATTGAGCACAGTAATACCATGGTCAGTAAACCATTTACCAGTGGTTTTGGCACTGTGAGCAGGTGCCAGGTCGTGCTGAAAAAAGAAATCTTCATCTCCATAAAGC
The DNA here is from genome assembly GCF_014858855.1 of Bufo gargarizans. Classification (NCBI taxonomy): domain Eukaryota; kingdom Metazoa; phylum Chordata; class Amphibia; order Anura; family Bufonidae; genus Bufo; species Bufo gargarizans. The sequence continues at coordinate 296,823,881 of NC_058080.1, forward strand.
TTTTCAGCAGATGGAAGCATGAAGTGCTCCAAAATCTCCTGATAGCTAGCTGCATTGACCCTGCCCTTGATAAAACACAGTGGACCAACACCAGCAGCTGACATGGCACCCCAGACCATCACTGACTGTGGGTACTTGACACTGGACTTCAGGCATTTTGGCATTTCCCTCTCCCCAGTCTTCCTCCAGACTCTGGCACCTTGATTTCCGAATGACATGCAAAATTTGCTTTCATCCGAAAAAAGTACTTTGGACCACTGAGCAACAGTCCAGTGCTGCTTCTCTGTAGCCCAGGTCAGGCGCTTCTGCCGCTGTTTCTGGTTCAAAAGTGGCTTGACCTGGGGAATGCGGCACCTGTAGCCCATTTCCTGCACACGCCTGTACACGGTGGCTCTGGATGTTTCTACTCCAGACTCAGTCCACTGCTTCCACAGGTCCCCCAAGGTCTGGAATCGGTCCTTCTCCACAATCTTCCTCAGGGTCCGGTCACCTCTTCTCGTTGTGCAGCGTTTTCTGCCACGCTTTTTCCTTCCCACAGACTTCCCACTGAGGTGCCTTGATACAGCACTCTGGGAACAGCCTATTCGTTCAGAAATTTCTTTCTGTGTCTTACCCTCTTGCTTGAGGGTGTCAATGATGGCCTTCTGGACAGCAGTCAGGTCAGCAGTCTTACCCATGATTGCGGTTTTGAGTAATGAACCAGGCTGGGAGTTTTTAAAAGCCTCAGGAATCTTTTGCAGGTGTTTAGAGTTAATTAGTTGATTCAGATGATTAGGTTAATAGCTCGTTTAGAGAACCTTTTCATTATATGCTAATTTTTTTAGATAGGAATTTGGGGTTTTCATGAGCTGTATGCCAAAATCATCAATATTAAAACAATAAAAGGCTTGAACTACTTCAGTTGGTGTGTAATGAATCTAAAATATATGAAAGTCTAATGTTTATCAGTACATTACAGAAAATAATGAACTTTATCACAATATGCTAATTTTTTGAGAATGACCTGTATACCAGCCTAAGATAAGTAGCTGAAAAGTAGAGTCTATTCCACTAGTAGATGTCAGCGGGCTCGAATGTGCTGGGATTGTTCTAAATTTTAATAGACAATCCTAACAATTAGGCTTGTCCTGGTCTGAAAATGGGTTTCTAGGTAGGATTTAAATGCCCCGAAATTACCATCATAAATGTTAGTAAGTATGAAAGGAAGGTATAGGAAAGGTATAATTGTAAAAGGATCTGGTCACCAGACTTCATACTGGTCATTGACCAGACTAACTGACCACAATAAACTACATAATATATATGCTCATAGGTCATTACTGCTAGCTCAGGGTAAGGGAAAAGGGTGGGTAGCCATGGGTAGTTTCCCATTAGTGGTAAATTCTTCCGGCAGGCTGTATAGGCAGAAGAACAGCCTGTTGGAAGGCATCATGTCCAGCATAGCCAGAGCACTGCCAGGCCCCATTGACTATAAAGGAACTCAGCTGGGATCCAGCCTGTTTCCTGCATTAGTGCCGGGATTTAGTTGGGCAAATATTATTGCAAGCAGGAGTTTCTGTTAGTCCGAATACCGGCACTAAGGCCAGAAATACATTCGATCCCCACCAAATCCTATTATAGTCAATGCCAGATACAATGTCTTCAAGCAGGCTGGTATTCTGCTGGAACAACCTGCCGAAACAATTTACTGATAGTCTGAAATTAGCCTAACACAAATATTTGAATCCTGATAATATTGAATATAACAATACTGAAATTATAATGCACACTAATACTAATAAGTTGACCAAACAACAATACCATGGTAACTGGATCACAATATATGAGAGAAAGTTCCACATCATATGCACCATTTGATGGATCAGCAAAATTCAGAAAGAGTAAATAGTGAGTGTTTTTCCATTCACAGCCCCTAAATGTCTAAAAAAAAAATACAAATTTAAAGAGAAAGGGCTATTTATCTAGGACATATAATATAAATAACACTGAAAACAAATACGATTTAGAAGTTATCTGCTAGCTACTAACACAGGGTTATTATAAGGAAATAGGAGATAGATAGAACTGGCGATTGGCTTTCTGAAGCATGGCACAGTGTAATGTACTGCTAGGAATGTGTTCTATGTGAAGAAGCCTAAAATGTGAGAAAACAGTTACTTTCCTGCCAACAGCACCAAGCTGAGTTGCGCACTATTCGCTGCAATTGCTTGAGCCACAGGTATTCTGCTGTTGGCAAAACATTGTAAAAGGCTCTTATGCGTAAACCACAAACTTGGCTTGAACGTTGAAGAGTGTAACTATATGTAATTATTCTTTTACCCATCAGCACCTCAGTTGTGTGAAGTGTTTTTTTTTGCCATGAAATAGCATATTATTATCTGCATGATAATTAGACCTTGTTGAGGCCAAGTCTGTGGCAACATAAATCTTCGAAAGCGTTAAAGTCCAATATTTTACTGCCAGAAGAAAGATGAATCAGTGCAATTTGAATAAAGCATTATATTTTTTATATTCTGTGTTGTATAGCTATATACACATGTAACAATATTCCAAACACCCTCTGAAGGATTGAGTGGAACACATGAGATGCAGTCCTCAGACGAAGGCCTTTGCCAACCAAACCAAAGAAATTAGTTGTGTTCTTATGTCCTATACTATGGGGGAAAGCTAATAGTTTCTTTGTGCAATTGGATGAAACATGATTTAGTGTGCCTTTTTTAGCCCAAAAACCTGTTGCAAGGCTTTTACAGTAAATACGTGAATAGCAAGCCTATATCATCACCAGCCTATATTTTGGCCATAGACTGTGTCCAATTGCAAATCTTGTCAATAGTATTGAATATTTTTTACAAAATTCTATTTAGCACAGACTTGTACACCTAGCCTTACGTATTGGTCTGCATCAGCAGTTGTGCTATATCATATGTGGGGATCCGCTCTGGTAGGCAGTGGTAGCGAGTGCAGTATAGAGGCAACACAGACCGGTCTTGGTGTAAAACACAATGCTTTGTTTATTCACACGGTGCATATTTGTGAAAGACAGTGCAGTTCATAGGAAGGGTGGTCACACACAACAGCAAAATATTAGTTCAAACACAGCAAGTCCCTGCTGCAGGCTACTTGAGGCCTGTTTCCGTCACATAATACAAAGTCTATTTAAAGCCAGGAGTAATGTCACCTTTTTCTCCTTGGTGAAGTAAGTCCATGGGTCTTGCTTCTAGCCACAGGACACGGATCCCTCCTGGTTTCAGCTGCAGGATCCTGCACAGTCCTCCACAGGCCTCAGCACACAGCCCAGCTCACCTCCACTTCTCACTCTCACAGCCAGAGAACACAGAAGCTTCACATTGCGCACCACACCCTTGTTGCTGGTCAGGTTTTAACCCTTCCCTGCAAAACCTGGCCTGGACCGTGGGGAGACAGGCACCCGCCCGCATATCTGCCTGCTCCCAATAAGAGCCGGCCCGGATCCGCTGTTAACAGCATAACCGTTGCAAAATGCACTTTTCTGGCTCTTACTCCACCGGGGCTAGGACCCCCGGTGGCACGTACCTCCTGTCTACTACCACCCCAGGTACTCTCCTACACATAGTAGTGGACTCTATTGGTGTATGCTCAAAAGCTGTGTCAGACCTAGGACAAGCTCAGGTGATAGGAGTAGCAGAGCTTGAAATTATGTAATTGTTCCTGGTGGGGAATCTGTAAAGGTATCACCCATGTGGTAATTTTTCTCGACAGTGCTGACAGTTATTGTATCGTACTTTTCCAAAAACTCCATTCATAAGTGTCGTTTACCTGACCCACAAAGTACATTGTATTGTACAGTACGTACAATTTTTTTCCCCCAAAAATAAATAATAGAAATTGTCTTCCAAAAATTATTTTATCAGAGGCGTGTAAGACATCGCACTGGAAAATTGTCTTGTCTTCCATTATTTCTAAATAGAAGATAGACATCCCTGCCTTGTACTGTGATGTTGGGGAGAATGTGAGCCGTTCCTAGGAATTGTCGCTATGTGGCATGGTGCATGTCACCGTGGACACGTGAAGCTGCTGTTATGGCCAAAGACAGTACTTGTATTTTACACACCACTGGGTCAATGCTTTGCATGGTAGTGGCAATGCTGTACCACAGTGACAAGGCCAAGTACTATTCACACCTTCTCATTTGTGCTAGTCTAGTTCCCACACCCGATACACCTCTTCCCTCCACATCCTCCTCAATGGACATTATCCAATCCCCAACAGAATATGGGCAGAGCATTTCTTCCACTTCATCTCCAGGGGTGCACCACCAAGTAGGGGCAAGAGGGGGGCAGCGGAAGGGCAATGAGCCCATTGTGTCAAAGGGAGAAATTGGCATGGGGGGGATGCGACGTTTCAGTTTTCGCCTCAGGCAGCAGAAAGGCTAGGTCCATCTCCCACCTCTCATATGTGTAAACTGAAGCGTTGACATGTTGTCTTACAACTCAAAAGCGGAAAAATTCCCACTGGATGTCTTACACCAGGGAATATATGAATGGGATGCTGGCGATCCCTGGTTTGCTGAGACCCCAGGGCAATTGTCTTTTTTGCTGTTCCAAAATTCTGGCACCGAAGACAGTGGACCTAATCATGTATCAGATTTAATTGGGAAACTCAATTCTTTGAAAAATGTAAATCTTGGAAAGCAAAAAAGCAGGAGAGAAGATTTTAATAAAACAACTCCCCCCCCCCCCCCCCCGACATCAAGTAAGTCTAGTGCAGAGAAAGGAGTGTCATTCTGTTAACTTCTTCATCCAATACTTATGTCATCTGTCCATGTCCCCTGCTGCTCTGCTCTGTCCTGTGGGCATGATACCTACGCTACTCACCATGCTGCTGCTGTCTCCATGCATCTGCCTTGTGCTCCAGCCTCTGTCTCCTTAGAATTAAAGGGCCAGTGCATGCGCTTCCAAATCCTTTCCCAGCCAATGGCTGGGGGTCCCTGGGTATTTAAGGCACCCTCTCCAGGCAGAGAATGCCTGAGCTTAAGGTTCTGTGGTGACCAGCAAAGGTGTTCTATTGTGTATTCTCTTGTGCTATTGCAGTTTACCTGTGTTTGTCCCTGTCTGTGCTTCAGCTTGTACTTGCCCTGCCTGTGTGTTCCAGCACTTCCAGTTTCACTTCTGTCTGTGTTTAAGTTAATCATGTCCGTATGTCTCGTCTGTGTTCCTGCTAAGTGTCCAGCCTGCCTGCCTCATCTGTAGGTTCACTATGAACCTGTCTGCCTGTTTATCCTGTCTTCCACCAGCTACGTTTCAGGTGTGCTGTTTGGATCTCAGAAACCTGTCCTTAAGTCTTAGTGACTGCTCAGACTATACCTGTGGTTTTCCTGTGTTTTTTATGCATTTTATGTATCCTGAGTCCCTGACTGCAGTGGGTCAGCTGACAACTACATCAGGACTATTCTATGAGGTAGCAGCCCGGTTGCTTCCCTGCAAGGAAGGCAAGGTCCCTGTACAGAGGTTAAATGGTGAAAACCAGGGAGGGTCTTCACCGGAATAACGCCCTTAGGATTTAGCCCAAAGCCAAACTGATTAGTTGGCACAATGGGTCCACAGTTGTTGTGGTGATAATGACCTATAGTGTACAGATTCACACTGCATTTAGCCCTCCACTGGGATTTCTGTCAGGGGTATTTGTTTGAATGCCGATGCAATGGGTACATTCACTTCAGTGGCTCTTATCGAGTCCAAAGGATTCATCTTTGGACTCCATTTGACCTGCTTTCCATTCATTCCCATATATTGTCCTTTACAAAGAGGATATTGCAGTGAAAGGTAAAACAAAGTGTGAACCCAACTAGCAAATATACCAGCCTAAGATAAGTAGCTGAAAAATAGAGTCTATTCCACTAGTAGATGTCAGCGGGCTCAAATGTGCTGGGATTGTTCTGAAGTTTCATAGACAATCCTGGCAATTAAGAAATTGGCATGGGGGGGGGGGGGGGGGGGTGCGCCATTTCAGTTTTTGCCTCAGGCAGCAGAAAGGCTAGGTGCACCCCTGTCCATCTCCCACCTCTCTTATGTGTAAACTGAAGCGTTGACATGTTGTCTTACAACTCAAAAGCAGCAAAATTCCCACTTACACCAACTGCACCTGGCCAAAGTGGTCGCTGACAATGGCAGGAACATTGTGGATGCGATGCATTTGTACAAGGCCTTTTAAAAAAATATTGTGACTCTGATCGAAATATTGGCCAGAGCTGGCTCAGACTGCTGTTGGTGTACTGTAAGAGAGGGTATTCAGCATGGGAGTCACAGTTGTCACACTGAGGCAGACAAAATTGTCCACCATAAGTATGTAAAACATTATCAGATTGTGAAAATGAAAGAGACAGGGATCCGTGAGGACTTTCACATGCTTCCAAGGCAGGAGATGTGCGAATGTCTAGGAATATTAGTAGCAGCAGTAGTAGCCATGGTAGCAGCAGTACCGTATAGGATCTGCAGGACAAGGCAGGAGATGTGCAAATGTGTAGGAATATTAGTAGCAGCAGTAGTAGCCATGGTAGCTGCAGTACAGTATGGGATCTGCCGGACAAGGCAGGAGATGTGCGAATGTGTAGGAATATTAGTAGCAGCAGTAGTAGCCATGGTAGCAGCAGTACAGTATGGGATTTGCCGGACAAGGCAGGAGATGTGCAAATGTGTAGGAATATTAGTAGCAGCAGTAGTAGCCATGGTAGCAGCAGTACAGTATGGGATCTGCCGGACAAGGCAGGAGATGTGCGAATGTCTAGGAATATTAGTAGCAGCAGTAGTAGCCATGGTAGCAGCAGTACAGTATGGGATCTGCCGGACAAGGCAGGAGATGTGCGAATGTCTAGGAATATTAGTAGCAGCAGTAGTAGCCATGGTAGCAGCAGTACAGTATGGGATCTGCCGGACAAGGCAGGAGATGTGCGAATGTGTAGGAATATTAGTAGCAGCAGTAGTAGCCATGGTAGCAGCAGTACAGTATGGGATCTGCCGGACAAGGCAGGAGATGTGCGAATGTGTAGGAATATTAGTAGCAGCAGTAGTAGCCATGGTAGCAGCAGTACTGTATGGGATCTGCCGGACAAGGCAGGAGATGTGCGAATGTGTAGGAATATTAGTAGCAGCAGTAGTAGCCATGGTAGCAGCAGTACAGTATGGGATCTGCCGGACAAGGCAGGAGATGTGCGAATGTGTAGGAATATTAGTAGCAGCAGTAGTAGCCATGGTAGCAGCAGTACAGTATGGGATCTGCCGGACAAGGCAGGAGATGTGCGAATGTGTAGGAATATTAGTAGCAGCAGTAGTAGCCATGGTAGCAGCAGTACAGTATGGGATCTGCCGGACAAGGCAGGAGATGTGCGAATGTCTAGGAATATTAGTAGCAGCAGTAGTAGCCATGGTAGCAGCAGTACCGTATGGGATTTGCCGGACAAGGCAGGAGATGTGCGAATGTCTAGGAATATTAGTAGCAGCAGTAGTAGCCATGGTAGCAGCAGTACAGTATGGGATCTGCCGGACAAGGCAGGAGATGTGCGAATGTGTAGGAATATTAGTAGCAGCAGCAGTAGCCATGGTAGCAGCAGTACCGTATGGGATCTGCCGGACAAGGCAGGAGATGTGCGAATGTGTAGGAATATTAGTAGAAGCAGTAGTAGCCATGGTAGCAGCAGTACAGTATGGAACCTGATGGACAGGAGATGTGCAGCCATGTAGGGATAGCTGTAGTGGCAGTAGTATAGGAACAGCAGTAGAGTATGGACCCTGCTAGGAGATGTGCGCCTATGTAGGGGAAGTAAGAGCACTAGAAGAGACAGCCTTAGCAGCACAGTATACAACCGGAGGGACAAAGGAGCAGATGTGTGGCTGGGTGGGGTAGTAGTGGTAGCAGTAGCTGCAGTACAGTATGGAACCTGACAGATGAGGCAGGAGATGTGCAACTGTGTAAGTTGGAGTATGGGTGCAGCACCAGGGAGAGCAGCAGCAGTGTAAGCAATACAGTATGGAACTAGATAGATAGGCAGACAGTGGCATCATTGTGCTTGCGATAAATAGCCACTGTCACCAATGGAAGATCTATTTACCTATATTCCTACACATTCGCACATCTCCTGCCTTGTCCGGCAGATCCCATACGGTACTGCTGCTACCATGGCTACTACTGCTGCTACTAATATTCCTACACATTCGCACATCTCCTGCCTTGTCCGGCAGATCCCATACTGTACTGCTGCTACCATGGCTACTACTGCTGCTACTAATATTCCTAGACATTCGCACATCTCCTGCCTTGTCCGGCAGATCCCATACTGTACTGCTGCTACCATGGCTACTACTGCTGCTACTAATATTCCTACACATTCGCACATCTCCTGCCTTGTCCGGCAGATCCCATACTGTACTGCTGCTACCATGGCTACTACTGCTGCTACTAATATTCCTACACATTCGCACATCTCCTGCCTTGTCCGGCAGATCCCATACTGTACTGCTGCTACCATGGCTACTACTGCTGCTACTAATATTCCTAGACATTCGCACATCTCCTGCCTTGTCCGGCAGATCCCATACTGTACTGCTGCTACCATGGCTACTACTGCTGCTACTAATATTCCTACACATTCGCACATCTCCTGCCTTGTCCGGCAGATCCCATACTGTACTGCTGCTACCATGGCTACTACTGCTGCTACTAATATTCCTACACATTCGCACATCTCCTGCCTTGTCCAGCAGATCCCATACGGTACTGCTGCTACCATGGCTACTACTGCTGCTACTAATATTCCTACACATTCGCACATCTCCTGCCTTGTCCGGCAGATCCCATACTGTACTGCTGCTACCATGGCTACTACTGCTGCTACTAATATTCCTAGACATTCGCACATCTCCTGCCTTGTCCGGCAGATCCCATACTGTACTGCTGCTACCATGGCTACTACTGCTGCTACTAATATTCCTACACATTCGCACATCTCCTGCCTTGTCCGGCAGATCCCATACGGTACTGCTGCTACCATGGCTACTACTGCTGCTACTAATATTCCTACACATTCGCACATCTCCTGCCTTGTCCGGCAGATCCCATACGGTACTGCTGCTACCATGGCTACTACTGCTGCTACTAATATTCCTACACATTCGCACATCTCCTGCCTTGTCCGGCAGATCCCATACTGTACTGCTGCTACCATGGCTACTACTGCTGCTACTAATATTCCTACACATTCGCACATCTCCTGCCTTGTCCGGCAGATCCCATACTGTACTGCTGCTACCATGGCTACTACTGCTGCTACTAATATTCCTAGACATTCGCACATCTCCTGCCTTGTCCGGCAGATCCCATACTGTACTGCTGCTACCATGGCTACTACTGCTGCTACTAATATTCCTACACATTCGCACATCTCCTGCCTTGTCCGGCAGATCCCATACGGTACTGCTGCTACCATGGCTACTACTGCTGCTACTAATATTCCTACACATTCGCACATCTCCTGCCTTGTCCGGCAGATCCCATACTGTACTGCTGCTACCATGGCTACTACTGCTGCTACTAATATTCCTACACATTCGCACATCTCCTGCCTTGTCCGGCAGATCCCATACTGTACTGCTGCTACCATGGCTACTACTGCTGCTACTAATATTCCTACACATTCGCACATCTCCTGCCTTGTCCGGCAGATCCCATACTGTACTGCTGCTACCATGGCTACTACTGCTGCTACTAATATTCCTACACATTCGCACATCTCCTGCCTTGTCCGGCAGATCCCATACTGTACTGCTGCTACCATGGCTACTACTGCTGCTACTAATATTCCTACACATTCGCACATCTCCTGCCTTGTCCGGCAGATCCCATACTGTACTGCTGCTACCATGGCTACTACTGCTGCTACTAATATTCCTACACATTTGCACATCTCCTGCCTTGTCCTGCAGATCCCATACTGTACTGCTGCTGATCTCGAAAAGTTGAGCATTTTTAGACTACTTGCTCAGAAACAGTCCAATGCTTTTTTCTAATACTAATAGGAAAAACTATGTGTCCTAGGAGACCTCAGAGAGTCATACACCAATTTTCAAGCCAATCAAATCTTCTGACTTAGAATCAGACCTCAAACAAATTTCAAGAAACCCGCTCCTCATAATTTAGCTTAAATGAGTTTGGCCTCATGCACGCGACCGTTGTTGTGTCCCATGTCCGTTGCTCCGTTTTCCTGGATTTTCTGCAGACCCATTGACTTTCAATGGGTCCGTGGAAAACTTGGCTAATGCACCGTTTGTCATCCGTGTCCGTGATCCGTGTTTCCAGTCCGTGAAAAAAATAAGACCTGTCCTATTTTTTTCACGGACAACGGTTCGCGGACCCATTCAAGTTAATGGGTCCGTGAAAAAACACGGATGCACACAAGAATGTCATCCGTGTCCGTTATTTTCCTATTATTTGCATGGCAAACTTGACTTAGATTTTCTTTTTTACTTTCCTTCATGTCTGAAGATCCTCCAAAAATAAAGGAAAACACACGGAAACAAAAACGGACACGGATCACGGAACAACGGAACCCCTTTTTGCGGACCGCTAAAAAATACTGTCGTGTGCATTAGGCCTTTGTATGAGCTGTTAGGAAAGTAAACATAAGGGTTACAGATTGAGCCATTGAGAAGTAGAAGGAACAGTCTGCAGGTGCAATAAAACTGTAGAAGACACACTGTTGAACATTTTTAATAAAGAGAAAAATGTTTTTTTAATCCAAGATAAGTAGAATGCTGGAATAAAAATGTCCCCAAAGGTGTCCATATATTTAACATGTCATTTTGAAACCTTTTAACATTTGCTATAGCAATCTTGAAAAGATCAATTTTTTTTATTATTGTATAATGAATGAACAGTTCTGCAGCTTTCAGATATACTTTGTTTAAATTCCCTTTTTAGATTACATTTTTAAGATTCACCTGCTGTCAATGAATAGAGATATTACTGTTAGGCCTCATGCACACTGCCGTGTTCCACGGCCGTATGCGGGCCGTGGAACCGCGGCCTGGATCCCTCCTGAGAGCACGAGCACACCGCGTCACTGGTTGCTATGACGCCGTGCGCTCCCTGCTGCCGCCGCAATTCAGTAATACACTGGTATAGATCATACCAGTGTATTACTGTACTGTGCCCGCAGCAGGGAGCGCACGGCGTCATAGCAACCAGTGACGCCGTGCGCTCCTGCTCTCAGGAGGGATCCAGGCCGCGGTTCCACGGCCCGCATACGGCCGTGGAACACGGCAGTGTGCATGAGGCCTTAACCAGCACAGGTTGAAAACCTGTCCTGATTAAACTGACACAGAGCTGTGTCTTTGGATGAGTTGTACACATATGACAGTTGGATAAAAAAAAGTTTTTAGCCCTGAATGAAAAATGCAATGAGTTCTAAGTTTTCAAACAACTTTGCATAAATCAATAATACAAGTGGATCTAAAAAACTTTGTAATATATGTTCAGCTCTTTTCTTGCTTCTCCCTGTCCAAATCTGCATAAGCCCCGCCCACACCTTGCTGCAGAGTGATCTGTGCCTGTAGGGAAGAGAGGACTGTAAGCTTCAGGAACGGGACAAGGTGAGTAGTTACTGTTTTTTTGTTTTTAATACAGAGGGGTCACAGAAGACTTTATTACTATGGAGGGGGCACAGAGGACTTTATTACTATGGAGGGGGCACAGAGGTTTTTTTTTACTATGGAACTATGGAGGGGGCACAGGGGTCTTTATTACTATGGAGGGGGCACAGAGGGAACTACTACTCTGGAGGGGGCACAGAGGGCATTACTAATGTGAAGGGGGCACAATTGGCATTTCTACTATGTAGGGGGCACAGAGCCAGAGGGCATTACTACAATGAAGGGGGCACAGTGGGCATTATTACTGTAAAGGGGGCACAGTGGGCATTATTACTGCGAAGTGGGCACAATGGGGAGTTCTTCTATGAAGGGGGCACAATGGGAATTATTACTATTAAGGGGGCACAATGGGGATTATTATTGTGAAGGGGGCACAGATAGGGCATTACAACTGTGAAAAGGGCACAGAGAGGGCATAACTATTGTGAGAGGGCACAATGTGGGCATAACTACTGTGAGGGGGCACACTTCTGTACAAAACTATTGTGAAGGTTGTACAATGAGGGAAAAACTACCGTGAGGGGGATACCATTTTTTTTTAAGTATTGGGGGGGGGGGGGTTGGTGCCAGAGAAAGGACCTGCCCTGGGTGCCAAACACTCCAGGCATGCCACTGAAGCAGGGAACTATTTGCTACCTGATCCACCATTGAGCCGCCAGCGCTCCGTAGCAGCAGCACGATGTCCTCACACATCGTCCTGCTGATCTGTGTAGGAGGAGGAGCAGGGCAGGCTGGGAATCAGCCTCTGCTCCTGCTACACAGCAGCGCAATGTGTCACAGTATCCTACTGCTGATGGGAAGCGCAGATCATGGGAGGAGCCAAGTGATTGAGTATTTATTGTTTTTTTTCTCACTTCCTGTGAAGGGGGCACATCTGGGCATAACCACTGTGAAGGGGGCACTGGGCACATATCTTGGCATATCCACCGTAAGAGGGCACATATCTTGGCATATCTACTGTGAAGTTGCACATATTTTGGGATATCTACTGTGAAGGGGCACATATCTTCGCATATATGCTGTGAGGGGGCACATATCTTGGCATATCTACTGTGAAGGGGCACATATCTTGGCCTATCTACTTTGAAGGGGGCATATCTACTGTGAGGGAGCACATATCTGTAAGTAGACCTGAGAGACTGAAACACTGGGTAGAAAATAAAAGTAGGCACATAAGGACTGATTCACATATATCCGCTCTGTAGCATGCTCTGTGTAAGGTATTTAATCTATAATACATGCAGTTTCATTGCTTTAAGCGCCATGCAAAATGCCACAAGGGGGCCTACTGAGACTTTATCGCTCAAAGGCCCACATGAACCTGGAGCCGACCCTGCCTCGCCCCATGTGCTTTATTTACATGATTACTGCTCAGTACTTATCTGTAATGTCTACATTATGCTTTTGAGTGATTCTGAACATTTGGGAGCAGAATCACCTGTTTTTGCCTGTGTAGTCTATGGGAGACATCATAACAACTACTGTAATCTCTATCCACTAACTTAAGAACAGCTAAGAATTAGAGATGAGCCTACAGAAGGAAGACTACTGAAAATGCAGGATACAAGTATATATAAATATAATGGCCAGATATACATCACTATTATTCAAAAAAGTCATTTGAATGGACAACTGCTGGAGACTGGACAGGTGAGTTTGTTGCATTTATAATTTACAATGGGATAACATGCTTACTTGGGGAAATTAATCAGTGTATTCATGGCAGTTATATACTATAAATGAAGCTATAATAATGGGTGAGCACACTTCATTTGGACTTATACAGTTAAAAATCTAATTAAATCACACAAAAGTAAACTGCACACGTGTATATCATATAGTAGTAAAATGGGATGTAAAACAATACACTGTAAAATGCGCTAAAATCGAATAAAAAATACAGTACACTTCATGAAAGCTGACACCACCACCTATATCTGGCAAAGTGTCACACTCCGTACTCCTCTAGCCGGCTTACCCGAGATGTCGCGGGAGTTCGGACGGGACTTCAGTCTATGCTTCGTCCGTGCTTATTTCTCTTCCGGCGTAGTACAGAGGAAGGTACCTTTTCGGTCTGTGGATTTTAGTTCCGATAATTTTTCCTCTGTCCTTTAATTTCAAGTGTCATAGCGTGGCCACGCTAATGGTTGCGGAGGTGCTCTTTACAGATGTCCGATCCGGCCCAGACGCGTTTCGGGAATTGACTTTCCCTTCATCAGTGGTATCGCAACACCTGTTAGCCTCCGCCTTTTATTTCCAAGAGAGCACCCAAAATGTGGAAAGTTGGATTTCCGTTTAAAAACAGGAACTATTCATGCATTTTTATGCATGCGTTTTTCATGCTTTTTTTTTGGTACATGTGTGTTTTTTATGCTGAATGTTCCTTTTATCCTTGTGGACTTATGGTATAAACAGAATTGCTATTTATGATTGCCTTGCAAAGTTGTAAGTCTTGACATCATCTTTTTCAATCAATATTCTTAGTGCATACTGTATCTAAATGAATTAGAATTAAAATAACAATTGGACATTATTAAAATTTATACTTTATTAAAAAAAATTAAGAATTAAGATTCGAGGATAGATTAATAGTGGATCCTATATTCATACATGATATAACAAATCTTTCTTATGAACTTTGATATACCCGTATATTTATATGCCATATTATGAACAATTTTAATTAGATAAACATATCACATAGATGAAAAAATTCCACAGAAAAAACTAAGATAAAAACATCCTGCACGATATGATATACAAATGTGCGGATGTCCCTGGCCATATTATTGAAGAAAACCACAGAAATAAGATAATAATGCACTTAGTAAAGTAGATGCAAGCACTATATATGGACAAAGTGCGGCGTCTGCGCTCCTGAACATAGAAGCCCAACAGCTTAGGTAGGTTTAGCGTAGGACCCGCCTGACCTGAGACCAGCTTGGCGTTCGGTAGGCGGGCTTAGATGTGTTTTGAGCAAAATATATTGACTAAGTGTCTCAGATATTATCATATCAGAGTGAGGACTTTGTCCATATATAGTGCTTGCATCTACTTTACTAAGTGCATTATTATCTTATTTCTGTGGTTTTCTTCAATAATATGGCCAGGGACATCCGCACATTTGTATATCATATAGTGCAGGATGTTTTTATCCTAGTTTTTTCTGTGGAATTTCTTTGTCTATGTAGTATTTGGTTGAGGGAGTGACACCTTCAAGTGTGAATGCGCACCTATTATCTTGGGAGTAGCATTCTTCTGCACTTTTGCCCTTCCTATCCAATAGAGCGCCTTGATTAGGTGGTACATATGGCTGTGCTTGCTCTTCCTCCCATTGGTTGCATGATGTACATGGAGGTGACTAGGAGCAGCACACTATATGGCCGGCGTCTGCGCTCCTGAACATAGAAGCCCAACGGCTTAGGTAGGTTTAGTGTAGGACCCGCCTGACCTGATACCACCTTGGCGTTCGGTAGGCGGGCTTAGATGTGTTTTGATCAAAATATATTGACTAAATGTCTCAGATATTATCATATCAGAGTGAGGACTTTGTCCATATATAGTGCTTGCATCTACTTTACTAAGTGCATTATTATCTTATTTCTGTGGTTTTCTCCAATATTATGGCCAGGGACATCCGCACATTTGTATATCATATAGTGCAGGATGTTTTTATCTTAGTTTTTTCTGTGGAATTTTTTTGTCTAAAAAATGTTTTTATTTTATATTTTTAACAGCGTTCATCCGAGGCGTTTGGTCAAAAGTTATTTTTATAGCGACGACTTTTACGCACGCGACGATGCCCAATATGTATGGCTCTCAGACTTTGGAGACACTAAGCAGGCATCCTAAAAACTGCGGCCCTCCAGATGTTGTAAAACTACAATTCCCACCATGCCCTGCTGATGGCTGTAGGTTGTCTGGGCATGCTGGGAGTTAAAGTTTTACAACATCTGGAGGGCCGGAGTTTGAGGATGCCTGCTCTAAAACGAATTATTTTTTGGGGAAAAAAATTGTTTCCGTGTCTCCAAAGTCTGAGAGCCATAGTTTTGTATGTTCTCTAGTGGACTGTTGGGGATTATAAAAATGTAGTACTCCATGGAAGTGTGATACTCCCTGAAGCTGGTGAGGGGGGGGGGGGGGCTGGTGGTGGTGAATGGCTGGTGAGGGGGAGCTGGTGGGGAGGGGGGGCAAGTGGCAGGGGGGGGGTCTGGGGTCTGATAGATGGATCAAAGAAAGTTTAGGGTAAAAGTTCATTTATTTTTTTTCCTAACTAACTTTTCCCTCCTTTCCCTTCCTAATGGTGCCTCCCCCTCACTGACCCTAACCTACCTGGGTGGCGATGGGTGCAGGAGGGTGATGGATTACAATTTAGGGGGACGCAGGAGCTGGTGCTGAACAGTGCTGAACGGTGCTGCACGGGTGCTGGACAGGAAGGGGAGGGGAGAGAGGAGCGCAGGAAGTTTGAATCTCGCGCCTCTCTCCCCTGCACCAATCAGCACCCTGGACAGCGGTGTTCAGCACCAGATTAGAGACCAGGTCAATGCCACAGAGTTCTAGCAGCAGACACATCTCTAGAACAACTGTTAAGAGGATACTGTGTGAATCAGGCCTTCATGGTGGAATATCTGCTAGGAAACCACTGCTAATGACAGGCAACAAGCAGAAGAGACTTGTTTGGGCTAAAGAACACAAGGAATGGACATTAGACCAGTGGAAATCTGTGCTTTGGTCTGATGAGTCCAAATTTGAGATCTTTGGTTCCAACCACCGTGTCTTTGTGCGATGCAGAAAAGGTGAACGAATGGACTCTACATACCTGCTTCTCACCGTGAAGCATGGAGGAGGAGGAGGAGGTGTGATGTTGTGGGGGTGCTTTGCTGGTGACACTGTTGGGGATTTATTCAAAATTGAAGGCATACTGAACCAGCATGGCTACCACAGCATCTTGCAGCGGCATGCTATTCCATCTGGTTTACATTTAGTTGGACCATCATTTATTTTTCAACAGGACAATGACCCCAAACACACCTCCAGGCTGTGTAAGGGCTATTTGACCATGAAGGAGAGTGATGGGGTGCTGCTCCAGATGACCTGGCCTCCACAGTCACCGGACCCAGTGTCGGACTGGGGTACCTAGGGCCCACCAGTAAAATGTATTTTGGGGGCCCACAGTACGGATAAATTCAAATATAATAAATAATCTAACAAGTTTTTAATATGAACATAGGCTGGCTGAGGTGCTGTACATTGAATATATGTATGTAGTACAGTAAGTCTAATGTGTTATGTGCCACTTGTGCAGGGGGTGGGAGACTAGGAGTCCACCTTGCTCAGGGGCCCACCGGGGGATTCCCCTGTATCCCTGTGGGCCAGTCCGAGCCTGACCGGACCTGAACCCAATCGAGATGGTTAGGGGTGAGCTGGGCCGCAGAGTGAAGGCAAAAGGGCCAACAAGTGCTAAGCAAGACTGTTGGAAGACCATTTCAGGTGACTACCTCTTGAAGCTCATCAAGAGAATGCCAAGAGTGTGCAAAGCAGTAATCAAAGCAAAAGGTGGCTACTTTGAAGAACCTAGAATATGACATATTTTCAGTTGTTTCACACTTTTTTGTTATGTATAGAATTCCACATGTGTTAATTCATTGTTTTGATGCCTTCAGTGTGAATCTACAATTTCCATAGTCATGAAAATAAAGAAAACTCTTTGAATGAGAAGGTGTGTCCAAACTTTTGGTCTGTACTGTATATACTTCGACAGGTTTGAAGATATTGAACCTATACCCGAGACTATTGGTATTTCACCATACATTTGTGGATTTTGGGGAGACAGTAGAAGATGGGTAATCTCCTCTGTATGTTCTTGATTAGAGATAATAAATAGGTCCAGACTTCTTTTACATAGTACGTGGAGTTCTTGATCGAAAAACTCCAGCGGGGCACTTTTCAACATCACATATGTCTCCGCATCCATAAGTTGTCGCAGACATTCCTCATTATAATCTGTTGTGTTCAAGACCACTACTCCGCCCCCTTTATCTGCGGGGCGTATAGTGATCATTTCATTTTTCTGCAATTGTTTTATAGCATGGCACTCTTGTCTGGTTAGGTTCTCCTGTCCAAGACCCATAATTTTTAATTTGCGTATATCCACTTCGACATTCCTTTGGAAAGTGGACATTTCCACACTGATTTCATTCCTGGGGAATAGTGTTGAACTATTTTTGAGTATGGTTTTCCCCAATTGGTCCTTGGAATCAGTCCTTACTATGGGGCTTTTAAAAAAATATTTTTTTAGACAAAGGTTTCTTATAAATTTTTGGATCCCTATATAGACAGAGAACTTGTCCATTTTTTCGGTGGGTGCAAATTTTAAACCTTTTTCTAATAGTTGTGTCTGTGAATTGGTGAGTTGAACTGAACTTAAATTTATTATAGTTGTGTCTTTATGTATTAGTGTCTCCTGTGTTGTCTTCCTCTTCCTGTGACTTCTTCTTGTCTTTTTAACTCCTCTACGTGCTCCCGATGGTAATGTTTTCGGTGAACCCTGTGATTTCTTAGTGGATGCAATCCGTGCGCTCTTTCTTGAATATTGTGATAGTGATGATCTTCTAATGTTTGTGTTAGGTGATGGTGCGATCGAGAACTTTGGCACAACATAGCCAGTCTATCAGTGTGCGTACTAAGAACTACCTAGGCAGCTCCTGCCAAATCCTGTGGACCTTGCCAGACATAGGTGGTGGTGTCAGCTTTCATGAAGTGTACTGTATTTTTTATTCGATTTTAGCGCATTTTACAGTGTATTGTTTTACATCCCATTTTACTACTTTATGTTATACACGTGTGCAGTTTACTATTGTGTGATTTAATTAAATTTTTAACTGTATTAGTCCAAATGAAGTGTGCTCACTAGAGTTGAGCGAACACCTGGATGTTCGGGTTCGAGAAGTTCGGCCGAACATCCCGGAAATGTTCGGGTTCGGGATCCGAACCCGATCCGAACTTCGTCCCGAACCCGAACCCCATTGAAGTCAATGGGGACCCGAACTTTTCGGCACTAAAAAGGCTGTAAAACAGCCCAGGAAAGAGCTAGAGGGCTGCAAAAGGCAGCAACATGTAGGTAAATCCCCTGCAAACAAATGTGGATAGGGAAATGAATTAAAATAAAAATTAAATAAATAAAAATTAACCAAAATCAATTGGAGAGAGGTTCCATAGCAGAGAATCTGGCTTCCCGTCACCCACCACTGGAACAGTCCATTCTCAGATATTTAGGCCCCGGCACCCAGGCAGAGGAGAGAGGTCCCGTAACAGAGAATCTGGCTTCATGTCAGCAGAGAATTAGTCTGCATGTCATAGCAGAGAATGAGGCTTCACGTCAGCCACCACTGCAACAGTCCATTGGCATATATTTAGGCCCAGCACCCAGGCAGAGGAGAGAGGTCCCGTAACAGACAATCTGGCTTCATGTCAGCAGAGAATCAGTCTGCATGTCATAGCAGAGAATCAGGCTTCACATCACCCACCACTGCAACAGTCCATTGTCATAAATTTAGGCCCAGCACTAGTGTTGAGCGGCATGTCCCATATTCGAATTCGCGAAATTTTGTGAATATTCGAAAGAATATTCGTAAAATATTCGCGATTATTCAAATTCGTTATTATTTCGCATATGCGATAATTCGAATTTTCGCATCGCATAATACATATGCTATGCAAAATTCACATGTGCGCTAATGAAATCGCCTTACGAAGATTCGCAACTCAATTCAATCACTAATGTATGAATGCAATGCCCTTTGCCTCTGTTCTGGGACAAGTGTAGATATTCGCATGTGCGCTAATAAAATCGCCTTACGAAGATTCGCACCTCAATCACTTTCTAGGGAATGTGAGACTTTTGGGAATCAATCGAGATACAGTGGGGGGTGATGACAGTAGTTGACAGAGTACAGATCAATGTAATCTGTAAGGTGGAAAGTAAAATAAAAAATACGAATTTTCGTTAATCGAATTTTACGAAGTTCTACGTATTCGCGAATATGGTGCTATACTATATGAATGCACAGGCCTTTGCCTCTCTGTTCTGGGGACAAGTGTAGATATTTGCATTTGCGTTAATAAAATCGCCTTACGAAGATTCGCAGCTCAATTCAATCACTAATGTATGAATGCAAAGCCCTTTGCCTCTGTTCTGGGACAAGTGTAGATATTCGCATGTGCGCTAATAAAATCGCCTTACGAAGATTCGCAACTCAATTCACTAATGTATGAATGCAAAGCCCTTTGCCTCTGTTCTGGGACGTGTAGATATTCGCATGTGCGCTAATAAAATCGCCTTACGAAGATTCGCACCTCAATCACTTTCTAGGGAATGTGAGACTTTTGGGAATCAATCGAGATACAGTGGGGGGTGATGACAGTAGTTGACAGAGTACAGATCAATGTAATCTGTAAGGTGGAAAGTAAAATAAAAAATACGAATATTCGTAAATCGAATTTTACGAAGTTCTACGTATTCGCGAATATGGTGCTA
Source organism: Bufo gargarizans (assembly GCF_014858855.1). NCBI lineage: Eukaryota > Metazoa > Chordata > Amphibia > Anura > Bufonidae > Bufo > Bufo gargarizans. Next base: position 296,844,095 of record NC_058080.1, read on the forward strand.
TACTATATGAATGCACAGGCCTTTGCCTCTCTGTTCTGGGGACAAGTGTAGATATTTGCATTTGCGTTAATAAAATCGCCTTACGAAGATTCGCAGCTCAATTCAATCACTAATGTATGAATGCAAAGCCCTTTGCCTCTGTTCTGGGACAAGTGTAGATATTCGCATGTGCGCTAATAAAATCGCCTTACGAAGATTCGCAACTCAATTCACTAATGTATGAATGCAAAGCCCTTTGCCTCTGTTCTGGGACGTGCCGATATTCGCATGTGCGCTAATAAAATCGCCTTACGAAGATTCGCGCCTCAATCACTTTCTAGGCAATGTGAGTAAGATCTGAGCTGTTGGACCTTTGGGAAACAATCAATTATATGTGTACTGTAATTTTGTGGGGGGGGGGGGGGAAACAAAAAACGAATATTCGTTTTTACGAATATATAGCACTATATTCGAAATATTCGCGAAATCGCGAAGTTGCGATATTCGCGAAAAAAATTTGCTTTTCGAATATTCGCGCTCAACACTACCCAGCACCCAGGCAGAGGAGAGAGGTCCCGTAACAGAGAATCTGGCTTCATGTCAGCAGAGAATCAGTCTTCATATCATAGCAGAGAATCAGGCTTCACGTCACCCACCACTGTAAGAGTCAATTTTCATAAATTTAGGCCCAGAACCCAGGCAGAGGAGAAAGGTCCCGTAACAGACAATCTGGCTTCATGTCAGCAGAGAATCAGTCTTCATATCATAGCAGAGAATCAGGCTTCACGTCACCCACCACTGCAACAGTCAATTGTCATAAATTTAGGCCCAGCACCCAGGCAGAGGAGAGAGCTCCCGTAACAGAGGATCTGGCTTCATGTCAGCAGAGAATCAGTCTGCATGTCATAGCAGAGAATGAGGCTTCACGTCACCCACCACTGCAACAGTCCATTGGCATATATTTAGGCCTAGCACACAGGCAGAGCAGAGAGGTCCCGTAACAGACAATCTGGCTTCATGACAGCAGAGAATTAGTCTGCATGTCATAGCAGAGAATGAGGCTTCACGTCAGCCACCACTGCAACAGTCCATTGGCATATATTTAGGCCCAGCACCCAGGCAGAGGAGAGAGGTCCCGTAACAGACAATCTGGCTTCATGTCAGCAGAGAATTAGTCTGCATGTCATAGCAGAGAATCAGGCTTCACGTCAGCCACCACTGCAACAGTCCATTGTCATAAATTTAGGCCCAGCACCCAGGCAGAGGAGAGAGGTCCCGTAACAGACAATCTGGCTTCATGTCAGCAGAGAATTAGTCTGCATGTCATAGCAGAGAATGAGGCTTCACGTCAGCCACCACTGCAACAGTCCATTGGCATATATTTAGGCCTAGCACACAGGCAGAGCAGAGAGGTCCCGTAACAGACAATCTGGCTTCATGACAGCAGAGAATCAGTCTGCATGTCATAGCAGAGAATCAGGCTTCACGTCAGCCACCACTGCAACAGTCCATTGTCATAAATTTAGGCCCAGCACCCAGGCAGAGGAGAGAGGTCCCGTAACAGAGAATCTGGCTTCATGTCAGCAGAGAATCAGTCTTCATATCATAGCAGAGAATCAGGCTTCACGTCACCCACCACTGTAAGAGTCAATTTTCATAAATTTAGGCCCAGAACCCAGGCAGAGGAGAAAGGTCCCGTAACAGACAATCTGGCTTCATGTCAGCAGAGAATCAGTCTTCATATCATAGCAGAGAATCAGGCTTCACGTCACCCACCACTGCAACAGTCAATTTTCATAAATTTAGGCCCAGAACCCAGGCAGAGGAGAAAGGTCCCGTAACAGACAATCTGGCTTCATGTCAGCAGAGAATCAGTCTTCATATCATAGCAGAGAATCAGGCTTCACGTCACCCACCACTGCAACAGTCAATTGTCATAAATTTAGGCCCAGCACCCAGGCAGAGGAGAGAGCTCCCGTAACAGAGGATCTGGCTTCATGTCAGCAGAGAATCAGTCTGCATGTCATAGCAGAGAATGAGGCTTCACGTCACCCACCACTGCAACAGTCCATTGGCATATATTTAGGCCTAGCACACAGGCAGAGGAGAGGTTCATTCAACTTTGGGTAGCCTCGCAATATAATGGTAAAATGAAAATAAAAATAGGATTGAATGAGGAAGTGCCCTGGAGTCCAATAATATATGGTTATGGGGAGGTAGTTAATGTCTAATCTGGACAAGGGACGGACAGGTCCTGTGGGATCCATGCCTGGTTCATTTTTATGAACGTCAGCTTGTCCACATTGGCTGTAGACAGGCGGCTGCGTTTGTCTGTAATGACGCCCCCTGCCGTGCTGAATACACGTTCAGACAAAACGCTGGCCGCCGGGCAGGCCAGCACCTCCAAGGCATAAAAGGCTAGCTCTGGCCACGTGGACAATTTAGAGACCCAGAAGTTGAATGGGGCCGAACCATCAGTCAGTACGTGGAGGGGTGTGCACACGTACTGTTCCACCATGTTAGTGAAATGTTGCCTCCTGCTAACACGTTGCGTATCAGGTGGTGGTGCAGTTAGCTGTGGCGTGTTGACAAAAGTTTTCCACATCTCTGCCATGCTAACCCTGCCCTCAGAGGAGCTGGCCGTGACACAGCTGCCTTGGCGACCTCTTGCTCCTCCTCTGCCTTGGCCTTGGGCTTCCACTTGTTCCCCTGTGACATTTGGGAATGCTCTCAGTAGCGTGTCTACCAACGTGCGCTTGTACTCGCGCATCTTCCTATCACGCTCCAGTGCAGGAAGTAAGGTGGGCACATTGTCTTTGTAGCGTGGATCCAGCAGGGTGGCAACCCAGTAGTCCGCACAGGTTAAAATGTGGGCAACTCTGCTGTCGTTGCGCAGGCACTGCAGCATGTAGTCGCTCATGTGTGCCAGGCTGCCCAGGGATAAGGACAAGCTGTCCTCTGTGGGAGGCGTATCGTCATCGTCCTGCCTTTCCCCCCAGCCACGCACCAGTGATGGACCCGAGCTGCGTTGGGTGCCACCCCGCTGTGACCATGCTTCATCCTCATCCTCCTCCACCTCCTCCTCATCCTCGTCCTCCTCGTCCTCCAGTAGTGGGCCCTGGCTGGCCACATTTGTACCTGGCCTCTGCTGTTGCCAAAAACCTCCCTCTGAGTCACTTCGAAGAGACTGGCCTGAAAGTGCTAAAAATGACCCCTCTTCCTCCTCCTCCTCCTCCTCCTCCTGGGCCACCTCCTCTTCCATCATCGCCCTAAGTGTTTTCTCAAGGAGACATAGAAGTGGTATTGTAACGCTGATAACGGTGTCATCGCCACTGGCCATGTTGGTGGAGTACTCGAAACAGCGCAACAGGGCACACAGGTCTCGCATGGAGGCCCAGTCATTGGTGGTGAAGTGGTGCTGTTCTGTAGTGCGACTGACCCGTGCGTGCTGCAGCTGAAACTCCACTATGGCCTGCTGCTGCTCGCACAGTCTGTCCAGCATGTGCAAGGTGGAGTTCCACCTGGTGGGCACGTCGCATATGAGGCGGTGAGCGGGAAGGCCGAAGTTACGCTGTAGCGCAGACAGGCGAGCAGCAGCAGGATGTGAACGCCGGAAGCGCGAACAGACGGCCCGCACTTTATGCAGCAGCTCTGACATGTCGGGGTAGTTGTGAATGAACTTCTGCACCACCAAATTCAGCACATGCGCCAAGCAAGGGATGTGCGTCAAATTGGCTAGTCCCAGAGCTGCAACGAGATTTCGCCCATTATCACACACCACCAGGCCGGGCTTGAGGCTCACCGGCAGCAACCACTCGTCGGTCTGTTGTTCTATACCCTGCCACAACTCCTGTGCGGTGTGGGGCCTGTCCCCCAAACATATGAGTTTCAGAATGGCCTGCTGACGTTTACCCCGGGCTGTGCTGAAGTTGGTGGTGAAGGTGTGTGGCTGACTGGATGAGCAGGTGGAAGAAGAGGAGGAGGAAGCCGAGAAGGAGGAGGTGGCAACAGGAGGCAAAGAATGTTGCCCTGCGATCCTTGGCGGCGGAAGGACGTGCGCCAAACAGCTCTCCGCCTGGGGCCCAGCTGCCACTACATTTACCCAGTGTGCAGTTAGGGAGATATAGCGTCCCTGGCCGTGCTTACTGGTCCACGTATCTGTGGTTAGGTGGACCTTGCTACAGATGGCGTTGCGCAGTGCACACTTGATTTTATGGGATACTTGGTTGTGCAGGGAAGGCACGGCTCTCTTGGAGAAGTAGTGCCGGCTGGGAACAACATACTGTGGGACAGCAAGCGACATGAGCTGTTTGAAGCTGTCTGTGTCCACCAGCCTAAATGACAGCATTTCATAGGCCAGTAGTTTAGAAATGCTGGCATTCAGGGCCAGGGATCGAGGGTGGCTAGGTGGGAATTTACGCTTTCTATCAAATGTTTGTGAGATGGAGAGCTGAACGCTGGCGTGTGACATGGTTGAGACGCTTGGTGACGGAGGTGGTGGTGGTGGTGGTGTTGGTGGTACATCCCCTGTTTGCTGGGCGGCAGGTGCCAACGTTCCTCCAGAGGCGGAGGAAGAGGCCGAGGCGGCAGCAGCAGAATAGGCCGAGGCGGCAGCAGCAGAAGAGGTAGCAGGGGGAGCCTGAGTGACTTCCTTGGTTTTAAGGTGTTTACTCCACTGCAGTTCATGCTTTGCATGCAGGTGCCTGGTCATGCAGGTTGTGCTCAGGTTCAGAACGTTAATGCCTCGCTTCAGGCTCTGATGGCACAGCGTGCAAACCACTCGGGTCTTGTCGTCAGCACATTGTTTGAAGAAGTGCCATGCCAGGGAACTCCTTGAAGCTGCCTTTGGGGTGCTCGGTCCCAGATGGCGGCGGTCAGTAGCAGGCGGAGTCTCTTGGCGGCGGGTGTTCTGCTTTTGCCCACTGCTCCCTCTTTTGCTACGCTGTTGGCTCGGTCTCACCACTGCCTCTTCCTCCGAACTGTGAAAGTCAGTGGCACGACCTTCATTCCATGTGGGGTCTAGGACCTCATCGTCCCCTGCATCGTCTTCCACCCAGTCTTGATCCCTGACCTCCTGTTCAGTCTGCACACTGCAGAAAGACGCAGCAGTTGGCACCTGTGTTTCGTCATCATCAGAGACATGCTGAGGTGGTATTCCCATGTCCTCATCATCAGGAAACATAAGTGGTTGTGCGTCAGTGCATTCTATGTCTTTCACCGCTGGGGAAGGGCTAGGTGGATGCCCTTGGGAAACCCTGCCAGCGGAGTCTTCAAACAGCATAAGAGACTGCTGCATAACTTGAGGCTGAGACAGTTTCCCTGGTATGCATGGGGGTGATGTGACAGACTGATGGGGTTGGTTTTCAGGCGCCATCTGTGCGCTTTCTGCAGAAGACTGGGTGGGAGATAATGTGAACGTGCTGGATCCACTGTCGGCCACCCAATTGACTAATGCCTGTACCTGCTCAGGCCTTACCATCCTTAGAACGGCATTGGGCCCCACCATATATCGCTGTAAATTCTGGCGGCTACTGGGACCTGAGGTAGTTGGTACACTAGGACGTGTGGATGTGGCAGAACGGCCACGTCCTCTCCCAGCACCAGAGGGTCCACTAACACCACCACGACCATGTCCACGTCCGCGTCCCTTACTAGATGTTTTTCTCATTGTTATGGTTCACCACAACAACAAATATATTATTTGGCCCAATGTATTGTATTCAAATTCAGCGGGATATAAATTTGAGGCCTAGTATTTAGGCGCTGGGTGACCGGTATGGATTTAGTGACAGAATTAGACTTGGAAATGCACAGAAGCGTGTGTGTGTGAAGTTATTCTGAATGACCCAATGTGCACCTTGAATATTATATACCCTTTTAGGGATAGATTTCAAATAGCTCTGATATAGCAGAAACCACTAAATTATGAAATTGCTAAATTGGGAATTGTACTTCAACCCAGAACAAAAAATGTGCTTTGACGGACACTAAATATCTTGCCCAGCAACAACAGTACAGCGGTGGGTAACGAGAGATTTAGAGGGAATTAAATTTGAGGCCTAGTATTTAGGCGCTGGGTCACCGGTATGGATTTAGTGACAGAATTAGACTTGGAAATACACAGTAGCGGGTGTGTGTGAAGTTATTCTGAATGACCCTATGTGCACCTTCAATATTATATACCCTTTTAGGGATAGATTTCAAATAGCTCTGATATAGCAGAAACCACTAAATTATGAAATTGCTAAATTGGGAATTGTACTTCAACCCAGAACAAAAAATGTGCTTTGACGGACACTAAATATCTTGCCCAGCAACAACAGTACAGCGGTGGGTAACGAGAGATTTAGAGGGAATTAAATTTGAGGCCTAGTATTTAGGCGCTGGGTCACCGGTATGGATTTAGTGACAGAATTAGACTTGGAAATGCACAGAAGCGTGTGTGTGAAGTTATTCTGAATGACCCAATGTGCACCTTCAATATTATATACCCTTTTTGGGATAGATTTCAAATAGCTCTGATATAGCAGGAACCACTAAATTATGAAATTGCTAAATTGGGAATTGTACTTCAACCCAGAACAAAAAATGTGCTTTGACGGGCACTAAATAACTTTCCCAGCTACAACAGGACAACGGTAACGAGAGATTTAGAGGGATTTAAATTTGAGGCCTAGTATTTAGGCGCTGGGTGACAGGTATGGGTTTAGTGACAGAATTAGACTTGGAAATACACAGTAGCGGGTGTGTGTGAAGTTATTCTGAATGACCCTATGTGCACCTTCAATATTATATACCCTTTTAGGGATAGATTTCAAATAGCTCTGATATAGCAGAAACCACTAAATTATGAAATTGCTAAATTGGGAATTGTACTTCAACCCAGAACAAAAAATGTGCTTTGACGGACACTAAATATCTTGCCCAGCAACAACAGTACAGCGGTGGGTAACGAGAGATTTAGAGGGAATTAAATTTGAGGCCTAGTATTTAGGCGCTGGGTCACCGGTATGGATTTAGTGACAGAATTAGACTTGGAAATACACAGTAGCGGGTGTGTGTGAAGTTATTCTGAATGACCCTATGTGCACCTTCAATATTATATACCCTTTTTGGGATAGATTTCAAATAGCTCTGATATAGCAGGAACCACTAAATTATGAAATTGCTAAATTGGGAATTGTACTTCAACCCAGAACAAAAAATGTGCTTTGACGGGCACTAAATAACTTTCCCAGCTACAACAGGACAACGGTAACGAGAGATTTAGAGGGATTTAAATTTGAGGCCTAGTATTTAGGCGCTGGGTGACAGGTATGGGTTTAGTGACAGAATTAGACTTGGAAATACACAGTAGCGGGTGTGTGTGAAGTTATTCTGAATGACCCTATGTGCACCTTCAATATTATATACCCTTTTTGGGATAGATTTCAAATAGCTCTGATATAGCAGAAACCACTAAATTATGAAATTGCTAAATTGGGAATTGTACTTCAACCCAGAACAAAAAATGTGCTTTGACGGACACTAAATATCTTGCCCAGCAACAACAGTACAGCGGTGGGTAACGAGAGATTTAGAGGGAATTAAATTTGAGGCCTAGTATTTAGGCGCTGGGTCACCGGTATGGATTTAGTGACAGAATTAGACTTGGAAATACACAGTAGCGGGTGTGTGTGAAGTTATTCTGAATGACCCTATGTGCACCTTCAATATTATATACCCTTTTTGGGATAGATTTCAAATAGCTCTGATATAGCAGGAACCACTAAATTATGAAATTGCTAAATTGGGAATTGTACTTCAACCCAGAACAAAAAATGTGCTTTGACGGGCACTAAATAACTTTCCCAGCTACAACAGGACAACGGTAACGAGAGATTTAGAGGGATTTAAATTTGAGGCCTAGTATTTAGGCGCTGGGTGACAGGTATGGGTTTAGTGACAGAATTAGACTTGGAAATACACAGTAGCGGGTGTGTGTGAAGTTATTCTGAATGACCCTATGTGCACCTTCAATATTATATACCCTTTTTGGGATAGATTTCAAATAGCTCTGATATAGCAGAAACCACTAAATTATGAAATTGCTAAATTGGGAATTGTACTTCAACCCAGAACAAAAAATGTGCTTTGACGGACACTAAATATCTTGCCCAGCAACAACAGTACAGCGGTGGGTAACGAGAGATTTAGAGGGAATTAAATTTGAGGCCTAGTATTTAGGCGCTGGGTCACCGGTATGGATTTAGTGACAGAATTAGACTTGGAAATACACAGTAGCGGGTGTGTGTGAAGTTACTCTGAATGACCCTATGTGCACCTTCAATATTATATACCCTTTTTGGGATAGATTTCAAAGAGCTCTGATATAGCAGGAACCACTAAATTATGAAATTGCTAAATTGGGAATTGTATTTCAACCCAGAACAAGAAATGTGCTTGAACGGACACTAAATAACTCGCCCAGCTACAGCACTAGGGACAGATTTAGCTGGATATAAATTTGAGGCCTAGTATTTAGGCGCTGGGTGACAGGTATGGGTTTAGTGACAGAATTAGACTTGGAAATACACAGTAGCGGGTGTGTGTGAAGTTATTCTGAATGACCCTATGTGCACCTTCAATATTATATACCCTTTTAGGGATAGATTTCAAATAGCTCTGATATAGCAGAAACCACTAAATTATGAAATTGCTAAATTGGGAATTGTACTTCAACCCAGAACAAAAAATGTGCTTTGACGGACACTAAATATCTTGCCCAGCAACAACAGTACAGCGGTGGGTAACGAGAGATTTAGAGGGAATTAAATTTGAGGCCTAGTATTTAGGCGCTGGGTCACCGGTATGGATTTAGTGACAGAATTAGACTTGGAAATACACAGTAGCGGGTGTGTGTGAAGTTATTCTGAATGACCCTATGTGCACCTTCAATATTATATACCCTTTTTGGGATAGATTTCAAATAGCTCTGATATAGCAGGAACCACTAAATTATGAAATTGCTAAATTGGGAATTGTACTTCAACCCAGAACAAAAAATGTGCTTTGACGGGCACTAAATAACTTTCCCAGCTACAACAGGACAACGGTAACGAGAGATTTAGAGGGATTTAAATTTGAGGCCTAGTATTTAGGCGCTGGGTGACAGGTATGGGTTTAGTGACAGAATTAGACTTGGAAATACACAGTAGCGGGTGTGTGTGAAGTTATTCTGAATGACCCTATGTGCACCTTCAATATTATATACCCTTTTTGGGATAGATTTCAAATAGCTCTGATATAGCAGAAACCACTAAATTATGAAATTGCTAAATTGGGAATTGTACTTCAACCCAGAACAAAAAATGTGCTTTGACGGACACTAAATATCTTGCCCAGCAACAACAGTACAGCGGTGGGTAACGAGAGATTTAGAGGGAATTAAATTTGAGGCCTAGTATTTAGGCGCTGGGTCACCGGTATGGATTTAGTGACAGAATTAGACTTGGAAATACACAGTAGCGGGTGTGTGTGAAGTTACTCTGAATGACCCTATGTGCACCTTCAATATTATATACCCTTTTTGGGATAGATTTCAAAGAGCTCTGATATAGCAGGAACCACTAAATTATGAAATTGCTAAATTGGGAATTGTATTTCAACCCAGAACAAGAAATGTGCTTGAACGGACACTAAATAACTCGCCCAGCTACAGCACTAGGGACAGATTTAGCTGGATATAAATTTGAGGCCTAGTATTTAGGCGCTGGGTGACCGGTATGGATTTAGTGACAGAATTAGACTGGGATATGGCCAAAAAATGAACAGACTATTGCTGGTTAAATGCACTTGGTGTGACAGCTTCACCCTGATGTAGGCTTTAGCCAAAAAACAACCACACCATTGAGGGTTAAATGCACTTGGTGACAGGCGCAGCTTGCCCCTGATTTTGTATATGGCCAAAAAATGAACAGACTATTGCTGGTTAAATGCACTTGGTGTGACAGCTTCACCCTGATGTAGGCTTTAGCCAAAAAACAACCACACCATTGAGGGTTAAATGCACTTGGTGACAGGCGCAGCTTGCCCCTGATTTTGTATATGGCCAAAAAATGAACAGACTATTGCTGGTTAAATGCACTTGGTGTGACAGCTTCACCCTGATGTAGGCTTTAGCCAAAAAACAACCACACCATTGAGGGTTAAATGCACTTGGTGACAGGCGCAGCTTGCCCCTGATTTTGTATATGGCCAAAAAATGAACAGACTATTGCTGGTTAAATGCACTTGGTGTGACAGCTTCACCCTGATGTAGGCTTTAGCCAAAAAACAACCACACCATTGAGGGTTAAATGCACTTGGTCGCAGCTTGTGCTGGCGCACCACAAGACACAAAATGGCCGCCGATCACCCCAGAAAAATGAGACTGACAAACGGTCTGTGCAGCCTAAAAACAGTGAGCAATTGAGGATCAGCAGCTCAATGATCCACAGCTGCAGATCGATCAGTTAATCAAGTCCTTTGGAGGAGTTAATCTGCCTAATCTCGCCCTACTGTCGCAGCCGCAACCTCTCCCTACGCTAATCAGAGCAGAGTGACGGGCGGCGCTATGTGACTCCAGCTTAAATAGAGGCTGGGTCACATGGTGCTCTGGCCAATCACAGCCATGCCAATAGTAGGCATGGCTGTGATGGCCTCTTGGGGCAAGTAGTATGACGCTTGTTGATTGGCTGCTTTGCAGCCTTTCAAAAAGCGCCAAGAAAGCGTCACAAAAGCGCGAAGAAAGCGACGAACACCGAACCCGAACCCGGACTTTTACGAAAATGTCCGGGTTCGGGTCCGTGTCACGGACACCCCAAAATTCGGTACGAACCCGAACTATACAGTTCGAGTTCGCTCATCCCTAGTGCTCACCCATTATTATAGCTTCTATTATTCAAACTCGACCGGAGAGTGGGCGTCCCTCAAATTTTGGTTAGCAGCACCTGTTCCTATATCTCGTTTGGAGTGAGCCACCATCTTGATATATATAGTATAAATGCATTGAAAAATATATTTGGGATGAACACCATCTTTTCCTGACACATGCAACTGTCTCGCACAGAAGATTAACAATATTTGTCACTGTATAGAGTAGGACTCCCAACGATCAGATACTTATCACTTAACCCAGTGGATAGGTGACAAGTGTTGAATATGGGAAAAACCTGCTTGATATTATGACAACACTAGAAGCATTAGAAAATTGTAATTGCAAAACCAGATGTAAATTGCTGCAGAATAGATCTGGTCTGTGCCCTTAAACGTCCTGATTTGAATGAAGATAATTTGTTATCTCAGTGACTGCATGTGTAAACATCCCTGGAAACATGGAAATGCTGAAATTTAAAAAAACCTACTAGTTTACATGTAATGAACATTTGTCAATATTGCCATATAAGCTCTTTATTTTGTATGAGATAAAAGTTTCTGTGGTGTTCCCAAGGCAATAATTTCTTTGCATTGTCCAGTTAATACCTTGACAATACCCAGCCTGAAACTGTATGAGCCTAGCCAGGAAAATCTGCTCTAGAAAGATATATTAGACAGTAGACAAGGCATAAATCATTTTTAAAGGAAATGGTATCTGCTAGTTAAAACCAGACAACACACATGTTTTTTTTTTCTCATCTGTTTTTATTTTTTGTTTGCAGATTTATTTATTCTAGTTCCTGAACATTATTACGTGAGTGACCATCTTGCCTGAGCTGTTCTTAAAGGGGTTATCCAATTTCTCAAAAAACCGCACGTGTGCTGGGCCCCTCACCGGTAATATACTTACCCCGCTACCTGTGGCGCTCCTGGTCCCTGCACCGCTGTTGCTGCTTCTCCCTGCACAAAGAAGAAAACATCCGGTGTCAGGGGGAGAGCAGCCAATGGCAGGCGGGGGCGAGCCTCCCTATCATTGCGGGTGATGCTAGGTAGGCTCGTCCCTGCCTTCCATTGACCGCCCCCCCCCCCCCGGCACCGGATGTTTTCATCTGTGTGCAGGGAGAAGCAGCGGGGACCAGGAGCGGCATCGGGAGCAAGGTAAGTATATTACCGGTGAGGGGCCCAGCACATGTGGGGGGGTTTTGAGAAATTGGATAACCCCTTTAAGAACAGCTCAAGCAAGATGGTCACCCCCATAATAATGTTCAGGAACTAGAATAAATAAATCTGCAAACAGCAGATTCTGGCTTCAGGGTGGTGGGCTCTTGGAACTCCAGCCTCCATTGCCTATAACTGCTGCCACTGCGTGCCACTATCTTTTCTTTCTCCAAAGTTAACCATTCGGGTCACAAGCTGCTTCCATGATGGAACCAGTTCTTATTTAGGTGAAATTATAGGAGACCTATTGTGGTGGCTAGTGATAGCCCAAAAGGATGCTGACAGACAGGGCTCTTACCGACCTTAAAAGAGTATGAGAACTCCACCACCTCAGGATACGCTAGTCATAGATCTATTTGTTTAATTGGTAACAGACCAATTGAATAAATTAGAGAGATCACAAAAGATCCAGGACAGTAACCTGAGTAAGGATGAAATGCAGGCCCTAATTAAATTTGAAAAAGACCCTACAATCATATTTAAGCCATCTGACAAAGGGGGCAATGTTGTTATTATGAATCATGATATGTACAGGGATATGTGTTTATGCCTACTAAATGAGACCACGTGCTATACTATCTTACCCTCAAACCCTACGGTCAAGTTTAATGATGAACTGGAGACCATACTAATCAAAGCACTTGACGACAGATTAATATCTAAGGAAGAAATGGGTTTTATGCTATCCTGTCACCCGCAAATCTCTACCTTCTATGCGCTCCCTAAGATCCACAAGGGATATCCACCACTAAAGGGACGCCCAATTGTCTCTGGTGTGGATTCCCTCACATATGGCGTCGGTTCGTATATTGATAAAGTGCTGAGACCTTTTGTTCTCTCTCTGCCATCCCATATTAGAGATACCACGGATCTAATGCTTAAAATTGAGAACATTGAAGTCGCAGATACCATCTATCTAGCCTCTATAGATGTCGAGGCACTGTATACCAGCATACCCCATTCTTGGGGTATTTCGGCGATCAAATACTATCTAAGCACTCGTGGCACTCAATACCAACGTCATTCAGAATTTGTCATCAAAATCTTAGAATTTACATTATCACATAACTATTTCTTGTTTGAAGCGCGCTTCTACCACCAGCTCAGGGGCACAGCGATGGGTAGCCCATGTGCGCCCAGTTACGCTAATCTGTTCCTGGGCTGGTGGGAAGACATGCTGGTATTCAATGAATCATGTCATCGATGGACCCCCAATATTATATACTGTGGTCGCTACATCGATGACGTGTTCATTTTATGGGATGGTAAGAGAGAGGAATTCTCAAATTTTGTGAAACATCTAAACGTCAATGAGATTGGCCTTAAGTTTACATCTGAAATAAATCAGAAAACCCTGGCATTTCTTGATGTTCGTATATCTAAACATCTAGGTCAACTATATACTGAAACTTATAGGAAACCCACCTCCACCAATAGTTTGCTTTAGTGGGACCGCTACCATCCTGTAAGCCTCAAACGAGGCATCCCTAGGGGCCAATACTTGCGCATGAAGAGAAATTGCTCATCCCACTCCGCATTTTATAAACAAACAATCTGCAGACCTACGGGATAGGTTTCTACAGCGGGGATACCCGGATCAGGTACTAAGGGAGGCATTCCAACATGCTAATCTTAGAGATCGTCATTCTCTTCTTGCGACAAATGTCCCCTCTAGTCAAACTGAAACGGTTACAAGAATTATCGGTACCTTTGACAAACAAAGTCGGAAAGTGAGGGACATCCTGAGTAACAACTGGGGTATCTTACTTTCCGATCCTGACATAGCGGAATTCCTACCAACTACACCCGCCATCACGTACAGACGTGGCAGATCACTACGGGATAGACTAATACACAGCCACTATCAAAGACCACGAAGTGATCCCACCTGGCTTGGGAATAGACCTCCAGGAACATACAAATGTGGTAGTGACTGTGTCTGTTGCCCACACATACTAAAATCTAGCTCCTTCAGTAGCAGTAGCACAGGTATTACATATCAAAACTATGACTTTGCCAACTGTCGTACTCAAGGAGTAATATATATGTGTTCATGTGACTGTCCACTAAACTATATTGGCAAAACCAAACGTGAATTTAGGCGAAGGGTAGGCGAACACCTAGGCGATATAAGGAACAAAAGGGACAAACCGATAGCACGCCACATTAATGAATGTCATGGTGGGGATGTTAAAACACTCAAGTTTCAGGTTATTGAGGTGGTGAGACAGTCACCCAGGGGTGGTGACTGGGATAACAAAATATTGAGAAAGGAAGCCCAGTGGATCCATAGACTGAAAACAGTTTACCCCAAGGGACTTAATGAACAAATTTCCTACACATGCTTCATCTAATGTGATTCTCCCCCCCCCCCCCCCCCCCCTTGTTCCAATTATGTCTCCAGCTAAACTAACTATAAAACACGGGATCCGTGAATGTATCAACAAGACCAGGATTCCAGAATATATCTGAACCGGAATTGGTTCATGAGTCTTATATATCTTCCTATACTGCGTATCAATTTGCGACATCTAATTATTATAAGTATTCTATTCTAATTTCTGTATATATCTGCAGGGTTTATGATAAAGTAATAGTGGCAAAACCAGACTGATCGTAGTAATCAACACAAGTGATGTACGATGCGTTCCAGAGCCGGCTGGCTTGCGTTCCATAGAGAGGAAGTAGTGATCATGTGAGGCTGAGCTCCCGATCACATGACCGGATATGACGTATAGGTATACTGGCGCTCTCGGAGAAAACTAGCAAGCGGGACTGGCTGACAGGTATTCTACTATCTCATTACCCAGACCCTAACCAATGATATAACCAGCGTAGTGGGGCATCACTAACGATTGGCCACCTTAGAAATCAATCACTCCCAAATCAAAAGGGGCGGGACCAATCTTGTGGCGCCAAAACTCTACTATTTAAACACTGCATTATGACATAGAGGCTGTGTATCATCAGCCACTGTTATCACCAGCATATAGCCACCATCCTTCGGCTATGGGAATATAACCAGCATAGTCCCCTGAGGAACCAAGGATTTACTACTTGGGGAAACGCGTCGGGACAACTAAAATCTTATTTCATCTAGGACTGACACCTTTGACCTACCAAACAGAGGAGAAGCATTTAACCCACCGTGAGGTAACACCTAGGGTCACGTGAGGGTAAGGAAAGGGTTTAGCCACCGAGAGGTGCGGTCGCCCCTTTCGGAGCGGGTGCTCTGCCTGTAGGCAGGGGTAGACACCTCAGGGCATCATTAGGGATAATCATTCCTCCTGACATCACCGGATTTGATTCAGCTATATATGAACCATCCAACTGTAAGTGCTATATCTCTTACCCTCATTAATGAATGACCTACTGCCCTGATTTCCACGGTGGGTCTTGATTCTACCTTTATTCTGGCATTCGATAATATATCAAGAAATATTTGGAATAAATACCTCTCTTAATTATTATCTATTAAAAGTTAAATTTTAATTGAATAGCTAATATTTCTGTGACACAGACAGGGCTCTTAGGGCTCTTTCACACCTGCGTTCTTGTCTGCCGGCATAGAGTTCCGTCGTCGGGGCTCTATGCCGGAAGAATCCTGATCAGTTTTATCCTAATGTATTCTGAATGGAGTGAAATCCGTTCAGGATGCATCAGGATGTCTTCAGTTCCGGAACGGAACGTTTTTTGGCCGGAGAAAATACCGCAGCATGCTGTGCTTTTTGCTCCGGCCAAAAAAACTGAAGACTTGCCGCAAGGCCGGATCCGGAACGAATGCCCATTGAAAGGCATTGATCCGGATCCGGCCTTAAGCTAAACGTCGTTTCGGCGCATTGCCGGATACGACGTTTAGCTTTTTTAGAGTGGTTACCATGGCTGCCAGGACGCTAAAGTCCTGGCAGCCATGGTAAAGTGTAGCAGGGAGCGGGGGAGCAGCATACTTACCATCCGTGTGGCTCCCGGGGCGCTCCAGAGTGACGTCAGGGCGCCCCAGGTGCATGGATGACGTGATCGCATGGCACGTCATCCATGCGCATGGGGCGCCCTGACGTCATTCTGGAGCGCCCCGGGAGCCGCACAGATGGTAAGTATACCGCTCCCCCGCTCCTACTATGGCAACCAGGACTTTATTAGCGTCCTGGGTGCCATAGTAACACTGAAAGCATTTTGAAGACGGATCCGTCTTCAAATGCTTTCAGTACACTTGCGTTTTTCCGGATCCGGCGTGTAATTCCGGCAAGTGGAGTACACGCCGGATCCGGACAACGCAAGTGTGAAAGAGGCCTTAGTTGACATATTGTGACACTAAAGTTATCATCTTCCTGACCTGCAGTAGTACATCACGGTAAGTAAATAACTCCAGTGAGCCACCGTACTATTACAGCACAGTGATGGCGCAGGCTCTTGTGGGTGCTGACCTTATTATAGAGTTGACACTATCTGCTCTCACTGAACGGATCGAAATTAACTCTGATCCCAGCAGTTTAATCTTTTAGATGCCATGGTCAATGCTGGCCACAACATCTAAGTGTTTAGACAGAAATAAAAAAATAAAAAAAATTGCCTTTTCTCCTTTTCAAACACCTTTATTTCTTTAAAAAATCAAAACAAAACTATACACAATCGAGCACATTATTTATTCAATGTGATGCCACAGTAAAAAAGCCAAAATTGCTGTATTTTGTACATTCCATCTCCCAAAAAAACAAACAAAAAAAGTTATCATAAAGCCATCCTTCCACAAAAAGCACAGGAAGAAAAAATGTTATGGGTCTTTGAATGCAGCAACACAAAAACAATTTATTTATGAGGCGTTTAAATTGTGCAAAAGTAGAAAAACAGAACAAAATGCAATATATCAATTTGGCACTGCCAAATTTGTACTGACCCACAAAGTAAAGTTACTGTGTCAGTTTTATCACATGGTGAACACCATAAAAACAAACCCCAAAAAAGTGTAATCAAAAGTTGTGCCTTTGAAATGCGGCAATGAAAAAACGAAAATAATTGCAGAGTACTACACAGGGTTGCTAACCAGAATTTTTCTTCTTCTGGACAACTTATCCCAAAATCATAAACAGCCAACATTTTTTTATGGACAAATTGGAAAATCATAATGAATGATAAAGATTATAGGTAAAACATGTCTATAGCTCAATATACTGATAAGAACTCATTACCAGCATTTACTGTGAGTTGATGATAATTACCACCAAAATAGTCTATTTAAATACCACCTTTTTACCTGGCCCATATGAAGTTTTTGCATCCTGTTAAGATATAACACTATTTTTAATACAAAAGTATCATGCTGGCGCAGAGCAACATAATTCTATTGGGCAGTTTTCCCTGTCTGAAATAATGTCTAAAACCATACTTTATTCAAATCCAATAAAAAAAATGTAGTCTCTAAACTGACCACTAACAATTTTTCCTGAAACAGAAACAATTATTCTTTACTCAGACTCTATATACTATAGGAGAGATAGAAGAATGCAGAGAGGTAGAACGAGTGCTTCAAAGCTGGTAATATAAATGTGATGGTTATTGCTCTTTCGGCTATATCTCCCGATCCTCCCGTACAGGGCTTGAGTCCTGCAGAAACGCGTGGGAACGGCGTTCCTGCACTTTTTTTATAGCAGGAAACAGGTTCCCTTTCAGGACCGTCTTTAATGCCGGGCAAAAGGACCAGGAAGCGGTGAAGGCTTTGTACTCACCGCTTCCTGGTCCTTGGCTGACAGCTGTGCAGGGCTGCGCACAGGCATGAGGGCTGAGGCGCTCTGTGATGTCACGCTGTGCGCAGCCTTCATAGCACAGCCGACAACAGGAGGATGCAGATCGCATAGGAGGAGAGGAGCGGCAGCGTCCAGGAGCAGGAGAGGGTAAGTGTTTTTTTTTATTTTATATTTTATGAGGCTGATGGAGAGGCACTGACTGGGGCTGATGGAGAGGCACTGGGGGCTGGTGAGAGGCACTGGGGGCTGATGGCGAGGCTACTGGGGCTGCTATGTGGCTACTGGGGGCTGTTATAAGGCTACTGGGGGCTGCTATGAGGCTACTGGGGGCTGCTATGAGGCATGTGTCTCTTATCTGAGGTCTGATTGAGGGTTATTCATATTGGGGTCTGAGCTGAGGTGTGATCTGAGGTCTGATTGGGATCTTATTAACATTGGGGATCTTATTGGGGCTGTTAGCTGAAGTCTGATTGTCCCCCTCTAAAACCTAGGTGCGTCTTATGGGCCAGTGCATCTTATAGGGTGAAAAATACGTTACTTGCTCCTCCTCCTGACCTCCCCTGCCCTTTGCGTACGCAGCGCGCAGTGACCAAGCCTGCCAGCACCCCTGAGGCCAAGCCTGCCAGCACCCCTGAGGCCAAGCCTGCCAGCACCCCTGAGCCTTCAGAACTGTAAGTAAATTATATATAAGGGTTAAAGGGTTAAAAACACAGTCACTAAAGGGTGTCAAACAGAATCACAAACCATATGTAATTAAGGACACAACATCTGTAATAAAAGCGAATAATGATGGAATATTTCCGTCATGTGTCCTTAACCCTTTAGAAAGTTTGTTTCGGTAATTTAGTGAAACTGCCTATATCTGCTTTTACTAACTTGTCCCTAATGTTGGGAATTACCGAAACAAACTTTCTTACGGAGCAGACGGCAAGGTACATACCCATGCCTTCACTGCGCTCAATGTTCGAGCATAATAAAAGGTGAATATGCTACACACCCACAAACTGGACAGTCAATTCCAATCCGTGGATTTTACACCTGTGATTCAAACTTTGTTGTTTACCTGATAAAATGCCCATGCTGACTCGCGTATGTGGGCGAAACGACACAACACGTACGGGACCGTATAAGCAAACACAAATCGACCATCAGACTTGGGCACACGTTTCTACCAATACCATATCATTTCCTGGACAAAAAACACCAAATTTCACAACTCCATTTCCAGATTTTGGAACAAATCGACCCATCCAGTAGAGGAGGTAATTCGATACTCCTCCTAAGACAGCGGGATGCATTTTGGATCCCAAAAACTAGGGACACTTGCACCTAATGGATTGAACCGCAAATGTGATTTCTTTATCAATATACGAACTTGTAAAATAATGATAGAAATATATGATCTTAACATTGCTTTGTTCTTTCCCACAGACCCGCTGAAAATAAATTAGGTCTGGTGATGGTGATGGTGAGATAATCACTTCCCCACTCCCTTACTAACTCCTTTTTCATCCGTAATAATAGATAGCCATTCTATTTTTAATTTTACTTTCATATTTATTTTTCCCTCTATGTCCTCCTTTTCCATCTACCATTACCCCTGCCGGCTCTATTTCTCAAGCCCCTATTATGTGTGACTCTATCCCCCATATTATACATATATAATAAATCTGACTCTCCATATATTGACAGGATACCTATAACCATGTTCACCATTATATATTGTTCCTTTTGTAAAAATATATGTTGCCTCTTGCGAGTATTATGGCCATAATTATACTATAACCAGACGATCTATGAGTGGAACGCATATTGCTCTTCCCCCCGATCACGTGAGGCCTCTGTGGAACGCACGTTTGCTTTCCAGGCGCCTCGTGACTTCCGGTCACAAGACCAGAACTACAGCAAGTCCATACAGTTTAAGCTCGGACGGGCGCGATGCGGACGCCACACATCCGAGCCCAGAATACCCACTTCTCCTACCAGAACAGGTAAATACGTGGATATATTTCTCTTCTAGGTAACAAGCTAACCTGGCGCCCACCTTAGCAGTCATCTCCACATCAGCGACCCCCACCTTTGATACTATAATCTAACAAGGCACCAGATCCTTCTTGAAACTTGTTGTAACTTGTTGTAACTTACTGAATGCTACAATTTGTATTTATTGATGTACTGGGCATATGTTATCTACTATATACTGAATGATTATACGGCCATTTACTAAACTTGATGTACCTGACAAATACTGCTCATATACAGGTCCTTCTAAAAAAATTAGCATATTGTGATAAAGTTCATTATTTTCTGTAATGTACTGATAAACATTTCATATATTTTAGATTCATTACACACAACTGAAGTAGTTCAAGCCTTTTATTGTTTTAATATTGATGATTTTGGCATACAGCTCATGAAAACCCAAAATTCCTATCTAAAAAAATTAGCATATCATGAAAAGGTTCTCTAAACAAGCTATTGACCTAATCATCTGAATCAACTAATTAACTCTAAACACCTGCAAAAGATTCCTGAGCCTTTCAAAAACTCCCAGCCTGGTTCATTACTCAAAACCACAATCATGGGTAAGACTGCCGACCTGACTGCTGTCCAGAAGGCCATCATTGACACCCTCAAGCAAGAGGGTAAGACACAGAAAGAAATTTCTGAACGAATAGGCTGTTCCCAGAGTGCTGTATCAAGGCACCTCAGTGGGAAGTCTGTGGGAAGGAAAAAGTGTGGCAGAAAACGCTTCACAACGAGAAGAGGTGACCGGACCCTGAGGAAGATTGTGGAGACGGACCGATTCCAGACCTTGGGGGACCTGCGGAAGCAGTGGACTGAGTCTGGAGTAGAAACATCCAGAGCCACCGTGTACAGGCGTGTGCAGGAAATGGGCTACAGGTGCCGCATTCCCCAGGTCAAGCCACTTTTGAACCAGAAACAGCGGCAGAAGCGCCTGACCTGGGCTACAGAGAAGCAGCACTGGACTGTTGCTCAGTGGTCCAAAGTACTTTTTTCGGATGAAAGCAAATTTTGCATGTCATTCGGAGATCAAGGTGCCAGAGTCTGGAAGAAGACTGGGGAGAGGGAAATGCCAAAATGCCTGAAGTCCAGTGTCAAGTACCCACAGTCAGTGATGGTCTGGGGTGCCATGTCATCTGCTGGTATTGGTCCACTGTGTTTTATCAAGGGCAGGGTCAATGCAGCTAGCTATCAGGAGATTTTGGAGCACTTCATGCTTCCATCTGCTGAAAAGCTTTATGGAGATGAAGATTTCTTTTTTCAGCACGACCTGGCACCTGCTCACAGTGCCAAAACCACTGGTAAATGGTTTACTGACCATGGTATTACTGTGCTCAATTGGCCTGCCAACTCTCCTGACCTGAACCCCATAGAGAATCTGTGGGATATTGGGAAGAGAAAGTTGAGAGACGCAAGACACAACATTCTGGATGAGCTAAAGGCCGCTATCGAAGCATCCTGGCCTCCATAACACCTCAGCAGTGCCACAGGCTGATTGCCTCCATGCCACGCCGCATTGAAGCAGTCATTTCTGCAGAAGGATTCCCGACCAAGTATTGAGTGCATAACTGAACATAATTATTTGAAGGTTGACTTTTTTTGTATTAAAAACACTTTTCTTTTATTGGTCAGATGAAATATGCTAATTTTTTTAGATAGGAATTTGGGGTTTTCATGAGCTGTATGCCAAAATCATCAATATTAAAACAATGAAAGGCTTGAACTACTTCAGTTGGTGTGTAATGAATCTAAAATATATGAAAGTCTAATGTTTATCAGTACATTACAGAAAATAATGAACTTTATCACAATATGCAAATTTTTTTAGAAGGACCTGTATATACTGAGTAAATGTACTGTTATGAATTGAACCTGATGTACCCAGCGCATTCTACTTACATACATCTTAGTAAATATACTGCCATTTATTGAATCCTCTAGCACAGCATTGTGCTCAGATACTACCAGCATGCACCACTCTGTTAAATAAATAAATATATATATATATATATATATATATATATACACATACACACACATACACACACACACACACACTACTTATAGCATAGCAACTCTCCAGGACATATTCAACACAGAATACTCTGAGAGAGGTATACATATATATGCTCAGCCACTCATAGATACACTTATAGACATTCTGTGATACAGTTGTACCCTCTCATATACATGGCTGAGCCAAATCAGACATGGATAGATTACCAAATACCCTTACATGACAGACCCTTTATATAGTATGCGGTGAGATGTAGTTGATTACCCACTATATATGTGGCATTATACCTTGTATATTACCTCCAACATTCAGATGGCATACATATACGCTAACACAGTTGTACCCTAGGATGACACACCGTGTGGGTCTTCCTAACTACAAGTATCTGAAGCATACTAGACCATATATACTCATCACCATAACTCTCTGCTCTATAAGCTCTCATAGTCCTGACCTTGATCCACTCGGGATCCCTTTACACAACTTCCCCCACATGATGTTTGCGAATACCTTATTTTATTGTGCCTATTTTCCGATATATCCAGCTATGAATTGGACCATCACGTGTATATATAGAATAACAAAAAAAATTCTTGACAAATACTCTTTATAGTAATTTTCATCCCAACTCAATTTTGTACTATATTTAGTTACAGATAAATAATGTGACCGCTGATGAAGGTCTGAGATGACCGAAACGTCCGGTCTAGATATTCTGTTTGTACATTGAAGAAATATTGGGCAATTGGATTGATGAAATTACTGCGAAACTAAAAATAAATCTTGATTGCAACACTAAAAATCTGTGTGCCTCAATTTCGCTAAACTTCCATGAGCTTATCAGCTGATTAATCGTTCAGTTTGTGCAGTTGAAAAAAATGAAAGACATGCTGGCAAACATCTGAAAGAAGTCATGGAATCGCTGGAGAAAGGGAAATTCAAAGGTGTGACCATCAATCCAGAGAGTTCAAAAGGCCAGGTCACAGTCAGGTGAATTTGAAACTCTTGTCTCTGAAATTGACATCCTGAATTCACAACACTGACCAATCGATGTGGACAGTCCGTGGTTTGAAGGTGAAGTGAATGCAAAAGATTCTGTCTCAGTTATGCATCTATCTGTGAAGGTTCCAGAGACTACATTGATAATGGTGGTGCAGAGATTCCTGAAAATCAGAAACCAGTGGTGACAGCAGTTAACAGTCTTCCAGTGACATCCGGTGATTATGAAAGGGGCTTCAGTACAATGAATTTGGTGATGTCACCCATTAGGAGTGGGCTTGGCATTGAACACCTGTCTTCTCTTTTGTTTATTAGTCTCATTGGGCCTCCTGTGCATTTATGGGATCCTTTACCATACATCAAAAAATGGCTGACCACACATCGCAGCGCAGATGATACTAAATCTCGAAAAGTTGATAATCTTGCACGGCAAGGGCAATGTTAGTCCAGTTTGTGGGATATTTTCTAATGGGCTGTGTCACTGTGTGTTTAGTTTTTATGCACTGATTTGTTTTAGAAATTCCCTGCGAGGGAAAGATAATCACCCATTGTGGTGATTATTCTGTTAGTAAGATTAACAAGTTAACTCCCTCACAAACACCATAAAATTTATCACAGTTGTTAGAACTGTTCTATATTCATTTGTTTATTGCATAGCTAATTTAATTTGTTCCAACTGTTCTATATATATATATATATATATATATATATATATATATATGTTAGCATCCAAATTCTATGATGAATACAGGATACATTTCAAATTGATAGAGCAGATGAAGCACATAGTGTGCTTCATTGATGAATTTTCTCCTACTTTTTAGTCACTAAGTTTTGGTGGTAGCCTTAAACTGTTTAATCAGTGCTTTTTTGCAATACGATTTTCCCTTGGTGGCAGCCTCAAACTGTTCAATCAATCCTTTTTTTATAATAAGATTTCCCTTCAAATTGCTCAATGCTTTTTCATAAGATTTTTTTTAATCTATTGCTAAGCTTGCATCCCCACATAATGGAGTCTATGAGACTATTACTGTGTTTCTATGGAGCCCTGCCACAGGCAGGTTTTCCATAGGAACTAATGTGCAGCAGCCTTTTGTCACTCAGGAGGGCAGGGGCTGCTGCACACTCCGGCTCCCCCGATCCTCATTGAGAGGAGCAGGGGCATGGCCGGGAGCGCTTGCTCCTGGTTATATAATCTCAGATGCCATGGTCACAACAGGCACCCAGCAGCTTTGGTGCCCATTGCACATACGAGCAGGTGCTATATTTAAAGTCCCAACCGGGAACGGGTTAAATAATGTCACAAATATTGTCATGCATGTTGGGACATTATAAAAGCCACCAGATGATTTTTTCACTATAAAATACACAGAATATTCATGGAGGCACATCGCACCCTCCTCAGGAACTTACTAACAATAAATAAGACATCACAATCTGGGTTGGATAAATAATGGCCGCAAAGCTTTATTATGGGTTATTAAATTAACACCAGAATCAATTATCATAAATAATCAAATTATTATAAATACTTCTCCAATAAATAATTAATTCAATAACCCATAAGCATAATCAATTAATAAATTAGAACTACATGCACTCCACAAGCCCCGCCTTAACAAGCATTGCAGCCATTGGTCTATTGCCGATTGTAGACCCAAATTGTAAATATCCAGCCCAATCTTGGACAGATGGACATTGTCAGACCCAAAGAGACCAGGTAAAAATCCCTCCAGGTCTGAGTGCCTGTATGAAAGACCACCTACAAAAGGCAGAAACGTAGCCATTGCCCTGTAAATCCTTTTTCTGAATATTCTCTAGAAAAAAAACTGGCCCCTGGCTGACCAAACCAGACGAGGCTTTATTTCAGAGAAAATCAGGTTAACCCCAGGTAACATGCCTTTTATTAATACAAAATCTCTCTTCATTTCCCAAATTAAATCACATGTTTTTACCTTACCCAAATCATTACCACCCAAATAATAGATTAAAACATTAGGAGAAGGCCACCTAGAGCAAAGTTTACGAATTTCAAAAAGCAGATTCTTCCAACATAAGCCTCTAACTCCTAACCAGAATATATTAAATATTGAAGGATCAAAAGATACATTTTCTGAATAGACAATTTTTTCCGCTCTTTTCCGAGCCCAAAACACATAAGAGTGGCCCACAATCCATATAACCACTTGTTTTCCTGCAAAACAGAAGATTAGTTAGTCTGAAATCAGAAGACTAGGCCTAATATACAGTTTAAATCTGCTAGAATCCCAACGACCAATTTTTTTAACTACCGATTCGTCTAAACCCCATCGAGCCGCCTCCGTCGCTGCCACAATTCTAAAAGAATGAGAGGACATATTAAAGGAACTAAGTCCCAGAGCACCCAAACACTTTTTAAGGACAGAACAAAATTTTAATTTGTTTAAAGGAGACCCATCTTTATGAATGAAATGGGGGGCGGGCCCGCTAGGCAAAATATAATCGAATCATAT
Organism: Bufo gargarizans; assembly: GCF_014858855.1. NCBI lineage: Eukaryota > Metazoa > Chordata > Amphibia > Anura > Bufonidae > Bufo > Bufo gargarizans. The sequence goes on from NC_058080.1 coordinate 296,869,462, forward strand.
CTACTGGGCATAATTTAGACCCCTCCCAAGAATTCAGACTGATTATTCGGCACTTCCCAAGCTGGTTAGTTTTGGAACGCCTCAAGAAAATCTCAACAATTTTACCCTTTAACATTACCTCAGCAAATTCCAACCCACTACAAGACGTCCGACTATTAGCCACCAATTCACTAATACGTAAAGCAGCAAAGAAGGCTAGAATGAAGGCTGTACGAAACAGTAAGACTTCTAAATTTTCAAAACAAACAATAGGTAACATACCATACAGTTTTTCCAATAAACCAATAGAAATAGGTCTCCTACTATCCACCTTACTAACATTTTTCCTATAACCTTTTAATAGCTGCTTAATCGAAAAATAAGCAGATAATGGCTTCTCGCCAAACAATTTTTGAAAAAAAGAGATTCCTGCCACTGATCTAGAAAAAAAGGACAATTGTTTCTCCATTAAACTTCCAACAAATAACAAACCACAACTCGCAATCTCTAAACTACCATTAACAGAGAATTACAAAACATTAACTAGTCACGCCATTCGGCTGAGTATGCAGCTCATGTTTTAGGGGCAACAGAGCGTATGATGCCTTCTGAAATTAATACCATAACAGATCTAAAAGGTGCGGAGGACAAGGTGTCCCTTCCTCTTCTGCTTCTGGCACTAGTTCCCGAAACTTCAAAAGCTGAAAGCGAGATAGGAATATCATAGTTGATTCTCTTTCTCCTTCTAAATACCTTGCTTTAATCTAGATATTCATCTTCATGCAGCATAACACCAAGTGTCTTAACAGTTTAACTACTAACTCGCATTTAAGGTATTAATCGCAAAGAGCATTATTGTCCGTCCTTAATAATATTCTTTTATATCTAAATTCGGAACCCCAAATCACTACCGATACTACCACTGGGAACAGCTCCAATAAAACAATATTTTTTTGTCACACCACTAGAGACCCACGAACCTGGCCCCTGTTCAGCCGACCACTTACCAGCCCAAAAGGCCTATTTTATCTACTTTCTCCACCGATAAAGAAAAACTTCATATTAACTGTGTCAATCATAATGCCTAAAAATTCTAAACAATGACAAGGAAACAGTTTTTTCTTTGGCTATTGGAATACCGAATAAACTACATAACTCTAAAAACTTGCTTAACAAACTAGAACATAACGCCGAACCAGGAAAACCTACAAATAAAAAATCATCCAGATAATGTAACACTCCTCCAGAAGGAACCTGCAACTGAATTACCCAATGAATAAATGTGGAAAAGGATTCAAAATAAAAACATGATAATGAAAAACCCATTGGGAGACATTTGTCAATGTAAAAACCACCTTCAAACTGAAAACCCAAGGAGTTAAAACCTGAAGGAATTACCAGAAGTATGCGAAAGGCTGACTTAATGTCAGCCTTGGCAAGCAGGGCTCCTGGGCCAAAACGCCTCAATAAAGATAAAGCATTATCAAAGGAAGAATATTCCACTAAAGCGTTAGACTTATCCACCAAATCATTCAGCAAATCTTTCTGAGGAAATGACAGATGGTGGATAAGTCTAAATTCTCCAGGTTCCTTCTTAGGAACGATTCCTAATGGCGACAGTCGAAAAGTCAAAAATGGTGAATTAGAAAAAGGACTGGCAATTCTACCTAGCTCCAATTCCTTTTGTAATTTAACTCTAACAACATCTTTAAAACGATAAACAGATTTTAAATTATTCACCCAGCACCAACCTTTGCCCAGAAATTCCGGAACTTCAAATCCAATATTGAAACCATCAAATATGAATTTAGCTTTCGCCTGATCTGGATACAGGCTTAGCCAAGGAAGCATTTCTGTAAGCTTTACTGGCGTCCAGGCTTTTGGAAAGCTGATCCCTGGTACTTGGCTGTTGCTGGTTGACTTGAGAACTCCTTTTAAAACAACGCATCATTGGATGCGTACCACCACAAAATGAACATTCATGTTTATATCTGCAATTAGCTAACCATTTACAAGAAGACTCATTAAATAAAAAACGTACACCCTTCCTAAAATTCGATTTGTGGGTTACCTGATGATTTTAATGGCTGCAATTTTTGCGGCAACATCAGATTGACCCACAATCCGATATCCTTCACTCCCTAGTTAATTGACGGATGTAATCACCAATTTTTGGTTGAACATTTCGTCATAGTGAAACAACGCCATCCCGCCAAAATTGCGGTAGGCCTCCAGAATAATATCTAAATGTTGAAAAAGACCACTACAATATTCTGGGTGTTTTTCACCAAGCACTGCGGCATAAATGCTGAATGCTTGAATCCAATTATTGAATGACCTAGGAGAAAAACGTCTTCTATCATCCTCATTTTTTTCCTTTTTTTTTTTTTTTTTTTTTACTGTACCACATGTTCCTTAGCTGAAGGTAACAATGACAATACTTCAATAGATTCCAACCGCCAAATATTTTCTTTAATACTAGTATTCAAGTGAAAACCCAGCGGCGATATTTCACATACCATCTGCTCCTTAACACAACTCGAATACCTTTTTCCAAAACAGGCACCGTTTTTACCACTGCTGCACTGCTATCAATAAATTTCTCACCCCTACCAATCCAGACATCAGATGCTGGATGAACCTCACACCTACTAGCCACCTCCCCTAGCAACTTAACCAGACCTGACAGTAACGGCGATTCAGACACAGACGACACATTAAAATTCTCACCATCCGTAGCTCCCTCCCGGACTGAGGATGTCTCTCAACGAGATTTCCTATGGGGGCCAGGAGGAGGCTCAACCACAACTTGTGGAAATCCCTCAACTGGCTGCCCTATTACTACTTCTGCATCTACTCCTATCATGCTGCATCCTGGACTGTTCCCATTTTCTGCCACTAGAGGGCGCTGGCACTGTTCTTTTGGAATGCCAGCACTATTCTTGCTGACAGTTCGACTGTTCTGCGTTCCAGCTATGCTTCTTCTTGAGGACCTGCTTCCACTAGATGTTGCTGCCTCCTGTCTTCTTGTTACAGCCCTGCTCTGCCGGCGCCCCGCTTCAGGAGGAGGAGTATAAGCGCTCCTAGCTCTTTTGGCTATTTTGCAATGGAGCGCAGCCAACTCTCCTCCCTCTGCTGACAGGCAGCCGGCTCTTCACTGCCCCGGTCCGGCGCAGCGCTGGCTCCTTCCTCCGGCTCCGTCCTCGCTGTCGGCGGCAGTTCCAAGCATCTCCGCAGCCAATCTTCGACCCCGGCGGCCTCCGCTTTCTGTAACAGCTGGCACAGCATAACGTCCATGGCACAGGTCCAGCGATGCTCCTCTTCTTTCTTCAGACTGGCCTTGAACCACTGGAGCAGCTGAAATATAAAGGGGACAAGATTCCCGCCGCAAGCATCACAACAAATCACAGCTCTGGAGTTCTCCCCCAGCAACCGTTCTCCACCAATCAGCTCCCAGGATTCTTCAGCCAGTCAACATCCAAGAACTGGAAAAAAACGGTTACCTCAGAATACCTTTACAGGTACCATAAAACAAAAGAGCGGGAAAAGAGAGAGAAGAGGGGGGGGAGAGAGAGAGGAGGCACTACATATATATCCCACATATATATGTGTGTATATATATATATATATATATATATATATCTACATAATAACGTACCCATATATACATAACCTACATATATAACAGAGGTGCCTGTGCCCCCATGTGTCCCCCAAGCTAAATGCTCTGGGGAACTATTCATTACCAGAGGTCTAAGAACAGTTGGCTGGCTAAGTGCCAATACACTTATAGAGTATTCCCCAGCAGTATGTACAAGATGGTGTCTGGTGCGAAAAAGCTTTAACTGTTAATGTACATTATCCAGGCTGGCGCTAACGCCAAAATAAGGCATTGCTTTGTCATGATGAGCCTCTGGGTAATTGCCCCTCCCTGGGGTAACCAGTCAGCTGATGGCATTCTGTTACCATGGGGAACACCAAGTGGCCAATAACGTCACCTGTAAAAACAAAACAGAAGATCAATGACAAGGTGGAACGTCAAACCAGATTTAAAGGGGTTATCCAAGTTAAATCAATATACAGTGGATATAAAAAGTCTACACACCCCTGTTAAAATGTCAGGTTTCTGTGATGTAAAGAAATCATCTCAGAACTTTTTCCACCTTTTAATATGACCTATAAACTGTACCACTCAATTGAAAAACAAACTGAAATATTTTAGGTGGAGGGAAGAAAACAAAAAATCCAATAATGTGGTTGCATAAGTGTGCACACCCTCTTATAACTGGGGATGTAGCTGTGTTCAGAATTAAGCAATCACATTCAAAATCATGTTAAATAGGAGTCAGCATACACCTGCCATCATTTAAAGTGCCTCTGATTAAGCCCAAAGTTCAGCTGCTCTAGTTGGTCTTTCCTGAAATTTTCTTAGTCGCATCCCACAGCAAAAGCCATGGTCCACAGAGAGCTTCCAAAGCATCAGAGGGATCTCATTGTAAAAAGGTATCAGTCAGGAGAAGGGTACAAAAGAATTTCCAAGGCATTAGATATACCATGGAACACAGTGAAGAACTGGACGTCCCTCCAAAATTGGTGAAAATACGAGAAGAAAACTGGTCTGGGAGGCTACCAAGAGGCCTACAGCAACATTAAGACCCCTTTCACACGGGCGAGTTTTCCGTGCGGGTGCGATGCGTGCGGTGAACGTATTGCACCCGCACTGAATCCTGACCCATTCATTTCTATGGGGCTGTGCACATGAGCGCTGAGTGAAAATCGCAGCATGCTCTATATTGTCCGATTTTCACGCGACGCAGGCCCCATAGAAGTGAATGGGAAGCGTGAAAATCGCATAGCATCCGCAAGCAAGTACGGATGCGGTGCGATTTTCACGCACGGTTGCTAGGAGACGATCGGGATGGAGACCCGATCATTATTATTTTCCCTTATAACATGGTTATAAGGGAAAATAATAGCATTCTGAATACAGAATGCATAGTAAAACAGCGCTAGAGGGGTTAAAAAAAAGAAAAGAAAATTAACCTTAGTCCACTTGATCGCGAAGCCGGCATCTCCTTGTGTCTCCTCTGCTGATGAACAGGACCTGGGGTGAGCTGCTGCATTAAATAGAGGTTAAGGACCTTTGATGACGTTACTCCGGTCATCACATGGTCTTTTACCATGGTGATTCACCATGGTAAAAGACCATGTGATGACCGGAGTGACGTCATCAAAGGTCCTTAACCTCTATTTAATGCAGCAGCTCACCCCAGGTCCTGTTCAGCGCAGAGGAGACACAAGGAGATGCCGGCTTCGCGATCAAGTGGACTAAGGTGAGTTAAATTATTAATTTTTTTTTAACCCCTCTAGCGCTGTTTTACTATGCATTCTGTATTCAGAATGCTATTATTTTCCCTTATAACCATGTTATAAGGGAAAATAATACAATCTTCAGAACATCAATCCCAAGCCCGAACTTCTGTGAAGAAGTTCGGGTTTGGGTACCAAACACGCACGATTTTTCTCACGCGAGTGCAACGCATGACAATGTTTTGCACTCGCGCGGAAAAAAGGCACATTTTCCCGCAACGCACCCGGCTCTTATCCGGGCAAAAAAACTGACGCCCGTGTGAAAGAGGCCTAAAGGAGCTGCAGGAATATCTGGCAAGTACTGGCTGTGTGGTACATGTGACAACAATCTCCTGTATTCTTCATATGTCTGGGCTATGGGGTGGAGTGGCAAGACGAAAGCCCTTTCTTACAAAAGAAACATCCAATCCAAGCTACATTTTGCAAAAACACATCTAAAGTCTCCCAAAAGCATGTGGGAAAAGGTGTTATGGTCTGATGAAACCAAGGTTAAACTTTTTGGCCATAATTCCAAAAGATATGTTTGGAGCAAAAACAACACTGCAAATCACCAAAAGAACACCATACCCACAGTGAAGCATGGTGGTGGCAGCATCCTGCTTTGGGGCTGTTTTTCTTCAGCTGGAACTGGGGCCTTAGTTAAGCTAGAGGGAATTATGAACAGTACCAAATACCAGTCAATATTGGCACAAAACCTTCAGGCTTCTGCTAGAAAGCTGAACATGATCATATTGCGTGTGGGGTCCCTGCCTTATATCTGAATGTATATGTTAAGATTGGTACTCTCAATTTACTGTTTCTCTTTTTATTTCAGGATATCTGGATGGAAATTATTGTCTTGAGCATGAGGACATCGCCCGAGATGAAACCTCCATGTGATTATTACCCATACAAGGTTTTTTTTAACCCGTTCCTCCGTTTTTTCTATATTAAAAGGGTGCAATTAACCAGAGAATAGGGGGATTTGACACTGATATATAATTCAGCATTGTGTGGTATGGCAATGATATGTGAACTTGGTTGGGGAGTTGTGTATTGGTTGTTGGATGAGGGAGCGGGGTAGAGGTGACAGTGAAGCGCCCCTCTGCTCTGTTCCACACGGGGGCTTGCATCCTTGATTGGGTTGTGCACACCAGTGTGGAGCATTTGCGACCTTGCACCCCCCCCCCCTATTTATTCCACACGACATCGGGGATGTAGTGGCTGGGGACGGGGTCAATGACTTATCCCTGATCACGACGGGATTTATATACACTTAAGTTGACGCTTAGTGCTGATCCCGCTATAGACATTCTCGGGTCTCGTATTATTCCTGTTTTTCTTTGCCACACACGATAATGGTTACCATGGTCATTTGATGACAACAATGTCAGATCCCATTCTGCTGGACATGCACAGTGATTGATTACCACACAAGCCGACATATTCAGTGCGGGCGGATAAGGTCACATGGGGCACATGCGCGGGACGTGAGGAAATATCGTGTTCCTAGGATGTATGCTGGAGCCTGCGCAGTATCCAACATGGGACGCTGAAGTTACGCTACACATGTGAGGATTCATGATGTGGGGTTGTCCTCTTTTTTAATTGATATATGATTAAGCAAAGATGCACTTTATATATGAATTATTGGCAATTATGAATTTAACACGGAATCATGGATATAGAGGAATTATTTACTGAAATTACGATCACTATGTAATAATGCTGTATTTTGTGCATATGTGACACATGGAAATTATGTTTTTTATCATGTTTTTCACTGTATATTTATATTCATTGATGACCAATTATGTAACACTGATGAGACCTACCTGTTTAAATATGTTGGGAGCACTGCATTCACTAGCTTGACAAAGGCTCCATTGAGAGAGCTGAAATGCTGCATTGCTGTTGGGTGTAATAGAATCCACCTTTTTCATCTCAAGACCTGCCACCAGAGTGCTGCCATCATTTCATCGATTTTATTCTACTGTTCCTGCTCCAGGGATTAAAAGTGGGATTTGCACCTGGCAATTTATAGAGTGCTGCTGCCTGTTTTTCTTTTCTTTTTTTAAGCTCTATGACAGCTACGGTATATGTATCTAAGCTACAGTACAGACCAAAAGTTTGGACACACCTTCTCATTCAAAGAGTTTTCTTTATTTTCATGACTATGAAAATTGTAGATTCACACTGAAGGCATCAAAACCATGAAATAACACATGTGGAATTATATACATAATAAAAAAAGTGTGAAACAATTGAAAATATGTCATATTCTAGGTTCTTCAAAGTAGCCACCTTTTGCTTTGATTATGTCATGGAACCATGAACCAGACGTACAACAAGAGATAAGTGGAAAATAAGAAGGCTTTATTGAAAAGCAAGCCGTAGCAAAAGTCCAAACGGATGGCTAAACCGAAGCAGGGTCTTGCGTAGACAGAGGTCAGGAACCAGAAGGGTAGTCAGACGAAGCCTGGATCAGGAACCAGCAGGGTAGTCAGACGAAGCCAGGATCAGAAACCAACGGGGTAGTCAGACGAAGCCAGGATCAGGAACCAACGGGGTAGTCAGACGAAGCCAGGATCAGGAACCAACGGGGTAGTCAGACGAGGCCAGGATCAGGAACCAGAAGCAGCAGCAGTCTTAGAAGCATGTGAACACAGGAGGACCAAGCAAGGAACTGAAGCCACAGACCTCCTATATATATGAGCTAGGCATCCAGCTCCTCCCAGTGGGAAGGAGAAGCCGCAGGGTGGGAGGCTACAAGAAACCCAGAAACCAAGATGGCCGCCAGCACATGTCAAACGAAGGAGAACAGTAAGAAGGTAAGACCATGACAGTACCTCCCCCTCAAGGGCCCCTCCTCAGCGGAGTAAGGAACGGTTTCTGAGGGAAGCGTGCGTGGAAGGCTCGGAGCAAAGCAGGAGCATGGACATCTGCGGAGGGAACCCAGGAACGCTCCTCTGGACCATAACCACGCCAATGGACCAAAAACTGCAACCGACCGCGGACCAGGCGTGAGTCCAGGATATTGCTCACCTCATATTCCTCACGATTGCCCACTTGGACCGGACGGGGCCGAGGAACCGAGGAAGTGAAACGATTACACACCAATGGCTTCAACAGGGAGACATGAAACACGTTGGAGATCCGCATGCCAGGAGGAAGCGCAAGGGCATAGGCTACCGGGTTTACCCTGCGAAGCACTCGGAAGGGACCAACAAAGCAAGGCGCCAGCTTGGGAGTGGGCACTCGAAGGTTGAGGTTGCGGGTGGACAACCATACACTGTCTCCGACCTGGTAGGAAGGAGCGGGCGCTCGTCTGCAATCAGCCTGGAGTCTCTGGCGCTGCGCAGAGACCTCAAGGGACCTCTGGATCTGTACCCAAGAAGCACGTAGGACGGAAAGGTGATCCTCCACAGCCGGAATATCCTGGGGAGAGAATACCTCCGGTAACACGGCAGGTTGGAACCCATAATTGGCCATGAAGGGAGACGTCCCAGAGGAAGAGTTCACTGCCGTGTTCCTGGCAAACTCAGCCCAAGGCAGGAGGTCAACCCAATTGTCTTGGTGATCGGAGACATAGCAACGAAGGAATTGCTCCAAGGCCTGATTGGATCGTTCTGCGGCCCCATTGGACTGAGGGTGGTAGGCCGAGGAGAAAGAGAGATGAATCCCCAACTGGGAGCAAAAGGCGCGCCAGAACCTGGACACAAACTGACTCCCCCGATCCGACACAATCTCCTTGGGCAAACCGTGCAACCGGAAGACCTCCCTGGCGAAAATCGTGGCCAACTCTTGTGCAGAGGGTAACTTCTTGAGAGGAACACAGTGGCACATTTTGGAAAACCGATCCACAATCATGAGAATGACCGTATGGCCTCGGGATGCAGGGAGGTCCACAATGAAATCCATCCCCAGGTGTGACCATGGGCGCTCCCCAGTGGCTATGGGTTGCAAAAGGCCCAACGGAAGGTGCCGAGGGGACTTACTCTGGGCACAAACGGAGCATGCCGCTACATATGCGGCGATGTCGGAACGTAGAGAAGGCCACCAGAACAGACGTGAAACAGCCCAGGACAGCTGATTCTTTCCAGGATGCCCCGCGGCCTTGGAGTTATGGTAGGTTCGCAACAACCGAATGCGCAACTCCTCAGGCACAAAACACCTGCCGTTGGGTCTCCCAGAGGGAGCACCAGATTGAGCCGCCAAAATCTGCTCACCCAGGGGAGAGGTCAGGCTGGTGCGAATGGCGGCCAGGATCTGATTCGGAGGTATGACCGAAGTCGGAATCGACTCCTCCCCGGACAGCTCAGAGTACTGCCGTGATAAGGCATCCGCTCTGATGTTCTTGGAACCGGGTAGGTAGGAGACCACGTAATTAAAACGTGACAAGAACAGAGCCCATCTGGCCTGACGTGGTGTCAATCTCTTGGCCTCAGAGAGGTAGGTCAGATTCTTGTGGTCCGTCAGGATGAGAACCGGAACCACCGAACAAGTGCCTCCATTCTTTAAGGGCCTGCACGATGGCCAATAACTCCCTGTCACCAATCTGATAGTTGCACTCCGCGGAAGACAGTTTCCGGGAGTAAAACCCACAAGGAAGCAGAGGACCCTCTGGTGTTCTACGCTGAGACAGGAGGGCGCCTACTCCCGTCTCAGACGCGTCCACCTCGAGGACAAAGGGCAACCCAGGGTTGGGATGCGACAGAATCGGAGCCGACACAAAGGCGGACTTTAGAGCCTCAAACGCTCGGATGGCCTCGAGCGGCCAGACCTGGAAATTACTGCCCTTCCTGGTCAGATCCGTGAGCGGCTTGGCTAGCATAGAAAAGTCCCTGATGAACTTCCGATAATAATTGGCGAAGCCCAAAAAGCGCTGCAGGGCACGGAGACCACTGGGCTGGGGCCACTGTAAGACAGCCGAAACCTTCTCAGGATCCATGGAGAACCCCTCAGCGGAAATGATGTAACCTAAGAAGGTTACCTGGGATCGGTGAAATTCGCATTTCTCAAGCTTACCGAACAGCTTGTTCTCTCGTAAGCGTTGCAACACTCGTCTGACATCCATAATGTGGGCCTCCATGGATTCAGAATATACCAAGATGTCATCCAAATAGACCACCACACACTGCTGCAACAGGTCACGGAAAACATCGTTGATGAATTCCTGGAAGACTGCGGGCGCATTGCACAACCCAAAGGGCATAACCAAGGATTCATAATGACCGGTCCTGGTGTTAAACGCGGTCTTCCACTCATCGCCCGCCTTGATCCTTACCAGGTTATATGCCGCCCTCAGGTCGAGTTTGGTAAAGACCGTGGCCCCTTTGAGGCGATCGAACAGCTCGGAAATCAAGGGTATCGGGTAAGCGTTCTTGATCGTGATGCGATTGAGACCCCTGTAATCGATGCAAGGCCTCAACTCACCGCCCTTCTTTTTCACAAAGAAAAATCCAGCCCCTGCCGGGGACGAGGATTTGCGAATGTGTCCGCGTGAAAGCGCCTCCCTCACGTACTCCTCCATGGCCTCATTCTCCGCTACCGACAGTGGATAGACTTTGCCACGAGGAGGAACGGCACCAGATTGTAACTCTATGGCACAATCGTATGGGCGGTGCGGAGGTAAGGCAACCGCGCGCACCTTATCGAATACATCCCGGTACTCTTCGTATTCAGGAGGCAACAGAGAGTCCGAGGAAGTACACAGCAACTTGACAGGCCCATGGATGCAACTAGCCCCACACTGCGGTGACCACGAGAGGATCTCGGCCGATCTCCAATCGAAAGTCGGATTATGCTTCTGGAGCCAGGGGTACCCCAAGACCACCGAGTAGTGTGGAGACGAAATCACCTGGAAACAGACTGACTCTCTGTGAACGGCACCAATGGCTATCCCCACTGGAAGGGTCTCATGAGTCACGTGTGGCGGCAGAAGGGGTCTGCCGTCTATCGCCTCAAGAGCCAGTGGGGAACCTCGAGGCTGCAGAGGAATGGAATTGGCGGCAGCGAACACACTATCAATGAACAAACCACCAGCACCAGAGTCCACCAACGCCTGGGTCGTCACCGAGCCCCCGACCCAGGAGAGGACAACAGTGATCAGTGGTTTGTCAACACGGGAAACCGGGGACGAGGAGACTCCACCCAAGATCTGCCCCCGACAGGATCTCAGGTGCGAGCGTTTCCCGGACGGTTCGGACATGCCAACCGAAAATGCCCACCGAGACCACAGTACATGCATCGGCCCTCGCGTCTCCGAAATACCCTCTCCCCCTCGGACAGGCGAGCAAACCCCAGCTGCATGGGTTCACCCCCAGACAAGTCATCCCCAGGAGGCGTGGGAGGAGAGGGAGGCACGGGTGGGACAGCAAACGTAGGCCCCAATCTGTTAGAAGACCTCCGCAGGCTCTCCTTAAAGGAAGGTCTCTCCCTGAGTCTGGTGTCAATCAAAATCAGGAAAGAAATAAGAGACTCGAGCTTCACTGGTAGGTCCTTAGCTGCAACCTCATCCTTCAAGGCATCCGAAAGACCATGAGAGAAAGCAGCGACCAGAGCCTCATTATTCCAGCCCACCTCTGCTGCCAGGGTACGAAACTCAATGGCGTATTCAGCTACGGATCGTGAACCCTGTCTGATGGACATAAGGAGCTTCGCAGCAGAGGCAGCACGAGCCGGCACATCGAATACCTTCCGAAGAGACGCAACAAAACCGGAAAACTCTGCAACCACCGGATTGTTGTTCTCCCATAAAGGGCTGGCCCAGGCCAAGGCCTTGTCCGAGAGCAGCGAGATCAAGAAGCCCACCTTTGATCTCTCAGTAGGAAAGGCATGTGGCAGCAACTCGAAATAAATGCCCACCTGGTTAAGGAAACCTCGGCACTGAGTTGGCTCTCCCCCAAAGCGCTGTGGAAGGGGGGCAGAACCGGTCATACCCCGAGACACCGCAGGCGCAGCAACAGGTGTCGGGGTAGACTCTGGCGCAACAACCGGAGCGGCAGTAGGAACGGGCCCAGGAGCGACAACCGACCCATCGGCAACGGAAGCGAAATGAGCCGTGCGTTCAAGCAGGGTTTGCAACGCCACAGCGAAACCGACCCAACAGGTGATCCTGCTGATCAAGTCTGGCAACCAGTGTAGGTAGCGAGGATGGCCCTGTACCGTCAGAATTCATGGCTTGGTCCTAATGTCATGGAACCATGAACCAGACGTACAACAAGAGATAAGTGGAAAATAAGAAGGCTTTATTGAAAAGCAAGCCGTAGCAAAAGTCCAAACGGATGGCTAAACCGAAGCAGGGTCTTGCGTAGACAGAGGTCAGGAACCAGAAGGGTAGTCAGACGAAGCCTGGATCAGGAACCAGCAGGGTAGTCAGACGAAGCCAGGATCAGGAACCAACGGGGTAGTCAGACGAAGCCAGGATCAGGAACCAACGGGGTAGTCAGACGAAGCCAGGATCAGGAACCAACGGGGTAGTCAGACGAGGCCAGGATCAGGAACCAGAAGCAGCAGCAGTCTTAGAAGCATGTGAACACAGGAGGACCAAGCAAGGAACTGAAGCCACAGACCTCCTATATATATGAGCTAGGCATCCAGCTCCTCCCAGTGGGAAGGAGAAGCCGCAGGGTGGGAGGCTACAAGAAACCCAGAAACCAAGATGGCCGCCAGCACATGTCAAACGAAGGAGAACAGTAAGAAGGTAAGACCATGACAGATTACTGCTTTGCACATTCTTGGCATTCTCTTGATGAGCTTCAAGAGGTAGTCACCTGAAATGGTTTTCACTTCACAGGTGTGCCCTGTCAGGTTTAATAAGTGGGATTTCTTGCCTTATAAATGGGGTTGGGACCATCAGTTGCATTGTGGAGAAGTCAGGTGGATACACAGCTGATAGTCCTCCTGAATAGACTGTTAGAATTTGTATTATGGCAAGAAAAAAGCAGCTAAGTAAAGAAAAACGAGTGGCCATCATTACTTTAAGAAATTAAGGTCAGTAAGTCCGAAAAATTGGGAAAACTTTGAAAGTGTCCCCAAGTGCAGTCACAAAAACCATCAAGTGCTACAAAGAAACTGGCTCACATGCAGACCGCCCCAGGAAAGGAAGACCAAGAGTCACCTCTGCTGCGGAGGATAAGTTCATCCGAGTCACCAGCCTCAGAAATCACAGGTTAACAGCAGCTCAGATTAGAGACCAGGTCAATGCCACACAGAGTTCTAACAGCAGACACATCTCTAGAACAACTGTTAAGAGGAGACTGTGTGAATCAGGCCTTCATGGTAGAATATCTGCTAGGAAACCACTGCTAAGGACAGGCAACAAGCAGAAGAGACCTGTTTGGGCTAAAGAACACAAGTAATGGACATTAGACCAGTGGAAATCTGTGCTTTGGTCTGATGAGTCCAAATTTGAGATCTTTAGTTCCAACCACCGTGTCTTTTTGCAACGCAGAAAAGGTGAACGGATGGACTCTACATACCTGGTTCCCACCGTGAAGCATGGATGAGGAGGTGTGATGGTGTGGGGGTGCTTTGCTGGTGACACTGTTGGGGATTTATTCAAAATTGAAGGCATACTGAACCAGCATGGCTACCACAGCATCTTGCAGCGGCATGCTATTCCATCCGGTTTGCGTTTAGTTGGACCATCATTTATTTTTCAACAGGACAATGACCCCAAATACACCTCCAGGCTGTGTAAGGGCAATTTGACCATGAAGGAGAGTGATGGGCTGCTGTGCCAGGTGACCTGGCCTACACAGTCACCGGACCTGAACCCAATCAAGCAGAGTGAAGGCAAAAGGGCCAACAAGTGCTAAGCATCTCTGGGAACTCCTTCAAGACTGTTGGAAGACCATTTCAGGTGACTACCTCTTGAAGCTCATCAAGAGAATGCCAAGAGTGTGCAAAGCAGTAATCAAAGCAAAAGATGGCTACTTTGAAGAACCTTGAATAGGATATATTTTAAGTTGCTTCACACTTTTTTGTTATGTATATAATTCCACATGTGTTAATTCATAGTTTTGATGCCTTCAGTGAGAATATACAATTTTCATAGTCATGAAAATAAAGAAAACTCTTTGAATGAGAAGGTCTGTACTGTATATGACGGCTATATGTATCTAAGCTATATGACGGCTATATGTATCTAAGCTATATGACGGCTATATGTATCTAAGCTATATGACACCTATATCTATCTAAGCCACATGGAAGCTATATGTATCTAAGCTATATGACACCTATATGTATCTAACCTATAATAGATAGATATAGCTGTCATAGCTTAGATACATATGTGTCATATAGCTTAGATAGATATAGCTGCCATGTGGCTTAGATAGATATAGCCATTATATAGCTTAGATACATACAGCTGTCATATAGCTTAGATGGATATAGCCGTCTAATAGCTTAGATCAGGGGAGGGCTGGCAGCCTTAGTCCTGGGGGGCAATTCCAGTCAAGTGGCCCATTTTAGCCCTGCCCATTATTAAAAGCCCCTCCTACATATAATAGGCCACTCCCAACAAACACTGTACAGCTGAAATTCTATAGTTGAGGCCTGTCTCTACACATCATACGGAGAGGGGAGGGCCTGTCCTGGCTGCACTGCCTGCTTCACATTATACAATAAACAGCAGGCTAAAGCCAGGAAGCTCCTCCCTCCCCAGATCCTGCTCAAGGCCTGTGGTTCCCCCCTACCATCTGCCACCTGCCCGTGGCCTGCTGCCCCCCTTGACCGTCCTCACCCAGCTCTGAATCCTTCTGCAAATGGCATAGCACCACATACCTCTTACATCCAGTGATGTCACCTTTGTTGTAGACGTTCTCTTACTTTATCTTCTCCATTCAGACCAGACCGCCATGATGATTTTTTTGCCATCTCCCGTCTCTGCAGAGATTGAGAAACAGACCTTAGTTTCCCACATTTCCATCATCTTCACATCTTCTGAACACCCTTTCCTGCCACCTCCAATACTATACTGCAGAAACAGTCCCCCTGGAAATACTACTACCACACAGATAGTGCCCCCAATACTGTGCCCGCTGTGCCCCCAATACTATACTGCAGAAACAGTCCCCCTGGAAATACTGCTGCAACACAGATAGTGCCCCAATACTGTGCCTGCTATGCCCCCCAATACTATACTGCAGAAACAGTCCCCCTGGAAATACTACTACCACACAGATAGTGCCCCCTTAAACAATTATTGGCACACAGTGCTCTAAAAAATAACTGCGCCCAGACACTAATAGTATAAAGATAATGTCCCCCAAAAATAATTGTGCTAAGCTGATACTATGCCAGGGTGCCCCCAAAGTAACAGTGCTCCCTAAAATCCCACCAATAGAAATAATTCTCTGCCAGAGCACACTTAGTAGTAATAAGGCCCCTATTGTGCCCTAGTAATCATGTTCCTCATAGCCCCCCAGTAGTAGTAAAGCTCCCCATAATACCCCCTAGTAGTACTAATTCTCCCTATAATATGACAGTACATGAAATACCCCCGCTTAGTGCCCGCAGTTGAGCTAATGTCCCCATAATGTATGCCAGTATAAAATACCCCTATATAGTGCCCCAGTAAATGCCCTCATAGTGCTCCTCTCCCCCTTCCCCATAGTGTCCCCCATAATATGCCAGAAAAAAATGCCCCTTCTTAGTGCCCCCACCATATGCCCCAATAGTTCTCCACTCCCCCATAGTGCCCCCAAATAATGCCCCATATAATGCCCCCATATAATGCCGCTCTCCCCTATAGGGCCTCCCATAATGTGCCAGTAAAAAATGCCCCCTTAGTGCCACCAAATGCCAAAGTGCCCCTATAATGTGCCAATACAAAAGGCCCCTTTAGAGCCCCCACTTCCCCATAGTGCCCCCAAATAATGCCCCTATAGTAACACCAGATGCCCCATAGTGCCGCTCTCCCCTATAGTGCCCCCCATAATGTGCCAATGATTAAAAAAATAAAATTTAGAGCCCCCAGATGCCCCTATAGTGCCAGCCCCCCCATAGTGACAGCTCTCTCATAGCCATAGTGCCAGCTCCCCCATAGCCATAGTGACAGCTCCCCCCTGCAAAGAAAACAAAACACTAATACTTACCTCCATCAGCAGCGATGCAGGCCTCTTCCGGCCTGTGTCCCTGCTGTGTGCTACCCGGCTCAGGCGGCGCGATGATAATGACGTCATCACGCTGCCTGAGCCGGCCTCTGATAGGCTGCAGGCATTAGTGCCTGCGGCCTATCAGAAGAACAGGGGAGGAACACGCCTCTCCCTCTGCCCCACAGCATAGCCATCTGTATCGCTGTCCTGAGGACGGCGATACAGATGAATATGGAGATGAGTGCTTCCACAATGGCCCATGGCCCAGCCCGCCACTGGCTTAGATACAAATAGCTGCCATGTGGCTTAGATACATATAGCCATCATATAGCTTAGATACATATAGCTGTCATATAGCTTAGATAGACATAGCTGTCATAGAGCTTAGATACATATAGCTGCCATAGAGCTTAGATACATATAGCTGCCATAGAGCTTAGATACATATAGCCGTCATATAGCTTAGATACATATAGCCGTCATATAGCTTAGATACATAGAGCTGCCATAGAGCTATGACAGCTATGTCTATCTAAGCTATATGACACCTATAAGATCTTCTGCCTGTGTGAGCTAGGAGATGATCATGCAACAGTTTTTTTTAATGCAAAGTTAGGATGTGCAGAGCAGGGTGAGGGGAAGGTCAGATTATTCACGTCCACCCTATAAAAGAACCCGATCTGGAAGCCATTTTACATTCTGTGTTGCCAGTGTAGGGAGAGGTTGCTTTGTGGAGCAAGGACAGACTGTTAGGGACACCAAACGCTAGCTAATAGGGCCACTAAAGTCCTTTTAACCACTTCAGCCCCGCTAGCTGAAACCCCCTTCATGACCAGAGCACTTTTTACACTTCTGCACTACACTACTTTCACCGTTTATCGCTCGGTCATGCAACTTACCACCCAAATGAATTTTACCTCCTTTTCTTCTCACTAATAGAGCTTTCATTGGGTGGTATTTTATTGCTGCTGACATTTTTACTTTTTTTGTTATTAATCGAAATGTAACGATTTTTTTGCAAAAAAATGACATTTTTCACTTTCAGCTGTAAAATTTTGCAAAAAAACGTCATCCATATATAAATTTTTCGCTAAATTTATAGTTCTACATGTCTTTGATAAAAAAAAAAATGTTTGGGCAAAAAAAAAAATGGTTTGGGTAAAAGTTATAGCGTTTACAAACTATGTTTGAAGCAGCTCTGACTTTCTGAGTACCTGTCATGATTCCTGAGGTTCTACAATGCCCAGACAGTAGAAAAACCCCACAAATGACCCAATTTCGGAAAGTAGACACCCTAAGGTATTCGCTGATGGGCATAGTGAGTTCATAGAACTTTTTATTTTTTGTCACAAGTTAGCGGAAAATGATGATTTTTTATTTTTATTTTTTTCTTTTCTTTTTGCGACAAAAAAAATAAAATTCTAGGAACTCGCCATGCCCCTCACGGAATACCTTGGGGTGTCTTCTTTCCAAAATGGGGTCACTTGTGGGGTAGTTATACTGCCCTGGCAATTTAGGGGCCCAAATGTGTGAGAAGAACTTTGCAATCAAAATGTGTAAAAAATGACCGGTGAAATCCGAAAGGTGCACTTTGGAATATGTGCCCCTTTGCCCACCTTGGCTGCAAAAAAGTGTCACACATCTGGTATCGCCGTACTCAGGAGAAGTTGGGGAATGTGTTTTGGGGTGTCATTTCACATATAACCATGCTGGGTGAGAGAAATATCTTGGCAAAAGACAACTTTTCCCATTTTTTTATACAAAGTTGGCATTTGACCAAGATATTTTTCTCACCCAGCATGGGTATATGTAAAATGACACCCCAAAACACATTCCCCAGCTTCTCCTGAGTATGGCGATACCAGATGTGTGACACTTTTTTGCAGCCTAGATGCGCAAAGGTGCCCAAATTCCTTTTAGGAGGGCATTTTTAGACATTTGGATCCCAGACTTCTTCTCACACTTTTGGGCCCCTAAAAAGCCAGGGCAGTATAAATACCCCACATGTGACCCCACTTTGGAAAGAAGACACCCCAAGGTATTCAATGAGGGGCCTGGCGAGTTCATATAAATTTTTTTTTTTTGCATAAGTTAGCGGAAATTGATTTTTTTTGTTTTTTTCTCACAAAGTCTCCCTTTCCGCTAACTTAGGACAAAAATTTCAATCTTTCATGGACTCAATATGCCCCTCACGGAATACCTTGGGGTGTCTTCTTTCCAAAATGGGGTCACATGTGGGGTATTTATACTGCCCTGGCTTTTTAGGGGCCCTAAAGCGTGAGAAGAAGTCTGGAATATAAATGTCTAAAAATGTTTACGCATTTGGATTCCGTGAGGGGTATGGTGCGTTCATGTGAGATTTTATTTTTTGACACAAGTTAGTGGAATATGAGACTTTGTAAGAAAAAACAAACAAAAAATTTCCGCTAACTTGGGCCAAAAAAATGTCTGAATGGAGTCTTACAGGGGGGGGGGGTGATCAATGACAGGGGGGTGATCAATGACAGGGGGGTGATCAATGACAGGGGGGTGATCACCCACATAGACTCCCTGATCACCCCCCTGTCATTGATCACCCCCCTGGTAAGGCTCCATTCAGACGTCCGTATGATTTTTACGGATCCATGAATCGGATCCGCAAAACACATGCGGATGTCTGAATGGAGCCTTACAGGGGGGTGATCAATGACAGGGGGTGATCAGGGAGTGTATATGGGTGATCACACCTCTGTCATTGATCACCCCCCTGTAAGGCTCCATTCAGACGTCCGCATGATTTTTACGGATCCATGGATACCAAACTACATGCGGACGTCTGAATGGAGCCCTACAGGGGGGTGATCAATGACAGGGGGGTGATCAGGGAGTGTATATGGGTGATCACCCGCCTGTCATTGATCACCCCCCTGTAAGGCTCCATTCAGACGTCCGCATGTGTTTTGCGGATCCGATCCATGTATCCATGGATCCGTAAAAATCATACGGACGTCTGAATGGAGCCTTACAGGGGGGTGATCAATGACAGGGGGTGATCAATGACAGGGGGTGATCAGGGAATCTATATGGGTGATCACCCACCTGTCATTGATCACCCCCCTGTAAGGCTCCATTCAGACGTCCGCATGTGTTTTGCGGATCCGATCCATGTATCCGTGGATCCGTAAAAATCATACGGACGTCTGAACGGAGCCTGACAGGGGGGTGATCAATGACAGGGGGGTGATCAATGACAGGGGGGTGATCAGGGAGTTTATATGGGGTGATCATGGGTGATCAGGGGTTCATAAAGGGTTAATAAGTGACGGGGGGGGTGTAGTGTAGTGTAGTGTTTGGTGCGACTTTGTGTGTTCGCGGGAGGACGCGTATATGCGTCCACCCAGAAGAGCAGGGCCGCCGGCAGGACGCAATCCTGCGTACGGCGGTCCTGGAGTGGTTAAGGACTGGTATAGGTGTGCTATCGATAGGTGTGCTATACTGAGGGGTGTGATATACTTATAATATACTTTCTAACATATAAAGTATATTAAAGTGCATTTGTATTGTGCAGCAGTTGTGTGCAGTTCTGCTGCGATACTGCAGCTATATAGAGGGACAAACGCTATTGGAATAACTAATTGCAACAGGTGTGATATACCTGTTGCCCCCTAAAATACTGATTGAGAGGTGTGATATACCTTCTTCCATAAAATACTGATTGACGGCTGCGATATACCTGTTGCCCCAAATAAACAGGGTGGTGTGATATAACTGTTGTGGCAAAAGAATAATAATTGAGGGGTGTGATATACCTGCTTCCACAAAATACTGATTAAGGGGTTTGATATACCTGCTTCCACCAAATAATGATTGAGGGCTGAGATATACCTGCTTCCACAAAATACTAATTAAGGGGTTTGATATACCTGTTTCTACCAAATATTGATTGAGGCCTGCGATATACCTGCTTCCACAAAATACTAATTAAGGGGTTTGATATACCTGTTTCTACCAAATATTGATTGAGGCCTGTGATATACCTGCTTCCACAAAATTGTAATTAAGGGGTTTGATATACCTTTTTCTACCAAATATTGAGACCTGCGATATACCTGCTTCGACAAAATACAGATTAAGGGGTTCGATATACCTGTTTCCACCAAATATTGATTGAGGCCTGCGATATACCTGCTTCCACAAAATACTGATTGAGGGGTTAGATATACCTGTTTCCACCAAATATTGACTGAGGCCTGCGATATACCAGCTTCCAGAAATACTGCTCTTCTCTAGGGACTTAGGCACAGGTGTCATTTTGAAAATGACAGGCAGAGGAAGAGGCAGGCCGTTCCACAGGGGTGGTAGGAGTCGGGCAGGTGCACCAGGCCGGAGCCTAAGTGGGAAGTTGAAGAAGGCGCATGCGATTACTTCAAAGTGCGCACCACAGTTGGTTGAGTGTCTCACTCAGAATTCCACTTCTGCACCCTCCTCACTCTCTGCTGTGTGCACCACCAAATACACCACCACCACCATAGCCCCTCCACTCGAGTCAGAGGAATTATTTTCCCATCCATTCCCAGACCTTACCAATGCGCAGTCATTCTTGACATTGGATGAAGAAGAGGAGGTAGCAACGGCCGCCACCCAGCAGTCTGACGACAGTGCCCAGATCAGCCGAAAGAGGGAGGTCCCCGCTGATGCTGCCTACTCCGAGTTCTCAAATGAAGGAGGAGAAGCAGGCAAAGCTCACAGGGCACAGTAGGCAATAAGCAAACTGCAAATGTATCTAGAGCGAGCCATACACCATGCACGGTCACTTCTGGGGCTCCCAGGACGCTGGCACTTGGCTCCACAGTGTGGGCTTTTTTAACGTGTCAGCTGCTGACATTCGTGTTGCCATCTGCAGCCTGTGCTGTCAACGCATAATTTGTGGTCAGCCCAACACTCACCTAGGGACGACCACCTTAAAAAGGCGCCTGGCCTCCCATCACCGAGCCCAGTGGGAGCAACGCCGTCAGAACCCACAAAGCCACACTCCCGGCGCTCCACGTCCTGCCTCTTCTCCTCTCTCCTCCCATTTGTCCCCATGCTCCCCAAAACCTATTTGAGGTCCCAGGTGAGACGTTGCCATGCTGTGCTGTGGCTGTTGTGCCTGGAGGCCAAGAGCCACACCGGTCCTGCACTGCTTTCAGCTCTGCGGTCACAGGCCGGTTAGTGGCTAACCGCACTCAATTTGACAGTTGGTAAAGTGGTGTGCGACAATGGTGCCAATCTGCTGAGCGTGCTGAAACAGGGCAAAATGACACACGTGCTGTGCATGGCACACATCCTGAACTTAGTCGTGCAGCGATTCGTTGCCAAATACCCCGGGGTTCAGGACGTCTTGCGGAAGACCAGGAAAATCTCTGGCCATTTTAGAAGATCTTACACGGCCATGGCTCGCCTTGCATACGTTTAGCGACAACACCACTTGCCAGTCAGACGTCTGATTTGTGACTGCCCGAAGCACTGGAATTCCACCTTTCATATGCTTGATAGGCTGCTCCAGAAGCAACATGCTGTTAATGACTACCTGTACGAACTCTGCAGAAAGACAGGTTCTGGGAAGCTTGGTTTATTTTCACCATGCCAGTGGCTACTCATGCGCAACGCATGCAGACTTTTGGTCAGTCGCAGCCAGGGCTCCATCAGTGACATCGTACCTTCTTTATGGAGCGTGCATTGCGTCGTGTCATTGATCAAGCTGTCGAGGAGCAGGAGCTGGAAGATGAGGAAGTCGCAATGCTGAATGAATTCCCAGAGGAGGATGGGGCCTGTACTCCAGTGGCCTACAGTAAAAATGTTATCCAGTGACTGCCTAATGTACCTCCAGCCACATAATCACAAGATCTTTTCTGTCAGGTTAATGCCTAATTTTAGGGCCTGTACTGGCCTATATTGATGGACGAACATCTGCCGGGACGGTTCGCGAATGCAATTGCGCAAACGCGATCAAATGTTTGCGAACCGCAAGTTTGCGGCGGGTCGCATTTATTTTAATGGCAGGCGAACCTGAAAACCTTCAGCTCATATTTGCAGCCAAGAAATATTTACTAGAAGTGCACAAATAGTCCCACAACATGGACAGTGACATACCAGATGTATTATTCAAATTTGCGAACTCCATTCATGATTTTTTTTAATGCAAAATATCGGCAATATAATTTTCGCGTACGCGCATGGGCAAATGCACTATACAGTACCCAAATGAACTATAAAGAAAGTATATTGGTATATAACACCCCTCTTCAATCAATTTTTTGGGACGACGACTGGTATATCACACTAGTAGAAATTATTTTTTCCAATAACGCTTGTCCCTCTATATACCTGAAGTATTGCAGCAGAACCGCACACAACTGCCGCACAATATAAATGTACTATAATATACTTTCTAACATAGAAAGTATATTATAACATTGTACAAGGAAGGCAATCCATTAGAATATACATAAAGATAAAACGTAACCTTTAATAATGTTACTATGAGGGTCCATTCACACGTCCGTAAGTGTTTTGCGGATCCGCAAAACACAGACACCGGCAATGTGCATTCCGCAATTTGCGGACCGCACGTCGCCGGCACTGTAATAGAAAATGCCTAATCTTGTCTGCAATTGCGGACAAGAATAGGACATGTTCTATTTTTTGGCGGAAACGGAAGCACGGATGCGGAAGTTCGGATCCGCAAATGCGGATATGGATCCGCAAATGCAGATGCGGACAGCACATTCCGGCCCCATTGTATAACTGCAGAAGTAACTGCAGAAGTAAACTGCAGAAGTAAACTGTGTATATATATT
The DNA here is from genome assembly GCF_014858855.1 of Bufo gargarizans. Classification (NCBI taxonomy): domain Eukaryota; kingdom Metazoa; phylum Chordata; class Amphibia; order Anura; family Bufonidae; genus Bufo; species Bufo gargarizans. The sequence goes on from NC_058080.1 coordinate 296,892,716, forward strand.
TTTCTTTTTCTACAGCTATAAGCCCTAAAGGCTTTTCAACATAGCACTTGCACCCCAAGAATAAATTGCTGGAATAACAGAGCTGTATAATGGCTATTTGGATCCCCAAATTTCCCTGCACTTGTAAATCACTTTTTTTTCACAATGAGGTTTTTCCTATCACTAGGGCGCCTTCTGATGTCTCTCCCTGCACTAAGATGCTGTGAAATTATTAGAATTTTAAAGTTTGCCTCAAAACGACCGCCGGGCGAACCACAAGGCCATCTCTACCCTATCCTTTCCTTGCACTTATAAATCGTCTTTTCATCTATTTTTTAACACAGTGAGGTTTTTCCTATTGCTGTCCCTAGTCTCTTCTCACGTCTGTCCCTGCCTTCAGAATGCTGGAAAACATCTGAATCCAAGATGGCCGCCGTATTTATAGGGTTGTGGCATCACAGGGCTGGCTGCTGATTGGCTGCATGCATGGCCTTACGGGTGATCCCGCCTTCCCAGAGTTACTTGCTCCATGTCCTCACACGTGTAGCTGCCATTTTAGCCGCAATTTTAGGAAAAATTGCCATGCGTTACCACGAAGAGCGAAGAAATTTGCATTTGTTCGAAATTTTGTTTTGTGGGTGCAGTGCACAATATTTTTACCCTGCCCTGAGCCCAGTGACACAAAAAAACCCACTTTTATCCATCTGCTAGTAAGGTGGGCGGCGGCCATTTTATGCAAGTTCAGTGCACCAGCACGGAATATGTGCATTTGTGACAGTCAAATAGAAGCTTGAAATACTGCAATTATATTCTGGGTTTAAAAAAAAATCACCCATTTTTGGCAAGACCCTACATCTGTGGCCTTTGCAGCATTTGTCATTGTTAAACACAAACTTGAAACACTGCAATAATTTTCTGGGTTTAAAAAAAATCACCAATTTTTGGCAATACCCTCCATCTAGGGCCTATGCAGCATTTGTCAGTGTGCAATTTAAGCTTGAAATACTGCAATAATTTTCTGGGTTTTAAAAAACACCCTTTTTGGGCAAAATACTAAATTTTACAGCCCTTGCTGCATCTGTCCATGTGAAATACAAGAGTTAGGCCTCATGCACACGACCGTATTTTGTTTCCGTGTCCGATCCGTTTTTTTTGCGGATAGGATGCGGACCCATTTATTTCAATGGGTCTGCAAAAAATGCGGACAGCACACCGTGTGCTGTCCGCATCAGTATGTCCGTTCCGTTGCTCTGCAAAAAAATAGTGCAAAACACATACGGTCGTGTGCATGTAGCCTTAGATACTGCTGTCATCTTCTGTTATTAAAAAAAATAAAAACATTTATAGAAAAATACTAAATTTGTAAATTTGCAGCCTTTGCTGCATCTGTCAGTGTAAAATACACACGTTAGATACTGATGTTATCTTCAGGGACGTGGCCCCGGTCGTGGTGCTGCTGGTGGAGCTCCTGTTGCAGGGAGAGGATGTGGTCGATCTGTGCCAGCTACATGCACAAGTGAAAAACCTTCCTCAGGTACGAGTAGGCGACAGAACCTTCAGCGTTATTTGGTCGTGCAGTGAGGCCAGAACAATTACAGGCGATAGTAGGTTGGGTTGCTGACAGTGCCTCCTGTTCCTTCACATTGTCTCCCACCCAGTCTCCTGCTGAAAGATCAGTTAGCACCTGCAGCTGATGTCCATCAATCTTTCACCTCACCCCTTGCAAATCAGCCAAGCAGTCTGAGCCCCAAGTCATGCATTCGTCTCTTCTGCTTTTTGATGACTCTGCTAGCAGGGTTTCCGAGGGCCATCCACATAGCCCTGCCCCAGAAGTGGAAGAGATTGAGTGCACCGATGCCCAACCACTTTTGTTTCAAGATGAGTACATGGGAGGACCACCGCAGCACGACTCGGATGATGATGACATACAGGTGCCAACTGCTGTGGCTTTCTGCAGTGTGCAGACCGACAAGGAGGGCAGCGGTGAGGACTGGGTGGAAGATGATGTGGAAGATGATGTGAAGGATGATGTGAAGGATGATGAGGTCCTCGACCCCACATGGAATCAAGGTCATGCGAGTGACCTGTGTAGTTCGGAGGAAGAGGCGGTGGTCGCACAGAGCCACCAACACAGAAGAAGAGGGAGAGGGTGCAAAAGCGGAGCGGCCGTCCCCTAGACAGTACGCCTGCTACTGCCCACTGCAGCAAGGGACCAAGCACACCAAAGCCAGCTCCAAAGAGTTCCCTGGCGTGGCAGTTCTTCAGACAATTGGCTGACGACAAGACACGAGTGGTTTTCACGCTGTGAAATCAGAGCCTGAAGTGAGGCATAAACGTTCTCAACCTGAGCACAACCTGTATGACCAGGCATCTAAGTGCAAAGCACGAGCTGCAGTGGAGTAGACACCTCAAAAACAAAGAAAGGTCTCTGGCTCCTCCTGCTTCCTCTTCTGCTGCAGTCTCGGCCTCTTTATCCACCTCTGGAGTGACAGTGGCACCTGCCACCCCGCAAACAGAGGATCTGCCAGCAACACCACCACCTGGGTCACCAAGCATCTCCACAATGTCCCACGGAAGCGTTCAGCTCTCCATTTCCCAAACACTGGAGCGAAAGTACCCCCCTATCATCCCGCGATCCCTGGCCCTGAATGCTAGCATTTCAAAATGACTGGCCTTTGAAATGCTGTCATTCTGTCTGGTGGAGACGGAGAGTTTTAAAAGCCTTATGGCGGTGGCTGTCCAACAGTACGTCGTGCCCAGCCGCCACTACTTTTCCAGGCGAGCCATCCCTTCCCTGCACAACCAAGTAGGGGACAAAATCAGATGTGCACTGCGCAACGCCATCTGTGGCAAGGTCCAACTAACTACAGATACATGGACCAGTAAGTACGGTCAGGGACTTAATATCTTCCTAACAGCACACTGGGTAAATGCAGTGGCGGCTGGACCTGAGGCGGATAGCAGTTTGGCGCATGTCCTTCCACCACCGAAGATTGCAGGGCGATTCAGTTTGCCTCCTGTTGCTTCCTCCTCCTACTCCGCTTCCTCATCCTCTATCGCCTCCTCATCCGGTCATTGTAACACCTTCACCACCAACTTCAGCACAGCCAGGGGTAAACGACAGCAGGCAGTTTTAAAACTGGGACAATCCCCACACCCCGCAGGAGCTGTGGACGGGCATGGAACAACAGACCGATGAGTGGTTGGTGCCAGTGAGCCTCAAGCCTGACCTGGTGGTGTGCGATAATGGGCGAAATCTCGTAGCAGCTCTGGGACTAGCCAGTTTGGCACACATCCCTTGACTGGCGCATGTGCTGAATTTGGTGGTGCAGATGTTCCTTAAAAATTACCCCGATATGTCAGAGCTGCTGCATAAAGTGCGGGCCGTCTGTGCGCGCTTTCGCCCTCTGCTGCTCGCCTTTCAGTGCTGCAGTGTAACTTCGGCTTTCCCGCTCACCACCTCATATGTGACGTGCCCACAAGGTGGAACTCCACCTTGCACATGCTGGCCAGACCTATGTTCCTTGTTGCGCTGTTTCGAGTACTCCACCAACATGGCCAGTGCCGATAACGCCGTTCTCAGTGTTACTATCCCACGTCTATGCCTCCTTGAAAAAACGCTTCTGGCGATCATGGAAAAGGATGTGGCACAGGAGGAGGAGGAGGAGGGATCATTTCATAGGGTTTCCGGCCAGTCATTCACAAGTGGCTCCGAGGGTGGGTTCCTGCACTCACAAATGCCAGGTACACAATTGTCCAGCCAGGGCACAGTTCTGGAGGATGATGAGGTGGAGGAGATGAATGAGGAAGAACCGTGTTCACAGCAAGGTGGCACCCAAACCAGCTCATGGCCATCACTGGTGCGTGGCTGGGGGGATACAGAGGACACAGACGATACACCTCCCACAGAGGACAGCTTGTCGTTGCCTCTGGGCAGCCTGGCACACATGATCGATTACATGCTGCAGTGTCTCCGCAACGACCGCCGAGTTGCCCACATTCTGTAACATCCCAGAGTTATGTTACGAAACTCTTTTACCCCGCTACAATCTCTTAAGTGTATTTATACTGTCATCTAATGAGATTTAATTCTCTCACAAATGTGCATTGAAAGCCCTTGTTAAATATATTTGCTGTAATTTCTATGTTCACCAGCAGGTAGCAGCAATGTGTTTAGCAGGGACTTAGCTATAGTTTAGTATTTCTAGACTGGAATAATTCATTCCAGTTTAGCCCCCCTTCTGTGAGCAGAGTGAACTATTCCCACATCCTGCCTCATGGGTGGGGAAGGAAGTTAGAGTTAGTGTGCCAGCCACCCCGTCTAGGGGAAGGTTAAGGTTGTGCAAGTAGGAGCTCCCAGATTTAGGGATCCAAGTCAGTATCTTTTGATCCACTCTGATGGGTATCCCAAATTTAGAGAGAGAGGTTAAGTAACCACTACTAAAGTATGGCAAGTTTTCTGTCCAATCAGCCCACTACACAACAATATTTGGCAGAGGCCAGTAAGGTTTTTTCCACTGAAAATCTCCCAGTAAATTCCCTGGATATTAATTTGGCCTTTAAAGGACTAAATAAAACTTACAAACAATACATCAGATCCATATGGGAAGTGACGAGTTTAGAAACATACCTGCAGCAAAAGATTGTGTATAGAGGTATCAGAATACATATTACACCAAACTCCCATCAGGATGATCCCGAGTTTTTGAAGGGATGAGAAGCCCTTCTGACGGAAAGCTCCTTGCGTATGCAGGCTTACCTATTAGAATATGAAAAAAGAGTATTAAACCAAGTAGCAGTGCAATTGGAAAGATAAATCAATGAAATACAAACATTCCGTTCTCACACAGATTTTTCAAATCAGGAGAGCAAATTGCATAAAAATATAGAATATCTACAGAGTGAAGTAAAAGAAAGGAAACATCGTAAATATAATAGGGATAAGAGAGACTTTGAAACAGGGAAAGTATATGTCAAGAACACACAAACAGACTACCGGAGCAATTATATCAGTAGTATATACTGATTTGTCAGAATCTGAGGCATCAGAACCAGAGAGTGTCAATTCCAATCAAAAATCAGGTAATAGACGAAGAGGAGGAAGGAATAGATATCAATCTTCCCAAAGAAGAACTAAATACAATCAGAGTGAAAACATAAGATGCACTACAACAACAAATGCAAATCCAGGGGCACCACAAAGTGGGGGGGATGGACAGCCATCATGTCAATTGCTGCCATCCTATTCACAACCCTCACAGTTACCAACTGGGGAACCCACCGGTACCACAACTCAAACAATCATGCCACATTTTTTAGTCCCGGGCATACAACTGAGAGACAGGGACAAGTGGGGGTATCGACATGGAACCTAACTAACTAATGAGAATATGCAAATAATAAATCTTACTAATATAGTATTAACCTCTGAACATCTAACCCTCTTAAAAAAGGGATTATCTTTCACACCTACACCATATTATGACTCTTTTAGTTGGATCAAAGACATAAATTTATTTGCTAGGAAACTAACCCTGCATAAGGAACATCGAAGCATAGAAAGTGATCCCAACAAACAAACGGAAAAAGAAATCAGAGCGATACGTATACTGGAAGAACTACAACAGGAACACAGAGGAGAAATAATCCCACCCAGTGCACCGTATAGTACGTTAGGTCCCCAATCGAAATATACACCACCTTTTACAAAGTATGGTAAGATACAATCATTTGTAGATGTAGTAACCAGAGATGTACAAAAAATAAAAACTAAGAAAGAAGATGTAGGAACTAATCTCACTAGATCAGAAAAAGATGCCCTGGATTATCTTATGAATGAAAAAAATCTAGAAATAAAACCCTCAGATAAGGGCGGAAACATCGTACTCCTTACAAAAGAATATTATCACAAGATGGTAATGACCCTCCTAAATGACAAAAAGACATTCAAATTACTGAAAGAAAACCCCACAGAATCTTTTAAGAAAGAGCTGAAAAAAATCTTAGAAGTAGCAAAAGAAAAAGATCTAATTACAAAAGATGAATTTCAAGTTCTATTCCATCCTAGACCCACTATAGCAACATTTTATGCAATCCCCAAAATACACAAAAATCGTGACCCCATACCGGGGAGACCTATAGTGTCAGGAAACCAAAATCTCTGTGAGGGAATCAGTAAGTATATAGATCAGATGATTTCCCCCTTTGTGACGAGCCTCTCATCCTATTTGAAGGATACCAAAGATGCATTGACTAAACTCCAAGACATTCAAGTAAGCAGAACAACAATGATTGCTAGCCTTGACGTAGAGGCACTGTACACGAGCATCAAGCATGATCTGGGACTTGAGGCCATTAAATATTATTTACAGAGTAAAGGAACACAATATCACGAGCACAATGAATTTGTTTTATCTATACTTCACTTTCTCTTAACACACAATTATTTTATTTTTGATAGTAAGTATTATTTACAGATCACCGGTACGGCAATGGGGACGACTTGTGCACCAAATTTCGCAAATTTATTTTTAGGGTGGTGGGAAGTGTGGCGAAACCAACCTCGCCACGGTGTTTTGGAGGGGGCTGTTTGAAGGCCTCTTGCCTCAGGATTATGGCCCATGCTAACTTTTGAACCCCTGAACCTATTCAAGTGAATTTTGGATAGGTTTGTCCCCCAAGTTATACTGTTTAAATTGATGTAAGTTATATGTATGGACAATGTAACCTCACAAAGTTGTAACAATTTATAATAAGTGTAACTTGTCAGCTTGGGAGGAATATGCTGGGTGTGGTTCTATTGTCCCATTGTCCCATTGTGTGTTTAAATGGTGATGTCTGTCCTGTTGTCTCCACATGTGTATTGGAGATCTCCCCTTTGTCCTGAGAGATAATTGGATTGCCCTCGGTTGTCTCCCAGGCAGAGAGGAGGAAACCATGATGCATTGTGGGGATGTGTTGTGTCTGTCCTGTGTCGCAGTCTCCCTTCTGGTCCTCTGGGGGCGTGAACAATTGTTTGCTGTATTTACATTGTATGTGTTGTAAATTACTGATTGGTTGTATTTCAAAACCCTGTGGGCGGACCTGTATTTGCAACAACTGTAATAAAAACCAGGCTGGGTGTGCCAGCACGTCAGACCACTGCTGACCCACAACACGGAGCCTTGTCTCGTTATTGGGGGGATTCCCTGTATGCTGTTGGAGACTGATTGCCAGGAGTGTAAGCCGATTGTATGCTTTTCCTGTTCATCTGCCGGCAGCTATTCGCGAGGTTCCAGTTTGGAGTGCTATTTTGTATCCAGTTCGGGAGGTTGGTGTTCTGCAGTAGCTGTGCCTGTCTCTCAGAAAGGAGCATATCGCCTAAACGGATCTTAACCCCTTGTCTGCTGAAACGGTCCGTTACAGGAAGAGAGAATAGTTTTCACAGATGATTATAATGATTTCACAAAGCACATTTTATTTTGGGGTCGTTTCATAGACGACGTCCTAATTTTGTGGGAAGGTACTGTAGCACAATTTAATAATTTTGTTGCAAAACTGAATAACACAGTAGGCCTCAAGTTCACAGCAGAAATAAACAGTAACAGGTTAAACTTTCTAGATCTTACTATTGTCTTGGACAACAGTGGAAGTATTGACACTATGATATATAGGAAGCCCACTTCCACAAACAATTTTCTCTATTGGGATAGTCATCATCCAACCTCTAAAAAAAGGCATTCCAGTTGGACAGTATCTCCGTGCTAGGAGAAACTGTTCCACTGATGAGGCGTTTGAAGACGAGTGCAAACTTCTATATGATAGATTCATTAAGAGAGGGTACCCTAAAAAAAAACATTACATAGAGCTTATAACAAAGCCAAAAAAAGTAATAGGACTGCATTGGTCTCTGAAGTGAAAAATCAACGACAAAACCAAAAAATTGTACGATGTATAGGAAATTTTTATATATTGAGCAAACATTGGCACATATTGCTTGCAGATGAGGAACTTAAAGAAATTCTTCTCCCCCCCCACCCTGCCATCACCTATAGAAGGGGACCAAATTTAAGAGATAAATTAGTGCACAGCCATTATACTTCAGAGAAAACATCAGCTAAACAAACATGGCTCAGCACCACAGGCTCCTATCCGTGTGGTGGATGCACCTTCTGTGCCAGAATGCCCCCAAAAATATGCAATTAGGGAATACATCAACTGTAAATCCACTGGGGTAATTTATGCCATACAATGCGGGTGCCCTAAATTATATATAGGTAAAACTATACAAGAGCTAAGAAGGCGCATATCAAAACATCTATGCACCATAAATATGGAATCTGACACATCCCTATCAAGACATGTGAAAACTGTTCACCAAGGTAATATCGACACTCTGACAGTGTGGGGAATTCAAAAAATGATGATGGGCCAGCGGATGGGAGATTTGGATAAAAAACTTCAGCAAGAAGAAACGAGATGGATACATCGTCTCAAAAGTCTAGCCCCCTATGGGCTAAATGAGGGGTTCACATTTGTATCCTTTCTCTAAATAGGGAACCCATTGAGATATTTATATAATACAAAATATATTAGTTTATCTGAAAAGTAAGAGTTTACACACAAATATAAATTAATCAATATGAGTAACATGCAAATAGGGCGAGACCATTTAAAGCTGTACATCAGGGAACCTTTTATAAAAAAAAATAAAAAAATATTTTTTTTATCTAGACGATAAGTATTGTATATTACGAAGAGATAAAATAGATGATCCGCACCTCCAACCTCCAGCCTTTAATCTTTAGTCCAGCAAAAAAAATAAAAATAATAAGCATACTTACCAAGTAGGTCTTCATCCGACAGACGGGGCGTCTTGCAGAAAGAACAAATCGTGGGTAACTAATTGGAAAATAATAATAGATATTAAATTAAAATCATACATATAAAAATAATAATGATACAATAAAATAATAATAATAATAATAATAAAAAATCAAAAATACAAAAAAGATAAAATAAAAAATAAACAAATAATAATAAATAAAAAATATCAAAAATATCTATAAAACTATTTTTTCTAAAAAATTCACCAAAAATAATAAATCAAAAACAATAAAAATAATAAGGTAAAATTTAGTAAAGGGAAAGAATTTAAAAAAATTTAAGTTAATGAATAATCAATGAATAGTTTAGAACTAGTAGAGAATGTATAGACAGTAAGAAACTAGGTCAATTAAAAGAGTTAACAGTTAGATAGATGATTAAAAAGTTGGTTATGCATAACTACAAAACAATAAATATTATTGATTAATAATAATAATATTAAGATCCATTTCCAAAAAATCGTATAATGTAGTAATTGTCATCAACAGGAGAAGTAGAGAATACTATAGACATCCTAGCACTGGTTTAATTATAGATAATATCGCATATACAATATACATCATCCATGCACATAGCTGCAGACTAGTTAAAGAGGTGTAGCGATGTCTGTAACATAATGTAGAATCAAGATCCATCTCATAGATAATCTAGTTAGGATCATGTACCCAAGTTCCAAATGAGCAAGAAGAGCCACGCAAGCGCATAGAGAGATGACAAATCCTCGGTCTAGTCCAACAATGTGAGCGCAAGTTCTAAGTCCCTGAGCATGCGCAAAGAAGCCTGCCAACAGACGCCAGCATCGCAACAGGCGCATGCGCCAAGAACAAAATGAGACGGAGGAGCCAATTGGACAAAAAAGAGAGGCGGAGACGAGGCAATTATAGAAGTTAATCCCTGATAGGTTCCAGACACATGTGGGTAACGAAATGTATCCTGAGTGGATACAAACGAATTACATCACTAAAGGAAGGTCATAAAAGCTCCAGTCACGCCCACTACAGGAGCAGTCTGCCCGTTCCCCTGAAGACGCCAAGTTAATTTGGCGAAACATGTCGGGGGGCAGTGTCCTGTAAAGTGTTTATTTTAGACAGTACCAGCTTGTTAAGTCTAATAACAATGAGTAACAGTAAAGCAGTCAGATAGGGGACATTTAGGAGTATAGTGTGTTAGCCACTAGTCAGCAACAGACAGGAGCGAGAGCGCACCAACTTCTGTGACGGACCACAAGTTGTGGAATAACAGAGCTGGTAACAGCAAGCATGAGCAGGGGCTGCTAAATATAAAGCAGCCAAGCAGTGCATATATATATATATATATATATATATAATATCAGACAGTTGGCAGCACCTCCAATTGTACCCCAAGACGCTAAAATCAATATCTGTGAATTATACAAAAAAACATAAATACAGGTCCTTCTAAAAAAATTTGCATATTGGGATAAAGTTCATTATTTTCTGTAATGTACTGATAAACATTAGACTTTCATATATTTTAGATTCATTACACACCAACTGAAGTAGTTCAAGCCTTTTATTGTTTGAATATTGACGATTTTGGCATACAGCTCATGAAAACCCCAAATTCCTATCTAAAAAAATTAGCATATCATGAAAAGGTTCTCTAAATGAGCTATTAACCTAATCATCTGAATCAACTAATTAACTCTAAACACCTGCAAAAGATTCCCGAGCCTTTCAAAAACTCCCAGCCTGGTTCATTACTCAAAACCGCAATCATGGGAAAGACTGCCGACCTAACTGCTGTCCAGACAACCTGGCACCTGCTCACAGTGCCAAAACCACTGGTAAATGGTTTACTGACCATGGTATTACTGTGCTCAATTGGCCTGCCAACTCTCCTGACCTGAACCCCATAGAGAATCTTGGGATATTGGGAAGAGAAAGTTGAGAGACGCAAGACCCAACACTCTGGATGAGCTTAAGGCTGCTATCGAAGCATCCTGGGCCTCCATAACACCTCAGCAGTGCCACAGGCTGATTGCCTCCATGCCACGCCACATTGAAGCAGTCATTTCTGCAAAAGGATTCCAGACCAAGTATTGAGTGCATAACTGAACATAATTATTTGAAGGTTGACTTTTTTTGTATTAAAAACACTTTTCTTTTATTGGTCGGATGAAATATGCAAATTTTTTGAGATAGGAATTTTGGGTTTTCATGAGCTGTATGCCAAAATCATCAATATTAAAACAATAAAAGGCTTGAACTACTTCAGTTGGTGTGTAATGAATCTAAAATAGATGAAAGTCTAATTTTTATCAGTACATTACAGAAAATAATGAACTTTATCACAATATGCTAATTTTTTTAGAAGGACCTGTATTACACAGATTACAAGCTGAGCTGAGAATTTTAATTGTTAGTGTTGTGTGAAGTATTTTATTATTTAATACAATAAATGTTACGTTTTATTTCAAACAAAATATCACACGTGTCAATTTAGAGACAGCCATTGATCTCACTGATCATTTGAAAAATTTCAAAAATTGTGTCTCAACACGTTGTGAAGGGTCACCCATAATAGAACCAAGCCAGTATCTTGTCTCGGCTGAGACAAAAGATCATCATTCCCAGTCTGAGCCCTTCAACCTCAGCTGGTTGAAAGCAAGCAGCCACCTCTAGTATTCCAGGAAGAAGCATACCCTGTGAGCACAACTGTGAGTACCGTCCAGAGACCAGGAGATGCCAAATTCCTCCTCAGCTAGTCAGTCCCCAATACAGCAGAAGACAGATAGCGCAGAAGCCAAATTCCTGCCACATTACAGAGCCACAAGCAGACGACTTATCCTGCAAAGAGCTCTGGGCACATGATAGAAGCAGAAGCCAAATTCCTGCCACATTACAGAGCCACAAGCAGACGACTTATCCTGCAAAGAGCTCTGGGCACATGATAGAAGCAGAAGATAGATTCCTGCCACACATTGCCAATACCTGGTAGGACTTCAGACTATTGCTGTATCTCGCATGGATTAATGCTGCATCAAGTAAAGATCAGTTTGAACTATATTCCAAGTCTGGATCTCAATTTTTAAAACTCGTCTTTAATTGGCCCTTTCATTCGATCCTTCTGCTTTAATACTATGTCTCACAATTTAGCTTGATCACATTGCACCCATTGACCTCCTTTGGATGTGGTCTCCCTTTCTCACGCTCCCTCTCCGGCGTGGTACCCTAATTCGCCGCTAACCGTGATCAACATGGTAGGCGCAGAAAAGAACAATCGAAAGTTGATAGAGCAGATATCCAATTGGATCGTGGACATCACGGGGACGTGCGACATGGTGGAGCAGTATGTGTGAACACGCCTACACGTACTGACTGATAGGTCTGCCCCCTTCAACTTCTCGGTCTACAAATTGGGCATATGGCCTGAGCTTGCCCTTTACGCCTTGGAGGTGCTGGCCTGCCCTGCAGCCAGTGTATTGTCTGAACGTTTGTTTAGCACGGCTGGAGGGGGTTATAACAGGTTATATTTCCCAATGATTTGGGGTGTACCCTAATTTAAACAGAAAAAAAAAAGAAAAAAAAGCAGTGTAGGCTACCTCCTCATCCTCCACCTACCCCGCCACATCCACCGCCTCCTCAACCTCCCACTCCATATGGACCTCGTCCTCCTAGATCAAGATAATTATTTTTATTTTTATGTATTTTATGTTATTTTAAGTCATTTCCCTATTGCCATGCTCTTAACCACATTTTGCTGCCATTTGCAGCCCTCTAGCCCTTTCCATGACTTTTTTACAGCCATTTTAGTTCTCAAAAGTTCGGGTCCCCATTGACTTCAATGGGGTTCGGGGTGAAGTTCGGTTCACTTTTTTGTGAAGTTCGGCCGAACCCGTCGAACCCGAACATCCAGGTGTCCGCTCAACTCTAACAAACACCCATTTGCCAGTAGGCAATCATCAATTGGAAAATGGGATATAAATACCTACTGTCATCAATGCTTCAATAGGTGTCAATTCATAGGTACGTGTAATTAAGCAGCAAATGCCTGTATGCAGATGGACAACTGTGCCAGGCTAAATACCAGGTCATGATGCTTTTGACATTGTACACCCCTAGGATTAAGGACCTGCCTCACACGATTGTGTGGTATAGAGTTGTAGTGATCAACATCCAAACTGGCAACCAATGTGCTTTCATTAACCTGGATCTCCTCAAGCCGTTCAGGATGTCCATAGTACTGTATCTCTGCACGACAACAAAGGACCCCAGCAACCTATCTATATACAGACTAAGAGATACTTGCCTGTGCCTTGGCATCTGTTGACTTTCATCTGGATACTAGACAGAGAAATGTAGCCCGCTGCCCACATCTCCTTTTTTGCACAATAGATGTCTACGGCAACAGGTCAACAAAACAGACCTGTTATTAATCCTTTTGCATATACAGTGTATGGTAAATTTCTAATTCTTCAGTATGCAGCGGTGTTTATATGGGAGTTTTTGAATCTTATTCATTGTCCAGTGTGGTACAACATTATAGTGACTAAAATATGGTACAACAACAGAATGTATACAGTGGTCCATCGAGATACGATATTAATTGGTTCCAGGATGATCATTGTATGTTGAAACCATTGTAGCTTTAGTAATCGGTTCCAAAGCCCCAAAATGTCATCCAAGATAAGAGAAAATGAAGATTTATAAACAATAAGCAGAAAACAAGTCTTTACATATACCAGTCAGGAATAGCAGCTAACTAGCGACTATTACATCTATACATCAGCTGCTATCACATGGGTTAATAAAACACCCACTGTTTGACATGGATACCTGTGTGCTGCCTTGGTTTCTTTTTGCGCATATTTAATAAGACCTTGGTCTTTGGTCTTTTCAAGGTATTGCACCATTTTTTGTTTGTGTGCTGATCTTCAACTTTTTTTCTTACATAGTGACTAATACAGCTATTTTACCAGAGAAGTGGCCTGGATTGGGTAGATCTGAGTTTGAGAAATTGTATGTTGAATCTAGTTTCAACTTACAATGGGTTCGAAAAGACCATTGTACGTTATATGTATGTTGAAAATATTGTATCCTGACGCCATTATATCTTGAGGGATCACTGTACTTGGCTTCACATTTTTGTGCTTTTCCATTCCGTTTTGAGCCCTGTTCACATTCTTTTTTTTTTTCCTTGATAAACACCGTGCATTTGCAAATGATGGATCAATATTTCAGAGAAATGTCTTTTCAGAGATGCTTTACAGTGTCATGGACAGACCCTCTGGAGTAGTTGCTGTGATGAAAGAGCTTATGCACAAATGTCAGAAAACGTATCCAGATGAAACTGCTAGCAGCAGTATGATTAACTTAGGCTACTTTCACACCTGCGTTATGTGCGGATCCGTCTGGTATACAGGGGGTTTGCGGCAGCTTGTACATCCCCATGGGGTCCCTGTGCTGCGGTGACGAGGACCCGATGGTTGCTATGGCAGCCCAGATGCCTTGGCCAGGGCTGGATCTCCTAGGCAACTGTTAGTGTCTTTCAGTGTAAAACGTGTCAAAGCCATTTTTTGTCACCTTACATCACAATGTAATACATGTAATAGCAAGCGATCAAAAAGTCATAATCACCCCAAAATCATACCAATCAAACCATCATCTTATCCCGCAAAAAATGAGACTCTACCTAAGGGTACTTTCACACTTGCGTTGTTTGATTCCGGCAGGCAGTTCTGTTGCCTGAACTGACTGCCTGATCAGGCAAACTGTATGCAAACACATGTCATTTTTTCTGACTGATCAGGCATTTTTTAGACTGATCAGGATCCTGATCAGTCTGAAAAATGCCTGATCAGTCAGAAAAAGGCATTGCAATACCGGATCAGTTTTTCCCAGTGTCATCAGGCAAAAAGGATCCGGTATTTATTTTTTTCTCATTTTTAAAGGTCTGCCAGACTGGAAGGACGGATCCGGAATTCCGGTATTTTGAATGCCGGATCCGGCACTAATACATTCCTATGGGGAAAAATGCCGGATCCGGCATACAGGTTAGGCCTCTTTCACACTTGCGTTGTCCGGATCCGGCGTGTACTCCACTTGCCGGAATTACACGCCGGATCCGGAAAAACGCAAGTGTACTGAAAGCATTTGAAGACGGATCCGTCTTCAAAATGCTTTCAGTGTTACTATGGCACCCAGGACGCTATTAAAGTCCTGGTTGCCATAGTAGGAGCGGGGGAGCAGTATACTTACAGTCCGTGCGGCTCCCGGGGCGCTCCAGAGTGACGTCAGAGCGCCCCAGGTGCATGGATGACGTGCCATGTGATCACGTCATCCATGCGCCTGGGGCGCCCTGACGTCACTCTGGAGCGCCCCGGGAGCCGCACGGACGGTAAGTATGCTGCTCCCCCGCTCCCCGCTACACTTTACCATGGCTGCTAGGACTTTAGCGTCCCGGCAGCCATGGTAACCACTCTAAAAAAGCTAAACGTCGGATCCGGCAATGCGCCGAAACGACGTTTAGCTTAAGGCCGGATCCGGATCAATGCCTTTCAATGGGCATTCATTCTGGATCCGGCCTTGCGGCAAGTCTTCAGTTTTTTTGGCCGGAGCAAAAAGTGCAGCATGCTGCAGTATTTTCTCCGGCCAAAAAACGTTCCGTTCCGGAACTGAAGACATCCTGATGCATCCTGAACGGATTTCATTCCATTCAGAATGCATTAGGATAATCCTGATCAGGATTCTTCCGGCGTAGAGCCCCGACGACGGAACTCTATGCCGGAAGACAATAACGCAGGTGTGAAAGAGCCCTAAGTCTTCAGTTTTTTTCGCCGGAGATTAAACCGTAGCATGCTACGGTTTTCTCTTTTGCCTGATCAGTCAAAATGACTGAACTGAAGACATCCTGAATGGATTACTCTCCATTCAGAATGCATAGGGATATGCCTGATCAGTTCTTTTCCGGTATAGAGCCCCTGTGACGGAACTCTATGCCGGAAAAGAAAAACGCTAGTGTGAAAGTAGCCTAAGACAATCACCCAAAAAAAATTAAAAATCTATGGCTCCCAGAATATGAAGACACTAGAACGTCATTTTTTTTCTAAAATGCTGTTATTGTGTAAAACTTAAATAAATAAAAAAAAGTATACATATTAGGTATTGCCACGTCCATAAGAACCTGCTGTATAAAAATACCACATGACCTAACCCCTGAAGTGAACACCGTAAAAATAAAAGGTGTCAAAAAAGCAATTTTTTGTCACCTTACATAACAAAAAGTGTAATACTAAGCGATCAAAAAGTCATATGCACCCTAAAATAGTACCAATCAAATCATCATCTCATACCGAAAAACATTAGCCCCTACATAAGACAGTAGCCCAAAAAGTAAAAAAAAAGATGGCTTTCAGAATATGACACTAAAAAAATCCTTTTTTTCAAAAATGATTTATTATGTAAAACAGAAACAAACAACCAAAAAGAGAAGTCATATTTGGTATTGTCACGTCCGTGACAACCTGCTTTATAACAATATCACATGATCTAACCTGTAAATAACAAAAATACCACATGATCTAACCTGTAAATAACAAAAAACAACAACAACAAAAAAACGGTACAAAACAGCTATTTTTTGTTACCTTGCCTCACAAAAAGTGTATTATACAGCAACCAAAAATCATATGTACCCTAAAATAGTACCAATCAAAACTGCCACTTTATCCCGTAGTTTCCAAAATGGGGTCTTTTTTGGAGTTTCTACTCTAGGGGTGCATCAGGGGGTCTTCAATTGTGACATGGCAGCTTAAAATTATCCCAGGGAAATCTGCCTTCCAAAAACCATATGGCGTTCCTTTCCTTCTGCGCCCTGCCATGTGCCCTTACAGCAGTTAATCACCACATATGGGCTGTTTCTGTAACTACAGAATCAGTACAATAAATATTGAGTTTTGTTTGGCTGCTAACCCTTGCTTTGTTAGTGGGAAAAAAAATTATTAAAATTGAAAATCTGCCAAAAATGTGAAATTCTGACACTTTATCTCCATTTTCCATTAATTCTTGTGGAACGCCTAAAGGGTTAACAAAGTTAGTAAAATCAGTCTTGAATACCTTAAGGCCTCTTTCACACTGCGTTGCGGGAAAAGGTGCGGGTGCGTTGCGGGAACATGCACGATTTTTCCGCGCAAGTGCAAAACATTGTAATGCATTTTGCACGCGCGTGAGAAAAATCGGCATGTTTGGTACCCAGACCCGAACTTCTTCACAGAAGTTCGAGCTTGGGATCGGTGTTCTGTAGATTGTATTATTTTCCCTTGTAACATGGTTATAAGGGAAAATAATAGCATTCTGGATGCAGAATGCATAGTACAATAGCGCTGGAGGGGTTGCATTTTTCACTTAACGCAGGCCCCATAGAAATGAATGGGGTTGCGTGAAAATCGCAAGCATCCGCAAGCAAGTGCGGATGCGGTGCGATTTTCACGCACGGTTTCTAGAAGACGATCGGGATGGAGATCCGATCATTATTTTCCCTTATAACATGGTTATAAGGGAAAATAATAGCATTCTGAATACAGAATGCATAGTACAATAGCGCTGGAGGGGTTAAAAAATAAATAAAAAGATTTAACTCACCTTAATCCACTTGCTCGCACAGCCCGGCTTCTCTTCTGTCTTTTTTTTTTGCTGTGTGCAGGAAAAGGACCTGTGGTTCCGGTCATCACATGGTCCATCACATGATCCATCACCATGGTATAAGATCATGTGACGGACCATGTGATGACCGGCGTGACGTCACCACAGGTCCCTTTCCTGCACACAGCAAAAAAGAAGACAGAAGAGAAGCCGGGCTGCGCGAGCAAGTGGATTAAGGTGAGTTAAATCTTTTTATTTATTTTTTAACCCCTCCAGCGCTATTGTACTATGCATTCTGTATTCAGAATGCTATTATTTTCCCTTATAACCATGTTATAAGGGAAAATAATGATCGGATCTCCATCCCGATCGTCTTCTAGAAACCGTGCGTGAAAATCGCACCGCATCCGCACTTGCTTGCGGATGCTTGCGATTTTCACGCAACCGCATTCATTTCTATGGGGCCTGCGTTAAGTGAAAAATGCACAAAGAGGAGCATGCTGCAATTTTCACGCAACGCACAAGTGACGCGTAAAAATCACTGCTCGTGTGCACAGCCCCATAGAAATGAATGGGTTAGGATTCAGTGCGGGTGCAATGCGTTCAACTCGCGCATCGCATCCGCGCGGAAATCTCGCCCGTGTGAAAGGGGCCTTTAAGTTACAACAATTTATACCTGATTCATTCTGGGGAGCCATATATACTATTCAGAGTCTAAAAGATTTTGTCTGAGACCTTTAGGGCTCATTGTCACGGATGGTGTTGCAGAAAACAAGAAGTAACAAATAAAGATCCAACTGACTTGATCCCAAAACTAAGGAACAAAAGGGTGAGCCCTATTAAAGCCCTATAGCTCTCCCTGACTTCTCAGCCCATGCAAAGATCTCTATGATAGATAATTGCATGCCCTCGTGCCTCGACTGTATGACACCTGAACACCCTATAATAGTGAGGGGACACGACCACCGGCTCCCTGCACTTAATACGAGTCAGGGTCACCTAGGATCGAGCCAACAGGAAAACACAAATAGAGTAACAGACTTATCTGAAGAGCCAGCAGTTGCAGCATCTAGCAGTGAGCACCGTCCAGGAAGTTGTGAAAACCGCAAAGTGAGGCAGTATGGGAGAGGATATAAAGGGAGGCAATCACTGCTAATAGATGATGGCTGGGAGAAAGAGAAGAGATGTCAAAGTGAAACCAAAACATAAGACGACATGCAGGAGGTACTGAAGAACGTCTATCAGAACTTCTCAGAGATCTGGCGGTGACACTCATGTACACCACTGTATGGCTTTTTCAGTGTTTTGCGGTCTGTTTTTTACGGATCCGTTGTTCCGTTTTTTTCGTTTTTTTTCCTTTCCGTTTTTCCGTTCCATTTTTCCGTATGGCATATACAGTATACAGTAATTGCCTAGAAAAAATTGGGCTGGGCATAACATTTTCAATAGATGGTTCCGCAAAAACGGAACGAATATGGAAGACATACAGATGCATTTCCGTATGTGTTCAGGTTTTTTTTGCAGACCCATTGACTTGAATGGAGCCAAGCACCGTGATTTGCGGACAAGAATAGGACATGTTCTATCTTTTCACGGTACGGAAATACTGAAACAGAATGCACACAGAGACACAGAGCAATTTTTTTTTGCTGAACCATTGAAATTAATCTTTCAGTATATGTACCACATACTGAACTAAAAAAACGGCCAGTATAGCGTTTTTCACGTAACGCAGGCCCTATAGAAATTAATGGGGTTGCGTGAAAATTGCAAGCATCCGCAAGCAAGTGAGGAGGGTGCGATTTTCACGCACGGTTGCTAGGTGACGATCGGGATGGTGACCCGATCATTATTATTTTCCCTTATAACATGGTTATAAGGGAAAATAATAGCATTCTTAATACAGAATGCTAAGTAAAATAGGGCTGGAGGGGTTAAAAAACAAAACAAAAAATAATTTAACTCACCTTAATCCACTTTAACTCATCTTAATCCATCTCTTCTGTCTTCATCTGTGAGGAAAAGGACCTTCTGTCTTCATCTGTGAGGAAAAGGGCCTTTGACGTCACTTCGCTCATCACATGATCCATCACCAAAGGTCCTTTTCCTCACAGATGAAGACAGAAGAGATGCCGGCTGCGCGAACAAGTGGATTAAGGTGAGTTAAATTATTTAATCTTTTTTTTTTTAACCCCTCCAGCCCTATTTTACTTAGCATTCTGTATTCAGAATGCTATTATTTTTCCTTATAACCATGTTATAAGAAAAAATAATACAATCTACACAACCTTGAACCCAAACTTGAACTTCTGTGAAGAAGTTCGGGTCTGGGTACCACATTCAGTTTTTTATCACGATCACGCGCATGCAAAACACATTGCACCCGCGCGATAAAAACTGAACAACGGAACGCAATCGCAGTCAAAATACAATACAATACATTGATCTGCTAGATTTATATCAAGCCGACAGCTCAAGGCAGTGTCTTTTCTGCTGCAACTCAGGGGACGTGCCTCAGTTCTCCCTATCACAGCTCAGGAGGCAGTTGAAGGATGAAAGAGATTGTTTTTATTGCATGTAAACAAAGGGCCAGAAAAAAAACTGGGAAATGAGGAAATATATATATTTTTTTTGCATAAAACTTGCTTAGCTTATTTATATATTGCTGCCCATCAGATATTCAGTGCTATATATTTTTTTTTCATAACTCGGACAACCCCTTTAAGCTGGCCATATATTTCAGATAATGATCGGCCGCATTGCGGTTAATCAGCTGTCCATGGGATCGTTCGTTCAAACGATCCTACCAACCAAACTGCTCGACTAGGGAGTCTTTTTTATATATAAAAAACTGACTCCCTGGTTGAGCAGTTTATTTGGTAGGATCATTTGTACAAACGATCATATGGCCGACTGGTGCTTGAGCACAATGGCAAGTGGGCGGCTGAATTCAGCTGATCATGACATCAACATGCAGTTTCAGCCGACGAATGGCCAAAGTTTTCCAGGACGGCAGACTACATTTGGTCGGCCGATCACAAATGCTCATCCTTTTTAGTTTATCAAACAACAGTTGGCTGGAACGCCCAATATATGCCATTCCGGCTGACTTTAAAAGATTATTCCCATCTCAAACATTGGGGGTATATCGCTAGGATATACCCCCAATGTCTGATGTTCGGTTCCCACCTCTGGGACCTGCACCTATACTTAGAACGGAGCCTGCAAAGTCCTGGAGGGTGCATCGCCAATGCGCCCAACCATTGAGAGTGACTAAAATAGCTGAGCGTTTGGTCGGCTATTTCCGCCAGCCCAATAGAAGTAAATGGATTGTTGGCCCTGCTTGCGCGGTGCACCTCCTATTCATTTCAATAGGACTTCTGAAAATAGCTGAGCACGCCGCTCTGTTATTTCCGGTGCTCCCATAGGAATTAATGTAGGGCAGCTGGGGATGCACGGTGTGCCCTCCTGGACTATGTGGGCTCTGTTCTAAGTATATGTGTGGGTCCCAGAGGTGGGATCCACACCTATTAAATATTGGAGGCATATCCTAGTGACATGACCCCAATTTCTGAGCTGGGAAAAACCCATTATTTTTATCTGTATGGCCACCATTAGAGGTTAATTAGGGACACTATCTCTTTAAGTGGCAACAGACAGATATACATTACACAATTAATTCCTCAGGCTTGCATTGCA